>NC_090361.1:13406211-14123284 GCF_035084215.1 Heptranchias perlo
TCAAACACACACACACACCCCACACATCAAACACACACACACCACACACATCAAACACACACATCCCCCCACACAATCAAACACACACACACCCCACACATCAAACACACACACACCACACACATCAAACACACCACCCACCACCACACACAAACACACACACACCCACACACATCAAACACACACACACCCCACACATCAAACACACACACACCCCCACACATCAAACACACACACACCCCACCACACACACCACCCCACACACAACACACACACACCCCACACATCAAACACACACACACCACACACATCAAACACCACACACACCACACACATCAACACACACACACCACCACACACAACACACACACACCACACACATCAAACACACACACACCACACACATCAAACACACACCACACCACACACACCCCACACACAACACACACCCCCACACATCAAACACACACACACCACACACATCAAACACACACACACCACCCCACACATCAAACACACACCACACCACACACATCAAACACACACACACCACACACATCAAACACACACACACCACACACATCAAACACACACACACCCCACACACATCAAACACACACACACCACACACATCAAACACACACACACCACCACACATCAAACACACACACACCCCACACATCAAACACACACACACCACACACATCAAACACACACACACCACACACATCAAACACACACACACCCCACACATCAACACACACACACCCCACACATCAAACACACACACACCCACACATCAAACACACTCACACCCCACACATCAAACACACACACACCACACACATCAAACACACACACACCCACACACATCAAACACACCACACACACCCCACACATCAAACACACACACACCCCACACATCAAACACACACACACCCCACACATCAAACACACACACACACCCACACACATCAAACACACACACACACCACACACATCAAACACACACACACCCCACACATCAAACACACACACACCCCACACATCAAACACACACACACCCCACACATCAAACACACACACACCACACACATCAAACACACACACACCCCACACATCAAACACACACACACCACACACATCAAACACACACACACCACACACATCAAACACACACACACCCACACATCAAACACACACACACCCACACATCAAACACACACACACCCCACACATCAAACACACACACACCACACACATCAAACACACACACACACCACACACATCAAACACACACACACACCACACATCAAACACACACACACCCACACACATCAAACACACACACACCACACACATCAAACACACACACACACACACACATCAAACACACACACACCCCACACATCAAACACACACACACCACACACATCAAACACACACACACCACACACATCAAACACACACACACACCACACACATCAAACACACACACACCCACACATCAAACACACACACACCCACACATCAAACACACACACACCCCACACATCAACACACACACACACCCCACACATCAAACACACACACACCCCACACATCAAACACACACACACCCCACACATCAAACACACACACACCACACACATCAAACACACACACACCCCACACATCAAACACACACACACCCCACACATCAAACACACACACACCACACACATCAAACACACACACACCACACACATCAAACACACACACACCCCACACATCAAACACACACACACCCCACACATCAAACACACACACACCCCACACATCAAACACACACACACCCCACACATCAAACACACACACACCCCACACATCAAACACACACACCCCACACATCAACACACACACACCCCACACATCAAACACACACACACCACACACATCAAACACACACACACCACACACATCAAACACACACACACCCCACACATCAAACACACACACACCCCACACATCAAACACACACACACCCCACACATCAAACACACACACACACCCCACACATCAAACACACACACACCCCACACATCAAACACACACACACCCCACACATCAAACACACACACACACCACACATCAAACACACACACACCCACACATCAAACACACACACACCACACACATCAAACACACACACACCACACACATCAAACACACACACACCCCACACATCAAACACACACACACCCCACACATCAAACACACACACACCCCACACATCAAACACACACACACCCCACACATCAAACACACACACACCCCACACATCAAACACACACACACCACACACATCAAACACACACACACCACACACATCAAACACACACACACCCCACACATCAAACACACACACACCCCACACATCAAACACACACACACCCCACACATCAAACACACACACACCCACACATCAAACCACACACACACACCACACACACAAACACACACACACCACACACATCAAACACACACACACCACACACATCAAACCACACACACACCACACACATCAAACACACACACACCCCACACATCAAACACACACACACCCCACACATCAAACACACACACACACCACACACATCAAACACACACACACACCACACATCAAACCACACACACACACCACACACATCAAACCACACACACCACACACATCAAACACACACACACCCCACACATCAAACACACACACACCCCACACATCAAACACACACACACCCCACACATCAAACACACACACACCCCACACATCAAACACACACACACCACACACATCAAACGCACACACACACCCCACACATCAAACACACACACACCCCACACATCAAACACACACACACCACACACATCAAACACACACACACCCCACACATCAAACACACACACACCCCACACATCAAACACACACACACCCCACACATCAAACACACACACACCACACACATCAAACACACACACACACCACACACATCAAACGCACACACACCACACACATCAAACACACACACACCACACACATCAAACACACACACACCACACACATCAACGCACACACACACACCACACACATCAAACACACACACACCACACACATCAAACACACACACACCACACACATCAAACGCACACACACACCACACACATCAAACGCACACACACACCACACACATCAAACACACACACACCCACACATCAAACACACACACACCACACACATCAAACACACACACACCACACACATCAAACACACACACACCACACACATCAAACGCACACACACACACCACACACATCAAACGCACACACACCACACACATCAAACACACACACACCCCACACATCAAACGCACACACACACACCACACACATCAAACACACACACACCACACACATCAAACACACACACACCACACACATCAAACACACACACACCACACACATCAAACACACACACACCACACACATCAAACACACACACACCACACACATCAAACGCACACACACACCACACACATCAAACGCACACACACCACACACATCAAACGCACACACACCACACACATCAAACGCACACACACACCACACACATCAAACGCACACACACCACACACATCAAACACACACACACCACACACATCAAACGCACACACACACCACGACACATCAAACACACACACACCACACACATCAAACGCACACACACACCACACACATCAAACACACACACACCACACACATCAAACACACACACACCACACACATCAAACACACACACACCACACACATCAAACACACACACACCACACACATCAAACACACACACACCACACACATCAAACACACACACACCACACACATCAAACACACACACACCACACACATCAAACACACACACACCACACACATCAAACGCACACACACACCACACACATCAAACACACACACACCACACACATCAAACACACACACACACCACACACATCAAACGCACACACACACCACACACATCAAACACACACACACCACACACATCAAACACACACACACCACACACATCAAACACACACACACCACACACATCAAACACACACACACCACACACATCAAACACACACACACCACACACATCAAACACACACACACCACACACATCAAACACACACACACCACACACATCAAACGCACACACACCACACACATCAAACGCACACACACACCACACACATCAAACACACACACACCACACACATCAAACACACACACACAACACACATCAAACACACACACACCACACACATCAAACACACACACACCACACACATCAAACACACACACACCACACACATCAAACGCACACACACACCACACACATCAAACGCACACACACACCACACACATCAAACGCACACACACACCACACACATCAAACGCACACACACACCACACACATCAAACGCACACACACCACACACATCAAACGCACACACACCACACACATCAAACGCACACACACACCATACACATCAAACACACACACACACCACACACATCAAACGCACACACACCACACACATCAAACGCACTCACACCACACACATCAAACACACACACCACACACATCAAACACACACACACCACACACATCAAACACACACACACCACACACACATCAAACGCACACACACCACACACACATCAAACGCACACACACCACACACATCAAACACACACACACCACACACATCAAACGCACACACACACCACACACATCAAACGCACTCACACCACACACATCAAACACACACACACCACACACATCAAACACACACACACCACACACATCAAACGCACACACACACCACATACATCAAACACACACACAACACACACGCCAAACACACACACCACACACATCAAACACACACACACCCCACACGCCAAACACACACACACCACATACATCAAACACACACACACCACACACATCAAACACACACACACCCCACACGCCAAACACACACACACCACACACATCAAAAGCACACACAACACACACACACACCCCACACACATCAAACACACACACCCCACGCACATCAAACACACACACACCACACACGCCAAACACACACACACCACACACATCAAACACACACACACCACACACATCACACACACACACACATCAAACGCAAACACACACCACACACATCAAACACACACACACCACACACATCAAACACACACACCACACACATCAAACACACACACACACACCACATACATCAAACACACACACACCACACACATCAAACACACACACATCAAACGCAAACACACACCACACACATCAAACACACACACCACACACATCAAACACACACACCACACACATCAAACACACACACACACACCACATACATCAAACGCACACACACCACACACATCAAACACACACACACCACACACATCAAACACACACACACCATACACATCAAACACACACACATCAAACGCAAACACACACCACACACATCAAACACACACACACACACACCACATACATCAAACGCACACACACCACACACATCAAACACACACACACCACATACATCAAACACACACACACACACACACACACCCCACACACATCAAACACACACACACCCCACACATCAAACACACACACACCCCACACATCAAACACACACACACCCCACACATCAAACACACACACACACCACACACATCAAACACACACACACCACACACATCAAACACACACACACCACACACATCAAACGCACACACACCCCACACATCAAACACACACACACCACACACATCAAACACACACACACCACACACATCAAACACACACACACACACCACACATCAAACACACACACACCACACACATCAAACACACACACACACCACACATCAAACACACACACACCCCACACATCAAACACACACACACCACACATCAAACGCACACACACACACCACACACATCAAACGCACACACACCACACACATCAAACACACACACACCACACACATCAAACGCACACACACACCCCACACATCAAACACACACACACCCCACACATCAAACACACACACACCCCACACATCAAACACACACACACCACACACATCAAACACACACACACCCCACACATCAAACACACACACACACCACACACATCAAACACACACACACACCACACACATCAAACGCACACACACCACACACATCAAACACACACACACCCCACACATCAAACACACACACACCCCACACATCAAACGCACACACACCACACACATCAAACACACACACACCCCACACATCAAACACACACACACCCCACACATCAAACACACTCACACCCCACACATCAAACACACTCACACCCCACACATCAAACACACACACACCACACACATCAAACGCACACACACACCCCACACATCAAACACACACACACCCCACACATCAAACACACACACACCACGCACATCAAACACACACACACCCCACACATCAAACACACACACACCCCACACATCAAACACACACACACCCCACACATCAAACACACACACACCACACACATCAAACGCACACACACACACCACACACATCAAACGCACACACACCACACACATCAAACACACACACACCACACACATCAAACACACACACACCACACACATCAAACGCACACACACACACCACACACATCAAACACACACACACCACACACATCAAACACACACACACCACACACATCAAACGCACACACACACACCACACACATCAAACGCACACACACACACCACACACATCAAACACACACACACCACACACATCAAACACACACACACCACACACATCAAACACACACACACCACACACATCAAACACACACACACCACACACATCAAACGCACACACACACACCACACACATCAAACGCACACACACCACACACATCAAACACACACACACCCCACACATCAAACGCACACACACACACCACACACATCAAACACACACACACCACACACATCAAACACACACACACCACACACATCAAACACACACACACCACACACATCAAACACACACACACCACACACATCAAACACACACACACCACACACATCAAACGCACACACACACCACACACATCAAACGCACACACACCACACACATCAAACGCACACACACCACACACATCAAACGCACACACACACCACACACATCAAACGCACACACACCACACACATCAAACGCACACACACCACACACATCAAACGCACACACACCACGCACATCAAACACACACACACCACGCACATCAAACGCACACACACACCACACACATCAAACACACACACACCACACACATCAAACACACACACACCACACACATCAAACACACACACACCACACACATCAAACACACACACACCACACACATCAAACACACACACACCACACACATCAAACACACACACACCACACACATCAAACACACACACACCACACACATCAAACGCACACACACACCACACACATCAAACACACACACACCACACACATCAAACACACACACACCACACACATCAAACGCACACACACACCACACACATCAAACACACACACACCACACACATCAAACACACACACACCACACACATCAAACACACACACACCACACACATCAAACACACACACACCACACACATCAAACACACACACCACACACATCAAACACACACACACCACACACATCAAACACACACACACCACACACATCAAACGCACACACACCACACACATCAAACGCACACACACACCACACACATCAAACACACACAAACCACACACATCAAACACACACACACAACACACATCAAACACACACACACCACACACATCAAACACACACACACCACACACATCAAACACACACACACCACACACATCAAACGCACACACACACCACACACATCAAACGCACACACACACCACACACATCAAACGCACACACACACCACACACATCAAACGCACACACACACCACACACATCAAACGCACACACACCACACACATCAAACGCACACACACCACACACATCAAACGCACACACACACCATACACATCAAACACACACACACACCATACACATCAAACACACACACACACCACACACATCAAACGCACACACACCACACACATCAAACGCACTCACACCACACACATCAAACACACACACCACACACATCAAACACACACACACCACACACATCAAACACACACACACCACACACACATCAAACGCACACACACCACACACACATCAAACGCACACACACCACACACATCAAACACACACACACCACACACATCAAACGCACACACACACCACACACATCAAACGCACTCACACCACACACATCAAACACACACACACCACACACATCAAACACACACACACCACACACATCAAACGCACACACACACCACATACATCAAACACACACACAACACACACGCCAAACACACACACCACACACATCAAACACACACACACCCCACACGCCAAACACACACACACCACATACATCAAACACACACACACCACACACATCAAACACACACACACCCCACACGCCAAACACACACACACCACACACATCAAAAGCACACACAACACACACACACACCCCACACACATCAAACACACACACCCCACGCACATCAAACACACACACACCACACACGCCAAACACACACACACCACACACATCAAACACACACACACCACACACATCAAACACACACACATCAAACGCAAACACACACCACACACATCAAACACACACACACCACACACATCAAACACACACACCACACACATCAAACACACACACACACACCACATACATCAAACACACACACACCACACACATCAAACACACACACATCAAACGCAAACACACACCACACACATCAAACACACACACCACACACATCAAACACACACACCACACACATCAAACACACACACACACACCACATACATCAAACGCACACACACCACACACATCAAACACACACACACCACATACATCAAACACACACACAACACACACACACACCCCACACACATCAAACACACACACCCCACGCACATCAAACACACACACACCACACACGCCAAACACACACACACCACACACATCAAACGCACACACATCAAACACACACACCACACACATCAAACACACACACACCACACACATCAAACACACACACATCAAACGCAAACACACACCACACACATCAAACACACACACACCACACACATCAAACACACACACCACACACATCAAACACACACACACACACCCCACACATCAAACACACACACACACCACACACATCAAACACACACACACCACACACATCAAACACACACACCACACACATCAAACACACACACACACACCCCACACATCAAACACACACACACACCACATACATCAAACACACACACACCACATACATCAAACACACACACACCACACACATCAAACACACACACACACCCCACACATCAAACACACACACACCACACACATCAAACACACACACACCACACACATCAAACGCACACACACCCCACACATCAAACACACACACCACACACATCAAACACACACACACACCCCACACATCAAACGCAAACACACACCACACACATCAAACACACACACACCACACACATCAAACACACACACACACACCCCACACATCAAACACACACACACACACCACACACATCAAACACACACACACCACACACATCAAACACACACACCACACACATCAAACACACACACATCAAACACACACACACCCCACACATCAAACGCACACACACACCACATACATCAAACACACACACACCACACACATCAAACACACACACACACACCACATACATCAAACACACACACATCAAACGCACACACATCAAACACACACACCACACACATCAAACACACACACATCAAACGCACACACCACACACATCAAACACACACACATCAAACACACACACCACACACATCAAACGCACACACACACCACATACATCAAACACACACACATCAAACGCACACACCACACACATCAAACACACACACCACATACATCAAACACACACACATCAAACGCACACACCACACACATCAAACACACACACATCAAACGCACACACCACACACATCAAACGCACACACATCAAACACACACACACCCCACACATCAAACACACACACACACCACACACATCAAACGCACACACATCAAACACACACACACCACACACATCAAACGCACACACACACCACACACATCAAACGCGCACACACACCACACACATCAAACGCACACACACACCACACACATCAAACGCACACACACCACACACATCAAACACACACACACACCACACACATCAAACGCACACACACACACCACATACATCAAACACACACCCCCACACATCAAACGCACACACACACACACACACACTACACACATCAAACGCACACACACACCACACACATCAAACGCACACACACACCACACACATCAAACGCACACACACACACACACACACCACACACATCAAACGCACACACACACCACACACATCAAACGCACACACACACCACACACATCAAACACACACACACACCACACACATCAAACACACACACACACCACACACATCAAACACACACACA
Organism: Heptranchias perlo; assembly: GCF_035084215.1. Classification (NCBI taxonomy): domain Eukaryota; kingdom Metazoa; phylum Chordata; class Chondrichthyes; order Hexanchiformes; family Hexanchidae; genus Heptranchias; species Heptranchias perlo. The sequence goes on from NC_090361.1 coordinate 13,417,106, forward strand.
CCCCACACATCAAACACACACACACACCACACACATCAAACACACACACACACCACACACACATCAAACACACACACACCACACACACATCAAACACACACACACACACCACACATACATCAAACACACACACACCACACATACATCAAACACACACACACCACACACACATCAAACACACACACACACACCACACACACATCAAACACACACACACACACCCCACACACATCAAACACACACACACCACACACACATCAAACACACACACACCACACACACATCAAACACACACACACACACCCCACACACATCAAACACACACACACCACACACACATCAAACACACACACACACACCACACACATCAAACACACACACACCACACACATCAAACACACACACACCACACACATCAAACACACACACACACCACACACATCAAACACACACACACACCACACACATCAAACACACACACACCACACACATCAAACACACACACACCACACACACATCAAACACACGCCACGCACAAACACACACCACACACATACATACATCACATACACAAACCCATACCCCAAACACATACACATACACCACACACAAACACATACACCACACACACCAAACACACACACACATCAAACACACACACCAAACGCATACACATACACCACACACACGAAACACACAAAATCAAGCACACACACACTGCCAAACACACACACCAAACACATCAAACACACACACACAACACACACACACCCCACACACATCAAACACACACACACAACACACACACACCCCACACACATCAAACGCACACACACCACACACATCAAACACACACACACAACACACACACACACCACACACATCAAACACACACACACCCTGGACGAAATGTATCCCAGGCTACTGTGTGAGGCAAAGGAGGAGATTGCGGGGGCTCTGACACATATATTCAGAACCTCTCTGGCCACAGGGGATGTGCCAGAGGACTGGAGAACCGCTAATGTAGTACCATTATTCAAGAAGGGGAGTAGGGAAAAACCGGGGAACTACAGGCCAGTGAGCCTAACATCAGTGGTAGGAAAATTATTGGAAAAAATTCTGAAGGACAAAATTAGTCTCCACTTGGAGAAGCAAGGATTAATCAGGGATAGTCAACATGGCTTTGTCAAGGGAAGATCATGTCTGACTAATTTGATTGAATTTTTTGAGGGGGTGACTAGGCATGTGGATGAGGGTAACGCAGTGGATGTGGTATACATGGATTTCAGTAAGGCCTTCGATAAAGTCCCCCACAGGAGACTGGTCAAGAAGGTACGAGCCCATGGAATCCAGGGTGCCTTGGCACTTTGGATACAAAACTGGCTTAGTGGCAGAAGGCAGAGGGTGATGGTCGAAGGTTGTTTTTGTGACTGGAAGCCTGTGGCCAGTGGGGTACCACAGGGATCTGTGCTGGGTCCCTTACTGTTTGTGGTCTACATTAACGACTTGGATATGAATGTAAAAGGTATGATCAGTAAGTTCGCTGATGATACAAAAATTGGTAGGGTGGTAAATAGCGAGGAGGATAGCCTCAGTCTGCAGGACGATATAGATGGGTTGGTCAGATGGGCGGAACAGTGGCAAATGGAATTTAACCCGGAAAAGTGCAAGGTGATGCACTTTGGAGAGACTAACAAGGCAAGGGAATACACAATGAATGGGAAGACCCTAGGCAAGACAGAGGGTCAGAGGGATCTTGGTGTGCAAGTTCACAGATCCCTGAAGGCGGCGGAACAGGTAGATAAGGTGGTAAAGAAGGCATATGGGATACTTGCCTTTATTAGCCGAGGCATTGAATATAAGAGCAAGGAGGTTATGATGGAGCTGTATAAAACACTGGTTAGGCCACAGCTGGAGTACTGTGTGCAGTTCTGGTCGCCACACTACAGGAAGGATGTGATCGCTTTGGAGAGGGTGCAGAGGAGATTCACCAGGATGTTACCAGGGCTGGAGCGCTTCAGCTATGAAGAGAGACTGGGAAGATTGGGTTTGTTTTCCTTGGAGCAGAGGAGGCTGAGGGGGGACATGATTGAGGTGTACAAAATTATGAGGGGCATAGATAGGATGGATACTAAGGAGCTTTTTCCCTTCGTTGAGGGTTCTATAACAAGGGGACATAGATTCAAGGTAAAAGGCGGGAGGTTTAGAGGGGATTTGAGAAAGAGCTTTTTCACCCAGAGGGTGGTTGGAGTCTGGAACTCACTGCCTGAAAGGGTTGTCGAGGCAGGAACCCTCACAACATTCAAGAAGCATTTGGATGAGCACTTGAAATGCCATAGCATACAAGGCTACGGACCAAATGCTGGAATATGGGATTAGATTAGACTGGGCTTGATGGCCGGCGCGGACACGATGGGCCGAAGGGCCTCTATCCGTGCTGTATAACTCTATGACTCTATGACATACACATACACCACATATACTAACACACATACACACCACTCAGACCGCGCACACACAGCACATAGACCGCGCACACACACCACACAGACCGCGCACACACACCACACAGACACACGGCACACACCACACCAAACAGAGACTACACACACCACACAAGCACACATCACACAGACCGCACATACACCACACACACCACCGACCGCACACAGCACATACCACACACACACACACACCCACACCACACATCTCAGGGAAATGAGATGTCGATGATCCCCTGGGCTAAATGGAGTATCCCAGTAGTCAATGCTACAGAGAGAAGGTTACAAAACGTATCACAAGCAACTCATTAACTTACTGAACTCTGTTGCACCAAGAAAATTTGCTTGATATGGTCCCCATCCCACAAGTCCCTCAGGCAGAAAAGAAATGGAAGGAAATTGCCAGTGTAATAAGGGTATCCCTATATAATGGTGTCAATGTATAGAAGAACTTTAATGATGTCCATAAGTGGATCAAAGAAATGATGGCTCCCTTGAAATTTTCCAGAAGGCCAATTGGAGGTGGACCCAGCTCCAAACACAAACACACCTCAGTAAAGAATTATCTAGCTGAAGTTTAGAAGGAAATCTATTGGACAAAGAACAGCCCAAAGCAGACTTTAATGACTCTAAAGCACTTGTTTGGTGTTTTTTTGGTGTTTAGGTTGGATTAAACCAAGGAGAAACAAGGAGGTCCATCTAGGGGCTTATGTTGTATCTGGCCATCATCATAAACTCCAAGGGGATGTGCAATGGACATGTGCAAGAGGTCTATTTTGGCATTGTTGCACTGGAGAGGCTGATTGCTTCTCCTTCCAGATCCTGGATGTCCAAAAAGAAGAGTTTGGTTGCCATCTTCCGAAGTGTTGGAGTTGGATCTGGCTCCATGCTGCCCACGTTGGCAGACTCAAGCAGGGTGCAGACAGATTGAGTCAGCGTGTTGTCTGACTTGTGGACGTGCTGTCTCAGATCCAGGCCATATGTTGTGCCAAATCTTCCTCTGCCCTTGATGCAACGAAATCTTGCCTGAGGATAAGCAGCTAGCTATAGGGAAGGAAGGGATCATCCTTACAGCATTTTGGGGGTGATTCACATCTACCTGCTGTGGCCAAGCTGCTTTGTCAGGGATTGCCATCAGCTTTCAATCTTCATGCCAGTTCACAAATCCAATTCTTAGCACTGCAACGAGTGCGGGATTAAGTTGGGAGCTGTAACATCAGCAACCGAAAGAATTACATTTATTCACTACCCTCTCCCATCACAGGAAAACTATGTGAGCATCTCTGTGGGGAAACAGTCGTACTCAAATTTTGAGTCAACAAATGCACCGCAAATTGGGACTCACTAACCTGAAATATCCAAATGCAACTCAACTCTTATTTTGTAATCGGACAACGACAACTTGCATTTATACAGTGCCTTTAACGTAGTAAAACATCCCAAGGTGCATCGCAAGGAACATTATCAAACAAAATTCGGCACATAAGGAGATATTAGGACAGGTGACCGACAGCTCGGTCAAAGAGGTAGATTTTAAGGAGCGTCTTAAAGGAGGAGAGATTGGTGGAGAGGCGGAGAGGTTTAGGGAGGGAATTCCAGTGCTTGGGGCCGAGGCAGCTGAACGGACGGCCACCAATGGTGGGGCGAAGGAAATCGGGGATGCACAAGAGGCCAGAATTGGAGGAACGCAGAGATCTCGGAGAGTTGTAGGGCTGGAGGAGGTTACAGATTTGGGCTGACAAGGACAATGACCTTAAAAGTGACACAGTTAATGAGTTTGGTATCAATTGAGGACAGTAGAATAACTAATTTGCGTAAAATCTTGTCTTCTGCCCCATTTATAGAGGTGTGTCATGCAGTAAACCCCAAGTAAGTTTAATTTTGGGCAGTAGGAAAGGATCACCTGATTCACATTCCATTACTGTGCATGTGACAGAAAAGGATTAGTTTGACTTATATTTTCTGGTTACTGGCGCCTAGCCCGGACTACCAGCACTGTAGTAACAAGGAATCTGTGACACAGGAGCTCTGTAACGTGAAAATAGATTTCCCTTTTTCCAGGGTAACGGCCTTGGTGACTCAGTGGGAGGGTTACATCGTGTGACACCACATGACATGTTGCTGTGCAACGGATAAGTGGAATCTTAAACTTTTGGAAACAAGGAATAAATTCATCAAGCATTTGAGGACGGAGGGATAGAGACACAAGGATTGGAGATGGAGGGATATCAACACTGATGGATAGGAGATCGAGGGACAGGGACATTGAAGGATTGGTGCTGGAGGGATAGAGACACTGAAGAATTGGAGATGGAAAGATTGGAAATGGAAGGATAGCCGCACTGAAGAATTCAAGATGAAGGAATAGACACTCTTAAAGATTGGAGATGGAGGAAAAAAAAGTGGAAAACTGGAGGCAAGACAGAGCAGATAGACACCCTGATATTACTCACCAGCTCACAAGTAACTCACCCAGGTAAGGCAGTTAATGGGATCTTATCTCCCAGAAGAGGGAGTCTCAGAAAACAGGGATTTCTTTTCTGGAGCTTTGGGTTCATCTCCTGACTGTACACACAGCTCAGCTGGGAACGAAGGAGATGGCTGAGCACCAGCAGGCTCTGGGGCGGAATTTGGTACAAGTGGGCTTGACGGTAATTGCTCTAAAACTTTGGTAGTCACATCAATGCCCTCCGCCGCCTGATATTATTTCAAACTGGCCTCCGTTTGCAAATACAAGCGTTTTGGTTCGCAGCCCAGAATCACTCGATGTCAGTACGCCTTTAAAATGAGATTGGAGGGCTAATTTCTCTTTAGCTCACCATGAATGTGGTCTGATTACAGATTACCACCAGTCAACCATTCCATCAAAACACTCACAAAACAACCGCAATTAACAGGAAACTAATGAAGAGATACATTAGCCCCGGGTGCAGCACCACTGGAAGAGTTCAGCATTTGCATCGGGGAGGCTTTGCGATGACCGTGGCTCGTTCGATCTCAGGCCTCTGACCGCAGGCACGTCCGCTGCCCTCGATTATGCAGCCGAGGCTGTGAGACACATTATCTCTTTCACATCTGTCTCCACTATTCCCTGCTCTTCCCTCAGTGCTGACAGCTTACATGGCAGCAAGGTGCTGTGATATATATTTTTTAATTATCATAATTCTCCAAACACAATCAGCAGCTGTGCCTAGCCTAGCGCAACACTAACTGCAGGATTCACACACACACACACACACACACACACACACACACAGACAAAAATATATACCCACACTTCAGCTCTTAAAGGCACAGCCTTTCACGACCTCAGGACATACCAAAGTGCTTTACAGCCAGTGAAGTTCTATCACTGTTGTAACGTAGGAAACGTGGCAGCCAATTTGCGCACAGCAAGATCCAACAATGAGATAATGACCATCTGATATGTTGCTGGAGGGATAAATGTTGGCCAGGACATCAGGGAGAACTCCCCTGCTCTTCTTCAAATAGTGCTGTGGGTTCTTTTATGTCCACCTGAGAGGGCAGAGCCTCAGTTTAACATCTCATTCAAGAAACGGCACCTCCAACAGAGCAGCACTCCCTCAGTACTGCACTGCAGAGTCAACCTGGATTATTGTAAGGAATCTTACAACACCAGGTTATAGTCCAACAATTTTATTTTAAAATCACAAGCTTTCGGAAATTATCTCCTTCGTCAGCCTGACGAAGGAGATAATCTCCGAAAGCTTGTGATTTTAAAATAAAATTGTTTGACTATAACCTGGTGTTGTAAGATTCCTTACATTTGTCCACCCCAGTCCATCACCGGCATCTCCACATCATGGCAACCTGGATTATGTACTCAAGTCTCTGGAGTGGGATTGTGAACCTACAATCTTCTAACCTCAGAAGCAAATGCACTACCCACGAGCCACAGCTGACACCTAATTAACTATTGTCTGGAACGAGTTGCCAGAGGCAGTAGTAGAGGCGGGTACAATTTTGTCTCTTAAAAAGCATTTGGACAGTTACATGGGTAAGATGGGTATAGAGGGATATGGGCCAAGTGCAGGCAATGGGGACTAGCTTAGTGTTATAAACTGGGCGACATGGACATGTTGGGCCGAAGGGCCTGTTTCCATGTTGTAAACTTCTATGATTCTATGAACTATTCATCTGAGTTTAGTACTGCTCTGAAGTTTCCAATCCGTCAAAAAACACTGATGAAAACTGAGAACAAAGTCCAATTTCTTTTGGCTTGTTAAAGCCTCGATAACAATCCTTAATGACAAACTTCTGTATCTTCCCACAATTGTACACTTCAATTGAAAGGTGAGTACATTACATCAGATGTAGTGCTAGTGGGCTGCCTTTTTTTTAATCTGTGAAGCACCTTGGGATGTGTTTTTGAGTTCAAGGTGCTATATAGATGCAAGTAGTTGTTGTTATGTGCAGCAGTAGGGTTGACCAGGAGTAGGAGATATGGTGGGGAGCCATTTCACTGAGATCAATAGATTTTTGGACTCTAAAGGAATCAAGGGACATGGGGTTCCGGACGGCGAAGTGGATTTGAGGTCGAAGACCAGCCATGATCTGATTGAATGGCGGAGCAGGCTCGAGGGGCCGTATGGCCTACTCCTGCTCCTATTTCTAACGTTCTCATGTTCAGTGGTTGTCCACCTGCTCTGGAATTTTCAGCCACAAAGGCCATTGAATTTGGGCGGGGCCTTTTCAAATGATATGTTAATGGTGGGAATACATCATGTGACATATTTACTTCGCTATGCCGAGTGTCATGGTGTTCCTGGCATTCAGCATCGTTAAAGCGGGGGGATTGGGGTTAAAGGTTAAAGAGCCGTCTCGCCTAGCACCATTGATCCCGGACTGATCGAGATCGAGTTTAAGTCGGGACTTTAAAGAAAAATTGTTCTTAAATATTTCCAGTCCCAGGAGCCATCTACCAAGTGATGTCATGGCAGATGCTGCAGTAATTTCCTTCCCACCTCCTCTCCCTCCCCCTTCCCCCCTCCCAGTGTTTGTGAAGAGCAGGTGGAATGGGACCAGTGGGAGATCACAAAGCCCATTTCAGCATCCGATCTGAAAACTCAGGCCGGTGCAGTTTGATGAAGGAAGGACGGCAGTGTGTTAGAACAGCCGCAAGAAGTTAATTAAATCAAATAGAATCATACAGCACAGGAGGAGGCCATTCGGCCCATCGTGCCTGTGCCGGCTCTTTGAAAGAGCTATCCAATTAGTCCCATTCCCCTGCTCTTTACCCTTCGCCACTGCAATTTTTTTCTTTTCAATTGTACATCCAATTCCCTTTTGAAAGTTACTATTGAATCTGCTTCCACCGCCCTTTCAGGCAGCGCATTCCAGATCATAACAACTCGCTGCGTAAAAAAGTTTTTACACGTCTCCCCTCTGGTTCTTTTTCCAATTATCTTAAATCTGTGCCCTCTGGCCACCGACCCTCCTGCCAGTGGAAACAGTTTCTCCTTATTTACTCTATCAAAACCCCTCCTAATTTTCAACACCTCTATTAAATCACCCCTTAACCTTCTCTGCTCTAAGGAGAATAGTCCAGAGAAAGTTTCTACTGAAGGCTCTGGGGAAAGACAGAGGGTACTCAATCAACTCTGGAATACAAAAGGGTGGCAGTTATGCTACAGTTGTATAAAGTTCTGGTTAGACCCCATCTGGTGAACAGCGTTCAGTGCTGGGCACCTCAGGAAGGATATATTGGCCAAGGAGAGGGTGCAGTGCAGATTCACCAGAATGATACCGGGGCTAAAAGAGTTAAATTATGAGGCCAGGTTGCATAGACTAGGCTTGTATTCCCTTGAGTATAGAAGATTAAGGGGTGATATAATTGAGGTGTTTAAGATGATTAAAGGATTTGATAGGATAGACAGAGAGAAACTATTTCCTCTGGTGGGTGGAGTCAGAACAAGGGGGCCTAACCTTAAAATTAGAGCTAGGCCATTCAGGGGTGATGTCAGGAAGCACTTCTTCACATAAAGGGGAGTGGAAATCTGGAACTCTCTCCCAAAAAGCTGTTGAGGCTGGGGGTCAATTGAAAATTTCAAAACTGAAATTGATAGATTTTTGTTAGGAAAGGGTATTAAGGGATATGGAACCAAGGCGGGTAAGTTGAGTTAAGATACAGATCAGCCATGATCTAATTGAATGGTGAAACAGACTCGAAGGGCTGAATGGTCAACTCCTGTTCCCATGATCCTACGTTCCTGGTCTACCATAGCAGTCAGCTACCTCAGCATGGCAGAGAAGCAGATTGTGAGCAGGTTCACCATGGGAGCTGCGATGGAATTGTGACTCCTGGTCCATGACGACCCACAGGAGCAGTCAAACATCACTCGTGCATTACTAATTATTATTATTCCTCCACTTTCAATATTCTTACTTTAAGGAGCAATTTCCAATGGAAATGAAGGTTACCATCACCATCAATTTTTAGACCATAAGGAGTCAACCACTTTTTATCTGGCTATTGGACATCTGCACAATGACAGACCGCAAGATATATTATTGAGCTGCTTAGCACAACTGTGTGAACTTTGTGTTGTGGTTATGGACGTTCCCTACCACGAAGAGCTTCCCCTGTAGAAGAAAGAGACTGCTGAGTGTCTGCGTAGACATTGGTGAGCTGCAGGAGGTACAACGGACCAGCTGCATGTACCTGCGACTACCTCTGATTGACTTGCATCAGTCTCAGGGCATCCTCTGCTGGAGTTGTTCTTTGCTCATTGCTTTTGGAGGCAGTGCCTGTTGTCGCTTGGGCAGGGGTGTACAAGAACTACAGGTGACAGGAGGTACCACTGGAGGGCACATCTGCTACTCTACTACTGGAGGTGGTCTTACATAAAATGCATAGCACAAAAACAGGCCATTCGGCCCAACTGGTCCATGCCGATGTTTAAACCTCCTCCCACTGTACTTCATCTCACCCTATCAGCACACCCTTCTACTCCTTTCTCCCTCATGTGTTTATCTAGCATCCCCTTAAATGCATCTATGTTATTCGCCTCAACTCCCCCTTGTGGTAGCGAGTTCCACATTCCAATCACTCTCTGGGTGAAGAAGTTTCTCCTGAATTTCCTGTTGGATTTATTAGTGACTATCTTACATTTATGGCCGCTAGTTATGGTCTCCCCCACAAGTGGAAACAAGGCCCACTGATTTGGTTGGACGTAGAACCGTGAGCATCCATGACGTTTTGGAATCCCTCCCTCGTCGTTCCCTGCGAACGTTTTTCAAGTGACTTGAACATATCGTGGAGTTTTGGATATTAAAGCCTCAATCGCCTGAGTGAACTGCTTAAGAAATCCTTAATGATTGTTATTGTTGGTATGCCGTGACTGACCGCTGGTGTTTCATTACTGCTAACAAAATTGCACTCTCAAGTAGCTCAAGTTTTAGAACCACATCTTCTGATAATTTTGTCAGCACGTCATTAATCAGGATTTCTGCCGTTCTTCAATAACAAAGAAATGTGGGGCCCACAGTGTGCTCATGAGTTGTAGTTGCTCCTTAAAGAATATTGAACGTGAAGAATATTTAATAATTAATAACGGTATGCTGGACTAGAATGTATCTGGAATCTTTAAATTATCTCTGTTTTCAAATTCTTGTCCTTGTTTTCAAATCCCTCCATGGCCTCGCCCCCTCCCTAGCTCTGTAACCTCCTCCAACCCTACAACCCTCCGAGATCTCTGCATTCCTCCAATTTGGCTTCTTGCCCATCCCCGATTTTCATCGCTCCACCATTGGCAGCTGTGCCGTCAGCTGCCTAGGCCCTAAGCTCCGGAATTCCCTCCCTAAACCTCTCCGCCTCTCCACCTCTCTCTCCTCCTTTAAGACGCTCCTTAAAACCTCTCTCTTTGACCCAGCTTTTGGTCACCTGAGTTAATATCTCCTTATGTGGCTCAGTGTCAAATTTTGTTTGATAATCGCTTCTGTAAGGTACCTTGGGACGTTTTACTATGTTAAGGGTGCTATATAAATGCAGGTTGCTGCTGTTGTTCAAAGAAGCTCATTGCAAACCTTTGCTACGAGGTAGTTTCCCCTTTTCGTGTATGAATTTGGGGAACAGAACATGTTTTCTTTCTATACAGCTGTCCGTGCCCCTCCCCCCCAGGGCAGGAATTGTCCAAATCTGTGGGGTGTCCAGCTCCCCCCATGCCAACCTAGCTCTGTCGAGAAGGTGGTGGTGGACCTTCTTCTTGAACCGCTGCAGTCCTTGTTGTGAAGGTGCTCCCACAGCGCTGGTAGGGAGGGAGTTCCAGGATTTTGACCCAGCGACCATGAAGGAACGGGAATATATGTCCAAGTCGGGATGGTGTGTGACTTGGAGGGAAACTTGGAGATGATGGTGTTCCCATGCGCCTGCTGCCCTTGTCCTTCTAGGTGGTAGAGGCTGTGGGTTTGGGAGGTGCTGTTGAAGAAGCCTGGGCGCGTTGCTGCAGTTCCAAAGCTGAGCTGCCCATGTCTTGTCCTGCTTGGACAACCCCCTGTCCTCACATTGACTGACATTGGCTCCCTGTCCTTCGAAGCATTCGATTTAAATGCCTTGTCCTTGTCTTCAAATTCCTAATGGCCTTGTCCCACCCAGTCTCTGTGACTCCCTCCAGCCTAGTGTCCCCTCCCACACCTCTCAGTGATCTTTCCTGCATCTCCCCAATCTTCACCCCATCACTGGTGGTAGTGCCTTCAGCTGCCTCAGCCTTCTTCTCTGCAACTCTCTCCTTAAATCCCTCCCCATTTCTCTCCACTTTAAAAATAACCTTCTCAAAATCCATCTTTTAACCAACTTTCTGATTGCCTGTCTTAACTCTGCCATCATAGCTTAGCGTCCATCCTTTTATTTCCCCACTCTGTAAAACGCCTTGGAATGTTCTTCTCTATTTTAATGGCACTAAATAATGGCAGGCTGTTGTTGTTGTTAATGCTAATTAGTACTGAATTATGGGCAGTTTTCTGCTCTGCACTCAAATCGACTGGGAGCTGGATTGGGACTGTCCAAACTCATATCAGTCAGCACCTTCAACAGCTGTCACCAAGGAGACTTCCATCACATCAGTCTGGGCTGGTGTCAAAACCCAACTCTCGGAGGGAAATCCGTTGGGTCTTTTGTCTAACATATTGTGACACGCAGTTCCCAGGGTGGCTTGTCTTTTTTAGTAGCAGCAATCAATATTAAGACAAACTGACACAGATACCATGGGCACGCTCCATCTGTGACTTGCGTTAAACCATCCATTCTTCCTAATTGCACACTGTTGGCCCAGAAGCACTATTTATCTTTATCATTAACACTTACATTAGATTAACTCTGTCAATGCTTAAATACCGAAATCTTCAGAAATGTTAATTTTGCTTCGCCATACTCGGGGCCTGCTGCCCAGGATACTATGCAATCGGTGAAAAAAAGGGACTTGCATTTATATAGCACCTTATCCCGTCTCTCCAAAACATCCCAACACGTTCCACATAAAATGAATTGCTTTGTCGCCATTGTTATGTAGGCCAACACGGCAGCCATTTTGAGCTCAGGAAGATCCCACAAAACAGCGATGCGGTGATTGGCTGGTAAATTTGTTTTTGGTGGAGTTGGTTGAGGGACAAATGTTGGCCAGGACACTGGAAGAAATTCCTGCTCTTCTTCAAACTGGGTCATGAGAAAGGCAAAGCGAAATGGCTGTTATTGGATTTGCTTCTCAGAACTTAATGCCTTTACGACAGCAAGCAGTGCAGACATTTTGATGCAGTATTGAGGGAGCTTTATACTTTTGGGGGGATGCCGTTCTTCAGATGAGATGCTAAGCTGGGACCGTCTGCCTTTTCCAGTGATTCTGGTGGACATAGACGATCCCAAGATTGTATGCGTTGGTAAGAAGAATATCTTGGAGAGTGGCATATTGGATTGGCACAATGCCATTCCAATTCAAACCCAGTGCCCACTGATGAAATTCAAGTCTGCAAGATACTCCGTGAAATAAATTTGGGGAGTTTTAATGCACTCTGTCATAGGTTATGGGCCCACAGCTTAAATTAAAATCCCTCATAATTGGGCACCAATTGGCAATTAGTTGGTGGTAAATTCCAAACTAATCAGTGCAAACAATATTTCAGTGAGCGAGCAGTCAATCTAGGGAACAGGCTCCCTAGGGAGACGATGGAAGCAGAGAGTATTGATTCATCCAAATGCAAATTAGATCGATATCTTTCAGAAAACAACATTTTGGGATACAGTATATGATTGATTTGAGACATGACGTGTGGTGAGTGTAACAGGCTCGGGAAGAACTGGTGACTTTATGGATCCCAAAGTTCTCCATCACTGGGGGTTCCCTCACCTCATGTCTGGGGTCTGTTGTAGACCAATTGATGAGGGATTGATTGCTCTGATTAGTCAACAATTCCATTATCGTTGTATCATGCGATAATCAGGCTGGTGGAAGGGGAACTAGATGGCCCTCGGTCTTTTCTCGTCCAGCAATTCCGATGTTCATGAGTTTTTAATTTCATTCAGAAAAGCCACAGGATGGGCAGTGTGGACAATGGAAAAACGTTACATTGGTACAGTGGGGTTAGAATTGAGGCCCTTCTCACAATTCCCGCTACTAAATAGGACCTTGTCACATTATAAGCACATTTACTGTTAATTCTTCCTTATAGCATCCTGTAGAAGTCCTCAACCATTTTTCTAATTATGGATTTTAGACTAATTAGTCTGTACTAATATATTTGTACTCTCAATTTCTTTGTTAGTTCTTGGGATGTGGGTGACATGTGGACAATCCAGTGCTCATTGCCCACCTCCAGTGACCCTGAAGGTATTAAGTATCACTCATATAAATCCCAATTTTAACTCCCAGGCGAGAGTCACATGTGTGGGCCGAGGCGGATGGCAAACCTTCTGGCTCTCCGCAGTACGAGGCCTGAGAGATTTTAACTCCCGGACTTCATCTTCATGGGCCCCATCAGTCTCCCATCCAGTCCCAGTGGGAAGCCAGTGGACGGTCGCTGGATTTCGGCAGCAGGAAGCTCCTGCCAGAGACATGAAGGAACGGTCCCCGGCTGTCAGGTAAGTGGTTGAGAGAGGGCGGGGGGGAGTCGAGAGGGACTCGCGATCGGGAGAGGGGGAGGAAATCCTAGGGGAGGAGAGGCTGAGGTTTCCTTGTGGGGCCCAGAGGAAACACTCCTGCTCCTTCTGGCCCCGAATACTCCTTGGTATGTTTTTCTGCATTAAAGGCGCTATATAAATGCAAATTATTGTTGTTGTTAATGACCTTCCTTTTACTCTTAACATAATTGTAAATGTTTTTTGTGATGTCTCTTGCTGCCCTCTGCAATCTGTCACTTTGTTTCTTTAGTCACTCTCAGTTGTCTTGTATAAATCCCAGTGCTCTAAATCTTTTGTTTCCTTGCATTTCAAGTACTTCTGCATGTCTTGTAGATTCTTTTTTAACTCCTTATTAATCCCTGTGCTGTGATTCGCATTTTTTTTTGTTTTAACTGAGCAGAGAATAATTAATATACTCATTGAATAGCTCCTTGAAGTCTCCATCAGAGAAGGTTTCAACATAAATTCCCCGGCTATGGGTGGGATTTTTTCCAGGGTTTTGAAAGGGACTGTGAGGGAGTCAGGGAAGGTTGGGGAGATCTGGCCAGTACCCATTTCTGATCGATTAGAGACCAATATTTGGTACATTAATGGAATTGCTTCTCAGGAGCAAACTTCAGGCCGACCCATTTCAGGTCAGTCTCAAAAAGTGCTGTTTGACCAACCTCCTTAGCGTTTTTACGGAAGTGATATCCCAAGTGGACAGTGAGGACTCATCCAACATGACGTAAGTTTTCCAAAAAGCTGTTGATATAATTCCTGATAAAAAAACTGCAACGGATACTGAAGACAGCGGGAATACAAGGGAAAATCTGGATATGGGCAAGAAATGGGCTGAAGGGGAGAAAGCCCCAGGGTTTTTTTTGGTGAAGTGACACTGGAATGGTACTAAAGGCCTTAGAAATGACTTACAGTGCCAATTGGACAATTTCATAGACCATAATAAACGAATGGGGGAGGGCAGTCGAGGACCCACAAAATTTATAAATAGGAAGAACAAGAAAGAAAGAACTTGCATTTATTTATCACCTTTCACATCCTCAGGATGTCGCAAAGTGATTCACAGCCAATGACGCATTTTTGAAGTGTAGTCAATGTAGGAAACACGGCAACCAATTTGCGCACAGCAAGATCCCACAAACAGCAATGAGAAAATGACCAGGTAATCACCAAGTGACGGAGAGGGTTGATGAGGTAGTGCAGTTGTTTATATGGACTTTCAAAAGGCATTTGCTAAAGTATCACATAATAGACTTGTTAGCAAAATTGAAGCCCATGGGATTAAAGGGGCAGTTGTTATGTGGATATGAAATCGGCTAAGGGACAGAAAGCAGAGATAGTGGAGAACGGTTGTTTTACAGACTGGAGGGAAGTTTGCAGTGGTGTCCTCCAGGGGTCGTTGTTGGGACCACTGCTCTCTTTGACATATGCTAATGACCTGGACTTGGGTATACGGGGCATAATTTAAAAGTTTGCAGATGGCACGAAACTCGGAAATGTGGTAAACAATGAGGAGGATAGTAACAGACTTCAGGAGGATGTAGTCTAGTGAAATAGGCAAACACATGGTAGATTAAATTTAACGCAGAGAAATGTGAAAGTGATTCATTTTGGTAGCAAGAATGTGGAGAGGCAATATAAACTAAATGGTGCAATTTTAAAGGGGTGCAGGAACAGGGATACCTGGGGATGTACGTACACAAATCTTTGAAAGTGGCAGGACAAGTTGAGAAGGCTGTTAAAAAGGCAAATTGGATCCCTGGCTTTATTAATAGAGGCATAGAGTACAAAAGCAAGGGAAGTTATGCTAAACCTTTGTAAAGCACTGGTTAGGCCCCAGCTGGAGTATTGTGTTCAATTCTAGGCACCGCACTTTAGAAAGGATGTCAAGGCCTTAGAGAGGGTGCAGAGGAGATTTACTGGAATAGTACCAGGGATGAAAGACTGGAGAAGCTGGGATTATTCTCCTTAGACCAGAGGAGGTTAAGGGGAGATTTGATAGAGGTCTTCAAAATCATGAAGGGTTTTGATAGAGTAAATAAAGAGAAACTGTTTCCTGTGATAGAAGGGTCAGTAACCAGTGGACACAGATTTAAGGTAATTGGCAAAAGAACCAGAGGCGACATGAGGAGAAAAAAATTAAGTGTATCGAGTTGTTCTGATCTGGAATGCACTGTCTGAAAGGGCGGTGGAAGTAGATTCAATAAAAACTTTCAAAAGGGAATTGGATAAATACTTGAAATGGAAAAATTTGCAGGGCTGTGAGGAAAGAGCAAGGGAGTAGGACTAATTGGATAGCTCTTTCAAAAAGCTGACACAGGCATGATGGGCCGAATGGCCTCCTTCTGTGCTGCATCATTCTATGATAATCTGTTTTAGTGATGTTGGTTGAGGGGTAAATATTATCCCGACACTGGGGAGAAGCCCAATGTTCTTCAAATAGTACCACGAGAATTTTAACATTCATACGAGAGGGCAGACAGGGCCTCGGTTTAACGTCTCATTTAAGTCAGCACCTCCGACAGTGCAGCTCTCCCTCAGCACTGCACTGGAGTGTCGGTCTCGGTTATGTACTCAACGAACAGATGAAATTCCATATTGGTAAGTGCTGATATTCCCTTTCCATTTGGCAGTGTCTGAATTACGTTTGTGTAGGAAAATCTACCTGAAAACGAAGCAGCTTTGGGAGAAATGTTAACCTGAAAGTGATTGAGGTATTAGCGTCCTTTAAAATAATGGACAAAGGAAAGATAAGATACCAACACCGCAAACAAAAAACTTGGCAATCCCAATCAGAGAGACTACAGGATGGCTGGTGTGGGAATGGAACAATATCACTTTGGTGCAGTAAATGTTAGGATTGAGGCACATTATTGGGGCAGAGCAGACAAAACAGTACTCTGTATCTAACCCGTGCTGTACCTGCCCTGGGAGTGTTTGATGGGACAGTGTAGAGGGAGCTTTATTCTGTATCTAACCTGTGTACCTGACCTGGGTGTGTTTGATGGTACAGTGTAGAGGGAGCTTTACTCTGTATCTAACCTGTGTACCTGACCTGGGAGTGTTTGATGGGACAGTGTAGAGGGAGCTTTACTCTGTATTTAACCCTTGTACCTGACCTGGGAGTGTTTGATGGGACAATGTAGAGGGAGCTTTACTCTGTATCTAACCCGTGCTGTATCAGCCCAGGGATTGTTTGATGGGACAGTCTAAAATATTTTAAAAACTGGGAGGAAGAAAACTAAGGTGTAGACGAACATGATTAATCTTGATTTGGGAATTCTGATTGTGTGCAGGTCACACAATGGTGAGCTACCTTGCTTCCTGTGTACCTGTGTACAGTTTGTTTGGAGACCCAGCCTGCATTGATATCTGGCAGATCCCTGCGAGCTTTGGGGCGAGCTTATGGAAATTGCATTCCCGTTTAATGCAGAGCAGTTTTTAAATCAGCCGGCTTGAATAATTAATAATACCATTCTCTACTTTCATTTCCTACCTCCCTCACTCATTTAGTCCAGATAATTGTCACACCCAGCCAAATTCATGACGTTACATTGATTGATTTAAGAAAAAAAAAATGATAATGTAGGAGGTTAAAAATTGAGGGGTGGAAAGGGGGAGGGACAATAAAGGGGGAGATATAGAGTAAGGATGGAGGGAATGAGCGGTGAGTGAGAGAAAGGGGGAAGCAAGTAGGAGGGCTATTTTTACACTCCCAGCAAGCAACTGGATAATTGGCGTTCCACAAACCATCGATCAAGAGAGGGTGGCCTACTCTAGACAAGCACAGTCAATCTTGTTCTCTTCGACCTAACCCTTGGAGCTGTTGGGGGCTGTGGTTCTATTTGTTTCCACTTGTTTTTGTTTTTCACTTTCTCGTTTCCCTTTTTTTTTGTTTAACCCTCTTTTCCTACAATTGTGGGGGAGCGAGCGGATCAGCTGGGCACGGGTTGGTGAGCAAAGGATTAATTGCTTGGGCATCAGCGCTGGCTAATTGATTCAGTGCCCCGTTGCACTGGTGTGTGGGGATCTGCTCTAAGCTAGTTAGAAGGCCCAGTGTAAGGAATATTACAGGGATTATACCACAGCTCTGCATCGTTGTGATTAGGCTCTTGTGGCTCCCCTCTTGTCCAGGTATGTCAGGGCCTCTGTTAATATTGTTCTGGACTTATTGCTACAGGAGAAACTCTCTCTCTCTCTCTCTCTCTCCCCCTCCCTCCCCGTCCCTCATGCATAGTGGAACATAATTTCTTCCATTACTTTACAACCATCAGGTCGTGCTCTGGGTTGTTATCGTAACACAGTCCCTCTATAAATGGACAGGCCGTTAGCCTGACTCACAGCTCCCTACAGGAGAACCGGCTAGATGCAATGGGGCAAATCAAAAGCAAAATAGTGCGGATACTGGAAATCTGAAATAAAAACAGAAAATGCTGGAGAAGCTCAGCAAGCCAGCCAGCAGACTTATAGATGCAATGGGGAGTCGTCACTCCACTCCCATCAGACGCGAGCACCCCGCTGGATGTCAACCCAGTCCTCAGAGGCTGGAGCTCTGGTCTCCTGCCTATCGGGGCTATGATGTGGTTACAATGGGGTGGGGGCTCTCCGCGCCAGTCGGACCCAAGTACCTCGCTGGATGTCCACCTAATGGTCAAAGGCAGGAACTCTTGTCTCCATTGGCTTGAACCCATAACCTTGTAACTCAGAGGTGGGAATGCTGCCACTGAGTGAAGGATCACTCCAGGAGCAGCCTTGCAATATTCTGCCCACCTATTTTTCCTCTCCCTTGGCATGTGGGGTGGCTTCTGCTCCTCCCTGTGGTACCACAGCTGCAATTGGGCAGTTGGCACATTGTGGGGGGGGGCGGGGGAATCATCGTACTCACCCATATCTGTGCCACAACCAGAGGAACTTGCTGTGTCAATTCATCTTTACTGAGGGAGTGCTACACTGTCAGAGCTGCCTCTCAGATCCTACAACACTGTTCAAAGAAGAGCAGAGGAGTTCTCCATGCCTCGACAAACACCATTAAAAAGCAGATTAAGTGGTCGTTCATCTCCGCTGTCTCTTTATCTCCCCTGTCTCCTACAACAGTCATGGGACGAGGCACTGAAACTCATTTTACATAGAATGTACAGCACAGAAACAGGCCAACAGGCCAACGCCAGTGCTTATGCTCCACATGAGCTCCCTCCCACCCTTCTTCATCTAAGCCTATCAGCATAACCTTCTATTCCTTTCTCCCTCATGTATCTAGCTTCCCCTTAAATGCATCCGTGCTATTTGCCTCAACTACTCCTTGTGGCAGCGAGTTTCACATTCTAACCACTCTCTGGGTAAAGAAGTTTCTCCTGAATTCCTTATAGGGTTTATTAGTGACTATCTTATATTTATGGCCCCTAGTTTTAGTCTCCCCCACAAGTGGAAACATCTTCTCTATGTCCATCCTATCGGACCCTTTCATAATCTTAAAGATCTCTAGAAGGTCACCCCTCAGCCTTCTCTTTTCTAGTAGCCTGTTCAATCTTTCCTGGTAGAATTTGATAGATTTGGTTGAATGCACTTGAAAGAAAGACTTGTATTTATATCTTGCCTTTCACAACCTCAGGACATCCCAAAGCTCTTTACAACCAATGAAGTACTATTGTAGTGTAGTCACTGTTGTAATGTAGGAAACGCAGCAGCCGATTTGCCCACAGCAAGATCCCACAAACAGCAATGACCAGATACTCTGTTTAAGTGATGTTGTTGAGGGATAATTATTGGCCAGGACCCCGGGGAGAACTCCCCTGCTCTTCTTTGAAATAGTGCCATGGGATCTTTTACATCCACTTAAGAGGACCTCGGTTTAACGTCTCCACTGGAGCGTCAGACTGGATCATATGTTGGTTGGGACGACCTGAGGATATGAAAGGTGCTATATAAATGCAAAGTTCTTTCTTTCTGTATTAATTCCTTCGGCATTAATTAACATAGTATATAACTAGTCAAATGGATTCCACCATTTCACAAATATAAATTTCTCACACCCATTAAATTTCCATGTCAATGTTTGTTTTCCAAGAAGCAGCAATATAATTTTACTGGCAAGATTTACATGATGGAACATAGGCACTCGGCAATACATGAAAGAGTCATTGCTTTGATGCTGCAATTATCTACATTGGGAAAATTATAGTATGAGATAAATCTACTGCGAAGAAAAACAATTTTCTCTTAACTTATGTGAATTTAAACTTAGTTTTGCTAAGCTTTCATTTTTGAAAATTCCAAGGGGCAGCACGGTTTCTCCGTGAGGTGAGCAGCAGTGGTAAATTGCCCTCTTTGATCAAATGCCTAAGTCCACGGGAGGCTCGCTCATACAATAAGTTTGAACGTTAAAAAGCTCCACCCAGTCTATGTTGAGCCGGCTGATTCTGGCTGGAGTTGGGGAGGGAGGGGATACATCAGCCAGGCTTCGGGCTTCCTGTCCCCTGGCACACCACCAATATAAAAGCAACTTATCATTTGGCCGCTCACTGTCTCAACCAACCAGCCATTGGGGCAACACCCAAGGCAGTGTGTGGCACCATCTTTCTTTGGTGGTATTTTGTGCTGATGAATCATAGAAAGGTTACAGCACGGAAGGAGGCCATTCGGCCCATCGAGTCCGCGCCGGCTCTATGCAAGAGCAATCCAGATAGTCCCACTCCCCTGCCCTATCCCCGTAGCCCTGCATGTTTTTTCATTTCAAGTACTTACCCAGTTCCCTTTTGAAGGCCATGATTGAATCTGCCTCCACCACCCCCTCGGGCAGTGCATTCCAGATCCTAACCACTCGCTGTGTAAAAAAAGATTTTTCTCATGTCACCTTTGATTCTTTTGCCAGTCACCTTAATTCTATGTCCTCTGGTTCTTGACCCTTCCACCAAGGGGAACAATTTCTCTCTATCTACTTTGTGTAGACCCTTCATGATTTTAAATACCTCTATCAAATCTCCTCGCAACCTTCTCTGTTCCAAGGAGAACAATCCCAGCTTCTCCAGTCTATCCACGTAATTTAAGTCCCTCATCCCTGGAATCATTCCAGTAAATCTCCTCTGCACCCTCTCTAAGGCCTTCACATCTTTCCTAAAGTGCGGTGCCCAGAACTGGACACAATATTCCAGTTGAGGTCGAACCAGTATTTTATAAATGTTCATCATGACTTCCTTACTTTTGTACTCTATGCCTCTATTTATGAAGCCCAGGATCCCGTATGCTTTTTTAACCACTTTCTCATCCTGCCCTGCCACCTTCAACAATTTGTGCACATATACCCCTAGGTCTCTCTGTTCCTCTCCCCCTTTTAGAATTGTGCACTTTACTTTATATTGTCTCTCCATAATTTTCCTATCGAAATGCATCACCTCATTTTTCTGCAATAAACTTCATCTGCCACGTGTCCGCCCATGTCACCAGCCTGACTATATCCTCTTGAAGTCTATTGCTATCCTCCTCACTGTTCACTACCCTTCCAAGTTTTGTGTCATCTGCAAATTTTGAAATTGTGCCCTGTACTCCCAAGTCCAAGTCATTAATATATATCAAGAAACGCAGTGGTCCCAGCAATGACCCCTGGGGAACACCACTGTACACCTCCCTCCAGTCCGAAAAACAACCACTCACCACTACTCTCTGTTTCCTGTCAGTTAGCCAATTCTGTATCCATGTTGCTATTGCCCCCTTTATTCCATGGGTCACAATCTTAATAGCAAGCCTACCATGTGGCACTTTATCAAACACTTTTTGAAATTCCATATACACCACAGCAACTGCATTGCCCTCATCTACCCTCTCTGTTACCTCATCAAAAAACTCTATCAAGTTGGTTAAACACAATTTGCCTTTAACAAATCCGTGGTGGCTTTCCCTAATCAATCCACACTCATCCAAGTGACTTAATTCTGTCCCGGATTATCATTTCCAAAAGTTTCCCCACCACCGAGGTTAAACTGACTGGCCTGTAGTTGCTGGGTTTATCCTTACACCCTTTTTTGTACAAGGGTGTAACATTTTCAATTCTCCAGTCCTCTGGCATCACCCCCGTATCTAAGGATGTTTGGAAGATTATGGCCAGTACCTCCGCAATTTCCCCCCTTACTTCCCTCAGCATCCCATGACTTATCTATTTTAAGTACAGCTAGCCTTTCTAGTACCTCTTCTTTCTCAAGCCCATCCAGCATCTCGACTATATCTTCCTTTACCGAGACTCTAGCAGCATCTTCTTCCTTGGTGAAAACAGATGCAAAGTACTCATTTAGTACTTCAGCCTCCGTGAGTAGATCTCCTTTATGGTCCCTAATCGGCCACACCCTCCTCTTACTACCCATTTACTGTTAACATGCCTATAGAAGACTTTAGGATTCCCTTTTATGTTGTCCGCCAGTCTATTCTCATACTCTCTCTTTGCCCCTCTTATTTCATTTTACTTCCCCTCTGAACTATATCCTGCCTGGTTCTTACTTGTGTTATCAACCTGACACCTGTCATACACCCCTTTTTTCCACTTCATCTTACTCTCTATCTCTTTTGTCATTCAGGGAGCTCTGGCTTTAGTTGCCCTACCTTTCTCCCTCGTTGGAATGTACCTTGTCTGTACCTGAACCATCTCCTCTTTAAAGGCCACCCATTGTTCAATTACAGTTTTGCCTGCCAATCTTTGATTCCCATTTACCCGGGCCAGATCTGTTCTCATCCCACTGAAATTGGCCCTCCTCCAATTGAGTATTTTTACTTTAGAGTGGTCTGTGTCCTTTTCCATAGCTATTCTAAACCTTATGATACTATAATCGCTGCTCCCTAAATGCTCCCCCATTGACACTTGCTCCACTTGGCCCGCCTCATTCCCCAGAACCAAGTCCAGCAATGCCTCCTTCCTCGTTGGGCCGGAAACGTACTGGTCGAAAGTTCTCCTGAACACATTTCAAAAATTCCTCCCCTTCTTTGCCCCTTATATTATTATTGTTATCCCAGTCTATATTAGGAAAGTTGAAGTCCCCAGTTATCACTACTCTACAGCTTTTGCACCTCTCTGTAATTTCCCTGCAAATTTACTCCTCTATATCCTTCCCACTAGTTGGTGGCCTATAGAACACACCCAGTGTAATGGCACCTGTATTGTTTTTTTAACTCTAACCAAATAGATTCTGTCCTTGACCCCTCCAGGACATCCTCTCTCTCCAGCACCGCAATATTCTTCTTAATCAATACTGCCACCCCCCTCCTTTCTTCCCTTCCCTATCTTTCCTGAACACCTTGTATCCAGGAATATTTAGTACCCAACCCTGCCCTTCTTGAGCCAGGTCTCCATTATCGCTATGGCAACATATTCCCATGTGGCTATTTGCGCCTGCAGCTCACCAACCTTGTTTACCACACTTTGTGCATTTACACACATGCACTTTAAACCAATCTTAGACTTTCCTGTATTCTCTCTTAGTCTGACCCCACCTAATACTGTACTATTTCTTGCTCTAGTGCTGGCTTTCCCTCCTGATCCTTTGTGCTCCTTGTTTCTCCTTTCTAATGCTACATCCTGGTCCCCATCCCCCCACCAAATTAGTATAAACCCTCCCCCCCCCTCAACAGCGCTAGCGAACCTCCCCTCGAGAATATCGGTCCCAGCTCTGTTGAGGTGCAACCCGTCCGGCCTGTACAGGTCCCACCTTCCCCAGAACTGGTCCCAATGCTCCAGGAATCTAAAGCCCTCCCTCCTGCACCATCTCTCCAGCCACGCATTCATCTGCTCTATCCTCCTGTTTCTATACTCACTAGCGTGTGGCACTGGGAGTAATCCAGAGATTACTACCTTTGAGGTCATGCTTGTTAATCTCTTTCCTAACTCCTTAAACTCTGCCTGCAGGAACTCATCCCTCTTCCTACCTATGTCGTTGGTACCGATATGGACCATGACCTCTGGCTGTTCACCCTCCCCCTCCAGAATGTTCTGCAGTCGCTCAGTGGCATCCTTGACCCTGGCACCAGGGAGGCAACATACCATCCTGGAATCATGTCTGCGGCTGCAGAAACCCCTGTCTGCTCCCCTAACCATAGAATCCCCCATCGCTTTTGCTCTCCTGACCTTTCTCCTCCCCCCCCCCCCCGTACAGCTGAGCCACCCATGGTGCTGTGGACTTAGCTCTGGCTGCACCTCCGCAGAGGAACCCTCTCCCCTACCAGCATTCACTGGTTAGAGAGTGAGATGCCTTCAAGGGGCTCCTACATTACCTGCCTGGTCCTTCTTGTCTGTCTGGCGGTCACCCAGTCCCTCTCTGCCTGCACTCTCTCAAGCTGTGGAGTGATCACCTCCTGAAACGTGCCATCCACGTAGCTCTCAACCTCGCAGATGCAACGTAGTGATGCCAGCTAGTGAAGTTCTCTACAAAACGAGTCAGCGATGTCTATTGGCACGTTTTGAGTTTCTGACCAAGTCGGTCAAAGTATCTGCCGTGGCGCAGTTAGTACCACGTTCGCCTCCGAGTCAGAAGGTCGTGGGTTCAAGTCCCACTCAACAGACTGGAGCACATAATCTTAGGCTGACACGTCAGTGACGAAGAAAACTTTAAGCCGAGGCCCTATTTCCGATGTAAAAGATCCCATGTCACGATTTGAAGAAAAGCCAGGATGTTTTGGCCAACATTTATCTTTCCACACGCACGGATGATCTGGTCATTTATCTCATTTGCTGCTTGTTGGGACCTTGCTGTGCCCAAATTAGTTGCTCCATTGCCCCACATTACAACAGGGGCTACATTTCAGAATAATTCATTGGCTGTGAAGCGCTTTGGGACGTGAGATATAAATGGAAGCTCTCTCTTCAATATTTTTTCTCCAGAAGGTCCGCAACCCGTTAACAGCGAGAAGGATCGCGGTGCCCGTGTCTTTCTGAGGAGCTGTCAGGCCAGTCTGCTATTTTGTCAGCCCTCAAAATGAAAGGAACCCAACAAACTCTTCCTGTTACCAGAGTCTGTTAGAAACTGCAGCAAGGAGCTACTATGGTCTCCATCAACTCCCCTCAGCAGGTGGTTTCTATCACTTGTCTTTTTTAGAATTCATTCTCAGGATGTGGGCGTCGCTGACAAGGCCGGCATTTATTGCCCATCTCTAGTTGCCCCTGGAGAAGGTGGTGATTGGCCTTCTTCTTGAACCGCTGCAGTCCGTATGGTGAAGGTGCTGCCACAGTGCTGTTAGATCTGGAGTTCCAGGATTTTGACCCAGTGACGATGAAGGAATGGCCGACATACGTCCAAGTTGGGACGGTGTGTGACTTGGAAGAGAACTTAGAGGTGATGGTGTTCCCATGCACCAGCTGCCCTTGTCCTTTTAGGTGTTGGAGATCGTGGGTCTGGGTGGTTAACAGGTTTGACGAGCTTTGCTGGTGCCTCAGAGCTAACCATCATTTGGGCTGTTTGCTCACCTTTTCACACTGAATGGAAGTTTGCTGGGAGGACTTCAGCTTTGCTACAGTTTAATTTTGCAAAGGGGTCATCTCCAGCCTCTCTGATCAAAGGATTGCTTGATTGGCATGGGATGTGTGATTCAGACTCTCCACACAAGCTTCAGCACTACACTGTCAGCCATGGCTCAGTGGGTAGCAGAAGGTCATGGATTCACTGTCTCGCTCCAGGGACCTGAGCCCATAATCTAGGTTGACGCTTCAGTGCAGTACTGGGGGAGTGTTGAGCTGTCGGAGGTGCCGTCTCTCAGATGACATGTTAAACTGAGGCCCGATCTGCCCTCTCACATGGACATAAAAGATTCCATGGCACTATTTCAAAGAAGAGCAGGGGAGTTCTCCCTGGTGTCTTGGCCAATATTTATCCCTCAACCAACATCACTACAAAAGATTATTTGGCCATTATCACATTGCTGTTTATGGGACCTTGCTGTGTGCAAATTGGCTGCCACGTTTCCTACATTACTCTAGTGACTACACTTCAAAATGTACTTCATTGTAAAGCACTTTGGGACATCCAGAGGCTGTGAAAGGTGCTATATAAATGCAAGTCTTCCCTTTCTTTTTTTTTATTTATTCGTTCGTGGGATGTGGGCGTCGCTGGCAAGGCCGGCATTTATTGCCCATCCCTAATTGCCCTTGAGAAGGTGGTGGTGAGCCGCCTTCTTGAACCGCTGCAGTCCGTGTGGTGAATGTTCTCCCACAGTGCTGTTAGGAAGGGAGTTCCAGGATTTTGACCCAGCGACTATGAAGGAACGGCGATATATTTCCAAGTCGGGATGGTGTGTGACTTGGAGGGGAACGTGCAGGTGGTGTTGTTCCCATGCACCTGCTGCTCTTGTCTTTCTAGGTGGTAGAGGTCGTGGGTTTGGGAGGTGCTGTCGAAGAAGCCTTGGCGAGTTGCTGCAGTGCATCCTGTGGATGGTACACACTGCAGCCACTGTGCGCTGGTGGTGAAGGGAGTGAATGTTTAGGGTGGTGGATGGGGTGCCAATCAAGCGGGCTGCTTTGTCCTGGATGGTGTCGAGCTTCCTGAGTGTTGTTGGAGCTGCACTCATCCAGGCAAGTGGAGAGTATTCCATCACACTCCTGACTTGTGCCTTGTAGATGGTGGAAAGGCTTTGGGGAGTCAGGAGGTGAGTCACTCACTGCAGAATACCCAGCCTCTGACCTGCTCTTGTAGCCACAGTATTTATATGGCTGGTCCAGTTAAGTTTCTGGTCAATGGTGACCCCCCGGATGTTGATGGTGGGGGATTCGGTGATGGTAATGCCGTTGAATGTCATGGGGAGGTGGTTAGACACTCTCTTGTTGGAGATGGTCATTGCCTGGCACTTATCTGGCGCGAATGTTACTTGCCACTTATGAGCCTAAGCCTGGATGTTGTCCAGGTCTTGCTGCATGCGGGCTCGGACTTTATTCGGTCTCGTTCTTCTAGTTAAAACTGTTGTGACATTAACAGCTCCCGCCTCCCAGCCTGAGAGTCAAAGCAGGTAAGTGCAGAGTCCCAGGGAGCTCTCCCTCGCCTGCAGCAGGCCAGAGGCACTTTTCCCTGGAATCCGCCCGGCCTGGCTCTCCATTGTTTCTGAATTCTGTTTCATTCTACAAAAGTCTGTTTGTGATTTTTTTTTTAAATTACTGGAAAGCTCCTGAAGTAAAGTTGAGCTCATCCAAAACTCTGCTGCCCCTATCCTAACTCGCACCAAGTCCCATTCACCCATCACCCGAGCCCACTGACCTACTTTAGTTCCCCGTCCAGCAACACCTCAATTTTAAAATTCTCATCCTTTTTTTGAAATCCCTCCATGGCCTCGCCCTCTCCCTATCCCTGTAACCTCCTCCAGCACCACAACCCTCCAAGATCTCGGAGTCCTCAATTCTGGCCTCTTGTGCATCCCCGATTTTCATCGCTCCACCGTTGACGGCCGTGCCTTCAGCTGCCTAAGCCCTAAGCTCTGGAATTCCCTCCCTAAACCTCTCCGCCTCTCTCTCCTCCTTTAAGACGCTCCTTAAAACCTACCTCTTTGACCAAGCTTTTGGTTACCTGTCCTAATATCTCCTTATGTGGCTCAGTGTCAAATTTTGTTTGATAATCGCTCCTGTGAAGCACCTTAGGACATTTTACTATGTTAAAGGCGCTATATAAATGCAGGTTGTTGTTGTTGAAATGACATCAGTAGGAAAGGTAATGTAACGGTGTGCAGATATTACACAGTGTGCTGAGAGTTCAGTAAGTGTGGGAGTTTGGGGAAGTGGGGGAAGGAGGTGCTGCTTTGCCTTGCTTTTCCAAACTTTTCCTGCAGAGCGGTAGTGGACCTGAGAGGAGAAGACTGAGATTGTGGAATAAAAGCAGCAGCAGACCTGCACCCAGAGACAACTACTGTGCGACATCACAGGGACTTAACTCCTGGACCTGAGATAAATAAGAAGCAAAAAGTAATCCAAGTGGGACGTCACCAAGGAAGAGGTAAGTGATTGGCTGGTGAGTATTTTCCTGCTGAATTTGTCTAAGGTTAGAGTTTGTGGATTCTCTGGTCTCTGTTGTGTAGTGGGGGACTGCTGTTCAGCAAGGGCCCTTGAGTATACCTTTTTAATTGAAGTGAAATTGGTGGGATTCATTTAATTTGAATTAATTAGTTAAAGGGTAAGTCATGTCAGGACAGCCCAGCCCCGTGTTATGCTCTTCCTGCTCTATGTGGGAAATCAGGGACCCTTCCGGTGTCCCTGACGACCATGTGTGCGGGAAATGTATCCAGCTGCAGCTACTGACAAACCGCATTGCGGCACTGGAGCTGCGGATGGATTCATTATGGAGCATTCGCGATGCTGAGAACGTCGTGGATAGCACGTTTAGTGAGATGGTCACACCGCAGGTAAAGGTTGTACAGGCAGGAAGTAATTGGGTGACCACCAGGCAGAGTAAGAGGAGCAGGCAGGCAGTGCAGGGGTCCCCTGTGGCCGTCCCCCTCTCAAACAAATATACCGCTTTGGATATTATTGAGGGGGATGACCTATCAGGGGAAGGCAGCAGCAGCCAACTTCCTGGCACCAGGGGTAGCTCTGCTGCACAGGCTGGGAGGAAAAAGAGTGGAAGAGCTATAGTGGTAGGGGATTCTATCGTAAGGGGAACAGACAGGCGTTTCTGTGGCCGTAAACGTGACTCCAGGATGGTTTGTTGCCTCCCTGGTGCCAGGGTCATGGATGTCACTGAGCGGCTACAGGGCATTCTCAAGGGGGAGGGTGAGCAGGCAGAGGTCGTGGTCCACATTGGGACCAACGACATAGGTAGGAAGGGAGATGAGGTCCTGCATCAAGAATTTAGGGAGCTAGGTAGCAGATTAAAGAGCAGGACCTCAAAGGTTGTAATCTCTGGATTACTCCCAGTGCCACGGGCTAGTGAGTATAGAAATAGGAGGATAGAACAGATGAATGCGTGGCTAAAGAGTTGGTGCAGGAGGGAGGGTTTCAGTTTCCTGGATCACTGGGCCTGCTTCTGGGGAAGGTGGGACTTGTACAAGTCGGACGGGTTGCACCTGAACCAGAGCGGGACAAATATCCTTGCGGGGAGGTTTGCTAGCACTGTTGGGGGGGGGGGGGTTTAAACTAACTTGGCAGGGGGATGGGATACAGAGTGGAGCTACAATAGGGGGTGATGTGCAGCCAAATATAGAGAAAAAAACAAGTCAGCTTGGAAGACAGGGCAAATATGTGAGGGCAAGGCTGGATGGCATCTATTTTAATGCAAGGAGTCTTGCGAATAAGGTGGATGAACTGAAGGTGTTGATAAACACATGGGAGTATGATATTGTTGCTGTCACAGAGACATGGTTGAGGGAGGGGCAAGACTGGCAGCTCAATATTCCGGGGTACAGAATCTTCAGGCCAGACAGAGGGGGAGGTATAAGAGGAGGGGGGGTCGCAATATTAATTAAAGAATCAATTACTGCCATAAGGAGGGATGATATATTAGCAGGTTCCTCTAATGAGGCCATATGGGTGGAGCTTAAAAACAAAAAGGGGGCAAGCACTTTGATGGGAGTGTAC
Organism: Heptranchias perlo; assembly: GCF_035084215.1. Taxonomy (NCBI): domain Eukaryota; kingdom Metazoa; phylum Chordata; class Chondrichthyes; order Hexanchiformes; family Hexanchidae; genus Heptranchias; species Heptranchias perlo. The sequence goes on from NC_090361.1 coordinate 13,446,255, forward strand.
TATAGGCCCCCAAACAGTCAGGGGGAGATAGAGGAACAGATATGTAGGCAAATCTCAGAAAATTGTGCAAATAATAGGGTAATAATAGTGGGGGATTTCAACTTCCCCAATATTAACTGGGATACTCAGAGTGTAAAAGGCTTAGAGGGTACAAAATTCTTAACGTGCATCCAGGAGAGCTTTTTGAGCCAGCATGTAGAAAGTCCTACAAGAGAGGGGGCGGTACTGGACCTAATTCTAGGGAATGTGGCCGGCCAAGTGGAAGAAGTGCTAGCAGGTGAGCACTTTGGTGACAGTGACCATAATTCGGTGAGACTTAAGGTGGTCATGGAAAAGGACAGGGAGGGGCCGGAAATAAAGGTTCTAAATTGGGGGAAGGCCGATTTTAATAGGATAAAGCAGGATCTGGCCAAAATGGACTGGGATCAGCTGCTTGTTGGAAAATCCGCATCGGAGCAATGGGAGTCTTTCAGAAGGGAGATTGAGACCATACAATGGCAACATGTTCCCGTAAAGGTCAAGGGTGGTTCCAAGAACTCCAGGGAACCTTGGATGTCAGGGGATATACGAGAATGGATTAGGAAAAAAAGGAGGGCTTTTGGCAGATACAAAAGGCTAAAGATGGAGGAAGCTCTAGAGGAGTACAAAAAGTGCAGGGGGATACTTAAAAAAGAAATTAGGAGATCAAGGAGGGGCCATGAAATAACACTGGCGAGCAAAATAAAGGAAAATCCTAAGATGTTTTATAAGTATATTAAGGGTAAGAGGATGACTAGGGAAAAAATAGGGCCCATTAGGGACAAAAATGGCAATCTGTGTGTGGAGCCGGCAGATGTAGGAGGGGTTCTAAATGAATTTTTTGCATCTGTTTTCACTATGGAGAAGGACGATGTAGACATAGAAATACGGCAAGGGGACTGTGATATACTCGAACATATTAACATCGAGCGGGAGGAGGTATTGGCGGTTTTAGCAGGCCTAAAAATGGATAAATCCCCAGGCCCGGACGAAATGTATCCCAGGCTACTGTGTGAGGCAAAGGAGGAGATTGCGGGGGCTCTGACACATATATTCAGAACCTCTCTGGCCACAGGGGATGTGCCAGAGGACTGGAGAACCGCTAATGTAATACCATTATTCAAGAAGGGGAGTAGGGAAAAACCGGGGAACTACAGGCCAGTGAGCCTAACATCAGTGGTAGGAAAATTATTGGAAAAAATTCTGAAGGACAAAATTAGTCTCCACTTGGAGAAGCAAGGATTAATCAGGGATAGTCAACATGGCTTTGTCAAGGGAAGATCATGTCTGACTAATTTGATTGAATTTTTTGAGGGGGTGACTAGACGTGTGGATGAGGGTAACGCAGTGGATGTGGTAGACATGGATTTCAGTAAGGCCTTCGATAAAGTTCCCCACAGGAGACTGGTCAAGAAGGTACGAGCCCATGGAATCCAGGGTGCCTTGGCACTTTGGATACAAAACTGGCTTAGTGGCAGAAGGCAGAGGGTGATGGTCGAAGGTTGTTTTTGTGACTGGAAGCCTGTGGCCAGTGGGGTACCACAGGGATCGGTGCTGGGTCCCTTGCTGTTTGTGGTCTACATTAATGACTTGGATATGAATGTAAAAGGTATGATCAGTAAGTTCGCTGATGATACAAAAATTGGTAGGGTGGTAAATAGCGAGGAGGATAGCCTCAGTCTGCAGGACGATATAGATGGGTTGGTCAGATGGGCGGAACAGTGGCAAATGGAATTTAACCCGGATAAGTGCGAGGTGATGCACTTTGGAGGGACTAACAAGGCAAGGGAATACACAATGAATGGGAGGACTCTAGGCAAGACAGAGGGTCAGAGGGATCTTGGTGTGCAAGTTCACAGATCCCTGAAGGCGGCGGAACAGGTAGATAAGGTGGTAAAGAAGGCATATGGGATACTTGCCCTTATTAGCCAAGGCATAGAATATAAGAGCAAGGAGGTTATGATGGAGCTGTATAAAACACTGGTTAGGCCACAGCTGGAGTGCTGTGTGCAGTTCTGGTCGCCACACTACAGGAAGGATGTGATCGCTTTGGAGAGGGTGCAGAGGAGATTCACCAGGATGTTACCAGGGCTGGAGCGCTTCAGCTATGAAGAGAGACTGGGAAGATTGGGTTTGTTTTCCTTGGAGCAGAGGAGGCTGAGGGGGGACATGATTGAGGTGTACAAAATTATGAGGGGCACAGATAGGATGGATACTAAGGAGCTTTTTCCCTTCGTTGAGGGTTCTATAACAAGGGGACATAGATTCAAGGTAAAAGGCGGGAGGTTTAGAGGGGATTTGAGAAAGAGCTTTTTCACCCAGAGGGTGGTTGGAGTCTGGAACTCACTGCCTGAAAGGGTTGTGGAGGCAGGAACCCTCACAACATTCAAGAAGCATTTGGATGAGCACTTGAAATGCCATAGCTTACAAGGCTACGGACCAAATGCTGGAATATGGGATTAGAGTAGACAGGGCTGATGGCCGGCGCGGACACGATGGGCCGAAGGGCCTCTATCCGTGCTGTATAACTCTATGACTCTATGTAACTGAGCCATAAAAAGTCATGTTTTTCAATCCTTGGCTTGTGCTAAGTTAGTTGGTTAACCGAGGCCCCGTCTGCCCTCTCAGGTGAATGTAAATGATTCCATGGCACTATATCAAAAAAGAGTGGGGGAGTTGTCCTGGAGCAATATTATTCCCTCAACCAACATTGTTAAAACAGATTATCTGGTCATTCATCTCATTGGTGTTTGTGGGACCTTGCTGTGTACAATTTGGTTGTCGTGTTTGCCTACTAACTAACAATATTTTATTGGTTGTGAAGCATTTGTGAATGACGTGGAAGATGCTCGATCAATCTAAGGTCTTCTTTCTTGCACCGGAGATGTAGGGTTGCCAACCCTCCAGGATTGTCCTGGGCTCTCCAGGAATTGACTATTAATCTCCTGGACACCGCTGCGAGCAACTCGGGAGAAAAATCATTGGGACATTCAAAAGAAATCTTCATTGCTACATCATTAAATAAATTTAAAACAGAAATCGACAGTTTCCTAGAAGTAAAGGGAATTAGGGGTTACGGGGAGCGGGCAGGAAATTGGACATGAATTTAGATTTGAGATTAGGATCAGATCAGCCATGATCTTATTGAATGGTGGAGCAGGCTCGAGGGGCCGATTGGCCTACTCCTGCTCCTATTTCTTATGTTCTTATGAACATTTTGGTTTATTAGTTATAAAAGTATTGGAGATGGAGGAGAAAATGGCTGTTTGACTGAGTGGGGAGGTTGGAGGCAGAAGGTCATGTGATGAAACCTCCAGGAATACATCCAGAGTTGGCAACCCTATAGAGAGGGCTGAACATGACTGACTTTAATTATACTCCGAATCATTCTGATGTTTTGACTGCACCAGAGAGAGGGTGCTAGAACCTAGAAGAGGCATCGTTTGAGTTTGGGTATACCACAGAAGACTTGTTATTTCATATCTACATAAATGAACTGGAATTGGAAACCCATTGTAAACTTGTTTAAATTTTCAGACAACACTAAAACTGGGAGTGCAGTCGAGACAGAGAGGGTACAATTAAAGTTTTGCAGAAGAGATTAGTGCTGTTAGATCACAGGTTGAGAATGGGTAATGTAATCTTAGTCACTGGAGGATACACTACTGAGCAGCACAGTGGAGTTTGTAGCTCATTGCTGTATGTACATTTGCATTCATATAGCGCCTTTCACTAACTCAGGACATCCCGAAGAGCTTTACAGCCAATGAAGTACTTTTTGAAGTGTAGTCACTGTTATAATGTAGGAAAGGCAGCAGCCAATTTGCACACAGCAAGCTCCCACAGACAGCAAGCTGATAATGACCAGACAATCTGTTGGTCGAGGGATGATTATTGACACAGACACCGAGGAGAACTCCCCTGCTCTTCTTTGAAATAGTGCCATAGGATCTTTTACGTCCACCTGAGGGGGCAGACGGGGCCTTGGTTTAACATCCCATCTGAAGGACAGCACCTCCGACAGCGCAGCACTCCCGCAATACCACACTGGGTGTGTCAGCCTGGATTATGTGCTCAAGTCTCTGGAGTAGGATTGGAACCCACAACCTTCGGATTCAAGCAAGAAGACTACCCACAGCTGATACCTATTTCCCAGCACAACACAGACACTGTTTGATGCCCATATTGGTGCGATTATTATTTTACAATCCTGGAATATATTCTCCTCCAGCTTGTACCTCAACTACGCTGGCTGCCTCTCTCCAGCCAGTAACCTCCAAAATAGCTCTCCAAAAGGGACGGAAGGTTTAACCTATGCGGAGACCCTCTACCTGCCTCTGTTGAAGGCGGCCTCTTTTCTATACGATAAACTTGTGTTGAATGAATGGATATTTTGTAGAGTGTAGCAGCACAGTTTTATAGCCTCATGGACAGCTTAACTGAATATAAAGCAGATTGCTTGCAGAAAGTTTGAGAGCTGAGTGCATTGTAATTGTTGACTGTGTAATTATAGTCAGTCTCCAGACTTAGCTGCATCATTCTATGTTCCTTTTTGGATTCTCCTATGCCTGTTCATTATTTCTCTTTGCAGAAGGTAACAATTCGGGGAAAATATACTCAGGTACTTCACAAGTGCGTTTAACATCTCAACCCTACATTACATTGATTGGCATCCTTATAAGGCAACGACCATATATATATTTATTCACACTTATTCTCATTTCTTATCTTCATACTTCTCTTCAAATTTGACACCATCTTCCAGATGTCCTTCCAGCTTCTATTGGTATGGACCCCTCTTCACCTCAGTGCCAGTTTGGCTCGGTCAGTAGTATTCTGTATCCAAAAGTCATGGTTTCCAGACCCACTCTCAGGGACTTGGGCTGGCACATCACACTGAGGGAGTGCTGCACTGTTGGAGGCGCCATCTTTTGGATCAAGACGTTAAACTGTCTGTTTGAGTGGATGTAAATGATCCTATGGCATTAATTGAAGATCAGGGCGTTCCCCTGGTGTTCTGGTCAACATTTCACCCTCAACCAAGAGCATCAAACATAGATTAAAATGGTCATTTATCTCGTTGCTGTTTGTGGGATCCTGTGTGTTTTCCTACATAACGGAAATAATACTTTGGCTGTGAAGCAATTTTGGATGTCCTGACCATATGAAGGCCAGTCTACAAATTAGGGTCGCCAACCCTCCAGAATTGTCCTAGAGTCTCCAGAAATTGAAGATTAATCTCCAGGATACAACTGTGGAGAAACCCGGGAGAAAATCATTAAAAATGTGTGTTTTTTCTCTGTTTTGTTGGACAATTCTGGGCACCACACTTTAGATAGGATGCCAACGCCTTAAAGAGCGTGCAGCGAAGATTTACTAGACTCGTACCAGAGATACGGGGCTTCAGTTATGTGAAGAGACTGGAGAAGCTGGGGTTGTTCTCCTTAGACCAGAGAAGGTTAACGGGCAATTTAATAGAGGTGTTCGAAATCATAAGAACATAAGAGATAGGAGCAGGAGTAGGCCAATCGGCCCCTCGAGCCTGCTCCGCCATTCAATAAGATCATGGCTGATCTGATCCTAACCTCAAATCTAAAGAACACAAGAAGTAGGAGCAGGACCCGGCCACTCAGCCCCTGGGCCCGGTCTGCCACCCACAGGGCCTTGACCGATCCGAACTCAGCTTCATGTCCAATTTCCTGCCCGCTCCCCGTAACCCCTAATTCCCTTTGCTTCTAGGAAACTGTCTCTTTCTGTTTTAAATTTATTTAATGATGTAGCTTCCACAGCTTCCTGGGGCAGCAAATTCCACAGACCTACTACCCTCTGAGTGAAGAAGTTTCTCCTCATCTCAGTTTTGAAAGAGCAGCCCCTTATTCTAAGATTATGCCCCCTAGTTCTAGTTCCACCCATCCTTGGGAACATCCTTACCGCATCCACCCGATCAAGCCCCTTCACAATCTTATATGTTTCAATAAGATCACCTCTCATTCTTCTGAGCTCCAATGAGTAGAGTCCCAATCTACTCAACCTCTCCTCATATGTCCACCCCCTCATCCCCGAAATCATGAAGGATTTTGACAGAGTACATAAGGAGAAACTGTTCCCACTGGCAGAAGGGTTGGATCCAGAGGACACAGGTTTAAGATAATTGGCAAAAGCAAAAGAGGTGAGATGAGGAGTTATGATGACCTGGAACGCGCTGCCTGTAAGGGCGGTGGAAGCAGATTCAACAATAACTTTCAAAAGGGAATTAGATAAATACTTGAAGGGGAAAAATATGCATGGCTATGGGGAGAGATTGGGAGTGGGACTAATTGGATAGCTCTTTCAAAGAGCCTGCACAGGCACAATGGCCAAATGGCCTCCTTCTGTGCTGGATCACTCCATGATTTCATAACACTTTTGTTCGTTAGTTAGAAAAATTTTTGAGATGGAAAAGAAAGCTATTTGACTGGGCGGGGCGTTTGGAGGCAGAAGGTCATGTGATGAAACCTCCAGGAATACGTCCAACCATGGTTGGCAACCCGAATAGAAATGCAAGTTCTTTCTTCCTGCTTGATGGTTTTTCATGCCCGCTTCACCATTGGTGACATGTCCCACCAATAGGTTCACAGGACATCATGCCCTCGTGCCATCTATTTGGAGTTGTAGATCTTGATCTGTAAATCTCGATCTGTGCCCTTTTGGGCTCTCCCCCCATTTCTCACAACTAAAGTACACTCTACGGCTGGATTGGCCCAGTGTGCCCTAAGTGGGAGTTGACCGTTTCACCCCTTTTATGCGCTTGCAGGGACCCACAACTTTACTCTGTGCTTCATGGAGATTCATGGACAGCTTAACTGCCCCACCAGCGTACATGAGGCTAAAAAGCTGTGCTGCTACACAGGACAAAATATTCATTCAACTCAAGTTTATCTTCTCCGCATAGAAAAAAGGCCGACTTCAACAGAGGCGGTCCGAGGGACAGAGTATAGGTTACTTTTGGCCCTTTCGAAGACCCTTTTATGGAGGTTATTGGCTGGAGAGCTGGAGCCGATGTAGTTCCAGTCATATAAATACTGTGGCTACAAGAGCAGGTCAGAGGCTGGGTATTCTGTGGCAAGTGACTCACCTCCTGACTCCCCAAAGCCTTTCCACCATCTACAAGGCACAACTCAGGAGTGTGATGGAATACTCTCCACTTGCTTGGATGAGTGCAGCTCCAACAACACTCAAGAAGCTCAACACCATCCAGGACAAAGCAGCCCGCTTGATTGGCACCCCATCCATCACCCTAAACATTCACTCCCTTCACCACCGGCGCACCGTGACTGCAGTGTGTACCATCCACAGGATGCACTGCAGCAACTCGCCAAGGCTTCTTCGGCAGCACCTCCCAAACCCACGACCTCTACCACCTAGAAGGACAAGAGCAGCAGGCGCATGGGAACAATACCACCTGCACGTTCCCCTCCAAGTCACACACCATCCCGACTTGGAAATATATCGCCGTTCCTTCATCGTCGCTAGGTCAAAATCCTGGAACTCCCTTCCTAACAGCACTGTGGGAGAACCTTCACCACACGGACTGCAGCGGTTCAAGAAGGCGGCTCACCACCACCTTCGAGGGCAATTAGGGATGGGCAATAAATGCCGGCCTCGCCAGCGACGCCCACATCCCATGAACAAATAAAAAATGGTTACCTTTAACGTGCTCCAGCATACCTGAGTCTCCAAAAAGCACAGAGTAAAGTGGTGGGTTCCTGCGAGCACATAAAACGAGCAAAACGCTTAACTCCCATTTAGCTTCACTCTGAGTTATGGAGTTCCAAAAAGGAAGGGAAAGCATCGGAATGCAAGGGGGAGAATCCAGCAGGAAATTCAGGGAGGCAGAAATCTTTTTGCCTTTTTCCAAGTTTTGGATAATACCCTTAGGATCTTTTAACCCGTTGCCATGGATCCCCAGAGATGGGCAGTCCTAACATTTCACGCATTGCAAGTGGATCCTTCCACGCAATGTAGTCCAGTTGTTAAATATTTCTTGTTCTGAACTCATCCACTCCTCAAACAAGAAATAATTTATTGCAGGCACTGGTTTGATTAGGGGGATCACTTGTAGATCTATCCCTTAAACTGTGATTAGGAATATTGCCTGAGGACATTGTCAACTGTGAAATAATACCCCCGGGATTATCCCAACAGCTCCTCTCACCCAGCTCAGAATCGGACAATCCTCATTTATTATCGAAAGTCAGTGGGACAGGCGCAGACTCCACACCTGTTAGTGTTTAACTTGTTCAAACCCTCCCCTCCCCTCTGCCCCACCCCCACAAGCAGTGACTTCTCACTTCATTGAAAGTGCATTTCACTAAAAGACAGATCCACAGTTACTCAACAAGAGAATGACAAGAGTAGTGAAAGATTGGACTCGTCAAACAAATCATAGCCTTTGGCCCCGAGTACTAGAAACATTCTAGTAAACGCTGCAACAAAATCCATTGAGCTCTCTCCATCCTGAACCATTTATCTCTTCTGTCGGTCGGTCTATCTACCTCGCTGTCTCCATTTTCTATCCATCCACCTGTCTCTCTATCAATCTCTCTCTCTGCTTTCTGTATTTCTGACACTTACTCTGTCTCTACTTAGATATTTATCTCCCTAGATAGATATATAGATAATAGTTAGAAAACAAGATAGATCTATCTGCTTCAGTATGTACGTACGTTTCTGTTTGTCTATCCAGCCATATGTCTAAATCTATATAAAAGTCTCATGTCTAACACCCAATCTGTCCATCACACTTTAGGTGTGATGCTTTGGGGGTCACAACTTTGAACATGCTAATTTCTGTGACACATTTGGATCAGATTGCCTCAAATTTAATATTTGCAAAATGGCTGAACAAGAAGGCTAACTTACCCATCAAAAGAAAGTACTGTGCACAAACTCCCAATAAGAAACTAGTGAGGATTTAGCAAACCAACCAATTGGTAAAGAAGAGCAAAGTATCAGCTTGGCTGTGTTGGTAGCGCTCTTGGCCCAGTGTCAGAAGGCTGTAATATAATAATATATAATAATAATAATAATAATAATGATAATCACTAATAAATCCAATAAGGAACTCAGAAGAAACTTCTTTACCCAGAGAGTGGTGGGAATGTGGAACTCGCAACCACATGGAGTGATTGAGGCGAATGGCATAGATGCATTTAAGGGGAAGCAAGATAAACACATGAGGGAGAAAGGAATAGAATGATATGGTGATAGGTTGAGATGAAGTAGGGTGGGAGGAGGCTCGTGTGGAGCATAAACACCAGCATGGACCAGTTGGGCCAAATGGCCTGATTCTGAGCTATAAATTCTCCATAGGTTCAAGCTCCATTCCAGGTTTCACATACAATCTAGGTTGACATTGTACTGAGGGGTTGTTGTGTGTCATCTGCAAAATGGCACAACAGTGACCTGTTCAGCTAGATGTAACAGATCCCATGGTGTTTCTCGAAGAAGAGCAGGGATTTCTCCTGGTGTCCTGGCCAACGTTACTCCCTTCAAAAAGACACACTCCATCTCGTCCTCCCATCACGAGCGCTGTGGAAAGATGGCACTGAGGGGAGAGGCAAGGACTCCAGGCATAAAGACAGGGAAAGAGATCAGAGGAAATGAAATGATCTAAGAAAGAAAGACTTGCTTTTATATAGCGCCTTTCATAACCTCAGTATGTCCCAAAGCACTTTATAACCAATGACGTACGTTTGAAGTGTAGTCACTGTTGTAATGTAGGAAACATGGCAGCCAATTTGCGCACAGCAAGATCCCACAAACAGAAAAGTAATAATGACCAGATAATCTGTTTTTTTTTTAAAAAGTGTTATTGGTTGAGGGATAAATATTCGACAGGACACCCAGGAAAACTCCAATGCGCTTCTTTCAATCGTGCCAAGGGATCTTTTATGTTCACCTGAAAGAGCAGACGGGGCCTTGGTTTAATGCGTCATTCGAAGGACGGCACCCCCGACAGTGCAGCACAGGGAGTGTCAACCTAGATTTCGTGCTCAAGCCCGCTGGCTCAGAGGTGAGTGTGCTACCACTGAGCCACGGCTGACACGTAAAAGAAAAAGACAAGATGGGGACTGCAAAGGAGATGGAGCAGAAAGGGTCAAGGATGGAAAGAGTGGTCAGAGAAAAGAGAACTTCAGTAGAGAAAGAAAAACAGCAAAACCAAACTGCAGAAAGTAAGAGAGAGAATGAAGGAGAGAACGCAATAAAGAAAACAAAGACCAGAGAAAATGAAATACAGGAAGATATTAATAAACTAAATAAAGGAAGACATTAATTAACTTGCAGAATGGGCATGTAATTTGCAAATTAATTTCAATATATGCAAGTGTTGGGTGGTCCATTTTGGCAGGAAGAATAAGGAGGCCACATACTCCTTGGAAAATAAGAGTCTAAATAGGGTAGAGGAACAGAGAGATCTGAGGGTACAGACACACAAATCACTAAAAGTAGCGTCGCAGGTTAATAAGGCCATAAAAAAAGCAAACCAAGGACTGGGGTTCATTTCTAGAGAGATAGAATTGAAAAGCAGGGAAGTTATGTTAAATTTGTATCGAACCTTGGTTAGATCACACTTGCAGTACTGTGAACAGTTCTGGTCTCCATATTATAAAAAGGATATAGAGGCACTGGAAAAGGTGCAAAAAAGATTTACTAGAACTGAGAAGTTATACCTATCAGGAAAGTTTGAGGGTGGGGCTCTTTTCTCTAGAAAAGAGAAGGCTGAGGGGTGACCTGATAAAGATCTTTAAAATTATGAAAGGATTTGCTCGGGTAGATGTAGATGTTGATGTTTCCACTTGTGGGGAGACCAGAACTAGGGGCCATAAATATAAGGGGCCAGTACATGCGCAGAGCAGCAAGGCAACGATCACTGCAGCTCCTGCGAATTAAATTAACTCTGTGGCGTCGACTTGCTCGATTTTGAACTTTAAAAAAAAATTGTGCGCAACCTACTCAGCCCGAGTCAATCAATGCGCACGGAACAGCCTGAGAGACTAAAAGACACGCCCACAAAATCTGTCAGGAAGAGAAGTCCAGCCCAGAAGCAGACAAGCAGACTTCATTCATTTAAAGTTAGCATTCTGGAAGTCATTGTAAATAAAACATTTTATTTTCTTTTATTAAAAAGCCAAGTAATAATTGAATTAATTTAAAGAGACAGAAGGGAAAAATAACAATTTCAATTTTTAATTTTTTTTAATGATCAAAAACTATTAAAAATAAGGAGTAATATGAAACTCCACATTTCTAAAAATTTAATTTTTAGTTGTTTGGCAATCATAAAGAGTTATCACGCTTTTAAAACTCAGTTTAGACCTGGAATTTTTAAGTGTATCTTTTGGTGGCATAATTGGTTTCTTTCCAGCTGGGCAGATAAGCAAGTTTGCGATTTTTCAATGATTGTAGCGTATGATGTCCCTTTAATTCGCAGCTGTCAAATCGCTGGTGGACCAATAAGAGCAAGTTCACGATTTCCGCGTCTTAGAGCACGTGTGCAAACGCGCTTCTACGATTCGCCATAAAAAACGGAGCGCGCTGTTGAGCTCCTCCGTTATTTCGGGAGGGATTTCTGCCGCAAGATAATCACGAATAAATCCAATAGGGAATTCAGGAGAAACCCAGTGGTTGGAATGTGGGACTCGCTACCACATGGAGTCATTGAGGCGACTAGTATAGATGCATTAAAGGGGAAGCTCGATCAACACATGAGGGAGAAAGGAATAGAAGGATATGCTGATAAGGTGAGATAAAGAAGGGTGGAAGGAGGCTTGTGAGGAGCATAAACACCAGCTGTTGGGCTGAATGGCCTGTTTCTGTACCGTACATTCTACATAAAGGACGAGTTCAGACAGGGAGAAAGAAAGGAGAATGTGGAGAGAGCAGAACAGAGGTGAAATAAAAGGCAAGTTATAATCAGAGTTATGAGCAGTGCAGGTTAAATCGGCAAGATATTTGTTGGTTGACTGTCACAGCCAAACCCACGCACAATTTGGACTGAGGTAAGTTGGACAGGAGGAATCATCTGACACCTTCTGAACTGGAAATTAAGTAATGGGGAAAAGTCAACTGGAAAAATAATTTAGGTCTGAGTGACTCAGGAGGCCTCTCAGAAGTGGGTCAATTGAGTGTTCCTCTCCTCCTGATTGGGTCATGGAATGAGGGAGAAGATTTCATAAGCTGTAGATAAGTGCAGATAAGGTCAAACAGGAAATGGCATTGTTTATCTCTAAACACATTGGAAATCTTGTGTGGAGCACATACTTCCTGTGGTGTCACACTTACTTCCTGTCACACGTGAGCCATCACACTTGAGGTGTCTCCTCGAACCCACCGTAAGACGCCCACTAGTACGTATAAGTTTTGAGACACACTTCAGACTCAGGATGTGCCTAAAGCTAGTGGCCCATCATTAACCTCAGAACGTGCCTATTTGCAGCAAGTTAGATCGTTCACTTCAAAAAAGGGACAAGTCAGGTAATACAAAGTACTATATTTGAAACAGAATACTACACGATGCAACACATGGCCGAATATCATTCTTCTAAAACAGCCCATTCTGTGACCTCTCAGTGAGCAACACTAAAGGCCACCTGCTCTTCTACATGTAAAAGTCTTGCATCGAGTGGGGTCCGTCACACTTCAAAGTCGCACATCAAAAATATTTTTTTTAAAAGACAAAGAACGAGACTCCTTTCCTGCTGGGCTCCAGCGAGGGGCAGAAGCTGGAGGATTTACAAGCACCGGTAAATCGACAGGAATTCCTTCACCGATGAGCCTCTAATTCATCTGTCGATTGACCAGTGCTTGTAAATCCTCCAGCTTCTGCCCCTCGCTGGAGCCCAGCAGGAAAGGAGTCTCATTCATCACAGGCTGTGCCTAATTAGAATCATTTCCCACAGCAGCACCTGAGCAGTGGCCTTAAAGAATCCGGCAATTTAAATAAGGCTTTTTTTCAGCATCCAATCATCAGAACCATGATACAGACCGTAGGCAATCGCTCAGCAACACAATAGGGTACTCACTGTACACTATACCACACACACGGGGGCAATCCGGGCTAACTCACTGTACACTGTACCACACACACGGGGGCAATCCGGGCTAACTCACTGTACACAGTATCACACACACAGGGCAATCCAGGCTAACTCACTGTACACAGTACCACACACACAGGGCAATCCGGGCTAACTCACTGCACACAGCATCACACACACAGGGCAATCCGGGCTAACTCACTGCACACAGTATCACACACAGGGGCAATCCGGGCTAACTCACTGTACACAGTATCACACACACAGGGCAATCCGGGCTAACTCACTGCACACAGCATCACACACACAGGGCAATCCGGGCTAACTCACTGTACACAGTATCACACACAGGGGCAATCCGGGCTAACTCACTGTACACAGTATCACACACACAGGGCAATCCAGGCTAACTCACTGTACACAGTATCACACACAGGGCAATCCAGGCTAACTCACTGTACACAGTATCACACACACAGGGCAATCCGGGCTAACTCACTGTACACAGTATCACACACACAGGGCAATCCGGGCTAACTCACTGTACACAGTACCACACACAGTGGGAATCCGGGCTAACTCACTGTACACAGTATCACACACACAGGGGCAATCCGGGCTAACTCACTGTACACAGTATTACACACAGGGCAATCCAGGCTAACTCACTGTACGCAGTATCACACACAGGGCAATCCAGGCTAACTCACTGTACACAGTATTACACACAGGGCAATCCAGGCTAACTCACTGTACACAGTATCACACACACAGAGCAATCCGGGCTAACTCACTGTACACAGTATCACACACACAGAGCAATCTGGGCTAACTCACTGTACACAGTATCACACACACAGGGCAATCCGGGCTAACTCACTGTACACAGTATCACACACACAGGGCAATCTGGGCTAACTCACTGTACACAGTATTACACACAGGGCAATCCGGGCTAACTCACTGCACACAGTATCACACACACAGGGGCAATCCGGGCTAACTCACTGTACACAGTATTACACACAGGGCAATCCGGGCTAACTCACTGTACGCAGTATCACACACACAGGGCAATCCAGGCTAACTCACTGTACACAGTATCACACACACAGAGCAATCTGGGCTAACTCACTGTACACAGTATCACACACACAGAGCAATCTGGGCTAACTCACTGTACACAGTATCACACACACAGGGCAATCGGGGCTAACTCACTGTACACAGTATCACACACACAGGGCAATCCGGGCTAACTCACTGTACACAGTATCACACACACAGGGCAATCCGGGCTAACTCACTGTACACAGTATCACACACACAGGGCAATCCGGGCTAACTCACTGTACACAGTATCACACACACAGGGCAATCCGGGCTAACTCACTGTACACAGTATCACACACACAGGGCAATCTGGGCTAACTCACTGTACACAGTATCACACACACAGGGCAATCCGGGCTAACTCACTGTACACAGTATCACACACACAGAGCAATCCGGGCTAACTCACTGTACACAGTATCACACACACAGGGCAATCCGGGCTAACTCACTGTACACAGTATCACACACACAGGGCAATCTGGGCTAACTCACTGTACACAGTATCACACACACAGAGCAATCCGGGCTAACTCACTGTACACAGTATCACACACACAGAGCAATCTGGGCTAACTCACTGTACGCAGTATCACACACACAGGGGCAATCCGGGCTAACTCACTGTACGCAGTATCACACACACAGGGCAATCTGGGCTAACTCACTGTACACAGTATCACACACACAGAGCAATCTGGGCTAACTCACTGTACACAGTATCACACACACAGAGCAATCCGGGCTAACTCACTGTACACAGTATCACACACACAGAGCAATCTGGGCTAACTCACTGTACGCAGTATCACACACACAGGGCAATCTGGGCTAACTCACTGTACACAGTATCACACACACAGGGCAATCTGGGCTAACTCACTGTACACAGTATCACACACACAGAGCAATCTGGGCTAACTCACTGTACGCAGTATCACACACACAGGGCAATCTGGGCTAACTCACTGTACACAGTATCACACACACAGGGCAATCCGGGCTAACTCACTGTACACAGTATCACACACACAGAGCAATCTGGGCTAACTCACTGTACGCAGTATCACACACACAGGGCAATCTGGGCTAACTCACTGTACACAGTATCACACACACAGGGCAATCTGGGCTAACTCACTGTACACAGTATCACACACACAGGGCAATCCGGGCTAACTCACTGTACACAGTATCACACACACAGGGCAATCTGGGCTAACTCACTGTACGCAGTATCACACACACAGGGCAATCCGGGCTAACTCACTGTACACAGTATCACACACACAGGGCAATCCAGGCTAACTCACTGTACACAGTATTACACACAGGGCAATCCGGGCTAACTCACTGTACACAGTATCACACACACAGGGCAATCCAGGCTAACTCACTGTACACAGTATTACACACAGGGCAATCCGGGCTAACTCACTGTACACAGTATCACACACACAGGGCAATCCGGGCTAACTCACTGTACACAGTATCACACACACAGGGCAATCTGGGCTAACTCACTGTACACAGCATCACACACACAGGGGCAATCCGGGCTAACTCACTGTACACAGTATCACACACACAGGGCAATCTGGGCTAACTCACTGTACACAGTATCACACACACAGAGCAATCCGGGCTAACTCACTGTACACAGTATCACACACACAGAGCAATCCGGGCTAACTCACTGTACGCAGTATCACACACACAGGGCAATCCGGGCTAACTCACTGTACACAGTATCACACACACAGGGCAATCCGGGCTAACTCACTGTACGCAGTATCACACACACAGGGCAATCCGGGCTAACTCACTGTACACAGTATCACACACACAGAGCAATCCGGGCTAACTCACTGTACGCAGTATCACACACACAGGGCAATCCGGGCTAACTCACTGTACACAGTATCACACACACAGGGCAATCCGGGCTAACTCACTGTACACAGTATCACACACACAGGGCAATCCGGGCTAACTCACTGTACACAGTATCACACACACAGGGCAATCTGGGCTAACTCACTGTACACAGTATCACACACACAGGGCAATCCGGGCTAACTCACTGTACGCAGTATCACACACACAGGGCAATCCGGGCTAACTCACTGTACACAGTATCACACACACAGGGCAATCCGGGCTAACTCACTGTACACAGTACCACACACGGGGGCAATCCGGGCTAACTCACTGTACACAGTATCACACACACAGGGCAATCCGGGCTAACTCACTGTACACAGTATCACACACACAGGGCAATCCGGGCTAACTCACTGTACACAGTACCACACACACAGGGCAATCCGGGCTAACTCACTGTACACAGTATCACACACACAGGGCAATCTGGGCTAACTCACTGTACACAGTATCACACACACAGGGCAATCCGGGCTAACTCACTGTACGCAGTATCACACACACAGGGCAATCCGGGCTAACTCACTGTACACAGTATCACACACACAGGGCAATCCGGGCTAACTCACTGTACACAGTACCACACACGGGGGCAATCCGGGCTAACTCACTGTACACAGTATCACACACACAGGGCAATCCGGGCTAACTCACTGTACACAGTATCACACACACAGGGCAATCCGGGCTAACTCACTGTACACAGTATCACACACACAGAGCAATCCGGGCTAACTCACTGTACACAGTATCACACACACAGGGCAATCCGGGCTAACTCACTGTACACAGTATCACACACACAGGGCAATCTGGGCTAACTCACTGTACACAGTATCACACACACAGAGCAATCCGGGCTAACTCACTGTACACAGTATCACACACACAGAGCAATCTGGGCTAACTCACTGTACGCAGTATCACACACACAGGGGCAATCCGGGCTAACTCACTGTACGCAGTATCACACACACAGAGCAATCTGGGCTAACTCACTGTACACAGTATCACACACACAGAGCAATCCGGGCTAACTCACTGTACACAGTATCACACACACAGAGCAATCTGGGCTAACTCACTGTACGCAGTATCACACACACAGGGCAATCTGGGCTAACTCACTGTACACAGTATCACACACACAGGGCAATCTGGGCTAACTCACTGTACACAGTATCACACACACAGGGCAATCTGGGCTAACTCACTGTACACAGTATCACACACACAGGGCAATCCGGGCTAACTCACTGTACACAGTATCACACACACAGAGCAATCCGGGCTAACTCACTGTACACAGTATCACACACACAGAGCAATCTGGGCTAACTCACTGTACGCAGTATCACACACACAGGGCAATCTGGGCTAACTCACTGTACACAGTATCACACACACAGGGCAATCTGGGCTAACTCACTGTACACAGTATCACACACACAGGGCAATCCGGGCTAACTCACTGTACACAGTATTACACACAGGGCAATCCGGGCTAACTCACTGTACACAGTATCACACACACAGGGCAATCCGGGCTAACTCACTGTACACAGCATCACACACACAGGGGCAATCCGGGCTAACTCACTGTACACAGTATCACACACACAGGGCAATCTGGGCTAACTCACTGTACACAGTATCACACACACAGAGCAATCCGGGCTAACTCACTGTACACAGTATCACACACACAGAGCAATCCGGGCTAACTCACTGTACGCAGTATCACACACACAGGGCAATCCGGGCTAACTCACTGTACACAGTATCACACACACAGGGCAATCCGGGCTAACTCACTGTACGCAGTATCACACACACAGGGCAATCCGGGCTAACTCACTGTACCCAGTATCACACACACAGAGCAATCTGGGCTAACTCACTGTACGCAGTATCACACACACAGGGCAATCCGGGCTAACTCACTGTACACAGTATCACACACACAGGGCAATCCGGGCTAACTCACTGTACACAGTATCACACACACAGGGCAATCCGGGCTAACTCACTGTACACAGTATCACACACACAGGGCAATCCAGGCTAACTCACTGTACACAGTATCACACACACAGGGCAATCCGGGCTAACTCACTGTACACAGTATCACACACACAGGGCAATCCGGGCTAACTCACTGTACACAGTACCACACACACAGGGCAATCCGGGCTAACTCACTGTACACAGTATCACACACACAGGGCAATCTGGGCTAACTCACTGTACACAGTATCACACACACAGGGCAATCCGGGCTAACTCACTGTACGCAGTATCACACACACAGGGCAATCTGGGCTAACTCACTGTACACAGTATCACACACACAGAGCAATCCGGGCTAACTCACTGTACACAGCATCACACACACAGGGGCAATCCGGGCTAACTCACTGTACACAGTATCACACACACAGGGCAATCTGGGCTAACTCACTGTACACAGTATCACACACACAGAGCAATCCGGGCTAACTCACTGTACACAGTATCACACACACAGAGCAATCCGGGCTAACTCACTGTACGCAGTATCACACACACAGGGCAATCCGGGCTAACTCACTGTACACAGTATCACACACACAGGGCAATCCGGGCTAACTCACTGTACGCAGTATCACACACACAGGGCAATCCGGGCTAACTCACTGTACCCAGTATCACACACACAGAGCAATCTGGGCTAACTCACTGTACGCAGTATCACACACACAGGGCAATCCGGGCTAACTCACTGTACACAGTATCACACACACAGGGCAATCCGGGCTAACTCACTGTACACAGTATCACACACACAGGGCAATCCGGGCTAACTCACTGTACACAGTATCACACACACAGGGCAATCCAGGCTAACTCACTGTACACAGTATCACACACACAGGGCAATCCGGGCTAACTCACTGTACACAGTATCACACACACAGGGCAATCCGGGCTAACTCACTGTACACAGTACCACACACACAGGGCAATCCGGGCTAACTCACTGTACACAGTATCACACACACAGGGCAATCTGGGCTAACTCACTGTACACAGTATCACACACACAGGGCAATCCGGGCTAACTCACTGTACGCAGTATCACACACACAGGGCAATCCGGGCTAACTCACTGTACACAGTATCACACACACAGGGCAATCCGGGCTAACTCACTGTACACAGTACCACACACGGGGGCAATCCGGGCTAACTCACTGTACACAGTATCACACACACAGGGCAATCCGGGCTAACTCACTGGACACAGTATCACACACACAGGGCAATCCAGGCTAACTCACTGTACACAGTATTACACACAGGGCAATCCAGGCTAACTCACTGTACACAGTATCACACACACAGGGCAATCCGGGCTAACTCACTGTACACAGTATCACACACACAGGGCAATCCAGGCTAACTCACTGTACACAGTATTACACACAGGGCAATCCAGGCTAACTCACTGTACACAGTATCACACACACAGGGCAATCCGGGCTAACTCACTGTACACAGTATCACACACACAGGGCAATCTGGGCTAACTCACTGTAGACAGTATCACACACACAGGGCAATCCGGGCTAACTCACTGTACGCAGTATCACACACACAGGGCAATCCGGGCTAACTCACTGTACACAGTATCACACACACAGGGCAATCCGGGCTAACTCACTGTACACAGTATCACACACACAGGGCAATCTGGGCTAACTCACTGTACACAGTATCACACACACAGAGCAATCCGGGCTAACTCACTGTACACAGTATCACACACACAGAGCAATCCGGGCTAACTCACTGTACGCAGTATCACACACACAGGGCAATCCGGGCTAACTCACTGTACACAGTATCACACACACAGGGCAATCCAGGCTAACTCACTGTACACAGTATCACACACACAGGGCAATCCGGGCTAACTCACTGTACACAGTATCACACACACAGGACAATCCGGGCTAACTCACTGTACACAGTATCACACACACAGGGCAATCCGGGCTAACTCACTGTACACAGTATCACACACACAGGGCAATCCGGGCTAACTCACTGTACACAGTATCACACACACAGGGCAATCCGGGCTAACTCACTGTACACAGTATCACACACACAGGGCAATCCGGGCTAACTCACTGTACGCAGTATCACACACACAGGGCAATCCGGGCTAACTCACTGTACACAGTATCACACACACAGGGCAATCCGGGCTAACTCACTGTACACAGTACCACACACGGGGGCAATCCGGGCTAACTCACTGTACACAGTATCACACACACAGGGCAATCCGGGCTAACTCACTGTACACAGTATCACACACACAGGGCAATCCAGGCTAACTCACTGTACACAGTATTACACACAGGGCAATCCAGGCTAACTCACTGTACACAGTATCACACACACAGGGCAATCCGGGCTAACTCACTGTACACAGTATCACACACACAGGGCAATCCAGGCTAACTCACTGTACACAGTATTACACACAGGGCAATCCGGGCTAACTCACTGTACACAGTATCACACACACAGGGCAATCCGGGCTAACTCACTGTACACAGTATCACACACACAGGGCAATCCGGGCTAACTCACTGTACACAGTATCACACACACAGGGCAATCCGGGCTAACTCACTGTACACAGTATCACACACACAGGGCAATCCGGGCTAACTCACTGTACACAGTATCACACACACAGGGCAATCTGGGCTAACTCACTGTACGCAGTATCACACACACAGGGCAATCCGGGCTAACTCACTGTACACAGTATCACACACACAGGGCAATCCGGGCTAACTCACTGTACACAGTACCACACACGGGGGCAATCCGGGCTAACTCACTGTACGCAGTATCACACACACAGGGCAATCCGGGCTAACTCACTGTACACAGCATCACACACACAGGGCAATCTGGGCTAACTCACTGTACGCAGTATCACACACACAGAGCAATCCGGGCTAACTCACTGTACACAGTATCACACACACAGGGCAATCCGGGCTAACTCACTGTACGCAGTATCACACACACAGAGCAATCCGGGCTAACTCACTGTACGCAGTATCACACACACACAGGGCAATCCGGGCTAACTCACTGTACACAGTATCACACACACAGGGCAATCCAGGCTAACTCACTGTACGCAGTATCACACACACACAGGGCAATCCGGGCTAACTCACTGTACACAGTATCACACACACAGAGCAATCCGGGCTAACTCACTGTACACAGTATCACACACACAGGGCAATCCGGGCTAACTCACTGTACACAGTACCACACACACAGGGCAATCCGGGCTAACTCACTGTACGCAGTATCACACACACAGGGCAATCCGGGCTAACTCACTGTACACAGTACCACACACACAGGGCAATCCGGGCTAACTCACTGTACACAGTACCACACACACAGGGCAATCCGGGCTAACTCACTGTACACAGTATCACACACACAGGGCAATCCGGGCTAACTCACTGTACGCAGTACCACACACACAGGGCAATCCGGGCTAACTCACTGTACACAGTACCACACACACAGGGCAATCCGGGCTAACTCACTGTACGCAGTATCACACACACAGGGCAATCCGGGCTAACTCACTGTACACAGTATTACACACAGGGCAATCCGGGCTAACTCACTGTACGCAGTACCACACACACAGGGCAATCCGGGCTAACTCACTGTACGCAGTACCACACACACAGGGCAATCCGGGCTAACTCACTGTACACAGTATCACACACACAGGGCAATCCGGGCTAACTCACTGTACGCAGTACCACACACACAGGGGCAATCCGGGCTAACTCACTGTACGCAGTATCACACACACAGGGCAATCCGGGCTAACTCACTGTACACAGTACCACACACACAGGGCAATCCGGGCTAACTCACTGTACACAGTACCACACACACAGGGCAATCCGGGCTAACTCACTGTACACAGTATCACACACACAGGGCAATCCGGGCTAACTCACTGTACACAGTATTACACACAGGGCAATCCGGGCTAACTCACTGTACGCAGTACCACACACACAGGGCAATCCGGGCTAACTCACTGTACACAGTACCACACACACAGGGCAATCCGGGCTAACTCACTGTACACAGTACCACACACACAGGGCAATCCGGGCTAACTCACTGTACGCAGTATCACACACACAGGGCAATCCGGGCTAACTCACTGTACACAGTATTACACACAGGGCAATCCGGGCTAACTCACTGTACGCAGTACCACACACACAGGGCAATCCGGGCTAACTCACTGTACGCAGTATCACACACACAGGGCAATCCGGGCTAACTCACTGTACACAGTATCACACACACAGGGCAATCCGGGCTAACTCACTGTACGCAGTATCACACACACAGGGCAATCCGGGCTAACTCACTGTACGCAGCATCACACACACAGGGCAATCCGGGCTAACTCACTGTACACAGTACCACACACACAGGGGCAATCCGGGCTAACTCACTTTACGCAGTATCACACACAGTGGGAATCCAGGCTAACTCACTGTACACAGTATTACACACACAGGGGCAATCCGGGCTAACTCACTGTACACAGTATCACACACACAGGGGCAATCCGGGCTAACTCACTTTACGCAGTATCACACACAGTGGGAATCCAGGCTAACTCACTGTACACAGTATCACACACACACAGCAATCCAGGCTAACTCACTGTACACAGTATCACACACACAGGGGCAATCCAGGCTAACTCACTGTACACAGTATCACACACACAGAGCAATCCGGGCTAACTCACTGTACACAGTATCACACACAGGGCAATCCAGGCTAACTCACTACACACAGTATTACACACAGAGCAATCCGGGCTAACTCACTGTACACAGTATCACACACAGGGCAATCCAGGCTAACTCACTACACACAGTATTACACACAGAGCAATCCGGGCTAACTCACTGTACACAGTATTACACACACAGGGCAATCTGGGCTAACTCACTGTACACAGTATCACACACACAGGGCAATCCAGGCTAACTCACTACACACAGTATTACACACAGAGCAATCCAGGCTAACTCACTGTGCACAATATTACACACACAGGGCAATCTGGGCTAACTCACTGTACACAGTACCACAGACACAGGGCAATCCGGGCTAACTCACTGTACACAGTATCACACACACAGAGCAATCCGGGCTAACTCACTGTACACAGTACCACACACAGGGGCAATCTGGGCAAACTCAATGAGTTCCCTTCCTCTCTGGCTTTAAGTCTGTGGTGAAGAAAGTTATCCAATGATTTGAATTGAGCTCAATTATAAATTTAGCAATTTTCTAGTGAAGCCAAAGAAAATACTTTTCATTAAAAAAAAATGAAATTAGGACTTAAATCAGCCAATATTGGAAATAATGAAATCTCTGAGGAGTTACCCATAATACTTGAGGCTGTATGGTTGAGCCACAGTCAAATCCCAGCATATTCTATATTAAGGCAACTTTCAAAACTACAGAGTATGAACCATGCGTTCAGTATGAAACACACACCTTACCAGATAGAAAGAAATAAATACATTTTTAATCGCACTTTTCATAACCTCAGCATTTCATTGCCAATTAAGTACTTTTGAAGTTTAGTCCTAATGGAAGGAAATGCAGCAGCCAATTTACACACAGCAAGACCCACAAACAGCAAATGAGCTGAATGACCAGGTAATCCATTTTTGGTGGTGTTGGTTGAGAGATAAATGTTGGCCAGAACACCAGGGAGCACTCCCCTGCCCTTCTTCAAATAGTGCCATGGGATCTTTTACATCCACCTGAAAAGGCAGTCAGGGGCCTTGGATTAAAGTCTCATCTGAAAGACCAGCACCTCCAGCAGCACTACATTCCCTCAGTGCTGAAGTGCCAGCCTAGAGGGGCTTGAACCCATACTCTGAGGTGAGTGTCAGCTTGGATCGGTAAGAACTTTTACAGTTTCTTCCCCCTCCTTGTTCTGCCAGTTGGTTACCTGACCTGAAGGTGCTGGGGTACAGTTCCACATTTGCAAAGGCCCAAATACTCACCCTTCATGAGATGGTTGACACTCATCAGATACCTCCAGGCTTTTTGTCTTCCTAGTCACATGGGTATCAGGAAGCCTCTGCTGCAGTCACCAACTCTGGTTGGATATATCCTTGGAGGTTTCATCACATGACCTCCAATCACCCCGCCCCCAAACTCCCGCCATTGGTCACCCAACAGGCCCATCCTCACGGTGCCCCGCCTTCTCATGACGATTGGATAACAGACTCTTCGTTACCCGATTGGATGATTCTTGATTGTCAGTCAAACAGCCTTTTTCCCGTCTCCAATATTTTTATAACTAATACATAAAAGTGTTCAAAGAAAATGAAAAAAAGGAACACACAATTTTGTTGAATTAATTTAAATTAATTAATTAATTTTTCGCCCGAGTGTTGCTCGCAGCGGTGCCCCGGAGATGAATTTTTAATTCCTGGAGACTCCAGGGCCATCCTGGAATGTTGGAAACCTGATTGGGGTCCCAAATGCCAGCCTCGCCAGCGACGCCCACATCCCATGAACAAATAAAAAATAATGTTTAAATCCCTGTACCATTTATATGTATCTCAAGTTGCTGATAATAAAAGACCTTGTTCGGATTTAGAATTTATCCACTGAGGCAACATCACCAAAGACAGCCCTTTCCAAAACTCCAGGCCCGTCAAATTCAAACAGGACAAGCCAGAGAGCGAGGGCTGGACCGTCAAGAATGGAGGGCCACACATGACCCATGGGCTGCAGTCTGGCCCAGACTCGTGCTCGAAGAATGTGTCATTTTGATGAGGTATCTGGAGGCAACCAGTGCGGGGTGGTCCATACCCCAGTGAGAAGAAGGGGGTATAAACTTGGGAAGCAGAGGCAGAATTTGTGAGCGTTTGCATTGTCTGACTCCTGACTGTTCCACTAACTCGGATATTGTTTTTGCTTAATATTTAACAGCGTGCTGACTGAATCAGTGTTTAATATCCCTTTATAGGGCAATTTGCATGACGATTACAACAGAAAACAGCCTCATGCAAAAGAAAGACAAACCGACCTCAGGATGTCCCAGAACGCTTTACAACCAATGAAGTACTTTTTGAAGTGTAATCACTGTTGTAACGTGGGAAACGCAGCAGCTAATTGGTGCACAGCAAGATCCCACAAACAGCAATGAGATAAATGACCATAAAATCTGTTTTTTTTTTAGTGGTGTTGATTGAGGGATTAATATTGGCCAGGACACTGGGAAAAACTCCCTTGGTCTTCTTCAAATAGTGTCATGGGATGTTTTACATCCGTCCCCTGTTATTGAAGAATAAACATGCAGAGAAACATGTTGAAACCTGAAGGGAAGCAGCAGCGCGAAACATTAGAAAGTCCTCTTTGTACAGAGCAGTGATTAGAACAGCAGGGAGTTGGGCACTCATCACACACTCCTTCATATAATCAGAGAAAACAATTTTTTAAATATATATGTTCATTCTCAGGATGTGGGCATCACTGGTAAGGCCGACATTTATTGCCCATCCCTCGTTGCCCCTTGAGAAGGTGGTGGTGGGCCTTCTTCTTGAACCGCTGCAGTCCGTGTGGTGAAGGTTCTCCCACAGTGCTGTTAGGCAGGGAGTTCCAGGATTTTGACCCAGTGACAATGAAGGAACGGCCGATATATGTCCCAAGTCAGGATGACGTGTGTCTCGGAGGGGAACTTGGAGGTGATGGTGTTCCCATGTCCTTCTAGATGGTGGAGGACGCGGGTTTGGGAGGTGCTATTGATCAATTATACAGCCCCTCAGCCGCCAGCTGGATCTAAAGTAAAATAGATGGGATTAGAGGTGCTGAGTGAAGCTGTCAAACGCCATGGTCGCTTCTGGTTGAATTGGCCCCTGTTACCTTATCCCACTGATGACTGTACAGGCATCAGACAAATACTCAAGCTGCTCTGAACCACTTAATTTCTGTCGCAGCATCTCTGAGGGGCTGAATAATTCCTCTCTTTGCTTCATTATTCCTGGCCCCACTCCCTTTCTATCTCTCTTCTTCCTTCGCTCCCTGTCTCCCTGCCGTAGTTTCCTCTCCATGTCCCTCCTTCCCTCCCTCCCTCCCTCCCTGTCTCGCTGCTGTGGTTCCCTCCCTCTCCCATCTCGATCTCCATCCTTCCCTCACTTCTTCCCAGTCGTGGTTGAAGAAACCCCGTGACAAAGTGGCTCCCCTGCCTCACTGCCAATCACCGTGCCATCGATGACTGAATCCACCTAGGTCCTCCCTCCCATCTCTTCCCCCTCCCTGTGCCATTTCCACCAGCTGCCCTCTGCCAAGGGTCAGAGTATCCTGGTAAAGCAGTAACCTGGGCACCTCTGTCATGTTGGATGCCAGGGCATCAGGAGAATGGCGGTCAAGAGAGGAGCCAACATCTGAGCGAGACTCTGCTGCTTTACTTCACCAATCATCACTGGGGGAAAGGCAACTGGAAGGAGCCTGAAGGTTTCTGTGCCTCTGAGATCCAGATCCCTCAGTGGCAGAATTAGCCTCCTCTGTATTGAGACTTTGCTGGTGAGACTTCCACATTGCCATTAGCCAGCAATGAATTGGCAACATGAAACCACCTTTGGACAAAACTTCTGGAAGGAGGGAAGGAGGAAGATGGAGAGGGAGGAAGCCATGGCTGGGAGATAGAGAGGGAGCTGTTACGTCCAAATAAATACTGGTAATAATTAACCGTTTTTTTAAATTTCCAGACCCTCTAGAATATTCCTGTCAAAGAATAACAAAGGGATTGTAGAGAAGCATAATTACTACAATGTGCTTACTCCCACCAGGGGTCCATCTAGTGTTCAGTTAACAATATGCAAATACCACATATCGGGAGCCACGACTGGGAAGAAGTGAGGGAAGGATGGAGATCGAGATGGGAGAGGGAGGGAACCACAGCAGCGAGACAGGGAGGGAGGGAGGGAGGGAAGGAGGGACATGGAGAGGAAACTACGGCAGGGAGACAGGGAGCGAAGGAAGAAGAGAGATAGAAAGGGAGTGGGGCACAGCAGGGACGCTGGCAAGGAGATAGAGAGGGAGTGAGGAAGGGAAGGAGGGAGATAGAGAGGGAGGGAGGCATAGCAGGGAGGCAAGGAGGGAGTGAAGGAGGAAGGTAGTGAGATTAAGAGGGACTGAGGAAGGAAGGAGGGCGATAGAGAGGAATCTATGGCAGAGAGATATAAAAGGATGGAAGGAGGGAGATAGAGAAGGAGCCACGGCAGGGTGACAGGGTGAGAAGGAGACAGGCAGACATGGAAGGAGGGAAAATGAGAGTCAGGGAGAGAAGGAGTCACATTGGGAGGGAGGCAGAGAGGGAGCCACAGCAAGGAAACAAGCAGGGGTAATGAGACAGCCACCATCCCCAGTCAGACAGACCATCTAAGTTTAACAGAACAGAAAGAAGCTGAGCCAGATATAATTGATGCTATGTGTTCAACAGCATCACAAAGGATCTTACACAAACGCACCCACACACAGCATGAGGCAGCATTGTCTCAATGAAGACAGATGGATCATTTCATTTCACATTAAAGGAGAGCCCTGACAAGGAAAATTAAGATGTGTTGCCTGATCTATTTTGCTAGATGTTTACAGTGAATAAATGAACGAAAGTCTCTCCCTTTGTCATCCTTTCTCTCCCTGTGTTTCCTATTCTCCATTTCAGTCTCTCTCCTCCCCTCTGCCTTCTGCATTTTCTCTCCATCTCTTGCTCCCTTTTTCTCTTCTCGTTCTTTATGTCCGCCATTCTTTTCTCTCCCTCGCCTCTCTTCCTCTTCATTCTGGTTGTAAACAATTTTACAACACCAAGTTATAGTCCAGCAATTTTATTTTAAATTCACAAGCTTTCGGAGGCTTCCCCCTTCGTCAGGTGAACGATGTGAAAATTCTGGTTCTCCTCTCTCTCCCTCTCCCTTCCCATCTTCCTTCTCGTTCTCTGACCCTCCTCTCTCCCCCTCCCTATCTCACATAAAAGTTATTGCAACCATCCATGTTAAAGATAATCGGCACTTGTCCGTTTTGCACCATTGCCCCTGGCGAATTTAGACCCCGTTGTGTTTCTCTGTAATTCTCCCCTATTGCTAGGAGCTGTGCAGAAGGAGAAAGTGGGAATCGTCACATCTCACTGCTTGCCTTTTGCTTTATTGCTGCTTTGGAGTTGTTGCACCTCCCGTCCAGTTCAGAGGACCTGTATTGAATCCACGTGGTACTATTGGCCAATGGAAGAATGTTACTGTTAAGAAGAAAGGACTTGCATTTATATAGCACCTTTCACATCCTCAGGATGTCCCAAAATGCCTTTGGAATTGCCGTCACTGTTGTCATGTATTGAAACGCGGCAGCCAATTTGCACACAGGGAGGTCCCACAAACAGCAAGAGATAAATCACCAGTTAATCTGCTGGATAGCCAGGTCGCTGCCCCCTTTACATGGAATCACATAGAATTTACAGCACAGAAACAGGCCATTCGGCCCAACTGGTCCATGCTGGTGTTTATGCTCCTCACGAGTTTCCTCCCACCCCTCTTCATCTAATCCTATCAGCATATCCTGCTATTCCTTTCTCCCTCATTTAGCTTCCCCTTAAAGGCATCTATGTGATTCACCTCAACTACTCCATGTGGTAGCAAGTGCCACATTCTAATCACTTTCTGAGTAAGGAAGTTTCTCCTGAATTCCCTATTAGATTTTATTAGTGACTATCTTATATTTATGGCCCCTAGTTTTGCCCTCCCTCCCCCACAAGTGGAAATATCTTCTTTACATCCATCCTATCAAACCACTATATAATTTTAAAGGCCTCTACCAGATCACCCCTCAGCCTTCTCTTTTCTAGAGAAAGGAACCCCAGCCTGTTCAGTCTTTCCTGATAGTTAGAACCTCACAATTCTGGTATCATCCTTGAAAACCTGTTTTGCGCCTCCTCCAGTGCCTCTATATCCTTTTTGTGATATGGAGACCAGAACTGTGCACAGTACTCCAAGTGTGGTCTAACCAAGGTTCAATGCAGGATTAACATGACTTCTCCGATGCTGTGCTGCTGTTGGATCTATTAGTGCTACATCAATGAAACTCTCACGGACGGTGTAGTCAAATGAGGTGACAGTGACATAATTATCGCCTCGGCAACACCGATTTCTGGGAAGACCAGTTTTCGGCAAATATCCAGCGTTGCTAGGAGTAGCATCATGGCGCCAATAATTTAAAGGCTCAAGGAAAGAACGACCAATCCATTCAGGTGCATCGGATTGTCAATTCTACGTTGGTAGTTTCTGCCACTTTACTCTGAATCCCAGTTGTGACGAAGGGACACGTGCCTGAAACGTCAACCTTTTCTCTTTAGCCACAGACCTGTCGAGAGTCACCAGCATTTTCTGTTCCTTTGTTTCGCAATTTCCCGTTCCCTTCCTCTCCCCCTCCCCCCAGGAGTCAGCTCCCAAGCATAGGGTGGGAATGCCCGCTGGAAACATTTGCATAAGGCTGCCCTCGGAATTTTTGTGGGGATCAGTGGCGGCTCATTCATGTGGGCATAAACCCTCCTCCGCCACGGGCTCAGTCTTAGTCGGGATAGAATGGAAAATCCCAGCCAGAACTCAGCACAGGAACTTAGGAAGAGGAGGAGGCCATTCAGCCCCTCGAGCCTGTTCCACCATTCGATTAGATCATAGCTGATCTGTATCTCAATTGCATTTACCCAAAGCCCTTAATATCCTTACCCAAAAAAAACTCTATCAATTTTGACATTTTCAATTGATCCCCAGCTTTTTGGGGGAGAGAGTTCCAGATTTCCACTCTCCTTTGTGTGAAGAAGTGCTTCCTGACGTCACCCCCTGAACGGCTTAGCTCTAATTTTAAGGTTATGCCCCCTTGTTCTAGACTCCCCCCACCAGAGAAAATAGTTTCTCTCTGTCTACCCTGTCAATTCCTTTAATCATCTTAAACAGCTCAATTAGATCAGCTCTTAATCTTCTAAACTCGAGGGAATACAAACCTAATCTATGCAACCCATCCTCATAATTTAACCCTTTTATCTCCGGTATCATTCTGTGTGTGATTCGGCAAATGCGTTACTATCCAGCAGCCCGTGTTGAGAAAAAGGCTCCCAACAGGATTTACACTGGAACAGGGGACTGAGAGCGAATTGAAACACGAATGCTCCCTTTCACCATTACTTAGTCCCTCACCCAGCAGCTCAGATAATTGAGCAACCATCGCATCTGTGGAAAAATGGTTCGGAAATTATTCGTTGTAATTCGGAAGCACGTGATGTGATAACACCATTTGTGTTGAAAAGTATGATCGTCTCAAATACCGTTAGCTTGAGAGTGTGATTATAACACTAGTGATACATTGGCAGAAGAGGAAGAGTCACCCAACACACTCCCAGGATTTACAGTTCATGAGCTTGCAGAAGGGGTTCGGATGCACAATATCCATCGTCACTCCAGATTAACAACCTTACTGACTGCCCACACAGAGGTGGATCAGGGTATGTACAGTGTTACAGTGAGGTAGATCAGCGTATGAGCAGTGTTACAGTGAGGTAGATCAGGGTATGTACAGTGTTACAGTGAGGTAGATCAGGGTATGTACAGTGTTACAGTGAGGTGGATCAGGGTATGTACAGTGTTACAGTGAGGTGGATCAGGGTATGTACAGTGTTACAGTGAGGTAGATCAGGGTATGTACAGTGTTACAGTGAGCTGGATCAGGGTATGTACAGTGTTACAGTGAGCTGGATCAGGGTAAGTACAGTGTTACAGTGAGGTAGATCAGGGTATGTACAGTGTTACAGTGAGGTAGATCAGGGTATGTACAGTGTTACAGTGAGCTGGATCAGGGTATGTACAGTGTTACAGTGAGCTGGATCAGGGTATGTACAGTGTTACAGTGAGGTAGATCAGGGTATGTACAGTGTTACAGTGAGGTAGATCAGGGTATGTACAGTGTTACAGTGAGCTGGATGGTTGGGTGTAGAATGTTACAATGAGATATTTTGTACGATAACAGGATCCTAGCAAAATAAATCAGTGATTGTGACAATTAGAAGCAATTGTTTTGATTAAGAGTATGCAGGTGGGGCTGGAAGTTTTGGATTTGAGTGGTCGGGCTGCCAGTGCAGGGTGCACTGTGTTGCAGTGGCCCTTCCCAGCTCAATGCAGCTCTCATCGATCAGCCCGAACCTGCCACGCCTCTGCTCAGTAACCAGCCTCACGCCCACACCCAGCGTCATCCACACTTTCCTTTTCATTCCGAACTCGTTTGGAATAGTTGCAACTCCCAAGAGATCGCCAACAGAGGACATGTTTGCCTCTGAATGAATACAAAATATTTCCATCATCATCAGGGATTTCCGTGTTCAGATGTATATTTATTTGCTCTTTATTCTAAACACCCAGGCAGACAACACGACCCAAACAGCACACGACATGTCTGCAGGATTTGTATTAGCAGCTACTGCTATAGTGAGAAACTCTGTGGGATGGTCCTCAGGATCATGGGGTACTCCTGAGGATAGTGGGGTAATCCTGGGAATAGTGGGGTAATCCCTGGGATAGTGGGGTACTCCTGAGGATAGTGGGGTAATCCCTGGGATAGTGGGGTAATCCCTGGGATAGTGGGGTACTCCTGAGGATAGTGGGGTACTCCTGAGGATAGTGGGGTAATCCCTGGGATAGTGGGGTAATCCCTGGGATAGTGGAGTAATCCTGAGGATAGTGGTGTAATCCCTGGGATAGTGGGGTAATCCCTGGGATAGTGGGGTACTCCTGAGGATAGTGGGGTAATCCTGAGGATAGTGGGGTAATCCTGAGGATAGTGGGGTAATCCCTGGGATAGTGGGGTAATCCTGAGGATAGTGGGGTAATCCTGAGGATAGTGGGGTAATCCTGAGGATAGTGGGGTAATCCCTGGGATAGTGGAGTAATCCCTGGGATAGTGGGGTACTCCTGAGGATAGTGGTCCTGATTCAGTGTGTTCGATGTTCCTGATTCAGTGTGTTCGATGTTCCTGATTCAATGTGTTCGATGTTCCTGATTCAGTGTGTTCGATGTTCCTGATTCAATGTGTTCGATGTTCCTGATTCAATGTGTTCGATGTTCCTGATTCAATGTGTTCGATGCTCCTGATTCAATGTGTTCGATGTTCCTGATTCAATGTGTTCGATGTTCCTGATTCAATGTGTTCGATGTTCCTGATTCAGTGTGTTCGATGTTCCTGATTCAGTGTGTTCGATGCTCCTGATTCAGTGTGTTCGATGTTCCTGATTCAGTGTGTTCGATGCTCCTGATTCAATGTGTTCGATGCTCCTGATTCAATGTGTTCGATGTTCCTGATTCAATGTGTTCGATGTTCCTGATTCAATGTGTTCGATGTTCCTGATTCAGTGTGTTCGATGTTCCTGATTCAATGTGTTCGATGTTCCTGATTCAATGTGTTCGATGTTCCTGATTCAGTGTGTTCGATGTTCCTGATTCAATGTGTTCGATGTTCCTGATTCAATGTGTTCGATGTTCCTGATTCAATGTGTTCGATGTTCCTGATTCAATGTGTTCGATGTTCCTGATTCAATGTGTTCGATGTTCCTGATTCAGTGTGTTCGATGCTCCTGATTCAATGTGTTCGATGTTCCTGATTCAATGTGTTCGATGTTCCTGATTCAGTGTGTTCGATGTTCCTGATTCAATGTGTTCGATGCTCCTGATTCAATGTGTTCGATGTTCCTGATTCAATGTGTTCGATGTTCCTGATTCAATGTGTTCGATGTTCCTGATTCAGTGTGTTCGATGTTCCTGATTCAGTGTGTTCGATGTTCCTGATTCAGTGTGTTCGATGTTCCTGATTCAGTGTGTTCGATGTTCCTGATTCAGTGTGTTCGATGTTCCTGATTCAGTGTGTTCGATGTTCCTGATTCAGTGTGTTCGATGTTCCTGATTCAATGTGTTCGATGTTCCTGATTCAATGTGTTCGATGCTCCTGATTCAATGTGTTCGATGTTCCTGATTCAGTGTGTTCGATGTTCCTGATTCAGTGTGTTCGATGTTCCTGATTCAGTGTGTTTGATGTTCCTGATTCAGTGTGTTCGATGTTCCTGATTCAGTGTGTTCGATGTTCCTGATTCAGTGTGTTCGATGTTCCTGATTCAGTGTGTTCGATGCTCCTGATTCAGTGTGTTCGATGTTCCTGATTCAGTGTGTTCGATGTTCCTGATTCAGTGTGTTCGATGTTCCTGATTCAATGTGTTCGATGCTCCTGATTCAATGTGTTCGATGTTCCTGATTCAATGTGTTCGATGTTCCTGATTCAATGTGTTCGATGTTCCTGATTCAGTGTGTTCGATGTTCCTGATTCAATGTGTTCGATGTTCCTGATTCAATGTGTTCGATGTTCCTGATTCAGTGTGTTCGATGTTCCTGATTCAATGTGTTCGATGTTCCTGATTCAATGTGTTCGATGTTCCTGATTCAATGTGTTCGATGTTCCTGATTCAATGTGTTCGATGTTCCTGATTCAATGTGTTCGATGTTCCTGATTCAGTGTGTTCGATGCTCCTGATTCAGTGTGTTCGATGCTCCTGATTCAATGTGTTCGATGTTCCTGATTCAATGTGTTCGATGTTCCTGATTCAGTGTGTTCGATGTTCCTGATTCAATGTGTTCGATGCTCCTGATTCAATGTGTTCGATGTTCCTGATTCAATGTGTTCGATGTTCCTGATTCAGTGTGTTCGATGTTCCTGATTCAATGTGTTCGATGTTCCTGATTCAGTGTGTTCGATGTTCCTGATTCAGTGTGTTCGATGTTCCTGATTCAGTGTGTTCGATGTTCCTGATTCAGTGTGTTCGATGTTCCTGATTCAGTGTGTTCGATGTTCCTGATTCAGTGTGTTCGATGTTCCTGATTCAGTGTGTTCGATGTTCCTGATTCAATGTGTTCGATGTTCCTGATTCAATGTGTTCGATGCTCCTGATTCAATGTGTTCGATGTTCCTGATTCAATGTGTTCGATGTTCCTGATTCAATGTGTTCGATGTTCCTGATTCATTGTGTTCGATGTTCCTGATTCAATGTGTTCGATGCTCCTGATTCAGTGTGTTCGATGTTCCTGATTCAGTGTGTTCGATGTTCCTGATTCAGTGTGTTCGATGTTCCTGATTCAGTGTGTTCGATGCTCCTGATTCAATGTGTTCGATGTTCCTGATTCAATGTGTTCGATGTTCCTGATTTAGTGTGTTCGATGTTCCTGATTCAGTGTGTTCGATGTTCCTGATTCAGTGTGTTCGATGTTCCTGATTCAGTGTGTTCGATGCTCCTGATTCAGTGTGTTCGATGCTCCTGATTCAGTGTGTTCGATGCTCCTGATTCAGTGTGTTCAATGCTCCTGATTCAGTGTGTTCAATGCTCCAGTTGTTCCAGGTTAACAACCCATCGTTAATTAAATAAATGCCCCAAATACCTTGTGTAATGTTGACTCAAAAGTTGCCATACCCAAACATTTAGGGACAAGGATCAGTTGTGTTCATGTCCAATGAATGTTTGAACATGACCCATTCTTAGCTCTGAATCTGTGGCTCTGCTGAATTGATTTGCTGAACTGCTCCAGCCACAAAATGCGGTCAGCGTGAGCTCCTCAGCTCTTTCGGCATATCTGTAATAATCACAACATCGCTACCAAACTGCTCCGAAATAATGAATTCCCTTTTCATTGCGACCTATTTTGTGGAGATCTCAGCCACGCTGCCAGAAATCCCAGAACACTGCGACACTTCCCTGCACCAGACTCATTAGAGATGTGAGGATGGAGCAGGAAAGGCAGATTTGTGCACGGGCACATTACACAGGATCAGAATGATGCTGAAGTGATAATGTACGTTCATCAGCGTGCTTGATTCAGTGTGCGGCTCGAACTGATTCGACACCAATGTGTTGAATCATATCTGATCTACCTTCCATTACCAAGACTGTTGAGTCTTTCATTGTTATTAGGCATTAAGGTATAAAAAATCCTCAGCATTATCAAAAATGTGAAATGCGTAGTTGCTGAGGACGGTTGATTCATAAAAATTTGGGGACCTGTGTTATATCTGCTAGTAATAAAATGTTGGAATGTAAATTACTTGCTGAGGGCTTGTTAACTTCTTGTTAATGCTCAGTATGTGTTTGCCAAAGTTTTTTTTGCATGGTTACAGTTGGTGCTTTTCCCAAGGGTGATATTCTTGTCTAGTTATCTATGGTGTTGAATTGCTCCCAGTGGTGAAATTGGCCAAGTTTCCATAGGAACGTAGGTACAGGAGGAGACCATTCAGCCTCTCGAGCCTGTTCCGCCATTCTATTAGATCATGGCTGATCTGCATCTCAACTCCATTTACCTGCTTTTGCTCCATATCCCTTGATACCCTTACCCAACAAAAGTCTATCCATCTCAGCCTTGAAAATTTCAATTGACCCCCAGCATCCACAACCCTTTGGAGGAGCGAGGTGTGACGTTTGTTTTCAGAAGGGTTCAGGTAGTCATCCCCTTCTCATCTGAGGCCTGACCCCTGCTCTCACACAACAGGCCATGCTTGTCACTCATTCCTCTGTGGTCAAACCTGACTTGTCCTGATGGAACTGCAGATCCGTATGAAGAACGTGAGCTGTTCTATGGTGTTGTTTTGCAGGCCAAATGTACACGCTCATTGGGATACAGCATATAAATGACAAACGTACGCAGCAAGCAACACCCATTGTAAATCACCTATTCCAGGAACTAAGTCCACAACACATTGTACAAAGGCACTGACTCGCATGAGATCATCCATTTTAATAAGTAGTGTTAGGTGATGTAACCACTCGCACCTCATCTGTTCATTCAGCCATTTCTTGTGGACTTTGTTGCCCAGGGGAAGAACTTATAAGGCCCGTTTCTTTTATTTGCTCTCAGAATGTGGACATTGCTGACAAAGCCACATTTAGTAAGTTAATAAAAATGCAAATTTAATACCAGCATTTAAAACTCCAAGTCAACTTCTAAAGGACAGGTCAACCAAACAGTCATTCTGAGTTATAAAGAGTGAGCTAAGCAGAGAAAAAAACATGTGAAATTACTTAGAATCTACTTCACAGGAACAGGCCATTCGGCCCAACTGGTCTATGTCGGTGTTTATACTCCACTGGAGCCTCCTCCGACTCAAATTTCCTCTTCCCACCCTGACTATTTATTACCTTCTCCCTCATGTATGCATTAAGCCTCCTCTTAAATGCATATATGCGATGTGCTTCAATCTCTCCACGTGGCAGCGAGTTCCATGTTCTCACCACTCTCTGTGCAAAGAAATTCCTCCTAAATTCTTTATTTGATCTGTTAGTGGCTATCTAATATTTAAGCCCACCTGCTCTGGACTCACCCACAAGTGGAAACAATTTCCCCACATCCACCCTATCGAACCCCTTCATAATTTTAAAGACCTCTATCAGTTTTTTTCTTAGTCTTCTCTTTTCCAATGAAAACAGCCCCAGTCAGCTCAATCTTTCGTGATAGTTGCATCCTTCCAATTCTGGTAACCGCCTTGTAAATCTTTTCTGCACTTTCTCCAGTGTTTCAATATCCTTTTTGTAGTATGGAGACCAGATCAGTACTCCAAGTTCTATATAAATTTAGCATTACCTCCCTGGGCTTTTGTATTCTATTTCTCTAGAAATGAACTCCAGTACTTCACTTGCACACGTTATAGCCTTATTAATTGCGTTGCTACTTTTAGTGATTTATGTATCTGTATTCCCAGATCCCTTTGCTCTTCCACCCCATTTAGTTTCTTACCTTCCAAGGAATAAGTGGCTTCCTTATTCCTCTTACCAAAATGAACCACCTCACACTTTGTTATATTAAATTTCATTTGCCATTTATCTGCCCACTCTGCAAGCCTGTTTTTGTCTTCCTGTGCAGTCCTCCACATTATTAGCTATACCCCCCAATTTGGTGTCATCTGCTAATTACTGAGTCCAAATCATTTATGTATAGGATGAACAGAATTCATCCCAGCTCGAATCCTTGTGGGATGCCACGTCCCACTTCCTATCAGTCCGAGAAACTTCCCTTAACTCCTACCTGTTTTCTGTTTTGTCGCCATCTTTCATCGGCTACCTGACCCCTGACTCCACCTGCCTTGACCTTTGTCATGAGTCTATTATGTGGCATTGTATTGAAGGCCTTCTGATAGTCCATGTATACCACATCCACTGCATTAACCTTGTCTACTCTTTCTCTTATTCCTTCAAAGAATTCAATAAGGTTGGTTTAGCATGACCTTCCTTTTAGAAATCCTTGCTGACTATTTTTATTATATTCTCGGTCTCTAGATGTTTTGTCATCTGATCTTTAAGCAAAGATTCTAGTACCTATCCTATCACTGATGTTAAGCTACGGGTATGGTGGTGTAGTGGTCGTGTTACTAGACTAGTAATCCAGAGGCCTGGACTAATAATCCAGAGAACCATGGAAGGTTGAGAATTTGAATTTAGTCTTAAAACATCTGAAAATAAAAATCTGGTATCAATAAAAGTGACCATAACGCTGTCAGATTATTGTAAAAACCCAAATGGTTCACTAACCTGGTCCTTACATAGTCAGGACTATGTGGTTGACTCTTAACTGCCCTCTGAATGGCTGAGCAAGCCACTCAGATGTATCAAACAGCTACAAGATGGTCCACCATCAGGTTCTCAAGCCATTGAGGGAAGCACAATAATTGATCGCCTTGCCAGTGATGCCCACATCCTTAGAATGAATTTTTTAAAAGCGAACTGGGCTATAATTCCCTGGTAACTGGCCTATAGTCCATAATTCAGTGTGGGAATTGATTTGCATATTATTCAAAGATCTAATGAGGCTCTGGAACCAGAGTGGGGAATGAGGAGAGTTATTTTTACACAGCGAGTTGTTACGATCTGGAATGCTCTGCCTGAAAGGGCGGCGGAAGCAGATTCAATAGTAACTTTCAAAAGGGAATTGGATAAATACTTGAAAAGGAAAGAATTTCCAGGGCTATGGGGAAAGAGTGGGACTAATGGCCTTCTTCTGTGCTGTATGATTCTATGATAGCTCTGCCCCTCGATGTTATGACATCGGCTACCAGCCGGCAGTGGAGGCTTGCAAAATGTGCCTTCTCCACAATACCCTGATCATGTGCCCCTGTCCCAACATCAGAGGAGAGCACAGCGCCTGTATTAATGTGATAGCTTTCAGTTTTCAGCTGCCCACACCAGTGAGTGAGATTAGTGCAATTTAGTGTCAAATTAAGGATTGCTTTGCGATATGGCTCCATGCCCACGAGGAAATGGATTGTGACTTTCCAAACTCATTTCACATGGACTCTTATAGCCAGCGAAGATATAATGTATGGTGTATTGAAGTGTACCTCTATCAAACTAACCATACTCATACCATCCGAGCTCATCAAGCTCGCTGTAAAGCAGTGAAAGGGAAAGTCGGAAACTGATAGCATTATTTGGAATGAGCTCAGTAATTACAACATCCTTCTGTGACCTTTCATCAGTAATTCAATCCTGACTTCTCCTGATTACCCGAGCTCTCAAAGGTTACTCAAAGATTTTGGTAGCTCAGCTGATAAATGCGGAGCAGCACAGGCATCAGATTCAGTTCCGAGTCCACGCTGGTCTCAGCGATTGGGATGCTACAGTTGGCCCCAGCACCCCTGGATCAACGACAGCAACTTGCATTTATATAGCGCCTTTCACGTAGTAAAAACATCCCGAGGCGCTTCACAGTCCCACCGAGCTGGACAACGGAGGAGAAGTTTTGGAGGAGGACGGCGTGGCCATTGGTGTCAATGGCTGCAGAGAGTCACGGACATTGAGGTGGGATAATGGACCACTGTCACAGTTACAGACTTGCTAGTGAAAAGGGAAGTTGGAGATGGAGTGGTACTTAACGAGGACAGAGGGGGCTGAGGATGGATATATTGAGGCGGAAGGTGGTGATGGTACCTGCGGACAGGGAATCAATAACAATACATGCAATATGGGGACCAGAGACAGAAGCTGGGCTATCAGGCATTTAGTGGAATTGAGTCAAGGGCGTAGGAATTGGGTCTCATGGTCGAGATGAGCTTGGAATGGGCATGGGGGAGATGAGGGAGAAACTAAGGAGAGACAGGGGAGTTCAGGGCTACAGTGGAAGGAGGAAAGGCGGAAGTGACGGAAGTGGCTGAGGCAGCTGAATGAATGGCTTTGGTGATGAAAAAAAGACTGAACAGGCTGGGGTTCTTTTCTCTGGAAAAGAGAAGGCTGAGGGATGACCTGATAGAGGTCTTTTAAAATTATGAAGGGGTTCGATAGGGTAGATGTAGAGAAGATGTTTCCATTTGTGGGAGAGTCCAAAACTAGAAGCCATAAATATTAGATAGTCACTAATAAATCCAATTGGGAATGCAGGAGAAACTTCTTTATTCAGAGAGTGGTTAGAATGTGGAACTCGCTATCACATGGAGTAGTTGAGGCGAATAAGATAGATGTATTTAAGGGGAATCTAGATAAGCCTATGTGGGAGAAAGGAATAGAAGGATAAGCTGATAGGGTTAGATGAAGATGGGTGGGAGGAGGCTCCTGAGGAGCATAAACACCAGCATAGACCTGTTGGGCTGAATGGCCTGTTTCCGTGCTGTAGATTCTATGTAACAGCTGCACATAAAATAACAACAATTATAACATATGCATTTATATAACATAATAAAATGTCCTAAGGTGCTTCACAGGAGTGTTATCAAACAAAATTTGACATTGAGCCAAATAAGGAGATATTAGAACAGGTGACCAAATGCTTGGTCAAAGAGGTAGGTTTTAAGGTGCATCTTAAAGGAGGAGAGAGAGGTAGAGAGGTTTATGGCGGGAATTCCAGAGCTTAGGGTGCTGAAGGCACGACTGCCAATGGTGGAGTGATGAAAATTGGAGATGTGCATGAGGCCAGAATTGGAGGAGCTCAGAGATCACGGAGGGTTGTAGGGCTGGAGGAGGTTACAGAGATAGAGAGGGGTGAGACCATGGAGGATTTAAAAACAAGGATGAGAATTTTAAAATCGAGGCGCTGCCCGACCAGGAGCCAATGTAGGCCAACGAGCACAGGGGGTAATGGGTGAACAGAACCTGGTGCGAGTTAGGATACGGGCAGCAGAGTTTTGGATGAGCTCAAGTTTACAGAGGGTGGAAGGTGGGATAGTCGAGTCTAGATGGCAAAACCTTGCGAGTTATTAGCTGGGAAATTCAAAACACATTACAGTTTTGAGCTCAGTGTACTTAGTTGGCCATTCCTTTGAGTTCCCAAGTACCTGATCCAACACCCACTTTTTATACCTTTCCAACTCTGCTACATGACAGTTCATATGTTTCATAGTTACATTGGGTAGTTATC
Organism: Heptranchias perlo; assembly: GCF_035084215.1. Classification (NCBI taxonomy): domain Eukaryota; kingdom Metazoa; phylum Chordata; class Chondrichthyes; order Hexanchiformes; family Hexanchidae; genus Heptranchias; species Heptranchias perlo. Next base: position 13,486,978 of record NC_090361.1, read on the forward strand.
ATTCAATACTCATTTGCCAGTCCTTTCAGCCATCAACCCGTGCTAATTCCTTTTTACTTGACTCATTCCCTAACTTTCCAGATATAACATCTTTCTCAGGCAGGTGTTTATCTTCAAGGCTTGAGTGATAAAGAAAGCTTTTCTGTCGGTATGCAGTTTCCTTCCTGCAAAACTTGTTATCAAATAATTACTGAAAAATCTTTTAATTAGGTTTTCTGTCCAAACTGACCATTGCTTTTCACCACATCTATAATTAATAAAATAAAGCAAGCTGTCTTGTGATTACACTTTCATTGTTCTAACAGAGACTCACTTAACAGGCAAAAAGCTAAAAGTTAATATTACTGCACTATAACAATTAACTCGTTCCTTACACTTGGCATGAAATGATCTGTGTAGTTTGGCAATAGCTCGTGGGGTTCCACTAGTCTTAGTCAGTTAGTCAGTAGTGCTCTTGCCTTTGGGTTCAAAGGTCATCAGTTCAAGCCCCATAGCCTAGGACTTGAGCTGATAATCGAGCCTGACACTGCAGTGCAGCACTGAGGGAGTGCTGCCTTGTCGAAAGTACCATCCTCCAGATGAGACATTAACAGTCACGTTAAAAAATAAAAGCTAAAATGACAGAGGAATAACACTCTGGAAGGATGAGATCAAAGGCCTTGAAGGGACTTGTTCATCCAAATTATAGATTATATGCCCATTATCTCATTGATCTTCGTGGGATCTTGCTGTGCGCAAATTGGCTGCTGTGTTTCCTACATTACAACAGTGACTACACTTCAAAAAGTACTTGATTTGCTGTAAAGTGCTTTGGGACGTCCTGAGGTTGTGAAAGGTGCTATATAAATGCAAGGTCTTTCTTCAAATTAATCAAAAAAAAGGTTCAGACACAAGGAACAGACTGTTGCAAGTTTTAGCTTCATAGAAATTGCACCAGAGAAGGAGGAACTTCAGTCTGTTTTCCCTGTGCTAGTGTTAGCTCTTCATCTGTAGCTGCCGACTCTAATCCCAATACCCCGCCCTCTCCCTTTAGCCTTTACTATTCTTCCTTTTCAAATGCTTATCCAATTCACTATTAAATGCTGTTATCATCCCTGCCTCAATAGTCACTTGTGGTAAAGCATTTCATGTTCTAATAATCCTCTGTGTTAAATCATTTCTGCTAACTTCACCCTTCATTCTTCGAGTGGTAATCCTCACTTGTTACGGATTAACCGTAATAGTGGAAACAATCTTTCACTATTCACAATCTCAAAACCTTTTACAGTTCTGAAAAGCTCTATTAAATCCCTCCTTAACCTTCTGTGTTCCAGTGAGAAAGGCCCCAATCCTTCGAGCTTTCATTCCCAAATCTAACCATTCATTACGATGGGTTTGGTGTGCTCGTGATTTGTTTGACAGCATGAAAGGGACACACTGGAAGTCAAATACATGCAATGAGCACAAGGCAGTGTTTGCTGGTCTTCATGACGTCAGTTGAGGGATAAATATTGACCAGGACTGCAGGAGAACTCTCCTGCTCGTCTTCAAATAGTGCCGTGGCATCGAATACATCCGCCTGAACAGGCGTTGCTCTGATGCCTCAACTGAAAGATGGCACCTACGACAGTGCTGCACTCCCTCAGTACTGCACTGAAATGTCAGCCTGGATCGGGAAGCTTTGGTCCACAGCGGGGTGGGTGGAGAATTGGCAGTACAGTGTTGAAGGCCTATCTGAGACCCATAAGGGCAAGGCGTCCTCCTGGGAGACCATGGTGTTTGACAAAGTGACGCCAGGACCAATTAAGAGGGTAGGCTTGACTCCTCCTTGGAAGTGCATGGTCATTGATTTGATACAGCTTGTAGTTTGAAGGGAGGAGTGTTTTTTTTTAAAGAACGATGTAGCAAGCAAACAATCTGAGCACTGGAATGGACTTTGCTTACCCACTGTGCTCAGTCCCTGTGCTCACTTCAAGAGCAACCTCTCAACATCCTAATCCCATGGGTAGAGAGAGCATCATAGAAGGATTTTCCATTGTTAATGGGAACCATGGAGTTGGGATCAAATCCTATTCAATTTTCCTATTTGCCTTCAGACAAGATATTCTAGTTGGGAACAGGTAGGTAGTTTCAGGCACCATGGTCTTCCAGGAGGGAGCTTTGCCTTTCTGGGTCTCAGGTACGGCTGTGACCCTGTACTGCCAATTCTCCCACCCACTCCCCCATCCAGGCTGACACTCCAGTGCAGTACTGAGGGAGTGCAGCATTGTTGGAGGTGCTGCTACAAAGAAACATTCCTGATTAACAAGGGAGTCAAAGGTTATAGTAAGTAGACAGGAAAGTAGGGTTGAGGTCATGATCTTATCAAATGGCAGAGCAGGCTCGAGGGGCCGAATGGCCTACTCCTGTTCTTAATTCGTATGTATGTCCGTATTAAACCAAGGCTCTGTCTGCCTGTTTGGGTAGATGTAAAAGATCCCATGGCACTATTCAAAGAAGAGGAGGGGAGTTCTCCCCAGTGGCCAATGTTTATCTCTCAACCAACATCACTAAAACAGATTAACTGGCCATTCGTCACATTTACTGTGGGAACTTACTGTGCACAAATTGGCTGCAGCGTTTCCTGCGAAACAACAATGATTACAGTTCAAAAGCACTTCATTGGCTGTAAAGCACTTTGGGATGTCCTGAGGATGTGAAAGGCGCTATACAGCTGAGAGGAGCCGAGCCGAGCGGAGGGAGCGTCCGATAAAAGGCGGGATTTCAGAGCGCTGAGAACAGCCGAGAGGAGCCGAGCCGAGCGGAGGGAGCGTCCGATAAAAGGCGGGATTTCAGAGCGCTGAGAGGAGCCGAGCCGAGCCGAGCCGAGCGGAGGGAGCGTCCGATAAAAGGCGGGATTTCAGAGCGCTGAGAACAGCTGAGAGGAGCCGAGCCGAGCGGAGGGAGCGTCCGATAAAAGGCGGGATTTTAGAGCGCTGAGAGGAGCCGAGCCGAGCGGAGCTGCGACCGAGTTCGAAGTGACGTCAGGAATCAGATCGGGACGCGACACGGGAGGCACCTGATTGGTGAGTAGGTTCAGGTGAGTATTTCTACTTATCTACAGTAACTAAAGTAAAAAGAAAGGGAAGGTCTGCAGGTCTGATATGAAGTAGCGTTTTTTTTTAGTGAATCAAGGTCCCTAGTGTAGTTAACATTCTCTAAATTAAGAATAATTTAAAGGAGTAAACTCCTTAAAGGGAGTGGTAAGTAGTTTTTCTTTCCTTTTTACTCTCTTGACATTGTAGTTGTTGTTAAGCTAACTTAAGGGTTAAGTCATGGCAGGAGATCCCAGAGCCGTGTCATGTTCCTCTTGTGGGATGTGGGAATTCAGGGATCCTTCCTGTGTCCCTGATTCCTTCACCTGCGGGAAGTGTGTCCAGCTGCAGCTACTGTTTGACCGTTTGACGGCTCTGGAGCTGCGGATGGACTCACTTTGGAGCATCCGCGATGCTGAGAAAGTCGTGGATAGCACATTCAGTGAGTTGGTCACACCGCAGATAAAAATTACTGAGGGAGATAGTGAATGGGTGACCAACAGACAGAGGAAGAGTAGGAAGGCAGTGCAGGGGTCCCCTGCGGTCATCTCCCTCCAAAACAGGTATACCGTTTTGGATACTGTTGGGGGAGATGGCTCACCAGGGGAAGGTGGCAGTGGCCAGGTTCATGGCACCGTGGCTGGCTCTGCTGCACAGGAGGGCAGGAAAAAGAGTGGCAGAGCTATAGTGATAGGGGACTCGATTGTAAGGGGAATAGACAGGCGTTTCTGCGGACGCAACCGAGACTCCAGGATGGTATGTTGCCTCCCTGGTGCAAGGGTCAAGGATGTCTCGGAGCGGCTGCAGGACATTCTGGAGGGGGAGGGTGAACAGCCAGTTGTCGTGGTGCATATAGGCACCAACGATATAGGTAAAAAACGGGATGAGGTCCTACAAGCTGAATTTAGGGAGTTAGGAGTTAAACTAAAGAGTAGGACCTCAAAGGTAGTAATCTCAGGATTGCTACCAGTGCCACGGGCTAGTCAGAGTAGGAATGACAGGATAGCTAGGATGAATACGTGGCTTGAGAGATGGTGCAAGAGGGAGGGGTTCAAATTCCTGGGCCATTGGAACCGGTTCTGGGGGAGGTGGGACCAGTACAAATTGGACGGTCTGCATCTGGGCAGGACTGGAACCAATGTCCTAGGGGGAGTGTTTGCCAGTGCTGTTGGGGAGGGTTTAAACTAATGTGGCAGGGGGATGGGAACCGATGCAGGAAGTCAGTGGGAAATAAAGTGGTGACAGAAACAAAAGGCAGTAAGGGAGAGTGTACAGAACATGACCGGACAGATGGTCCGAGAAAGCAGGGCAAAGACCAAGGGAAGTCTAGATTAAACTGCATTTATTTCAATGCAAGAAGTCTGATGGGCAAGGTAGATGAACTCAGGGCATGGATGGGTACATGGGAGTGGGATGTTATAGCTATTACTGAAACATGGATAAGGGAGGGGCAGGACTGGCAGCTCAATGTTCCAGGGTACAGATGCTATAGGAAAGATAGAGCAGGAGGTAAGAGAGGAGGGGGAGTTGCGTTCTTGATTAGGGAGAACATCACGGCAGTAGTGAGAGAGGATATATCCGAGGGTTTGCCCACTGAGTCTATATGGGTAGAACTGAAAAATAAGAAGGGAGAGATCACTTTGATAGGATTGTACTACAGACCCCCAAATAGTCAACGGGAAATTGAGGAGCAAATATGTAAGGAGATTACAGACAGCTGCAAGAAAAATAGGGTGGTAATAGTAGGGGACTTTAACTTTCCCAACATTGACTGGGACAGCCATAGCATTAGGGGCTTGGATGGAGAGAAATTTGTTGAGTGTATTCAGGAGGAATTTCTCATTCAGTATGTGGATGGCCCGACTAGAGAGGGGGCAAAACTTGACCTCCTCTTGGGAAATAAGGAAGGGCAGGTGACAGAAGTGTTAGTGAGGGATCACTTTGGGACCAGTGATCATAATTCCATTAGTTTTAAGATAGCTATGGAGAAGGATAGGTCTGGCCCAAAAGTTAAAATTCTAAATTGGGGAAAGGCCAATTTTGATGGTATTAGACAGGAACTTTCAGAAGTTGATTGGGAGAGTCTGTTGGCAGGCAAAGGGACGTCTGGTAAGTGGGAGGCTTTCAAAAGTGTGTTAACCAGGGTTCAGGGTAAGCACATTCCTTATAAAGTGAAGGGCAAGGCTGGTAGAAGTAGGGAACCTTGGATGACTCAGGAGATTGAGGCCCTAGTCAAAAAGAAGAAGGAGGCATATGACATGCATAGGCAGCTGGGATCAAGTGGATCCCTTGAAGAGTATAGAGATTGCCGGAGTAGAGTTAAGAGAGAAATCAGGAGGGCAAAAAGGGGATATGAGATTGCTTTGGCAGATAAGGCAAAGGAGAATCCAAAGAGCTTCTACAAATACATAAAGGGCAAAAGAGTAACTAGGGAGAGAGTAGGGCCTCTTAAGGATCAACAAGGTCATCTATGTGCGGAACCACAAGAGATGGGTGAGATCCTAAATGAATATTTCACATCGGTATTTACGGTTGAGAAAGGCATGGATGTTAGGGAACTTGGGGAAATAAATAGTGATGTCTTGAGGACTGTACATATTACAGAGAGGGAGGTGCTGGAAGTCTTAACGCGCATCAAGGTAGATAAATCTCCGGGACCTGATGAAATGTATCCCAGGACGTTATGGGAGGTTAGGGAGGAAATTGCGGGTCCCCTAGCAGAGATATTTGAATCATCCACCGCTACAGGTGAGGTGCCTGAAGATTGGAGGGTAGCAAATGTTGTGCCCTTGTTTAAGAAGGGCGGCAGAGAAAAGCCTGGGAACTACAGACCGGTGAGCCTGACATCTGTAGTGGGTAAGTTGTTAGAGGATATTCTGAGGGACAGGATCTACAGGCATTTGGAGAGGCAGGGACTAATTAGGAACAGTCAGCATGGTTTTGTGAGAGGAAAATCATGTCTCACGAATTTGATTGAGTTTTTTGAAGGGGTAACCAAGAAGATAGATGAGGGCTGTGCAGTAGACGTGGTCTACATGAACTTCAGCAAAGCCTTTGACAAGGTACCGCATGGTAGGTTGTTACATAAGGTTAAATCTCATGGGATCCAAGGTGAGGTAGCCAATTGGATACAAAATTGGCTTGACGACAGAAGACAGAGGGTGGTTGTAGAGGGTTGTTTTTCAAACTGGAGGCCTGTGACCAGCGGTGTGCCTCAGGGATCGGTGCTGGGTCCGCTGTTATTTGTTATTTATATTAATAATTTGGATGAGAATTTAGGAGGCATGGTTAGTAAGTTTGCAGATGACACCAAGATTGGTGGCATTGTGGACAGTGAAGAAGGTTATCTAGGATTGCAACGGGATCTTGATAAATTGGGCCAGTGGGCCGATGAATGGCAGATGGAGTTTAATTTAGATAAATGTGAGGTGATGCATTTTGGTAGATCGAATCGGGCCAGGACCTACTCTGTTAATGGTAGGGCGTTGGGGAGAGTTATAGAACAAAGAGATCTAGGAGTACAGGTTCATAGCTCCTTGAAAGTGGAGTCACAGGTGGATAGGGTGGTGAAGAAGGCATTCGGCATGCTTGGTTTCATTGGTCAGAACATTGAATGCAGGAGTTGGGATGTCTTGTTGAAGTTGTACAGGGCATTGGTGAGGCCACACTTGGAGTACTGTGTACAGTTCTGGTCACCCTATTATAGAAAGGATATTATTAAACTAGAAAGAGTGCAGAAAAGATTTACTAGGATGCTACCGGGACTTGATGGTTTGACTTATAGGGAGAGGTTAGACAGACTGGGACTTTTTTCCCTGGAGAGTAGGAGGTTAAGGGGTGATCTTATAGAAGTCTATAAAATAACGAGGGGGCATAGATTTAAGGTGAGAGGGGAGAGATACAAAAGGGTCCAGAGGGGCAATTTTTTCACTCAAAGGGTGGTGAGTGTCTGGAACGAGCTGCCAGAGGCAGTAGTAGAGGCGGGTACAATTTTGTCTTTTAAAAAGCATTTGGACAGTTACATGGGTAAGATGGGTATAGAGGGATATGGGCCAAGTGCAGGCAATTGGGACTAGCTTAGTGGTATAAACTGGGCGACATGGACATGTTGGGCCGAAGGGCCTGTTTCCATGTTGTAACTTCTATGATTCTATGATATAAATGCAAGTCTCTCGTTCATTCTTCAGCATGGTAAAGGTTACTCGATTTTAATTGAACAGAAGGAGTAGTTTAAACTAACCCGCCCGGCGGAAAACTGACTGAATCAGGCTGGTTTGCAACCCGTCCGATTGTACGTACCATTGAAGTCAAAGGAAAGTAAAATCGGGTGAGGTATAAACTGTGTGGAGCGATCTGATCCCACCAGTTTCCCACTGGGTGAGTTCGGTTAAAATTACCCCAGAGTTTCTGTTTGTTCAGCAGGGAGGATACATTGGCCTCAGAGGGGGTGCAGTGCAGATTCACCAGAATGATACCGGGGCTAAAAGGATTAAATTATGAAGCTATGTGGCATAGACTAGGCTTGTATTCCCTCGAGTATTGAATATCAAGAACTGATCTAATTGAGGTGTTTAAGATGATTAAAGGATTTGATAGGGTAGATAGAGAGAAACTATTTCCTCTGGTGGGGGGAGTCCAGAACAAGGGGGGAAAACCTTAAAATTAGAGCCAGGCCATTCAGGGGTGATGTCAGGAAACACATCTTCACACAAAGGGTAGTGGGAATCTGGAACTCTCTCCCCCAAAGTATTGTTGAGGCTGGGGGTCAATTGAAAATGTCAAAACTGAGATTGCAAGATTTTTGTTTGGCAAGGATATTAAAGGTTAGGGAACCAATGTGGGTAAATGGAGTTAAAATACAGATTAACCATGATTGAATGGCAGAACTGGCTCAAGGGGCTGAATGGCCTCCTCCTGTTGCTCTGTTCCTATGGGCAAGGAGCACTCAATGTGCAACCGTGCAGAATTGTTTGTTTATACGAATTAAAAAACAAAATATTGGAAATGCTGGAAATTTGAAACAAAGACAGAAATATCTGAAATCACTCAATGATTCACTCAATATCTGCGGAGAGAATAGAGAGTTAAGGTGTCAGGTTCACACTATTCATCAGAACTGAAGAGACGGACGGGCAGAATATAGAATCAGAAAACGCCAGAGTGGAAGGGAAATATAAAAGACAAACAAACACAGAGGAAGTATCAGGGGGACAGATCAAGGCGGGTCGGGGGGTTGGAAATTTCAACCTTCTCTGCCGGTTTTCCAAGGTCTCTGTCGCTCTTTTGCTGAAATGGTCGATGATCAGGCGGTTTATCCAGGTTAAGGGTTACTCACTGTACCTGTACAGAGTCACTGTTTATTCAGCAGGGTAAGGGTCACTCACTGTGTAACTGTACAGAGTTACTGTTTATTCAGCAGGGTAAGGATCACTCACTGTGTAACTGTACAGAGTTACTGTTTATTCAGCAGGGTAAGGGTCACTCACTGTGTAACTGTACAGACTCACTGTTTATTCAGCAGGTTAAGGATCACTCACTGTGTAACTGTACAGAGTCACTGTTTGTTTAGCAGAGTAAGGGTCACTCACTGTGTAACTGTACAGAGTTACTGTTTATTCAGCAGGTTAAGGGTTACTCACTGTGTAACTTTACAGAGTCACTGTTTGTTTAGCAGAGTAAGGGTCACTCACTGTGTAACTGTACAGAGTTACTGTTTATTCAGCAGGGTAAGGGTCACTCACTGTGTAACTGTACAGAGTCACTGTTTATTCAGCAGGGTAAGGATCACTCACTGTGTAACTGTACAGAGTCACTGTTTATTCAGCAGGGTAAGGGTCACTCACTGTGTAACTGTACAGAGTCACTGTTTATTCAGCAGGGTAAGGATCACTCACTGTGTAACTGTACAGTCACTGTTTATTCAGCAGGGTAAGGATCACTCACTGTGTAACTGTACAGAGTTACTGTTTATTCAGCAGGTTAAGGGTTACTCACTGTGTAACTGTACAGACTCACTCTTTATTCAGCAAGTTAAGGATCACTCACTGTGTAACTGTACAGAGTCACTGTTTATTCAGCAGGGTAAGGATCACTCACTGTGTAACTGTACAGAGTTACTGTTTATTCAGCAGGGTAAGGGTTACTCACTGTGTAACTGTACAGACTCACTGTTTACACCCCAGGGTTTTATACATTTATTTGGACTATGGATTTAAAAGCCTGACATTTCCCGTAGCGAGACTTTGGTGCTTAGCAAGTAATGATGTGTTAAACTGACCCATTTAAATGAGCAATTACAAGATTAACATTTACAAAGGTGAGCGTCAGGCCATTAATCTGCTTCACAAGTGTACAATGTGCCAAATGTCTGAGGCCATCACCAATGAATCGGAGAGTCCAGTCTTGGTGAGAGGCAGTGAGGGTCACTGAGGGTCACTGAGGGACTCCAAACTCAATTGCCAGAAAACGTGTTTCTGGTTTTGGTCACAGGGTGCCCGTCACGGACAAACTACTGAGCAATCTGCACAGGGAGGGGTCCTGTACAAAGAACGGGAAAAATCTGCAGTGCGCAAATATTAAGAGAAAATGCTGGAAGTACACAGCAGGTCAGGTAGGGTCGAGAAGTAGTAAAGGCCCATTAACTGTCTCTCCAAGAACCCTTACATAGAGTTACCTAGAGTCTATAGCACAGAAACAGGCCATTCGGCCCAACTTGTCGATGCCAGCATTTATTCTCCACACGAGCCTCCTCCCTCCCCTCTTCATCTAACACTATCAGCTTATCCTTCTATTCCTTTCTCCCTCATATGCTTATCTAGTGTCCCCTTAAACACATCTATGTTTTTTGTCTCAACTACTCCCTCTGGTAGCGAGTTCCACATTCTAACCACTCTTTGAGTAAAGAAATTTCTCTTGAATTCCCTATTGGATTTATTAGTGACTATCTGATATTTATGGCCTCTAGTTTTGAACTCCCCCCACAAGTGGAAAGCTTTTCTCTACGTCAACCCTATCAAACCGTTTCATTATCTTAAAGACCTCTATCAGGTCTCCCCTCAGTCTTCTCTTCTCTAGAGAAAAAAGCCCTAGCCTGTTCAGCCTTTCCTGATAAGTATATCCTCTCTAGATTGATTCCTGGGAAGAGAGGGTTGTCCTACGAGGAGAGTTTGAGTCGAATGGGCCTATACTCTCTGGAGTTTAGAAGAATGAGAGGTGATCTCATTGGAACATATAAAATTCTTAAAGGGTTTGACAGGCCATTTTGAGGCTGTTTCCCTCGGCTGGAGAGTCTCGAACTAGGGGTCATAGTCTCAAGTTAAGGGGTCGGCCATTTAGGACCGAGATGAGAAAAAATTTCTTCACTCAGAGGGTTGTGAATCTTTGGAATTCTCTACCCCAGAGGGCTGTGGATGCTCCATCGTTGAGTATATTTAAGACTGAGATAAATAGATTTTTTGACACTAAGGGAATCAAGGGATATGGGGATAGGGCAGAAAGTTGAGTTGAGGTCGAAGATCAGCCATGATCTGATTGAATGGCAGAGCAGGCTCGAGGGGCCGTATGGCCTACTCCTGCTCCTATTTCTTATGCCCTTATATTCTCTCAGCTTTAGTATCATCCTTGTGAATCTTTTTTGTACCTTCTCCAATGCCTCCTTTTTATAATATGGAGACCAGAACTGTGCACAGTTTGTAGTCTAACCAAGGTTCCATACAAGTTTAACATAACTTAAATGAGCTGAGCCTATATTGGGTCTGGTGGGGCACCAAAGCATCTAGCCTTTGATGTGCAGGTCTCATACCACTGGCGTCAGCCTCCAAGCAAACTTGCCAGATTCGGTTAGCCGAAATGAGCCTTTTTTAAACCAACATAAAAGTGTGACTTCCGTCGGCATAAAATGAAATGTTCACTTTCTCCCTGGGCAGACACAACCCACTTATCTAAGTCCAGGGAGCTACGCATAGGTTGACATAGCCAATATTTTTGGGGTTCCAATTTGGTTGCCAAACCTCCAAGATTGTCCTAAGTCTCCAGGAGTTAAAGGATTAATCACCAGGACACTGCTGCCTGGAGCAATCCTGGAGGAAAATCATTTGGGCGTTAAAGAGAATTGCATGTTTTCTTTCGTTTATTGGTTACAAAAGTATTGGAGACGGGGGAGAAAAAAGGCTGTTTGACCGGGCAGGACTGTTGGAGGATGGATGAAACTTCCAGGAATACCTCCAACAAGTCGGGGGGAGGGGCACTGATCCCTCTAAGCTGCGCGTGTGCAGTCTATTGTGGGCCGCGCACTTAAACATTCCTTCCGCGCACCAAACCAGTTCTCTAGGCCCCTCTCTCACACTGACCAGTGTCCGGACCCCAGACCCTTCTCCAGTTCGGCCTGCCCGGTCCCCAGTGCTCCAGCCTCTGCCTCTGGTGTTCGGGAGTGTCCGAGTGTCCGGAGGTCATAGAGTCATAGAGTCATAGAGTTATACAGCACGGATAGAGGCCCTTCGGCCCATCGTGTCCGCGCCGGCCATCAGCCCTGTCTACTCTAATCCCATATTCCAGCATTTGGTCCGTAGCCTTGTATGCTATGGCATTTCAAGTGCTCAGCCAAATGCTTCTTGAATGTTGTGAGGGTTCCTGCCTCCACAACCCTTTCAGGCAGTGAGTTCCAGACTCCAACCACCCTCTGGATGAAAAAGTTCTTTCTCAAATCCCCTCTAAACCTCCCGCCTTTTACCTTGAATCTATGTCCCCTTGTTATAGTACCCTCAACGAAGGGAAAAAGCTCCTTAGTATCCATCCTATCTGTGCCCCTCATAATTTTGTACACCTCAATCATGTCCCCCCTCAGCCTCCTCTGCTCCAAGGAAAACAAACCCAATCTTCCCAGTCTCTCTTCATAGCTGAAGCGCTCCAGCCCTGGTAACATCCTGGTGAATCTCCTCTGCACCCTCTCCAAAGCGATCACATCCTTCCTGTAGTGTGGCGACCAGAACTGCACACAGTACTCCAGCTGTGGCCTAACCAGTGTTTTATACAGCTCCATCATAACCTCCTTGCTCTTATATTCTATGCCTCGGCTAATAAAGGCAAGTATCCCATATGCCTTCTTTACCACCTTATCTACCTGTTCCGCCGCCTTCAGGGATCTGTGAACTTGCACACCAAGATCCCTCTGACCCTCTGTCTTGCCTAGGGTCCTCCCATTCATTGTGTATTCCCTTGCCTTGTTAGTCCCTCCAAAGTGCATCACCTCGCACTTTTCCGGGTTAAATTCCATTTGCCACTGTTCCGCCCATCTGACCAACCCATCTATATCGTCCTGCAGACTGAGGCTATCCTCCTCGCTATTTACCACCCTACCAATTTTTGTATCATCAGCGAACTTACTGATCATACCTTTTACATTCATATCCAAGTCATTAATGTAGACCACAAACAGCAAGGGACCCAGCACCGATCCCTGTGGTACCCCACTGGCCACAGGCTTCCAGTCACAAAATCCCGTGGCTCCGGCCCCAGCCGCTGCATTATTTGCCGCATTGCTAGGAAATGCAGTCAGCGAGCAGCTGATTGGCTGCGCGGAAACCAGACCAGCAAGTAAAATGAAACCGATGTGTTTGTCAATGGCCAATCACAGACCGGACCTATCCACCCAATCACAGACCAGGCATCTCCACCCAATCAGAGACAAGTCATCTCCACCCAATCAGAGAGCAGGCACCTCTACTCAATCACAGATGCGGGACCCATACATGGAGGCAGCCAAAACCTAATGAGACCTGAAAGATGTACAATTGGAATGCAATCATTTGTTAAACCCTGCTGAAGAGTCAATGGAGGAGGGGAGAAGAGAGCTTTAATTAAACTGTTCCCTATCCCCAAATTCACACTGACTGACTTGACAGCTGTTTTGTGCTTCTGACTCAAATTAAAAATCAGGGATGCGCAAGAGACCAGAATTGGAGGAGCGCAGAGATCTCGGAGGGTTGTAGGGCTGGAGGAGGTTACAGAGATAGGGAGGGGGCGAGGCCACAGAGGAATTGGAAAGCAAGGATGAGAATTTTAAAATCGAGGCGTTGCCGGACTGGGAGCCAATGTAGGTCAGCGAGCACAGGGGGTGATGGGTGAACGAGACTTGGTGCGAGTTAGGATACGGGCAGTAGAGTTTTAGATGAACTCAAGTTTATGGAGGGTGGAAGATGGGAGGCCGGCCAAGGAGAGCATTGGAATAGTCGAGTCTAGAGGTGACAAAGGCATGTATAACAGTTGGGGTATTGACTTTCTGAGTCAATGTGGCAAGGATCGTTCCCAGAGAGTGAAAGGTCTGCTCCTCTAGGGTCCCATTAATAAATCAATCTGGCTGATCAACTAGCAACAGAGGCCTGGGGTACCGTGGACCAGGGTGGCTTGGGGATCGGGTTACTGAGTCTGCAAAAGAGGCTGGACTTAGTTCCAATCTTCCACTGAAATGCACTGTCATCTCAGAACCAACGCAGCCCCCAAGAAACCCCACTTACCTCAACCCAGAGAAGACAGTCATTAAGACAACTGACAAGTAGGGTTTAGCCCTGACAGCAGGTACCAGGATCTCATCACGAGCAACATGGCAAGTAGCAAACCTCACCATAAGATGTGTGAGCCCATTGGCACCATCCTCCTCACCTCAGTATCGACACAAACCGTAGCCCAATGAGCTGTGACTCCACCAGTTGGAGGTGCAGATCATCAGCAGCTGCCGGCCTCTCTCCGACCCACTCACGCTCCGAGCGAGTCCTGGATGTACAAGCAAGTGTTCTAACAGATGTCAACCAAAGTCTTTAAGTTTTTTCTTTATCTGCGTGACATTCCTAGGCCCTTTAACACGGACAGTTTGGGGTGTGTCAGACACTTTGCTATTACAATCTTCCAAGTCCAGTGCTGTGTAGAAAGCAAATAATTCCTCTGTATAGTTACACAGTGATTTACCCTTACCCTGAATAAACAGTGACTCTGTACAGTTATACAGTGAGTGACCGTTACCCTGAATAAACAGTGACTCTGTACAGTTATACAGTGAGTGACCCTTAGCCTGAATAAACAGTGACTCTGTACAGTTATACTGTGAGTGACCCTTACCCTGAATAAACAGTGACTCTGTACAGTTATACAGTGAGTGACTCTTACCCTGAATAAACAGTGACTCTGTACAGTTATACAGTGAGTGACCGTTACCCTGAATAAACAGTGACTCTGTACAGTTATACAGTGAGTGACCGTTACCCTGAATAAACAGTGACTCTGTACAGTTATACAGTGAGTGACCCATACCCTGAATAAATATTGACCCTGTACAGTTATACAGTGAGTGACCCGTACCCTGAATAAATATTGACCCTGTACAGTTATACAGTGAGTGACCCGTACCCTGAATAAACAGTGACTCTGTACAGTTATACAGTGAGTGACCCTTACCCTGAATAAATATTGACCCTGTACAGTTACACAGTGAGTGACCCTTACCCTGAATAAACAGGAAATGTACCCCTGGTACCAGATATCACACTCCAATACTGACCCTGGGGATCAGACACACTCCAGTACTGACCCTGGGGATCAGACACTCTCCAGTACTGACCCTGGGGATCAGACACTCTCCAGTACTGACCCTGGGGATCAGACACTCTCCAGTACTGACCCTGGGGATCAGACACACTCCACTACTGACCCTGGGGATCAGACACTCTCCACTACTGACCCTGGGGATCAGACACTCTCCAGTACTGACCCTGGGGATCAGACACTCTCCAGTACTGACCCTGGGGATCAGACACTCTCCACTACTGACCCTGGGGATCAGACACTCTCCAGTACTGACCCTGGGATCAGACACTCTCCAGTACTGACCCTGGGGATCAGACACTCTCCAGTACTGACCCTGGGGATCAGACACACTCCAGTACTGACCCTGGGGATCAGACACTCTCCAGTACTGACCCTGGGGATCACACACTCTCCAGTACTGACCCTGGGGATCAGACACTCTCCAATACTGACCCTGGGGATCAGACACTCTCCAGTACTGACCCTGGGGATCAGACACTCTCCAGTACTGACCCTGGGGATCAGACACACTCCAGTACTGACCCTGGGGATCAGACACTCTCCAGTACTGACCCTGAGGATCAGACACTCTCCAATACTGACCCTGGGGATCAGACACACTCCAGTACTGACCCTGGGGATCAGACACTCTCCAGCACTGACCCTGGGGATCAGACACTCTCCAGTACTGACCCTGGGGATCAGACACTCTCCAGTACTGACCCTGGGGATCAGACACTCTCCAGCACTGACCCTGGGGATCAGACACTCTCCAGCACTGACCCTGGGGATCAGACACTCTCCAGCACTGACCCTGGGGATCAGACACTCTCCAGTACTGACCCTGGGGATCAGACACACTCCAGTACTGACCCTGGGGATCAGACACTCTCCAGTACTGACCCTGGGGATCAGACACTCTCCAGCACTGACCCTGGGGATCAGACACTCTCCAGCACTGACCCAGGGGATCAGACACTCTCCAGTACTGACCCCGGGGATCAGACACACTCCAGTACTGACCCTGGGGATCAGACACACTCCAGTACTGACCCTGGGGATCAGACACACTCCAGTACTGACCCTGGGGATCAGACACTCTCCAGTACTGACCCTGGGGATCAGACACTCTCCAGTACTGACCCTGGGGATCAGACACTCTCCAGTACTGACCCTGGGGATCAGACACACTCCACTACTGACCCTGGGGATCAGACACTCTCCACTACTGACCCTGGGGATCAGACACTCTCCAGTACTGACCCTGGGGATCAGACACTCTCCAGTACTGACCCTGGGGATCAGACACTCTCCACTACTGACCCTGGGGATCAGACACTCTCCAGTACTGACCCTGGGATCAGACACTCTCCAGTACTGACCCTGGGATCAGACACTCTCCAGTACTGACCCTGGGGATCAGACACTCTCCAGTACTGACCCTGGGGATCAGACACACTCCAGTACTGACCCTGGGGATCAGACACTCTCCAGTACTGACCCTGGGGATCACACACTCTCCAGTACTGACCCTGGGGATCAGACACTCTCCAATACTGACCCTGGGGATCAGACACTCTCCAGTACTGACCCTGGGGATCAGACACTCTCCAGTACTGACCCTGGGGATCAGACACACTCCAGTACTGACCCTGGGGATCAGACACTCTCCAGTACTGACCCTGAGGATCAGACACTCTCCAATACTGACCCTGGGGATCAGACACACTCCAGTACTGACCCTGGGGATCAGACACTCTCCAGCACTGACCCTGGGGATCAGACACTCTCCAGTACTGACCCTGGGGATCAGACACTCTCCAGTACTGACCCTGGGGATCAGACACTCTCCAGCACTGACCCTGGGGATCAGACACTCTCCAGCACTGACCCTGGGGATCAGACACTCTCCAGCACTGACCCTGGGGATCAGACACTCTCCAGTACTGACCCTGGGGATCAGACACACTCCAGTACTGACCCTGGGGATCAGACACTCTCCAGTACTGACCCTGGGGATCAGACACTCTCCAGCACTGACCCTGGGGATCAGACACTCTCCAGCACTGACCCAGGGGATCAGACACTCTCCAGTACTGACCCCGGGGATCAGACACACTCCAGTACTGACCCTGGGGATCAGACACACTCCAGTACTGACCCTGGGGATCAGACACTCTCCAGTACTGACCCTGGGGATCAGACACTCTCCAATACTGACCCTGGGGATCAGACACTCTCCAGCGCTGACCCTGGGGATCAGACACTCTCCAGTGCTGACCCTGGGGATCAGACACTCTCCAGTACTGACCCTGGGGATCAGACACACTCCAGTACTGACCCTGGAGATCAGACACTCTCCAGCACTGACCCTGGGGATCAGACACTCTCCAGTACTGACCCTGGGGATCAGACACTCTCCAGTACTGACCCTGGGGATCAGACACTCTCCAGTACTGACCCTGGGGATCAGACACTCTCCAGTACTGACCCTGGGGATCAGACACTCTCCAGTGCTGACCCTGGGGATCAGACACTCTCCAGGACTGACCCTGGGGATCAGACACTCTCCAGTACTGACCCTGGGGATCAGACACTCTTCAGGACTGACCCTGGGGATCAGACACTCTCCAGTGCTGACCCTGGTGATCAGACACTCTCCAGCACTGACCCTGGGGATCAGACACTCTCCAGTACTGACCCTGGGGATCAGACACTCTCCAGCACTGACCCTGGGGATCAGACACTCTCCAGTACTGAACCTGGGGATTAGACACTCTCCAGCACTGACCCTGGGGATCAGACACTCTCCAGTACTGACCCTGGGGATCAGACACTCTCCACTACTGACCCTGGGGATCAGACACTCTCCAGCACTGACCCTGGGGATCAGACACTCTCCAGCACTGACCCTGGGGATCAGACACTCTCCAGCACTGACCCTGGGGATCAGACACTCTCCAGCACTGACCCTGGGGATCAGACACTCTCCAGTACTGACCCTGGGGATCAGACACTCTCCAGCACTGACCCTGGGGATCAGACACTCTCCAGCACTGACCCTGGGGATCAGACACTCTCCAGCACTGGCCCCAGGAATCCGATACTTTTCAACAAAATGCTCTTTCTCGTGCTTTCGATGTGTTCTGTGAGGTGTGCTTTGTCCGTGGGCTCAAAGAGATAATTCAAACCAGGGCCCTCCTATCTGATTAAGATCACTCGGATTACCCTGAGCCTAGGAATACTGCCATGCTTTCACAGGCTGAGTATTTTCTTGGCCTTTGATTTAAGGGTCACATGTTGGAGGGGGTGCGGAGTTTGCAACGAGTAATGCAGAGCGGGCCACCGACCAGATCTCAAGGGGTCAAACAGCGTTACATTTCACAGGAGACGGTAGGGATGGTACAATGGCCGCTAAGTTGGGCCATGTAGCACCCATTTATTTCGGCGCTAGACGGCCTCTCCAACATCCAAGATGGCGTCTTGGCCGCGCACGCACGTTGCCAGCGTGACATGCGGCAGATGCCACCTTTGTATAGGAGTTAGCGCGTGGGCAAATACCGAACACCAGAAGCGTGTAAAGTAAGCGAGAAAATGGATACAATCAGTGTGCAATGCTGATTTAAAGTGATAGACCCCATTTTGGGACTTAGCGCTCAACTCAACGCACAGTCTTAACCCCGACCATCTGAACGTGTCTTAGAGTGCCTGGAAGTTCCCCACCAACGCTATTTAAAGGGACCATGCAGGAATTACAGGTTAGTGGCTGGATTATTGCTTCTGGCTGCCGAGACATTTGTAACTGTTTTTGGAGGTTTCCTATACTTGAATACTAGGACGTGCAGGAGTGAAATTAGGAAATGCTTTTACACGCAAAGGGTGGGAGAAGTTTGGAACGGTCTTCAGCCAATGGCAGTTGATGCTAGCTCACTTGGAATTCTAAATCTGAGATTGATAGATTTCTGTGAACCACGGGTGTTAACAAGCAACGTGGATAAAGGGGATCCTGTGGATGTGGTGTACTTGGATTTCCAGAAGTCTTTTGACAGGGTGCCACATCAAAGGCTACTACACAAAATAAGAGCTCATGGTGTAGGGGGTAACATATTAGCATGGATAAAGGATTGGTTAGCTAACAGGAAACAGAGAGTAGGCATAAATGGGTCATTTTCAGGTTGGCAAGATGTAACGAGTGGAGTGCCACAGGGATCAGTGATTGGGCCTCAACTATTTACAATCTCTATCAATGACTTGGATGAAGGGACTGAATGTATGGTTGCTAAATTTGCTGATGGCACAAAGGTAGGTAGGAAAGTAAGTTGTGAAGAGGACATAAGGAGTCTGCAAAGGGATATAGATAGGTTAAGTGAGTGGGCAAAAATTTGGCAGATGGAGTATAATGTGGGAAAATGTGAACATGTCCACTTTGGCAAGAGGAATAGAAAAGCAGTATATTATTTAAATGGAGAGAGATTGCAGAACTCTGAGGTACAGAGGGATCTGGGTGTCCTAGTACACAAATCACAAAAAGTTAGTATGCAGGTACAGCAAGTGATTAGGAAGGCAAATGGAATGTTATCATTTATTGCAAGGGGAATGGAATATAAAAGTAGAGATGTTTTGCTGCAGTTGTACAGGGCATTGGTGAGACCACATCTAGAATACTGTGTGCAGTTTAGGTCTCCTTATTTAAGAAAGGACATAATTGCTTTAGAGACGGTTCAGAGAAGGTTCACTCGACTGATTCCTGGGATGAGGGGGTTATCTTATGAGGAAAGGTTGGACAAGTTGGGCCTGTATACACTGGAGTTTAGAAGAATGAGAGGTGATCTTATTGAAACTTATAAGATCCTGAGGGGACTTGAAAGGGTAGATGCTGAGAGGATGTTTCCCCTTGTGGGAGAGTCTAGAACTAGGGGCCACAGTTTAAAAATAAGGGGTCTCCCATTTAAGATGGAGATGAGGAGAAATTCCTTCTCTCAGAGGGTCGTGAGAGTGTGGAACTCCCTTCCCCAGAGAGCGGTGGAGGCAGGGTCACTGAATATTTTTAAGGCTGAGTTCGACAGATTCCTGATTAACAAGGGAGTCAAAGATTATAGTAGGTAGACGGGAAAGTAGGGTTGAGATCACAATCAGATCAGTCATGATCTTATCAAATGGCAGAGCAGAGTCAAGGGGCCGAATGGCCTACTCCTGTTCTTAATTCGTATGTTCATATTAAGGGATATGGGGCTAAGGCGGGTATATGGAGTTAGGTCACAGGTCCACCACGATCTCATTGAATGGCGGAACAGGCTCGAGGGACTAAATGCCACTGCCACTTGCTCCCTCCTGATATGCACCGCCTTCTCCTGCAGGAAAGCGGGACGTGTGTCTGGGTAATCTGCCTGTCATGGTTGAATAGCTGCCAGTGTGTGTGGCCTGTAAGTTGTGGGTGAGTGGCTTGCAACAGTGGTAATGCATGAGGGTGAGAGGAAGCATCTGATTGGAAGAGTTGAGTACTGATGGAAAGAGTTTGTTGGTATGTGGGTGATGGGGCTGTAGTGTGTGGAGCAGTGGATGTGGCTGGTGGTGCAGTTGGTAGGAGACGCCACTTGACAGTTGACCTCAGTCACCTTGACCACTCATGTCAAAGCATTGAACTTCTTCCTGCACTGCATCCATGTTCATGATACTGTGCACCTGGCATTGATCGTCCCCCGCTGCCTCCCACTGTCTTTTGGGTATATGTATGGAGGGCCTCTTGCCCCCCCCTCCCCTGCCCCCACCCTGAGGATATAGGATGTCCCTCCTCCTGTCCACCTCTTGCACCAAGGCCTCGAGTCCATCAGCCGAGAACTTCGGTGCACGGACTCTCGCAGGCCTGGATCAAACTCAGATCAGCTGATTGGTGAGGTCTGGCATGCAGATTGGAGGATGTAGGATTTAGTAGTGTGCAACCTTTATTCAATGCTTTAACATAACTTATCAGTTTGTAAACATAGAGACAGGAGCTGCATCTATGTTTGCATGTGCCATGTCTGATCTCCGTTCGCACTCCGTGCAGACAGCAGACTGTTATTTTCAGTGAATAACAGGTACCAGCTACCTTTAAGAGATTTTTAAGAGACAGCCTGCCTTTTAGAGATTGGGGCTCTCCCTGGTGGTGGAAAGTGCGAATTGCATTGAATCCTCGTGTCAACGCTGATTCGGAACGCGGCCCCCTCCACTTTGTCAAAAACTTAAACTTATTAATACCTATTATATACAATGTATTAACTCCAAACACTTATTTCAGACAAGTAAGAATTTATTAAAGAAAACTTGTATACAAGGGAAGAGTGCCCTAAAACAATGGTCAGGGCTACGACTTCACTGAACTCAAGAAACAGCTCACATTTATACAGTTCAACAAGAACGCCCATCTGCTACAGAATATGGGCGTACATGTACATTCTTTATTGGCTCAGGTAGTTGGTCAATCAAGTAGTGAGCCTGCCACCCCTGAACGCCCATAGCTCTTTTCTATCTTGGCACATAGGCCTCATAGGCCTGATCATACTCATCCTCCCCACATTCTTGTCATGATTATCAGTAGGGCTGAAGTCAGTCTCAAGGCCACATGGCCTTTCAAGAAACTGTATTCTCATTATTTTTCATAGTCAGCAATACCCTTATCTGCTAGGGGGGCCAGACGGTACTAAGCACCTGCTCAGCTAACTTAATTATCAACATACCAAGGCTTAAACGTAATTACACAATTGTGCCTTTCTGTGTGTGTGCTGTAGCTACCCCATTATGTGAGCCAACAAAGAGTTAATATGGTCAAATATCCATCATGCATTTCTTCTTTTTATGGTTTAAGGGTATTAGAAAATTAATATGGTCAGGTATCTCTTTATGCATTTCCACAACTTACCAAGGTCAGCAGTACATAGGCCAATGGCAATGTCCCTACGATTAGCCCAGCTGAGATCAGCCAACTCACAGGAACAGCAGGTGGCCATTCAGCCCCTCGAGCCCCTGCTCCTCAGGCCTCACAAAAGTCTCGTCCTGCCTGTACAGGGGCCATTGGGTGCGGGGTAATAGCGGATCGCGCTACCCCCGCCCAATAATAGGCCTTATCCAATTTTTTTTCTCCCCCATAGTGTTTTAATGGGCAGGCTGGTCGGGCATTAAACTGGCAATTAAGAGGATTATATTTGAAGTGCTCTAGAACACAGTCTGCATACCTTGGATCAAGAGTCGTTTAGCAGTGATTGCCAGCGATATAATAGAGCTGAAGGTGATATGAGGAGGTCGTGCCCTCTCTTACATTCTGGTCAGTAATTATTGGAGCAACACTGAGCTTTGAATGAGCTTGCGGCTGTCTGCTTAATATTCGCACACCAGTAACTGCTGGGCTTTGGCTCCCTGCTCCCTCCCCCGCCCAATCTCGACTCCTCCCTTCCCTGCTGCACCAACAGCTCCAGCAGCACCCCATCCATGTGGCCTCGGCAAGAAGTGTTGGCCGGCTATTTAACTGAGGTGGGTATCTCAGCCGAGCCCTATCCCGTCCTCTCCCCACACCGCACACTCCCCGACAGGAGGCACTGCACCCCGATCGGGACTGGTTTTATTCCCCCGCCCCCCTCCACTTGCCAAGCTCAGCAGTTCATAGACCAGTGGCAACGTCCCTACGATTAGCCTAAGCTGAGATCACAGGAACAGGAGGAGGCCATTCAGCCCCGTGAGCCCCTGTTCCGCCATTCAATTGGATCATGGCTGATCTGTATCTCAACTCCATTTACCTGCCTTGATTCCATAAACCCTTAATCCCCTTACCCAACAAAAATCTATCAATCTCAGTTTTGAAATTTTCAATTGACCCCCAGCCTCAACAGATTCTTGCTAGCCTATCAAACTGCTTCATAATCTTAAAGACCTCTATTAGGTCTCCCCTCAGCTTTCTCTTTTCTAGAGAAAAGAGCTCCAGCCTGAACAGTCTTTCTTGATAGTTATAACCTCTCAGTTCTGGTATCATCCTTGTAAATCTTTTTTTGCACTTTCTCCAGTGCCTCTATATCCTTTTTGTAATATGGAGACCAGAACTGTGCGCAGTACTCCAAGTGTGGTCTAACCAAGGTTCTATAGAGATTTAATATAACTTCTCTGCTTTTCAGTTCTATGCCTCGCCTCATACAGTGTGCCTCCCGAGAGGGAGAAGCAGCAAGCTGGGAGCAGGATGGGGAGATGGTCGTGTGCAAGAAAGTGGCTCCAGCACAAACAGGAAAGGGGAGGAGCGAAATGCTGAACAGTTGCTACCAGGTAAAAGCAGAACCTGCCTTGTCCGCCCTCTTGCCATCAGGCCAGTGGGTCACTTGAGTGGCAGAAACAGCACATTGTTTACGTAGCCTGCCCGGATCCTCCTGGAATTCCTTTTCCAGCTCGGACTTTTCCTCAAAAAGCAGCACGGAAACTAGACCATCAGGTTGGATTAGAGCAGATTTTAGAGAGATGAGGAGCTACCTGTACTACTACTATTTGCATTTATATAGTGCCTTTCTGTGCTGTAAATTCTATGTAACAGCAGCACATAAAACAACAACAACCTGCATTTATATAGCACCTTTAACAGAGTAAAATGTCCCAAGGCGTTTCACAGGAGTGTAGTCAGACAATATTTGACACTGAACCACATAAGGAGATATTAGGACAGGTGACCAAAAGCTTGGTCAAAGAGATGGGTTTTAAGAGGCGTCTTAAAGGAGGAGAGAGAGGTAGAGAGGCAAAGAGGTTTAGGGAGGGAGTTCCAGAGCTTAGGGCCAAGACAGCTGAAGGCACGGCCGCCAATGGTGGGATGAAGGAAATTGGGGATGTGCAAGAGGTGATGTGGACAGAGAAACTGGAACACAGAATTGTAGATCAACAGGGGAATGTTTATAAAAAAGAGATCCCAATGGTGCAGAATAAAGTACATTCCATTAAGTAAGAAGGGAGCTACTCACTGTTTCAGGAATTCATGGATAAATAAAGGAGATAAATAAATTAGAAACCAATTAAAATTGAAGAATAAGAATAAGGACTATAAGAACAATAATTATAAAACTAAAGGAGAAAATGGGAAAGTAAGAGATGAGCAAAATAAGGAAAGCCAAGATTTCAAAAAAATATCAAAAGGAACAAGCAAGTATTTTACAAGTATATCAGTGAAAAGAGAATTGCTAAACTAGGTTGGACCCCTGTGAGGAGAGGATTGTCCACTTGTAGAGGATCATCAAAGAATGGCGGAGATATTTAATCAGTACTTTGCATTGGTCTTTACTAAAGAGAAGTATATCAGCGAGGAGATGAATCCTGAAGTGCTTGACAGCGAGATGAATGATATTGTGACGGATAAAAGGAACATTTTTGATAAGTTAGTTAAGTCAAAGGAAGACAAATCAACGGGACCTGCGAATCCTGAGGGAGGTGAGGGAGGAAATAGCTGAGGACCTAGAAATTATATTTCAGGCTCTATTGAGTGTGGATATGTGCTGGAGGACTGGAGAGTGGCCAACTTAATATCCATGTTTAAAAAAAGGGACAGAGCTAATTAGGGTATTTACAGGTCAGTTATTTTAACATCTGCGGTAGGGAAAATTATTGTCTTTATTTAAGGATAAAATTAGCATGTATCTAGATAAAGAGAAAATAGTAAGATGTAGCCAGCACAGATTTGAAAAGGGACAATCATGTTTAACAAACCTCATAGAATTCTTTGAGGAGGTATGCTCTCCTGACTGGCCTCCCATCTTCCACCCTCAAAACTTGAGCTCATCCAAAACTCTGCTGCCTAACTCGCACCAAGACCTGTTCACTTAATACTCCTGTGCTTGCAGACCTACATTGGTTTGTGATCCATGTCATTGCCTCTCTCGATCTCTGTAATCTCATCCAGCCCTTCAACCACCCACCCCCAACCCCCAGACCCGAACTCTGACATTCCTCCAACTCTTGCGCATCCCCCAAATCCTTCGCTCCGCCATTGGCGGCCATGCCTTCAGCTGCCTAGGCCCTCAGCTCTGGAATTCCCTCCCTCAATCTCTCTACCTCTCCACATCTCTCTCCTCCTTTAAGACAATCTTTAAAGCCTAACTCTTTGACCAAGCTTTTAATCACCTCTCCTAATATCTCCTTCTTTGGCTCGGCCTCAAGTTCTGTCTGATTACACTCCTGTGAAGTACCTTGGAGACGTCTTTCCATGTTAAAGACGCTATATAAATGCAAATTGTTTTTGAGGAGATAACAGATATGGTAAATGGGGGAAATGCTGTTGACATAGTGTACATGAACTTTAGGAAAGCCTTTAACAAAGTACCACATGGGAGATTACTAGGGAAAGTAATTAGGGGGAGGGTAGCAAACTGGAATAAAAATTGGCTAGAAGGGAGAAAACAGAGTCGGAGGTAAGAGCTGTTTTTCAGAGCGATTGAAAATGAGTAATGGTTGCCCGTAGGGTTTAGTTCTGGGGTCACTTCTGTTCACTGGGTATATCAATGACTTGGAGATTAGCCTAGAGGGAGTCCTGTCAAAATTTGCAGATGATACCAAAATAGGAGATACAGTTAATTCTTTAGAAGACAAAAGGAAACTGCAAAGGGAAAGGGATATTGATAAGATGGAGGAATGGGCTAAAAAGTGGCTGATGGAATTCGATGTCAGTATGTGAGGTGATACATTTTGCTAAAAAAAATCACAGCAGTAATTATACTCTGAATGGATATAGGCTCGGGGCTGTGGAAGAGCAGAGGGATTCGGGGGGACAGGTTCGCAGGACATTAAAGGCAGCACCTCAGGTTGAAAAGGCTGTAAAATGAAAGCTAATGGAATTCTAGGCTTTATCACAAGAGGTACAGAGTATAAAAGCCAAGAGATAATCATGAGCCTGTATAAGACCTTAATAAGACTTCAGTTACTGTGTTGCAGTATTGGGCTTCACACTAAAGGATATTGAGGCTTTAGTGAGGGTACAGCACAGATTCACTAGGATGCTGTCTGGTATGAAGAAAGGTTTGATAAACTGGGGCTTTTTCATTAGACTATGGGGTGATATGATAGAAGTATTTAAAATTCCAAAAGGACGGGACAGAGTAGACAGAAGCAGACTGTTTCCAGTCGTTGAGGGGTCTAGAACGAGAGATACAAGATTAAACGCAAGAGATTTAGAACAAAGGGCAGGAGAAACTTCTTCACACAGAGAGGGGTGAGGCTGTGGGATTCACTTCCAGGGTTCGTGGTTGAGGCAGAAACTGTGTCAACGTTCAAGTTTAGATTGGATAGGTGGATGAAGGAAAAGGGGAAGAAGGAGAATGGGAACAGGGTGGGTAAATGTGAGGACTATTTGCTTTCGTGGAGGGTAAACCCCGACTGGGACTGGTTGTACCTATTGGACTGTTTCCAATGATGCAACTTCTATGTACTGCATGGCCAGATGGTAGTTCATTAAGCAGACCCAGTATTGAGGGAGTGCTGCACTGTCGGAGGTGCCATCGCTCGGATGAGACATTAAACCGAGGCACCGTCTGCCCTCTTAGGTGGATGTAAAATGGCACTATTTCGAAGATGAACAGGGGAGTTCCACCCTGTATCCTGGCCCAATATTCATCCCTCAACCAACATCACTAAAACAGATTATCTGGTCATTGCTGTTTGTGGGACCTTGCTGTGCACAAATGGGCTGCCGCGTTTCCTACATTATAATAGTGACTACATTTCAAGAGTATTTCATTGGCTGTTAAAGCGCTTTGTGACATCCTGAGGTTGTAAAAGGCGCTATATAAATGCAAGTTCTTTCTTTTTTTCTTATGAACCAAGACCTGAATCTTAATGCTCTGCCAGATGTGGATTAGCGTAGCACAGGTTTAACAATGGTAAATACCCATCACTGGATGCCCATCACATTTGATAGGCACCTTAGGATGCAGAAAATAATGCACCACCAGAGGAATGTAAACAGGCTAACTTATTTGGTTGGATTTATTTATAGGTGAAATAATATACAGAAGCCAGAGCAAGATTCTGATACAGGCCAGTAACCAAATATATTCAAGAGAACTCCTTAAAAACAAGAAAACACAGACTCTAAAATCTTTGCAGTTCTCATCAGGAAGATCTTAGGAAGATCTTAGTCACATTCGTTAATGGTGGTCATACGAAGACATCACTCCTGGCGTTTCTGTTCACACTTCAGGTGAATGTGAAGTGACTTTAAAGGTTGGCGATCTTAGATTCTGTCAGTTTAAAGGTACATTTCTATTCAAAGATCAAACAATTTCTGCTTGATAAACAATCAAAATGTTAACACCTAGTTGGGGAAGATGCAAATTGAGGGCTCCAACAGCCCTGTTATAAGTAATAAAAACAGAAAATGCTGGAAATACTCAGCAGGTCAGGCAGCACCTGGGGTGAGAGAAACAGAGTTAGCGTTTCAGGCCGATGGCCTTTCATTAGAACTGGAGGAAATTAAATATTTAACAGTTTTTAAGCAAGTACAGAGCCGGGGAAAGGCGGCAGGGGGTGAGGGAGGGAGGCAGGGGAGAGGGAGGAGAGGAGGAAAGAACAAGAGGGAAGGTCTGTGATGGGGTGGAGGGCAGGAGTGATTAAATGACAAAAGGGATGATGGTGCAAGGCAAGGAGGGTGGTAATGGGACAGGTTAAGAAACAAGCAATGGGTCTAGATGAGCAACATCGGAACTATTAGCAGCACCTGCTGTCAGAAAAAATGGGAGGAGTGTTTATGATCTGCAGTTATTGAAATCAGTGTTGGATCCGGAAGGTTTAAAGTGCCTAGTTGAAAGATGAGGTGCTGTTCCTTGAGCTTCCATTGAGCTTCATTGGAACAGTATAGGAGGCCGAGGACAGAGAGGTCAGAGTGGGAGTTGGACGGAGAATTAAAATGGCAAATGACCGGAAGGTCAGGGTCACGCTTGCGGACAGAGCGGAGGTGTTCAGCAAAGCGATCACCCAATCTGCGTTTGGTCTCCCCAGTGTAGAGGAGACCGCATTGTGAGCAGTGAATACAGTATAGTAAATTGAAAGAAGTACAAGTAAATCACTGTTTCACCTGGAAGGAATGTTCGGGGGCCTGGACGGTGGGAAGGTTGTAAAGTGCCTAATCGAAAGATGAGGTGCTGTTCCTCGAGCTTCAGTTGAGCTTCATTGGAACAGTGCAAGAGGCCGAGGACAGAGAGGTCAGAGTGAGAGTGGGACGGAGGATTAAAATGGCAAATGACCGGAAGCTCAGGGTCACATTTGAGGACTGAGCGGAGGTGTTTAACAAAGCGATCACCCAATCTGCGTTTGGTCTCCACGGTGTAGAGGATCCCTGTTGTAGGTATTGGTTGAGGTTAAATATTGCCCAGGTCACCACGGAGAACTCCCCTGCTCTTCTTCGAAATAGTGCCATGGGATCTTTTACATCCTAAAGGACAGACAGGACATCTGTTTAACATCTCATCTGAAAAAATGGCATTTCCGACAGTGCAGCACTCCCTCTGTACTGCATTGGAAAATCAGCCTAAATTCTGTGCTCAAGACCTGGAGTGGGGCTCGAACGCACAACCTCTGATTCAGAGGTGAGAGTGCTACCACTGAGCCACGGCTGAAACCATTTGAGTTTCTGTGTACACTTTTATAATGGAAACTGCCTATGTAAACTTGTCATGCTGTAATTGCACCTTCCTACCAGCGAAGGCACTGCAGTCCCTCGGTTACATGTCTTCCAGCTCCTCAGCCTGTACTGCAGAGAAACTCCTGTGCTCCAAAAAACTCCGCTTCCCAAATTGCTGCAAGTTTAACTCTTTAATCATGAACAATAACAGAAAATTGAAGTATACAAAATAAGGACAAAATGTATGACTTTAACATGGAACCCAATGACCAATCATCGCCTACTTTCTAACCCTGCTTCACCTGAAGTCTCAGCTCCCGGTGTGCGCTGCCGTGAGAGATTCGACTGGTACGAATTGCTTACTTGGTCAACCTCCCTTGGCGTTGCTCACAGCTAGGAGCAATGACATTCGGGGCTTTTTTCCCTTCTGCCCTCGCCTGCTCGATTCTCCTCGACGGTCAGGAAAATCGCACACACAAGCAGAAAAGCCCGGCTGGTCGGTGTGTTTGTCGCAACAGGCCGAGGGAGGATACAGCGCCACCTGTCGAACAGGCAAGAATAACGGGTGCTCGTCGAATATTGTGGGGTTTCCTTACATGGAGATAACAGCACCATTGTCTGGAGGGGGTAAAAACAGCAGCTCCCCGTGTTACTGTACAGTGTGACCCAATGGTTTCAATGGACTGGTGTCATAGTGAGGACACACCAAAAGCAACTCAAGGATTTCACTGTTGTATAGATATATGTAAAATATACACATTGTTTACGTTTGCCACAGTCCTCACACAGATTTCTTAAGGCAATGTGTTTGTATGGACAGTCGGATCTCGCAATGATCCAGAAATCTCACTCCAGAGGTTTTAATTCCCTCACAAAGTAATTCCCACCCCCACCCCCACCCTCCCATTTCTCCGTTTGCTGCTCACCAGCCAGTACTTTTTGTGTAACATTGCTGCTACACTCTGGAAACTGATATTTCCAGGGAACGGGAATGTTTTGCCCCCCCCCCAATTTCTACCCCACCCAGTGTCAGCATCGATCGGTCCCTGGCCAGGTACGGCGCAGCCAATTGCAAAGTGACACTCTCTCTAATCCGAACCAATAATGTGCCTTGGCCAGATCCCATCTGTACCAGTCTGATATTTCTGTTTCCAACTCCAGCCAACCTGTGATTTTTTCTAAATGAGATTGCCAATCGATGTCACATTTGGGGCAATTTTTGTACTGTGGACCTTTGCCCCACTTGGAAGTCTGATCAAACTCAATTCACATAGCACTGGGGTTGCCAACTCCAGTTGGCTTGTATTCCTGGAGGTTGCATCACATGACCTTCCACCATTGGTCACCCAAGACGTTCATCCTCGCCGCGCAATGTCTTCCCACACCAATCGGAAAGCGAACAGACTCTTCATTATCCAATTGGATGATGCTTGACGGTTAGTCAAACTGCCCTTTATTTCCTCATCTCCAATATTTTTAGAACGAGTAAACACAAGTGTTTAAAGAAAATGAGAAAAAACACACTTTTCTTTTCCTGCTCCAATGATTTTTCTCCCAGGTTTTTCGCAGGAGATTAATCTTCCATTCCTGGAGTCTTCAGGACAATCCTGGAGGGAGTGCAACCCTGCATAGCACCCTTACGGCCAGTGGAGAGAGAGGGGAGATATTCGTCCTGTCTGGGCTGGATTCAATCCCGAGTCCAGAGGTGAAGGCCATGACACCAAACAAACTATACAATCAATGTCTTTAAGTTTTGTTTTTAGCTTTAAAAGTAAATTCTTTTCAGTTCCATATTTTCTTCGCTCCATTTCAGTAGCTTTGTGATCGTTTACATTTGAGGTCAGATTTTCCAAGGGTTTGGGAGCTCGACCTTTTCAATCCTCCTCTCTAACCATCAGATCAAGTTGACTAGAAAAGCTTATTCAAGAAATAAAGAACAAAAGACTTGTATTGATATAGTGCCTTTTACGACCTCAGGACATCCCAATGTGCTTTACAGCCAATGAAGTACTTTTGAAGTGTAGTCACTGTTGTAATGTCGGGAAAAGTAGCAGCCAATTTGCGCACAGCAAGATCCCACAAACAGCAACGTGATAATGACCAGATAATCTGTTTTAGATGTTGGGTTGAGGGATAAATATTGGCCAGGACACCAGGGAGAACGTCCCTGCTCTTCTTCCAATAATACCATGGGATATTTTACATCCACCTGAGAGGGCAGAAGGGGCCTCGTTTTAATGTCTCATCTGAAAGACGGCACCCCCAACAGTGCAGCACTCCCTCAGTACTGCACTGGAGTGTTAGCCTAGATTATGTGCTCAAGTCTCTGGAGTGGGACTTGAACATGTGACCTTCGAACTCAGAGGTGAGTGTGCGAGCCACTGAGGCACGGCTGACATAAATGATACTGTTCATGAAATATAAAATTTTAGAAAGAACTCATTAGGAGTTAAACTAAAAAGTAGGACCTCAAAGGTAGTAATCTCAGGATTGCTACCAGTGTCATGGGCTAGTCAGAGTAGGAATGACAGGATAGCTAGGATGAATACGTGGCTTGAGAGATGGTGCAAGAGGGAGGGATTCAAATTCCTGGGACATTGGAACTGGTTCTGGGGGAGGTGGGACCAGTACAAATTGGACGGTCTGCATATGGGCAGGACTGGAACCAATGTCCGAGGGGGAGTGTTTGCTAGTGCTGTTGGGGAGGGTTTAAACTAAAGTGGCAGGGGGATGGGAACCGATGCAGGAAGTCAGTGGGAAGTAAAGTGGTGACAGAAACAAAAGGCAGTAAGGGAGAGTGTACAAAACATGACCGGACAGATGGTCTGAGAAAGCAGGGCAAAGACCAAGGGAAGTCTAGATTAAACTGCATTTATTTCAATGCAAGAAGTCTGATGGGCAAGGTAGATGAACTCAGGGCATGGATGGGCACATGGGACTGGGATGTTATAGCTATTACTGAAACATGGCTAAGGGAGGGGCAGGACTGGCAGCTCAATGTTCCAGGGTACAGATGCTATAGGAAAGATAGAGCAGGAGGTAAGAGAGGAGGGGGAGTTGCATTCTTGATTAGGGAGAACATCACGGCAGTAGTGAGAGGGGATATATCCGAGGGTTCGCCCACGGAGTCTATATGGGTAGAACTGAAAAATAAGAAGGGAGAGATCACGTTGATAGGATTGTACTACAGACCCCCAAATAGTCAACGGGAAATTGAGGAGCAAATATGTAAGGAGATTACAGACAGCTGCAAGAAAAATAGGGTGGTAATAGTAGGGGACTTTAACTTTCCCAACATTGACTGGGACAGCCATAGCATTAGGGGCTTGGATGGAGAGAAATTTGTTGAGTGTATTCAGGAGGAATTTCTCATTCAGTATGTGGATGGCCCGACTTGAGAGGGGGCAAAACTTGACCTCCTCTTGGGAAATAAGGAAGGGCAGGTGACAGAAGTGTTAGTGAGGGATCACTTTGGGACCAGTGATCATAATTCCATTAGTTTTAAGATAGCTATGGAGAAGGATAGGTCTGGCCCAGAAGTTAAAATTCTAAATTGGGGAAAGGCCAATTTTGATGGTATTAGACAGGAACTTTCAGAAGTTGATTGGGAGAGTCTCTTGGCAGGCAAAGGGACGTCTGGTAAGTGGGAGGCCTTCAAAAGTGTGTTAACCAGGGTTCAGGGTAAGCACATTCCTTATAAAGTGAAGGGCAAGGCTGGTAGAAGTAGGGAACCTTGGATGACTCGGGAAATTGAGGCCCTAGTCAGAAAGAAGAAGGAGGCATATGACATGCATAGGCAGCTGGGATCAAGTGGATCCCTTGAAGAGTATAGAGATTGCCGGAGTAGAGTTAAGAGAGAAATCAGGAGGGCAAAAAGGGGATATGAGATTACTTTGGCAGATAAGGCAAAGGTGAATCCAAAGAGCTTCTACAAATACATAAAGGGCAAAAGAGTAACTAGGGATTGAGTAGGGCCACTTAAGGATCAACAAGGTCATCTATGTGCGGAACCACAAGAGATGGGTGAGATCCTGAATGAATATTTCACATCGGTATTTACGGTTGAGAAAGGCATGGATGTTAGGGAACTTGGGGAAATAAATAGTGATGTCTTGAGGACTGTACATATTACAGAGAGGGAGGTGCTGGAAGTCTTAATGCGCATCAAGGTAGATAAATCTCCGGGACCTGATGAAATGTATCCCAGGACGTTATGGGAGGTTAGGGAGGAAATTGCGGGTCCCCTAGCAGAGATATTTGAATCATCCACCGCTACAGGTGAGGTGCCTGAAGATTGGAGGGTAGCAAATGTTGTGCCTTTGTTTAAGAAGGGCGGCAGGGAAAAGCCTGGGAACTACAGACCGGTGAGCCTGACATCTGTAGTGGGTAAGTTGTTAGAGGGTATTCTGAGAGACAGGATCTACGGGCATTTGGAGAGGCAGGGACTGATTAGGAACAGTCAGCATGGTTTTGTGAGAGGAAAATTATGTCTCACAAATTTGATTGAGTTTTTTGAAGGGGTAACCAAGAAGATAGATGAGGGCTGTGCAGTAGACGTGGTTTACATGGACTTCAGCAAAGCCTTTGACAAGGTACCGCATGGTAGGTTGTTGCATAAGGTTAAATCTCATGGGATCCAAGGTGAGGTAGCCAATTGGATACAAAATTGGCTTGACGACAGAAGACAGAGGGTGGTTGTAGAGGGTTGTTTTTCAAACTGGAGGCCTGTGACCAGCGGTGTGCCTCAGGGATCGGTGCTGGGTCCGCTGTTATTTGTTATTTATAGTAATGATTTGGATGAGAATTTAGGAGGCATGGTTAGTAAGTTTGCAGATGACACCAAGATTAGTGGCATTGTGGACAGTGAAGAAGGTTATCTAGGATTGCAACGGGATCTTGATAAATTGGGCCAGTGGGCCGATGAATGGCAGATGGAGTTTAATTTAGATAAATGTGAGGTGATGCATTTTGGTAGATCGAATCGGGCCAGGACCTACTCCGTTAATGGTAGGGCGTTGGGGAGAGTTATAGAACAAAGAGATCTAGGAGAACAGGTTCATAGCTCCTTGAAAGTGGAGTCACAGGTGGATAGGGTGGTGAAGAAGGCATTCAGCATGCTTGGTTTCATTGGTCAGAACATTGAATACAGGAGTTGGGATGTCTTGTTGAAGTTGTACAAGACATTAGTAAGGCCACACTTGGAATACTGTGTACAGTTCTGGTCACCCTATTATAGAAAGGATATTATTAAACTAGAAAGAGTGCAGAAAAGATTTACTAGGATGCTACCGGGACTTGATGGTTTGACTTATTGGGAGAGGTTGGATAGACTGAGACTTTTTTCCCTGGAGAGTAGGAAGTTTAGGGGTGATCTTATAGAAGTCTATAAAATAATGAGGGGCATAGATAAGGTAGATAGTCAAAATCTTTTCCCAAAGGTAGGGGAGTCTATAACGAGGGGGCATAGATTTAAGGTGAGAGGGGAGAGATACAAAAGGGTCCAGAGGGGCAATTTTTTCACTCAAAGGGTGGTGAGTGTCTGGAACGAGCTGCCAGAGGCAGTAGTAGAGGCGGGTACAATTTTGTCTTTTAAAAAGCATTTGGACAGTTACATGGGTAAGATGGGTATAGAGGGATATGGGCCAAGTGCAGGCAATTGGGACTAGCTTAATGGTATAAACTGGGCAACATGGACATGTTGGGCCGAAGGGCCTGTTTCCATGTTGTAAACTTCTATGATACTATTTATAATTAATTTAGGAGCGTTCTTTCATTTAACACAACAGGGCATCCCCTGAAGTGGGTAAAGGCAGTAAGGTAGCTACAAAGCTATACATTGCAGTAGGCCCTAGGTCTGATCACTGGTCTGTGCTAAACTCTGATTTCAGTAGGTGGGCAACTAAAATTGACCACAGTGCCGCTGGACTAGGGAGGGGCAAAAGAATCAGCCAATTCCCACTCCTGATCAATATACAGTGACTTCTTCTGGAAAGTGTTTGGACATCGGATGAAGACAAGGTTGGGTGTGGTGATGACATCCTTCAAGGCCCAATAACCTGCCAACTCTCACTGTGTAGGCTCACACATGAAGGGGTATGATCGTGTAATGGTCATGGTACTGGACTAGCAACCCAAAGGCCATTAGTTCACAATCCCACCAATTTGAGGGCTGGCACCAGAAATAAATGACCATGGAAGCTGATGTATTGTCCTAAAAACCCCAACTGGTTCATTCATGTCCTTCAGGGAAGGGAACCTGCCACCTCTACCCGGTCTGGCCTACAAGTGGCTCTAGGCTGAGGCTCTATGGTTGACTCCTAAAGCCCCCAGAAGTGGCCAAACAAGCCACCCAGTTGTAAAAACAATTGTTACTCGAGGAGAAGGCTCACCACCACCGTCTCAGGGTAGCTGAAGGAGCAATAAATGTGGCATTTACCATGGCGAATGAAAAAGTCCCATGAAGGATGGCCATTTGGGTGCAGCCAGCTGTTTCCGAGCAAGTGTTGATTCCATTGTCGAAGGCGGATCAGGGGAGAAATATGGAGGGAAGAAAATTTTAAGAAGAGGTGTTGTTACTATGGACACCTCAGAGCCATGCGTGTGTCGGTCACTTGGCGATTCGCTGCTTACTGCGACTTTCAACGCTCAGTGCTGGCGTTTCTCTAAAATTATTACATTCACTTGCATTTGACACTTACAAAAGATGAAAGTAAAATGTCTCTCATAGTTTCTGACAGTCCCCTGGCAGCACCGTCTCACTCCAGCTGAACATTGAATGAACGCTGAACAGCAGATATCTCTCCCTAAATGCTGAAATTATGGTGTGTGAAAGACGACAATGTGCGCCTGCGAGTGGTGATAGCATTTTCAAGTCAGCCAGCTCGTTCCAAGGCTCCTTAACTTATTCATCTCCAGCTCCCATTTGTAAGT
Source organism: Heptranchias perlo (assembly GCF_035084215.1). NCBI lineage: Eukaryota > Metazoa > Chordata > Chondrichthyes > Hexanchiformes > Hexanchidae > Heptranchias > Heptranchias perlo. The sequence goes on from NC_090361.1 coordinate 13,522,144, forward strand.
AGCTACGAGACAACTTGCTCCCCGAGGGGAGGATTAGATAGTGCCCTCCGTGACTTCGCTGGAGTATTTTCTTTTTGTTGCAAAATGGAAGACGGGCCTAAGGGAAAAAAATTGACAGTGAAGAGAAGGTAATCAAGGCTGGATTGGTGGATGGTGCTGAAACACAAAGCATCGCCAAAGCGAGATATTCCACTCCAAGTTTGAGTTGCCCTATATTCTAAAGCAAGCTCTCCCATCTTAATCAAGGTTAATGGGCTCCATTAATTAGATGCATGTGGTAGTGGCAGTGCCTAGCATGTGCTTCCTTTCAGCTACGAAGAACAGGCATTAATTAAAGCAGCCTGCAGCTGTTCGGAATGATGCCAGTGCCACACAAAGGTGCAGGATCCCCTCCAGCTCATCGGGCACAACCCGATGATGGAGGCAAGTGTTCACAAGGCTTGCCAGCTGCTGTTGCCACCAAGCAGCCTCTCTCCTTGGTTTCCAGTCTTCGCTCATTCGGTTTGTGTGGGATCAGCCGCTTTCTGGGTTGGCATCCTTCCCCGGTGCCCTCAGGTCCCACCTGTCTCGAGTGGGGCACCGTCCTCCTTAAAAGAAAGCCAGCATCCTGACACTTACCTGGTTGGGGGGGGGGGGCGGTATTCTCCTCTCCTACACCCGCTGTGGAGCGAGCCTTGGCTCAGTGGTAGCGTTCCTGTCTCAGAGCCCGAAGGTCGTGGGTTCGAACCCCACTCCAGGGACTTGAGCACAAAATCTAGGCTGACACTCCAGTGCAGTACTGAGGGAGTGCCGTCTTTTGGATGAGACGTGAAACTGAGGCCTGCTTTGCCCTCTCCGTTGGACATACAGGGTCCCATATTTCAGAGAAGAGTGAACAGTTCCAATCTCTAAACACTAGGTTGACATCCAGTGGCCTTTGATGGGAGTGGAGTGACCCATCGTGTACACTGTACATAAAATGGCTGCCGTATTTAATGAGAAAGAAAGACTTGCATTTATAACATGCCTTTCACAACCTCAAGACATCCCAAAGCTCCTTACAGCCAATTAAGTATTTTTGAAGTGGAGTCACTGTTGTAATGTCGGAAATGCAGCTGTCAATTTACGCAAAGCAAGGTCCAGATAGTCTTTTTTTTAGTGATGTTGGTTGAAGGATACATATTGGTCAGGGCACCGGGGACAACTCCACTGCTTTACTTCCAAACTGTGCTATGAGATTTTTTGCGTCCACCTGAGAGGGCAGGCAGGGCCTCGGTTTAACATCTCATCCAAACAATGGCAGCTCCGACAGATACAGCGCTCCATCTGGGAGTGTCAGCCTAGATTTTGTCATCAAGTCTCTGGAGTGGGACTTGAACCCACGACCTTCATGACTCAGAGGTGAGAATCCTACCAACTGAGACATGGCTGACACCTACAAAGCAACGTTGACTGCACTTTATTGTGAAGCCCTATGGGACATTTCTGAAATGTGATAAGTTGCTATCTCAATGCAAGTTCTTATTTTCTTTTTTTCCTTTCTGTCTTCCTTCCTTCCTTTCTTCCCTTTGATAAATTCCTTTTATTGCTTCTATCTGTAATGTAAGTAGAATCAACGTCATTACCAGCAATCTACTTGTGCTGCCACCAATGTAAGGCACGAGCACCATGCTGGTGAGATGCACTCCCCACATTCTGACAAATATCCTTCACGTCCTTACCCAACTGAAGGATCGTCCTTCAGTTTAGTCTTCATTCCTGCGCATATTCCTGCCCCCTTTTTTTCTAACTGCATTGTCCACATGTTTTGCACCAGAATCCGTGCTCCCCCACCCTCAATTGCTTCCAGCTCCTTGGTGATGCCAGCCTCTAGCTGGCAAGTGTTGACAGTGAGGAAACTTACCTGCTGGAGCCCATTAACTTAAATTGAAAGGAAAGTCAGGAGAGGTGTTTAACGGAGGCCGTTTTGCACAATCGCCTGATATTACCCCAACTTGGAGTGGACTTTCACACTCAAGAGTTCTACCAAATCAGCCAAGTTCCCATATATCCACTAAGGTTCATTCCCAGATGCTTTATCCCGTCAGGTAAACACCGATACCTTTCAAATACAGCAGGGTGTTTGAGATTTCTCCGCTTTTCAATTCCAGCCCATTTCACATGTGAATCAGCTCCTGAACAGCCTGTTCCCTAAAGAAGGGATTAACGTCCTTCATAGCTTCAACTCAAGTGCTTTAGAGGACGCATATCAGGTATGATGAGTGGACCTGGGAGCACCGGGGACAATTGGACTCACTCCTCGGTACCAAGAGAATGAAAAACTGGAAAAACAATAGGATGCAGAGTCCAGCTCACAATCACACCAAACCCACCTTCCCCCCTCATCACAACCCATGCTTGTCTGGGATAGTGAGATTCTTACCATTTGACAACTGCCAAATTTCTTTACCCAGAGAGTGGTGAGAATGTGGAACTTGCTACCACATGGAGTAGTTGAGGCAAATAGTATAGATACATTTAAGGGGAAGCTGGATAAACACATGAGGGAGAAAGGAATAGAAGGTTATGCTGGTAGGGTTGCATAAAGTAGGGTGAGAGGAGGCTCGTGTGGAGCATAAACGCCGGCATAGACCAGTTGGGCCGAATGGCCTGTTTCTGTGCTGTAAATTCGAAGTAATTCTATGTAATTCCATAGAGACCATCTCCAATAACTGATGTTCGCATAACCATGTTATCGCCGGGGCCTAAGTTCATTTTCTAATTTCTGTGACCTAAACCTTGCGCTGAGTCTGGCCTGTTGAGTCATTGGGAGGGCGAGGGGAGAACTGAAGGCCTCTCGCCCGGCAGTAGGGCTCTGACTATGGTGGGGTGTGACGTACTGCCCGTTCCCACCAACAGATTAGCCAACGCTACATATCCAAGAGCATATCACTGGGTTCCAGGAGCTCCTGCCTAAGTCAGGCGGTAGGTCCTTTTAATATGTAAATCAACAACAATTACTTGCATTTATATAGCGCCTTTAACGCAGTAAAACATCCAAAGACGCTTCACAGGAGCGATTATCAACCAAAATTTGACACCGAGCCGCATAAGGAGATATTAGGACAAGCGCTTGGTCAAAGAGGTAAGTTTTAAGAAGCATCTTAAAGGAGGAGAGAGAGGTAGAGAGGTGGAGAGGTTTAGGGAGGGAATTCCAGAGCTTAGGGCCTAGGCAACTGAAGGCACGGCCGCCAATGGTGGAGTGATTAAAATCGGGGATGCACAAGAGGCTAGAATTGGAGGAGCGCAGAGATCTCGGAGGGTTGTAGGGCTGGAGGAGGTTACAGAGATAGGGAGGGGAGAGGCCACAGAGGGATTTGAAAACAAGGATGAGAATATTAAAATCGAGGCGTTGCCAGACCGGGAATCAATGTAGGTCAGCGAGCACAGGGGTGATGGGTGAACGGGACTTGGTGCCAGTTAGTCCTATGACGTACATCAGTTGCCATTTTAAGACTCAACTGGGCAGAGTGTGCCTTGTGCACCTCACAAACAACAAGGATGGCTATCATATTGCATTCCCCCACCTCCTGAGAATGGACCAACTTCCCCCAGACCTATGTTTATCAGGGTCTGGAGGTTGACCGGGTCACACGATATCGCGACGGCCCGGTGCCAGCGTGCTGCCCCCTGGGGTGCCCATTTTCCACCCACCGCCCGGGCGGCTGACCAAAAAACGGTCTGGAGGGGTGGAGGGGAAATTTACCCTGTTGACTTGCAGAGACGCAAGTGTCTGATGAGCAAGAGTTTGTGTCTCGCGGGCAAGGTGTGCAGTCCTATAAGGTGTCAGCCATGGCTCAGTGGGTAGCACACTCACCTCCGAGTCAGAAGATCCTGGGTTCAAATTGCACTCCACAGACTTGAGCACATAATCTAGGCTGACACTCCCAGGAGAGTACTGAGGGAATGCTGCACTGTTGGAGGTGCCGTCTTTCGGATGAGTCGTTAAATCGAGGCCCCGTCTGCCCCCTCAGATGGACGTGAAAGATCCCATGACACTATTTCGAAGAAGAGCAGGGGAGTTCTCCCCAGTGTCCTGGCCAATATTTATCCCCCAACTAACATCACTGAAAATAATACAGATTATCTGGTCATTATCTCATGGCTGTTTGTGGGATCTTGCTGTGTGCCAGTTATCTGTCACGTTTCCTACATTACAACAGTGACTACACTTCAATAGTACTTCATTGACCATAAGGCACTTTGGGATGTCCTGAGGTTGTGAAAGGCGCTATAGAAATGCAAGTTTGTTCTTTCTTTAACAGAAGGCACTGTCTTGAGTGCGCAGGAAGAGTGAGACGTGATGAAACTTGGAAAACCTTCTCAGAGCCCATGTCTCCGACCTTGGGTCATCTCCTCAACCCTCCCTTCCTCGTCCCTCCCCTTCTCGTCCCTCCCTTCCTCGCCCCTCCCCTCCTCGCCCTTCCATTCCTTCCTCAATGAGCATCTCCTTATACCTGATTGTGAAACACCGTGAGATGTTTCGTTACAGTGAAGCTGCGATATAAATGAAAGTTCTCGTTGCTATCACATTGGGTAAATTGTACAGAAAGTGTCACAAGCTCCTATAGCTGATGTACAGATAGAACTGGCTAATTTCCATGGAAACCTCTTACAAAATGTTGCATTATGAATGTTCAGTGAGAGGCCACATAAAAATATATTGTTTTTTGTATTTGAAAGCTTTTTATACAGGTGTAACCCAGTTAGCCACTGGAAGCCAGGTTCTATTGAGGCTTGATTGACAAGATCGCCTCTTGAATCTGTAGTGTAAGCATAACAACTACAAAGTGGCTGATTAAATCACCATAAAAAATCAGCAGCAGACAGACGATCAAAACATGGGACAACCATTTGGAAAAACGAAGCATTTTTTCTGCTGGCTGTAAGGGTCTCACGTGAAATTATTTTAGGACAGGTCTCAATCTCGTTCATAGTGGGCATGGGTTCACAGCACTAACTTTTTTTTTTATTCGTTCATGGGATGTGGGCATCGCTGGCGAGGCTGGCATTTATTGCCCATCCCTAATTGCCCTTGAGAAGGTGGTGGTGAGCCGCCTTCTTGAACCGCTGCAGTCCGTGTGGTGAAGGTTCTCCCACAGTGCTGTTGGGAAGGGAGTTCCAGGATTTTGACCCAGTGATGATGAAGAAACGGCGATATATTTCCAAGTCGGGGTGGTGTGTGGGTTTTTTTTATTCGTTCGCGGGATGTGGGCGTCGCTGGCGAGGCCAGCATTTATTGCCCATCCCTAATTGTTGTTCCCATGCACCTGCTGCCCTTGTCCTTCTAGGTGGTAGAGGTCGCGGGTTTGGGAGGTGCTGTCGAAGAAGCCTTGGCGAGTTGCTGCAGTGCATCCTGTGGATGGTACATGTGCCGGTGGTGAAGGGAATGAATGTTTAGGGTGGTGGATGGTACACCAATCAAGCGGCCTGCTTTGTCCTGGATGGTGTCGAGCTTCTTGAGTGTTGTTGGAGCTGCACTCATCCAGGCAAGTGGAGAGTATTCCATCACACTCCTGCCTTGTGCCTTGTAGATGGTGGAAAGGCTTTGGGGAGTCAGGAGGTGAGTCACTCGCTGCAGAATACCCAGCCTCTGACCTGCTCTTGTAGCCACAGTATTTATGTGGCTGGTCCAGTTAAGGTTCTGGTCAATGGTGACCCCCAGGATGTTGATGGTGGGAGATTTGGCGATGGTAATGCCGTTGAATGTCAAGGGAGGTGGTTAGACTCTCTCTTGTTGGAGATGGTCATTGCCTGGCACTTGTCTGGCGCGAATGTTATTTGCCACTTATGAGCCCAATCCTGGATGTTGCCAGGTCTTGCTGCATGTGGGCACGGACTGCTTCATTATCTGAGGGGTTGCAAATGGAACTGAACACTGTGCAATCATCAGCGATCATCCACATTTCTGACCTTATGATGGAGGGAAGGTCATTGATGAAGCAGCTGAAGATGGTTGGGCCTAGGACACTGCCCTGAGGAACTCCTGCAGCAATGCCCTGGGGCTGAGATGATTGGCCTCCAACAACCACTACCGTCTTCCTTTGTGTTAGGTATGACTCCAGCCACTGGAGAGTTTTCCCCCTGATTACCATTGACTTCAATTTTTCTAGGGCTCCTTGGTGCCACACTCGGTCAAATGCTGCCTTGATGTCAAGGGCAGTCACTCTCACCTCACCTCTGGAATTCAGCTCTTTTGTTCATGTTTGGACCAAGGCTGTAATGAGGCTTGGAACTGATTCAACACCAATCAGCCACCCCCACTTAGAGAAGCACAAGGATGACTGGTATGATAAACTGAAGAACGTCACACTGCTGAAGTAGGTGAGATTGGAGCTGAGGCACTTTATTGGAGTAAAGTAAAGAGTGCTTTACACGATATCTAACCCATGCTGTACCAGACCTGGGAGAGTTTGATGGGACAATGTAGAAACATAGAAACATAGAAAATAGGAGCAGGAGTAGGCCATTCGGCCCTTCGAGCCTGCTCCACCATTCAATATGATCACGGCTGATCCTCTATCTCAATACCATATTCCCGCTCTCTCCCCATACCCCTTGATGCCTTTTGTGTCTAGAAATCTATCCAGCTCCTTCTTAAATATATTCAGTGACTTGGCCTCCACTGCCTTCTGTGGTAGAGAATTCCACAGGTTCACCACCCTCTGAGTGAAGAAATTTCTCCTCATCTCAGTCCTAAATGTCCTATCCCGTATCCTGAGACTGTGACCCCTCGTTCTGGACCCCCCAGCCAGGGGGAACATCTTCCCTGCATCCAGTCTGTCGAGCCCTGTCAGAATTTTATATGTTTCAATGAGATCCCCTCTCATTCTTCTAAACTCGAGTCAATACAGGCCGAGTCGACCCAATTCTTCCTCATACGACAGTCCTGCCATCCCAGGAATCTGTCTGGTGAACCTTCGCTGCACTCCCTCTATGGCAAGTATATACTTTCTTAGGTAAGGAGACCAAAACTGCACACAATACTCCAGGTATGTAGAGGGAGTTTTACTCTGTATCTAAACCGTGCTGTACCTGCCGTGGGAGTGTTTGATGGGACAGTGTAGAGGGAGATTTACTCTGTATCTAACCCGTGCTGTACCTGACCTGGGAGTGTTTGATGGGACAGTGTAGAGGGAGTTTTACTCTGTATCTAACCCGTGCTGCACCTGACCTGGGAGTGTAGGTCTGGAGGAGGTTACAGAGATAGGGAGGGGGGGCGAGGGCCATGGAGGGATTTGAACACAAGGATGAGAATTTTTAAATTGAGGTGCTGGTGGACCAGGAGCTAATGTAGGTCAGTGAGCACAGGGGGCAATGAGTGAACAGGACTTGGTGTGAGTTAGGATACAGGCAGCAGAGTATTGGATGAGCTCAAGTTTACGGAGGGTGGAAGGTGGGAGGCTGCACAGGAGAGCAATGGAAGAGTCAAGGCTAGAGATAACAAAAGCATGGATGAGGGTTTCAGCAGCAGATGGGCTGAGGGACAGAAACAGCTGAACACGGGGAGAAAAGGGGTGCCATCTCGTGAGTTCTGTGTGGATATATTCCGCGGCCAGAGCTATCTCCGCTGAACAATCCTGAAGGTGGCCGCAACTGGTGGGGAGCCAGTGGTCCAGCTCCTGGACCAAATTCCCGACCCGAGTCTGGCCGATATGGGGCAGGGGGGGTCTATCATTCCGTCTCCAATAAGTGTTGTCAGCTCAGAGTAAAGAATGAAGGATGTGCATTTATATAGCACCTTTCACAGCCTCAGGACATCCCAAAGCTCCTTATAGCCAATTAAGTACTTTTGAAATGTAGTCACTTTTGTAATATAGGAAACGCAGCAGCCAATTTGCGCACAGCAAGATCCCACAGACAGCAATGTGAGAATGACCAGATCATCTGGTTGAGGGATAAATATTGCCCAGGACACCGGGGAGAACTCCTCTGCTCTTCTTCGAATAGTGCCATGAGATCTTTTACCTATATGTATATATATATATTAAAAAAGTGGGATAATATGCGTGACAGGGTCGATTTTACACAGTCTGGGGAAGGAGCAGGCTCGATGGGCTGAATGGCCTCTTCCCATTCCACGCTTACCCTACATTCTTGTAATTATTTTTATATATCGAAGAGTTTCTCGGTGGCCTAGAAGGAAATGATATGCTGCATTACAAGGCAAAAAAAAATAGATTGCATATTCCCAGTGCTAGCTGCTTGAGGGTGATATTAGCTCGGTGACGGAGCTCCAGCTCTGGGACTGGTCGGTACAAAGTGCTCACTCCGTCTTTGAGAGACGTAATTCTTTGCAGCAATACCTCACCTTACCTTGGCTGTAATGTGAAGTGAATTGCAGCCCCAGCTCTGCTGAATGGACAGTCCTGTTTCTCTCTACCCGGCTTATACATATTAATGAAAGATATCAGCCTGTAAAAACCTGGGAAGTACATAATCTCCCTGTGCTGAACACAGCAAATTACTCTCCTCCTCACTGTGTGCTCAAGGGCTCTCAACAGTTTTTTTTTCCATTTTGAAAATGATTTTATGCAGGAAGAATCGAATTGAATTGAAAAGGAGTAGGGCAGTTTTCATCTTCAAGCAATGCACTTGTAGAAAATATGATTGATTTTTTTTTGCGGGGGGGATTATAGCTTTCCCTAGTTACATAGAAACATAGGAAGATAGGAGCAGGAGTAGGCCATTTAGCCCCTCAAGCCTGTTCCGCCATTCAATGAGATCATGGCTGATCTGTGACCTAACCCCATATACCTGCCTAAGCCCCATATCCCTTTCATGTTCCCCTCCCTCTCCTGAGAGCACCACAGACTTTTATTGGGTTACAGGTCGACAGTGCTGGAAAACCTCCTCAGTGGCCTGATAGTCATCAGTAAGTAATTAAATATTTTTATTATATAAAATTGAAGCCACAGTGAAAGGCTGTGCTCACTATCATAGGATAAAGTGTTTGGGGTACAGTATTTGATACAATGTTTGCGGTACAGTGTTTCATACAGTGCTTGTGGTACAGTGTTTCATACAGTGTTTGGGGTACAGTGTTTGATACAATGTTTGCGGTACAGTGTTTCATACAGTGTTTGATACAATGTTTGCGGTGCAGTGTTTCATACAGTGTTCGTGGTACAGTATTTGATACAGTGTTTGCGGTGCAGTGTTTCATACAGTGCTTGTGGTATAGTGTTTGATACAGTGTTTGCGGTACAGTGTTTCATACAGTGTTTGTGGTACAGTGTTTGATACAGTGTTTGCGGTACAGTGTTTCATACAGTGTTTGCTGTACAGTGTTTGATACAGTGTTTGTGGTACAGTGTTTTGTACAGTGTTTGCAGTACAGTATTTCATACTGTGATTGATACAGTGATTCGGGTACAATGTTTGATACAGTGTTTGAGATACAGTATAATTAGATACAGTGTAGTTGGATACAGTGTTTGAGATACGGTGTAATTGGATACAGTGTTTCGGATACAGTGTAATTGGATACAGTGTAGTTGGATACAGTGTTTGGGATGCAGTGTAATTGGATACAGTGTTTCGGATACAGTGTAATTGGATACAGTGTAGTTGGATACAGTGTTTGGGATGCAGTGTAATTGGATACAATGTAGTTGCGTACAATGTAATTAGATACAGTGTTTGGGATGCAGTGTAATTGGATACAATGTTTGGGGTACAATGTAATTAGATACAGTTTGTGGTGTGCAGTGCAGTTAGAAACAATTTTTTGAGAGTACAGTGTAGTAACATTGAGTATTTTGGATGCAGCTGTTTGGAGCTGGCCTCAATCTTCACCTCTACTGAGAGGCTTGAGAGGCTGCGTGCAGGTTGAACACAAAGTCCCGAACAAAATAAACCTTCAGAAGAGGTTCAGTAACGTGAAGATATCCACCAAGGAGAAGATTGAATTAATTTTCGGGTCAGGAGAGGAACCAGAGGAGAACTGATGGCAGCTTAAGGAAGAGACAGCTGGAGGCCCAGTGTTGGGTGATAACAGGAGGCCTTGATCACTGATTCTGGAGGGGACCTACCAAGAATGTCTTATACAATCAGAACATTGGGATCTATTAATAGATTAGGTAGGCTCTCCCGATGGCTCAGATGGTAAAGGCAGTGTGTGGCTGAACCATGCAAACCAGAAGGTCTCTGGTTCCTGTTGTGATAGGACCAAAGACTGCAGCAAAGGTGCTAAAATTGGGCACAGTGCCCTTGGGTTCAAAAGGGGAAAAATCAGCCAAGATTCCTGCCCCTGATCTCCATCCAGTGACCTCGGTTAGAAAGTACCTGCGTGCAGCAGTTGAATGAGAACAGGATCAGACTTGACTGTAATGCCCTCACCCCATGGTCAAATAGCTTGCCCCATGGCCAAATAGCTTGCCCCATAGCCAAATAGCTTGCCAACTCTTACAGTCCAGGCTCACATTTGAAGAATGGGCACTTGAGGGAGGTGATAAAGGGCGCCATTGAACTGTACACCAGCAAGATTCTGGATAGAAGGTGGCAAGATAAAAGGAAGACCTGCCATTGTAAGACCTTTCCTTCAGCTGTTAGTCATACGAAAGAAAGGCTTGCATTTATATAGCGCCTTTCATGACCTCGAAACATCCCAAAGTGCTTTACAGCCAATTGAGTACTTTTTTTGAAGTGTAGTCACTGATGTAATGTAGGAAATGCGGCAGCCCAATTTGCGCACAGCAAGATCCCACAAACAGCAATGTGATAATGACCAGATAATCTGTATTAGTGATGCTAGTTGAGGGATAAATATTGGCCAGGACTCACCTGCTCTTCTTTGAAATAGTGTCATGGAATCTTTTACATCCAACGGAGAGGGCAGAGGGGACCTCAGTTTCATATCTCATCCAAAAGACGGCACCTCCGACAGTGCAGCACTCCCTCAGTACTGGCACTGAAGTGTCAGTCTAGATCTTGTGCTCAAGACTCTGGAGTGAGACTCGAACCCACGACCTTCTGACTCAGGAGAGAGTGCTACCACTAAGCCACGGCTGACACCTAATTGTTAGCAAGGTGGGCTTGAGGGCGGGGAGAGCTGGCGGGCTCCTCTCTTAATGCGGTGCTGTGTACGGTTTCACCAGGCACTGTGCACGATGGGTATTGTGATTTGATAGCAGGAAAGCTTTACTCAGCATTTGCCGTGCTCACTGCAGACTGGTGCAGAGTGGGAAATATTAGCAGGGAAATGAATGTGACACATTTGATAAAAACAGCAGGGCTAGTGAGTGCAATTCTGCTGCCCTGGGTTTTTTCCTTCTCTTGGTTTAACTAAGCACACAGTTCAGAAAAGAACACTAATAATCAGACGCAGTCAGACCCAGTTACTTAAACAACCTGTTTAACTTCACTTTCTATCCACTCCCAAGCAGCGCTGACAGAAGGCAGCTTCAGGGGGAGAGCCTGAGTTATCGAGGCTCCTTTTGAAAGGATATAATAATTTGCAGCTGGGCCTTCAATACAATGAGTGAGGAAAGTCTTTTCAATGTATCCGTCAAGAGAGCGACGGCAAATGTACATTGTGTGGGATGAGTCTCTGCTAGTGCAGCCATCTCTGAGTCAGAAGGTCGTGAGTTCGAGGCCCAGTCCAGGACTTGTAGTAGGCAGTCTAGGCTGACTCTCCAATGCAGTGCTGAGGGAGTGTTCTTTAAACCAAGTCCTCTTGATCCCCAACCCCACCCCCCTTCCCAGTCTGCTTGAAAGGTATTAAACATCCCATTGCAGGATTTGAAGAGCAAGAAGTTCCCCCGATGTCCTGGCCAATATTCCTCCCTCAGCCAGTGCCACCAAAAACTGATGAAATGATCATGCATCTCAGTGGTGGTTTGTGGGGTCTTGCTGTGGCCAAAATGGCTGCTGCATTTGCCAATGTAACAATCACCTCACTTCAAACTAACTCAATGTGTGTGCACCATGAGGCAATGAGAAAGGCCTTTCCCCCTATGCAGCATGGGCCCCCATCAGAACCCACACTGAAACCTGTTCTGAACTCCCTGCTGTCCGTACCTCAATCCACATCCCTACACTCTCTCGACAACCAGGAGCCTCATCCATTGCACTGAGCGGCTGTAGAACTTTCTGCTGATGTGACACCCTGGTCACATCTTCCTCAGCTTTATCTTTAGAAATGTCCTCTTTTGTGCACCAATTTGCTCTCCTTATGCTCTCCGGAAGCCATTGACTCCTTATTGGGAGTTGCCTTCCCCAAAGGAGATGGCTGTCTCACAGAAAACAACTGTCTCACAGGAGATGAGTGTCTCATAGGACGACTGTCTCACAGGAGATGAGTGTCTCACAGAAAACGACAGTCTCACAGGAAATGACTGTCTCAACGAGATGACTGTCTCACAGGAGATGTCTGTCTCACAGAAAACGACTGTCTCACAGGAGATGTCTGTCTCAAAGGACGACTGTCTCACAGGAGATGAGTGTCTCACAGGAGATGTCTGTCTCACAGAAAACAGCAGTCTCACAGGAGATGAGTGTCTCACAGAAAACGACTGTCTCACAGGAGATGACTGTCTCACAGAAAACGACTGTCTCACATGAGATGTCTGTCTCAAAGGACGACTGTCTCACAGGAGATGAGTGTCTCACAGGAGATGTCTGTCTCACAGAAAACAGCAGTCTCACAGGAGATGACTGTCTCACAGAAAACGACTGTCTCACAGGAGATGACTGTCTCACAGAAAACAACTGTCTCACAGGAGATGACTGTCTCACAGAAAACGGCAGTCTCACAGGAAATGACTGTCTCACAGGACAACTGTCTCACAGGAGATGAGTGTCTCACAGAAAACGGCTGTCTCACAGGAGATGAGTGTCTCACAGGACGACTGTCTCACAGGAGATGACTGTCTCACAAAAAACGACTGTCTCACAGGAGATGAGTGTCTCACAGAACGACTGTCTCACAGTAAATGACTGTCTCACAGGAGATGAATGTCTCACAGGAAATGACTGTCTCACAGGACGACTGTCTCACAGGAGATGACTATCTCACAGGAGATGTCTGTCTCATAGGAGATGACTGTCTCACAGGAAATGACTGTCTCACAGGAGACGGCTGTCTCACAGGAGACGTCTGTCTCACAGGAGACGACTGTCTCACAGGGGATGAGTGTCTCACAGGAAATGTTGGTATAAAAACATAAGGAGGTAGAAATTCGACCTCATTTTACAGGCATAAAACGGATGCTACGAGGCCCAATTTCGGGGACCAACTTCCTGCACCCCAAAGGCGCCAGGTATCCCTGGCAACAGCCTAAAATACCTATCAGGTTCCTTAAGAATATAAGTGAGGGGGCCTAATGTCTGCTTTAGGTCCCCTCACAGTAACTCGATTGCGACATGCGGGGCAGGCGATCTCACTCAGTATCCTTAAGCTGCCGCTGAGGCCTCAACAATAGCCGCCAACTATTGGTAAGTTTTAGAGAATTGATTATTTTAAAAAGCTTCCTGTGGAGCCAGGAGAAGCGGGAGTGCTCCCCTGACTCCACATTTGCCCCCACCTGCTGTCCGCTCCACCCCACCCCACCTCTTCCCGGGACAAATTTCTATCTTTTTTTTTTCTAGATTGTAAGAGAAAGTGGAGAGCGAGGGAAGGTGAGGAGTTGCAGGGTTTTGAAGTCCTGGGAGAAGATGAGTTGGAGTAGGAGACTGCAATGTATCCTGAGGATCAGGATGAAGGGCGGCTCACCACCACCTTCTCAAGGGCAATTAGGGATGGGCAATAAATGCCGGCCTTGCCAGCGTCGCCCACATCCCATGAACGAGTAAAAAAAAAAGCTTGTGCTCATCCAACGCTCTGTTGTCCGTATCCTAACTCGCACCAAGTCCTGTTCATCCATCACCCCTGTGCTCGCTGACCTACATTGGCTCCCGGTCCGGCAATGCCTCGAATTTAAAATTCTCATCCTTGTTTTCAAATCCTTCCCTGGCCTCGCCCCCTCCCTATCTCTGTAACCTCCCCCAGCCCTACAACACTCTGAGATCTCTGCGTTCCTCCAATTCTGGCCTCTTGTGCATCCCCGATTTTAATCGCTCCACCATTGGCGGCCGTGCCTTCAGCTGTCTAGGCCCCAAGCTCTGGAATTCCCTCCCTAAACCTCTCCGCCTCGCGACCTCTCCCTTCTCCTTTAAGACCCTCCTTAAAACCTACCTCTTTGACCAAGCTTTTGGTCACCTGTCCTAATATCTCCTTAAATGTCTCGGTATCAGACTTCTGACAAGCGCCCTGGGACATTTTACTACGTTAAGGGTGCTATATAAATGCAAGTTGTTGTTGTTTGGTTGGTGTAATTATATTGAAGGAAGAACAAAGAGAAAGTTCAGTGAAGCATTGATCAAAGTAATATTGGTAAATTAAGGAAAGAAGAAAGGTTATGGCAGGCAGATAGAGGGAAAGAGAAGGAGAGAGAAAGAGAGAGGGAGAGAATGGGAGCGAGGGAAAGAAGAGAGGGAGGGGGAGAGGGAGATGGAGAGAGAGGAGAGTGTGGAGGAAGAGGGGGAGAAGAGGAGGCAAGAGGGAGTGAGAGAGAATGAGAGAGGGGGTGGAGAGTATGGGAGGGAGAGAGGGAGAGTAGAAGAGGGAAAGAGAGAGAATGAGAGAGATAGAGGAGATAGTGGGAGAGAGAGGAGGAGAGAGTGAGAGAGAAGGAGAGGGCAAGGGAAAAACGGAAGGGAGAGAGATTAAAAGAGATGAGAAAAGATCGCCCATCCTTCGACTATCACACACATTGCTTGCGTGCTCCCCATTCCTGATGCCATTATGAGATTTGCAGCTGTACTTTGTACAAGAGGAACCTGCAACTTTTAAAATTCTCGTTAATTTTATAACAGGGATGATCTGATTTATTAATTCATCAGTAATAATTATAACATCAGAGACTCACTGCTCAATTATACCATGCGTGATTACATGGATTTCAAACGATAGAGGCTCTTTGAACAGATTACCCACAGACACCGTCCAGTTGAGTATAAGTGGGTATTGTCAGTTCAGAGTACCCTACCTCTGAAGTGCTTCGATCTTGACCTTGAAATTAGAACAAAAAAAGGTTGTTGCAAATTATAAAGTGTTTCAGTTCTAAAAGCTCTCATGATCAGTTCTCATAACCAATTGTGTGTGGTCCACTGTAGTTAGCAACAGTGATTAGATATGGGGATAGATTATACAAATTAACAATCTTGGCTCCGAACTTCGAACAATGGGAGTGTATATCTAAAATGTGGCCATGACGTCAGCACCCCTGTGGGACAGGTAGTCTGTAATGGAATTCCCAATATCGCTTCCCGTCGTGAGAAACAAGAGCTCATCCCAAAACCTACCGCGTGAAATATTTCTTAGCACTCCTCCAGTAGATTACTGGGTATATGTGCTGCCTGTTGTAGGGTTCTTATTCACCCATAATGTCTCACTCTCAGGGATATGTACCCACTGTGTCTCTCTAAGGGGCATCTACCCATAGTGTCTCTCTAAGGGGTATCTACCCACTGTGTCTCTCTAAGGGGCATCTACCCACAGTCTCTCTCTAAGGGGTATCTACCCACTGTGTCTCTCTAAGGGGCATCTACCCACAGTCTCTCTCTAAGGGGTATCTACCCACTGTGTCTCTCTAAGGGGTATCTACCCATAGTGTCTCTCTAAGGGGTATCTACCCATAGTGTCTCTCTAAGGGGTATCTACCCATAGTGTCTCTCTAAGGGGTATCTACCCATAGTGTCTCTCTAAGGGGTATCTACCCACTGTGTCTCTCTAAGGGGTATCTACCCATAGTGTCTCTCTAAGGGGTATCTACCCACTGTGTCTCTCTAAGGGGCATCTACCCACTGTGTCTCTCTAAGGGGCATCTACCCATAGTGTCTCTCTAAGGGGCATCTACCCTTAGTGTCTCTCTAAGGGGTATCTACCCATAGTGTCTCTCTAAGGGGCATCTACCCACTGTGTCTTTCTAAGGGGTATTTACCCACTGTGTCTTTCTAAGGGGTATCTACCCATAGTGTCTCTCTAAGGGGTATTTACCCACTGTGTCTCTCTAAGGGGTACATACCCACAGTGTCTCTCTAAGGGGTATCTACCCACTGTGTCTCTCTAAGGGGTATTTACCCATAGTGTCTCTCTAAGGGGTATCTACCCATAGTGTCTCTCTAAGGGGTATTTACCCATAGTGTCTCCCTAAGGGGTATCTACCCACAGTCTCTCTCTAAGGGGTATCTACCCACTGTGTCTCTCTAAGGGGTATCTACCCACTGTGTCTCTCTAAGGGGTATATACCCATAGTGTCTCTCTAAGGGGCATCTACCCACTGTGTCTCTCTAAGGGGTATCTACCCACTGTGTCTCTCCTAAGAGTTATATACCGACAGTATCTCTCTGGGGTGTTTATTGGGCAGTGTCCATGGTGACGTGGTTTGAACTGTTCCTTCTGTCTGTGGTTTGAATAAAAATTCAGGACCACCCCATGGGGGAATTGCCATTTTGGACTCGATTTTGCTGCTCGTATAATCTTCAGCAACTTTCTCTCTGGTTCGAAACAGAGCCCTTTTAATTTCCCCTTTGGGAGTCCGCCAATCAGGTTGGACTGTGATACCCATCACGGTCCAATAGCCTGTCAATTCTCCCTGAACAGGCTCACATGTAAATAATGACTGCTTGGGCAAAGTGGGCAGAGAGTGACTGATGTGTGGAACTTTGATAATGAGCCGAAGGGTGGAAATCTGGAGAAATATACAGGTCGTAAGTGCTGGAAGATAAAAAAGGAAAGATTTGTATTTATATAGCGCCTGTCACGACCTCAGGATGTCCCATAGTGCTTTAAGGCCAATGACGTACTTTTGAACCATGGTCTCTGTTGTAATGTAGGGAACACGGCAGCCAATTTGCGCACAGCAAGATCCCAGCAATGTAATAGTGACCAGATAGTCTGGTCGTAAAACATTGGCCAGGCCACTAAATAGTACCATGGCATATTTTACATCCACCTGAGAGAGCAGACAAGGGCTCATTTTAACATCTCATGCAAGGGATAGCACCTCCTGATAGTGTGGCACTCCCTCAGTACTGTACACAAAGTGTCATCCTAGATTATGCACTCAAGTCTCTGGAGTGGGACTTGAACCCACAATCTTCATTATACTCAGAGGTGAGAGTGTTACCCACTGAGCCACAGCCTGATAATGGTTGGGATAGGGTTAATGGAAAGCCTGTGATATGGGGGAGGGAGGGGGGGGGGGGGGTGTGGGGAGAGGAAGGGGGGTTGTCGGCGTCAACGAGGCCAAGAGCCAGAGGGCTGAAGTCATGGTCTGAAAATGAAGTGTACAGTTTGCTCAGCCCAGTAACAGTGACAGGTAGCAGCGTGTTCACTGGGGCAGGATGAATAATGTAGCCTGTGCTCGTTGGAGGCACGCAGGCCCGGGTGAAGATATGCCTGTGGTGTTTCATGTGGGGATAGGCGGATGGGTAATGAGAATATAAAATGCGTGATGTATGGGTTCTCACTACAACACTTGTTCATTCACTCCATCCAGCTGACAGCTCCCAAACAAATCACATCAGCATGGTCTTAGCTTTGGGCCCCTTGTGGATCTGGAGCTTGGTGGCTTGGCCGACTACCAGAAGATAAGTGATTGCACCCTTCAAACCCTTCACTGGTGGCCCCCTTTTACAATCGTCATTGCTTAACCCTGTCAGCATCAATGCTGTTGTGTAAAACAGATGCAGAAATGAG
Organism: Heptranchias perlo; assembly: GCF_035084215.1. Taxonomy (NCBI): domain Eukaryota; kingdom Metazoa; phylum Chordata; class Chondrichthyes; order Hexanchiformes; family Hexanchidae; genus Heptranchias; species Heptranchias perlo. Next base: position 13,539,905 of record NC_090361.1, read on the forward strand.
CAAGCTGTGTGAGACGAAAGATGGATGTTCTCCAGAATTAAAAGGGTGAGGAAGCATTTCATTTCTACCTGTCAAAGCCTCAATATCCACAGATATTTGCACGGTGCTTTCAATTTTATAGTTGGTGGCATTAATGCTGCTAAAAGTACGCCATCTGCACCACAGTCTCCTCGAGATGTAGCTGGGAAGGGCACATTTGCTGCCCGTCGTTAGCTGGCCCTGAGTAATTCTTTCTTACGACCCTGTGGCTTCCCAGGCCCCTTCAGAATTCACTAAAGCCCTGACGTTATGTCATTCTTTAACGTAATTCTGGGAGAGCACAGGCGAGGCGGGGGGAAGGGAGCAGAAAACAAGAAAGAAAGAAAGTCTGGCATTTCTATGACGCCTTTCACAACCTCAGGACATCCCAAAGCACTTCACAGCCAATGAAGTACTTTTGAAGCGTTGTCACTGTTGTAATGTAGGAAACGCGGCAGCCAATTTGAACACAGCAAGATCCCACAGCAGCAATGAGATAATGACCAGATAATTTGTTGGTTGAGGGATAAATATTGGCCAGGACACCAGGGAGAACTCCACTGGTCTTCTTTGAAATAGTGGTCATGGAATCTTTTATGTCCTTCTGAGGGGGCAGACAGGGCCTCGGTTTAACGTCTCATCCGAAGGGAGAAGAACAACAACAACTTGCATTTATATAGCGTCTTTAACGTAGTAAAACATCCCTAGACTCATCACAGGAGCAATTATCAAACAAAATTTTACACTGAGCCACATAAGAAACAGAAAATAGGAACAGGAGTAGGCCATTCGGCCCTTCGAGCCTGCTCCGCCATTCAAAATTATCATGGCTGATCCTCTATCTCAATACCATATTCCCGCTCTCTCCCCATACCCCTTGATGTCTTTTGTGTCTAGAAATCTGTCCAGCTCCTTCTTAAATATATTCAGTGACTTGGCCTCCACAGCCTTCTGTGGTAGAGAATTCCACAGGTTCACCACCCTCTGAGTGAAGAAATTTCTCCTCATCTCAGTCCCAAATGTCCTACCCTGTATCCTGAGACTGTGACCCCTCGTTCTGGACCCTCCAGCCAGGGAAACATCCTCCCTGCATCCAGTCTGTCTAGCCCTGTCAGAATTTTATTTGTTTCAATGAGATCCCCTCTCATTCTTCTAAACTCGAGTGAATACAGGCCGAGTCGACCCAATCTCTCCTCATACGACAGTCCTGCCAACCCAGGAATCAGTCTGGTGAACCTTCGCTGCACTCCCTCTATGGCAAGTATATCCTTTCTAAGGAAAGGAGACCAAAACTGCACACAATACTCCAGGTGTGGTCTCACCAAGGCCCTGTATAACTGCAGTAAGACATCCTTGCTCCTGTACTCAAATCCTCTTGCAATGAAGGCCAACATGCCATTTGCCTTCCTAACTGCTTGCTGCACCTGCATGTTTGCTTTCAGTGACCGGTGTACAAGGACACCCAGGTCCCTTTGTACATCAACATTCCCCAATCTATCACCATTTAAATAACACTCTGCCTTCCTCTTTACCCTTCCGAAGTGGATAACTTCACATTTATCCACATTATACTGCATCTGCCATGTATTTGCCCACTCACTCAACTTGTGTAAATCACCTTGAAGCCTCTTTGCATCCTCCTCACAACTCACGATTCCACCTAGTTTTGTGTCATCAGCAAACTTGGAAATATTACATTTGGTTCCCTCATCCAAATCATTGATATATATTGTGACTAGCTGGGGCCCGAGCACTGATCCCTGCGGTACCCCACTAGTCACTGCCTGCCACCCCGAAAAAGACCCATTTATTCCTACTCTCTGTTTCCTGTCTGTTAACCAATTTTCAATCCATGCCAGTATATTACCACCAATCCCATGTGCTTTAATTTTGCGCACTAACCTCTTATGTGGGACTTTATCAAAGGCCTTCTGAAAATCCAAATCAACGACATCCACTGGTTCTCCCTTATCTATTCTACTAGTTACATCCTCAAAAAACTCCAGTAGGTTTGTCAAATACGAGTTCACTTTCATAAATCCATGTTGACTTTGTCTAATCCCATTGATATTTTCTAAGTGTCCTGTTATCACATCCTTTATAATAGACTCTAGCATTTTCCCTACTACTGAGGTTAGGCTAACCAGTCTGTAGCTCCCTGTTTTCTCTCTCCCTCCTTTTCTAAATAGTGGGGTTACATTTGCCACCCTCCAATCTGCAGGAACTGTTCCACAATCTATAGAATTTTGGAAGATGACAACTAATGCATCCACTATTTCCATGGCTACCTCTTTTAGTACTCTGGGATGCAGATTATCAGGTCCTGGGGATTTATCGGCTTTCAGTCCCATTAATTTCTCCAGCACTATTTTTTTACTAACACTAATTTCTTTTAATTCCTCCTTCTCACTAGACCATTCGTTCCCTAGCATTTCTGGGAAGTTATTTGTGTCCTCTTCCGTGAAGACAGAACCAAAGTATTTGTTTAATTGCTCTGCCATTTCTCTATTCCCCATTATAAATTCTCCTGTTTCTGACTGTAAGGGACCTACATTTGTCTTCACTAATCTTTCTCTTTTTAAATACTTGTAGAAGCTTTTACAGCCCACTTTATGTTCCTTGCAAGTTTACTCTCATGCTCTATTTTTCCCCTCTTAATCAATCTCTTGGTCCTTTTATGCTGAATTCTAAACTGCTCCCAATCCTCAGACTTGCTACTTTTTCTGGCAACTTTATAAGACTCCTCTTTGGATCTAATACTATCCTTAATTTCGTTTGTTAGCCATGGTTGGGCTGCATTTCCTTTTGTGTTTTTACGCCAGAAAGAAATGTATAACTGTTGCAATTCATGCATTCGTTCCTTAAATGTTAGCCATTGCCTATCCACCATCATGCCTTTTAATGAAGGCATGAGATATAATACTTCATGCCAATAAAGAGATATTAGGACAGGTGACCAAAAGCTTGGTCAAAGAGGTGGGTTTTAAGGAGCGTCTTAAAAGAGAAGAGAGAGGTGGAGAGATTTAGGGAGCAAAATCCAGAGCTTAGGGCCTAGGCAGCTGAATGTACAGTCACCAATGGTGGAGCGATTGAATCGGAGATGTGCAAGAGGCCAGAATTGGAGGAGCGCAGAGATCTCGGAGGGTTGTAGGGCTGGAGGAGGTCACAGAGATAGGGAGGGGCGAAGCCATGGAGGGATTTGAAAACAAGGATGAGAATTTTAATAGCGAGCGTCCAATGGCAAGGTCGGCGAGCACAGGGGTGATGGATGAACGGAACTTGATGCGAGTTAGGATACGGGCAGCAGAGTTTAGGAAGAACTCAAGTTTATGGAGGAAGATGGGAGGCCGGTCAGGAGGGCATTGGCATAGTCAAATCTGGAGGTAACAAAGGCATGGATGAGGGTTTCAGCAGCAGATGAGCTGAGGGAGGGGCGGAGACGGGCGATGTTACAGAAGTGGAAGTAGGCGGTCTTGGTGATGGAGAGATATGGGGTCGGAAGCTCATCTCAGGGTCAAATAGGACACCAAGACTGCGAACGGTCTACTTCAGCCTCAAACAATGGCCAGGGAGAGGGGTGGAGTCAGTGGCTAGGGAAACAAGTTTGCAGCGGGGCCCAAAGACAATGCTTCGGTCTTCCTAATACTTAGTTGGAGGAAGTTTTGTCTCATCCAATACTGGATGTCAGACAAACAGTGTGACAAATGAGAGACAGTGGAGGGGTCGAGGGAGGTGGTTGTGAGGTAGAGCTGGGTGTTGTCAGCATACATGTGGAATCTGACGTTGTGTTTTCAGATGATGTCGCCGAGGGGCAGCATGTAGATGAGAAATAGGAGGGGGCCAAGGATAGATCCATGGGGGACTCCAGAGGGAACGGTGCGGGAGTGGGAAGAGAAGCCATTACAGGTGATTCTCTGGCTACGACTGGATAGATAAGAATGGAACCAGGTGAGCGCAGTCCCACCCAGCTGGATAACAGAGGAGAGACGTTGGAGGAGGATGGTGTGGTCAATGTGTCAAAGGCTGCAGACAGGTCAAGAAGAATGAGGGGGGATAGTTTACCATCGTCACAGTCACAGAGGATGTCATTTGTGACTTTTAAAAGGGCCATTTCAGTAACGTGGCAGGGCAGAAGCCTGATTGGAGGGATTCAAACATGGAGTTGCGTGAAAGATGGGCACGGATTTGGGAGGCGACAACATGTTCAAGAACTGGCCAATTCCTGGGCAAGGACAGATGGGTCAAGGGTCGGCTTTTTGAGGAGGTGGGTGATGAAGGCAGATTTGAAGGGGAGGGGAACAGCACCTGAGGGGACAGAACCGTTAGCAATATCAGCTAACATGGGGGCCAGGAAGGGAAGTTGGGTGGCCAGCAGTTGGTGGGAACAGGGTCGAGGGAGCAGGAAGTGGGTCTCATAGTCAAGATGAGTTCGGAGAGGGCATGAGGGGAGATAGGAGAGAACCTAGAGAAAGATGCAAATTCAGGGCTAGGGCAGGGGGAAACCTCAGGGGGAGTTTGGCTCGGTGGGCTAGGGGAAGGGAGGGAAGCAGCAGAGGCAGCTGAACAGATAGTCTCAATCTTAGTGATGAAGAAACCCATGAGCTTCTCACACTTTTCGTTGGAGGTGAGGTTGGAGGGGCAGGGGAGAGGGGTTTAAGAAGCCGGTTTGTAGTGGAGAAGAGAAGCCCGGGGTTATCTTTCCATTCCAGAATGATCCTGGAATAGTGAGCAGTTTTGGCAGAGGAGAGCAAGACCCGATTGTGCTTTATGTGGTCCAGCCAGATCTGGCGATGAATGTCTAGACTGGTTGTCCACCATAAACTTTCAAGTCTGCTTCCCTTGGAGTTAAGGGAGCGGAGATAAGGGCCATACCAGGGGGAACGACCAGGGTGAGAGAGAGTAATGGTTTTAATGGGGACAAGGGCATCAATGGTGGTGGTGAGGGTGTGATTGAGCTGAAATCTTGTGATGAATAGAGGACCAAAGGCTAGACAGTTGGGAATTTGAAAGTGCAATTGTAAGTGACTTGGTGGAGATTTTTTTCCAGGGGCAGACACAGAGGAAGTAGGATTGGGAGAAGGAAGGGGGACGTGGGTGGAGAGGGATACAAGGAAGTGATCAGAGATGGCCTTCCCCATGATTGACATGGTGAGAGTAGAGAAGGCACCTCCAACAGTGCAGCACTCCCTCAGTACTGCAGTGGGAGCGTCAGCCTAGATTTTGTGCTCAAGTCCCTGGATTGGGACTTGAACCCACGACCCTCTGACACAGAGGCGATCACAACACAGAACTTACCGCTCGCAAAAATAAACCCGGCAAATCTCGCTGCGGTCGGGGGGAGGGGGCAAGAGTTCACTTCTGCTGCAGTTCGGGCCCACTCCTGGACATCTCGCTAGATGCTGGGCCCAGAGCCTAGAGAGCAGGCCTAGGGGCCATTGTGGGCCTAACCAGGAAGGAATTAAGAGCTTTTGCCAGTGTTGGAGCTGCAAGAGAGGGGGACAAATTCAGCAACTTCACTGCTTCAAAATCTTCAGCCTGACTGACCACGAGATTCCCCCCTCGCTCCCTTCACGATGGGAAGGGTGCCAATCTGATCTACACATAGGCAGGGGTGCTCCACTCTCCCACGCCCAGGAATTGGCCAGTTCGAGGCAGCAGGTGGCGGTTCTGATTCCGTTACACTGTGTGTGACGGAATCTTTACCCTTGCACGTTAACTGCCTGGTGTGGGACTGGAGTCACATGTAGGCCAAACCAGGTAAGGAGATGGCAGGTTCCCTTTCCCATCAATGAACCAATTGGGTTTTTGCAGCTTTCATGGTCATTTTCTTCCTGGTGCCAGCACACTAATTGTTTTAATTTCCCAACTTGTTATAGTGGGATTCTGAACTCACCGCCTTCTGCGTTCCTAGTCCAGTATCACAACCACGACACAACTGTAGCTGGATAAATGGCACATGACCATTGAGATTTTCTCTAATTCCCCACTTCCCCCGCCCCTCCCCACCCCCACCCCACAAACACATACACAGTCTTTGAGAATCAGGAAAGGGAATCATGGATGATTCCTCCCTCTTTCGCCCAGGAGCGTGGCGGCCAATTGTAATGATCGACTGCTGTCCTTGCTGAGATCGGATACCTGAGCATTGACCAGAGATTGGTCCCAACACATTCTTGTCTGTACATTGGGCAGTGCCTCACCCCTGAATCTGTATATCTCAGTGTATATTGGGCAGTGCTTCACCCCTGAATCTGTATGACTCAGTGTATATTGGGCAGTGCCTCACCCCTGAATCTGTATATCTCAGTGTATATTGGGCAGTGCCTTACCCCTGAATCTGTATATCTCAGTGTATATTGGGCAGTGCCTCACCCCTGAATCTGTATATCTCAGTGTATATTGGGCAGTGCCTCACCCCTGAATCTGTATGACTCAGTGTATATTGGGCAGTGCCTCACCCCTGAATCTGTATGACTCAGTGTACATTGGGCAGTGCCTCACCCCTGAATCTGTATATCTCAGTGTATATTGGGCAGTGCCTCACCCCTGAATCTGTATGACTCAGTGTATATTGGGCAGTGCCTCACCCCTGAATCTGTATGACTCAGTGTACATTGGGCAGTGCCTCACCCCTGAATCTGTATATCTCAGTGTATATTGGGCAGTGCCTCACCCCTGAATCTGTATGACTCAGTGTATATTGGGCAGTGCCTCATCCCTGAATCTGTATGACTCAGTGTATATTGGGCAGTGCCTTACCCCTGAATCTGTATATCTCAGTGTATATTGGGCAGTGCCTTACCCCTGAATCTGTATGACTCAGTGTATATTGGGCAGTGCCTTACCCCTGAATTTGTATATCTCAGTGTATATTGGGCAGTGCCTCACCCCTGAATCTGTATATCTCAGTGTATATTGGGCAGTGCCTTACCCCTGAATCTGTATGACTCAGTGTATATTGGGCAGTGCCTCACCCCTGAATCTGTATAATCTCAGTGTATATTGGGCAGTGCCTTACCCCTGAATCTGTATGACTCAGTGTATATTGGGCAGTGCCTTACCCCTGAATCTGTATGACTCAGTGTACATTGGGCAGTGCCTTACCCCTGAATCTGTATATCTCAGTGTATATTAGGCAGTGCCTCACCCCTGAATCTGTATATCTCAGTGTATATTGGGCAGTGCCTTACCCCTGAATCTGTATGACTACATATTCCTGCAGTGTGTTAAGATAAACGTGTGTTGCCTGTGCGAGCTTTTTAAGGATTTTTGTTTTGTGCACGTCATGGTGAAAGATGTTATTTGGTGGAACTTATCAATTCAGGCACCCAATGTCAGCATCAAGCACTCCCTGGTCAAGTTAGTGCTGGCAGCTATGTTATTTTTTTGTGGCTATTACAAGTTCACATAAAAGGTTCAAGGAACAGCATGTGAATTGCAAAAAATGCCACAAACTTGTGCGATGCGTAGAATCAGTAAGCCCCCAATTTGTCCAGGCTCCGCGCCCAATTTTACAACAGGTGATTTGGAGGCCAAAAGTTATCCTGTGCCACAGGTGCACCTGGGCATCGTTCCGATATTGAAATGACGTAAAACGGGTGCCAACCTGAATGCTCGGACTTTGGGTGAGGCTCTGCCCACAGCCTGGGGCACATGGGAGCGCTGGGACTCAACCCGCTCGAACGAGGGAGATGGCAGTCTTAGCCGCTAGCAAAACTCCCTGAGCGCAAAGATCCATGGGTACCCCAGGCAGGTCAAGCAGGAGTGCGGCAGAAGGCAGAAGGAATTGCGCCATCTTCCGGATTCCGCTGCTACTTTCCGTGGGGATTGGTTTCAGGTGGAACCTCCATGGTCCCCTGCGTCAGAGAGGATATGATCGAGGGGAGATGATTCCCAGGCTGGGGCCAATGTCCATGGATGTTCGAGCTCTTCAGTTTTGGTGTGTTTTTATGACCTTTTGCTCATATTTTGCTCCGTGCACGAGTTGGTTTTTGATGGGTTGTCGGCCATTTTAACATTTTTGTCGGGGTTTTTTTACCCACAGAACTTGGCTGCATTATTCATGGTGGCTAATGGCACAAAATGATGAGGACGGGAATTTTCTTTTGGGGATGGGGTGGGCTCTGAACAAACTATAGGACTTAGAGGAGCCCAGCAAGTACATTTGCCAACGCACCTTGATCCTGGAGTCCAGGGGCCATTAGTGTTCTACATTCCTGGCACAGGCCTGCCCCCAGTGCCCCCTTGCCTCCCACCCCCGACCCCGGAGAGGCCTAGTGCTAGAAAACAGAAGAGCCTGCATACTAGCCTCTGGATCCCCTGGCTGCCGCGAGTTGTTACGATCTGGAATGCGCCTGCCTGAAAGGGCGGCGGAAGCAGATTCAAAAGTAACTTTCAAAAGGGAATTGGATAAATATTTGAAAAGGAAAAACGTGCAGGGCTATGGGGAAAGAGCAGGGGCAGTGGGACTAGTTGGTTAGCTCTTTCAAAGAGCTGGCACAGGGACGATGGGCTGAATGACCTCCTTCTGTGCTGGAAGATTCTATGATTCTATTGGGAGAGGGGTAGAACTTACCCATTTCAGTCGTCTCCGTCCTGCTGCTCTTGCCTCTACATCTGGGCACTCCATTAACGTTCCTGCAGGGAAGAGAACGGGAGGCCTGGAATGCTTCGCCCTCTTCATTACCATAGCAACGCAGGCCTTGCGCATATTGTATTGGAGGCCTAGCTCCACAGCATCGCCCCCGGGGGAACGCCAGAAATCCTCGCGCGACATAAAGGGGGTGGGAGACCCGGCAAAAAGAACCTCTGCCCCCTTTTTCCAGAAAATGGTCGGGGCGGGGGGGAGGGTTCCCCAGAGGTCAAAGGTCAGGAATATTAGCCCCATTAACTGCGGAACACACAGCCTGAGCGCACCCCACCTCAAACAAATTTTTTCCGAAATCTTTGCAAAAGGGATTTATTAAAAGCAAAGATTTGGGGAAACGTTTTGATTTATGGAGAAGAGAAATTCAATTTTACTCACTGCTGCTCAGCTCCCCGTTGCACCGTTAAATGAATATTAATAACCTATTAGAAAAAATAGAGCAGAACTACTCAAAGTAATCCACTGAAGATTAAATTCTGGTTCGATTGCAATGATTACATCACAGAGTTCAATTTTCCATAGAAGACTTCATCACACATCCATTTCGAGGATTGTCCTGATATACATGTCCTTATCACATTCTCACGACAGTCTTTTGAAGTGCAGTCACTGTTATTTTTCCAGGCAAACACAGCTGCCAATTTTTGCACCTCAAGATCCCACTGACGACAAAAGAATGAATGGCCAGTTCACCGTTCCTTTTTTTGGTGGTGTTTGAGGGGGGGACTGTTGGCCGGGACACCAGAACCTTCTTCAAACAATGCCTTGGGATCTTTTACATCCTCCTCAACGGGCAGACGTGGCCTCGGTTTTAAATCTCGGGGTATAAATACGTCTCGGATGGTATCCAAAACTCTGCTGGTCCATATCCTATCTCGCTCACCCATTGCTCCTGTGCTCGCTGACCCACATTGGTTTCCGGTCCGGCAATGCCTCGATTTTAAAATTTTCATCCTCGTGTTCAAATCCTTCCATGGCCTCGCTCCTCCAGGGAATTCCAGAGCTTAGGGCCTAGAAAGCTGAAGGCATGGCCAGCAATGGTGGGGCGAAGGAAGTGGGGGATGCAGAATTCCTGAGGGTTTTGGGGCTGGAGGAGGTATCTCTGTAACCTCCTCCAGCCCCAAAACCCTCAGGAATTCTGCGTTCCTCTTGTGCATCCCCCACTTCCTTCGCCAGACCATTGGCGGCCGTGCCTTCAGCTTTCTAGGCCCTAAGCTCTGGAATTCCCTCCCCAAACCTCTGCGCTTCTTTCTCCTCCTTTAAGACGCTGGTTAAAATCTACCTCATTGACCAAGCTTTTGGTCACCTGTCCTAATGTCTTGGCTCGGTGTCGATTATTGCCCGATTGCACTCCTGTGAAGCGTTTGGGACGTTTTACTACGTTAAAGGCACTATATAAATGCGTTGTTGTAGCACAAAGCAGGCGAGAGCAAATCGGTGGTCCATTTTACACTCCGCTTGATTTTCTGTTCCATGAAGCCGATGGCTGCCAAGCCTCTATCGCCCGCTTTGCTCTACTGCCCAAGGCGGATTCATACCCCCTCATCTGGAAGATGGCACCTCTAACCATGGCAGCACTCCCTCAGTACTGCACTGAAGTGCCGGCCTAGATCGGGGATGTCAAACTCTTTTTATACGGTGGGCCTGATCCTATATCCTGGCACTTGGTGTGGGCCACATTCAGCAAGTTATTCAGATGGAAATAGTCAAAAGACAAACTGTACTTATATTTAGATTTTATTTTTTTAGAAACTTTTCCATAAATCCCATTGGTTTTAAAGCGTCTTTCTGCAACTTCATTTTCTTACTCTGATGATTATTTCCAAATTGATACCAGCATTCAATTCATGCCTGTGGCCAGTAAAACATCTTAAGTTGCTGAATCGCAGATACTCACAAAGGTATGAATGTGCTTGCTGGTAGACAATTAGTTGCTTTGTTTTATTTACACATGCAGGGGTATTGGAAAGACAAGTCCTTCAGGCATTATTCCTAAATTAGAAAGAAAAAGTTCTGCCTCTTTATTGAATAGAATCATTGAATCTTACTGCACAGAAGGAGGCCATTCGGCCCATTGTGCCTTCACCGGCTCTTTGAAAGAGCTATCCAATTAGTCCCACTCCTCCGCTCTTTCCTCACAGCCCTGCAAATTTTTCCTTTTCAAATATATTTCCAATCCCCTTTTGAAAGTTACTATTGAATCTGCTTCCACCGCCCTTTCAGGCAGTGCCTGAGAAAAAAATTCACTTCATTTCTCCTCTGGTTCTTTTGCTAATTAGCTTGAATCTGTGTCCTCTGGTTGCCGACCCTCCTGCCAGTGGAAACAGTTTCTCCCTATCTACTCTACCAAAACCCCTCATGATTTTGAACACCTCTATTTAAATCGCCCCATAGCCTTCTCTGTTCTAAGGAGAACAACCCCAGCTTCTCCAGTCTCTCCATATAACTGAAGTCCCGCATCCCTGGTGCCATTCTAGTAAATCTCCTCTGCACCCTCTCTAAGGCCTTGACATCTTTCCTAAAGTGAGTTGCCCAGAATTGGACACAATACTCCAGCTGAGGCCTAACCAGTGATTTACAATTGAGTGCTCATATAAGTCGGAATTAAATATTGAAACTAAGAGATGAGTTTCAATGAATTTCTCTTCTCCACAAATCAAAATGTTTTCCCAAATCTTTGCTTTTAATAAATCCCTTTGCAAAGATTTAGGAAAAAATTCGTTTGAGGTTGGAGTGCGCTTAGGCTGTGGTTAATCACTGTTAATGAGGCCAATATTCCTGATCTTTGACCTCTGGGGAACCCCCCTCATTTTCTGGAAAGAGGAGGGCGGAGATTCTTTTTGCCGGCTCTCCACCCCCTTTATGTTGCCCAAGGATTTCTGGCATTCCTCCGGGGGTGGTGGTGTGGAGCCACCAATCCGATTGGATGCGGCTGATCTTTGGCCGGTGTCTGAGATCTCCGTGGGCCAATGGTGTCCAGGCCCAAGTCCTAATATACGTCGTCGATAGTGTTTCAGGAGCCGAGGCTGCCCTTTCCCGTTTGTTTAGGCCTGAAGGGGCCCGTTGTGCTGGGTGTTGCCATAGCCCCGACTCCCGCAGTGTGGGTGCCCTGGGCCCATCCACAGTGAGCCGAGAGACCCTGTCGCTCTTTCTAAAGGGACCGGCCTTACTGACTGAACATCTGCCTTCGGGCTCCAGGCAAGGCCCTGGGGCCAGTGTCAGCGGCTCTGCTTCATCCTAGCTTGCCGCGTGTCGTCTCCCCCCGCCTCAGCGTCAATTGGCAACTAGTCAGGAAACGTCCGCTCTGTCACCTTACAATTAAATGACTGTCAGTCACAAAGTCCTCAGGTTAGGTGGTGGCTTCAGTGCTCCATGCCTTGGTCAGAATGAAGCCTTGAAGCCCCGCTCGGGTGTCCCCTGACTGTGGGTCAGATGAAACCGTTCCCGGGGGGCTGTACCTTGACTCCTCTGACTTAGATTGTGTGCCGATAGATTTCCCTGGAATTTGGCTGCTTGAGGTTAATAAGTACCTGAGCCACCTCGGCCGGGACTATCCCAAATTGGAGCCTTGTTCCGTGCAGAGCTAGCTGAGGTACCTATCGGGGGTAGTACAATTGTCCCACACCCATGAGATAGAAAAGGGGAAAACAAGCCAGGCTTCCTGCTCCTAACGAGTGCCCCCTGCTGGAAGGTCCGCGTGCTGGCGAGGGCAGAACCGGGCCGAGCTGCGAGGACCCGTGCTGATTGGATAGCCTGCTCACCGTCCAGTCTCATGGATGAAGAGTGCCCACCTGGAGGGTGCCCAGTGCCTTTTAATTGACCCCCAGCAAGAGTCAGCATCTTCAGGAGGGGAAAGGGGAGAAAGCCGTAAGCAAATACAGTCAAAATAATGTCACCTTGGTGCCGAGAGAACAACCCAGCTTGTGAATCTACTTGTTCAGGAGCTTATTTTACATAGAATTAATTATGTCTACAGCACAGAAACAGGCCATTCGGCCCAACTGGCCTATGCCGGTGTTTATGCTCCACACAAGCCTCTTCCCACCCGATTTCATCTATCCCTATCAGCATATCCTTCTATTCCTTTCTCCCTCGTGTGTTTATCTAGCTTCCTCTTAAATGTATCTATGCTATTCGCCTCAACTACTCCTTGTGGTAGCGAGTTCCACATTCTCACCACTCTCTGGGTAAAGAAGTTTCTCCTGGATTCCCTATTGGATTTATTAGTGACCATTTTATATTTATGGCCCCTAGTTTTGATTTCTCCCACAAAGGGAAATATCTTCTCTACGTCTACCCTATCAAACCTTTTCATTATCTTAATAACCTCTATCGGTCACCCCTCAGCCTTCTCTTTTCTAGAGAAACGAGCCCCAGCCTGTTCATGTGAATGATTGTTTTCTTGTGATGGCTCCTGGCCCCTTTCTTGCTCATTGTTCTCTATCTATCTGTGCAGTAAAAATGGTCCATCTCGAGCATCTTTTGTCGTTCACATCTGCCTATATTCGAATTCCAGTTCTGCCTTAGCCTCCGAAAAAAATGTCAGAAGAACGAAAAAGACAATTATTTTCAACCTACAGTGCAGAAAATACCTTATCAATACAGGAGTCAGAATGTCCATACCCTCTGATTGACCTTAACAATTGCACTTAGAAGAAGAAAGGCAGTTACTTAATGCTGTGTACTTTTGACCTGCAGTCTAAAACTTACAAAACACTTTCCAATCTGCAAAGTACACTAACCAAATAATAATTGAGCTCAGATTAAACTGAGCCTGTGTTTGCTTAATAACAATTAAACTTTGGGACCTTGAAGGTACACAGATTCACCTTTATACATTATGCATTACATGATATGACACTCCTGTCCCTACAAAGCATCGAGTCATCCGAATCATCAGGTGAAGTGCTGCAGGAGACAAGCTGGTTTAAGTTATTTTCTGCATAACTAAACCTTGATATTGGGCAGAAAACAGCCTCAAATGGTAGAGAATTAAAGGGCACCTTGACCGCATGCACAATGCAACAGTAAATCTCAACAGGGCCTTGAGGGTCCAGGATTATATCTAATCCCTGGTGACCACCTCCCACCAAAAGGACTGCCAGCCACTTCCAGTTTCCTGAATTTTTAATTATATCACTAAACAAAATTAATTGCAAAATGTTCTTTGTTTGCAGTACGTAGTCACAGCTGTAAGAAAATGAGCAAAAGTTCAAAATTGGTATTCATGCTTTAAAAATGTCTTCCTGTTCGTTGTCATGGAGATGGAGGCTAGAGGTCATTTGGGGGTGGTTTCGAGTTTCTGTCAGGTAATTTAGCTTAAATTAAAAATTAATTTTATGCAATCAAACGTTGAATATTGAGGAGAGTGCGAGGTGTGGTGACCGCAGGGATTTAGAGCCTGGACGAAGGGTCGATTTAGATTCTGCGTTACTATGGCAACGGGGTCAGTAAAAAAAAATGGCGGCACGACAGAGAATCAGAGTGGACATCACTGTTGCTGGATGGAGAAGCTCCTGGGGATAATAATGTGGCTTCATGGCCAGGATAGCACAGCCCTTAAGGGCTATAGGCCAAAGTGTGGTCAGCTCAAATTTAGATGGACTGAGCTGGATTTAAATCAGCTCCGCTCAGTTCTGGTCTCCATATTACAAAAAGGATATAGAGGCACTGGGAAAAAGTGCAAAGAAGATTTACAAGGGTGATACCAGAACTGAGAGGTTGTACCTATCAGGAAACATTGAACAGGTTGGGGCTCTTTTCTCTCGAAAAGAGAAGGCTGAGGGGTGACCTGATAAAAGTCTTTAATATTATGAAAGGGTTTGATAGGGTATGTTTCCACTTGTGGGGAGTCCAAAACTAAAGGCCATAAATATAAGATGGTCACCAATAAAGAATTCAGGAGAAACGTCTTTACTCAGAGGGGTGAGAATGTGGAACTCGCTATCACATGGAGTGGTTGAGGCGAATAGCATAGATGCATTTAAGCGAAACTAGGTAAGTACATGGGGGAGAAAGGAATAGAAGGTTATGTTGATAGGGTGAGATGAGGTAAGGTGGGAGGTGGCTCATGAGGAGCATAAACACCGGCATGGACCTGTTGGGCTGAATGGCCTGTTTCTGTGCAGTAACTGCTATGCAATACTGTGTATGTAAATAAGTGGAGTGCAGATCACTGCAATTCTTCAGCTCCTGTACAAAAATAATAATCATTTCAACTGATTGAGGGTCAATATGTGAATGATCAACCTTTCCCAGTCAGATGCTGACAGGCCTGCTGTACATTTCTACAATGTTCTGTCCTTGAAGATTTCCATCATTTGTTGTGTTTCTTCCCCCCTCATCCTGCTAATCCAGACATCACTGGGAGGAGATCATTGTGTGCCACACTACATCGGGTGGTCTCTCTCTGTACATATGCTTCTAATTCTCCATCCTTTGCATAACCATCTCTTTTTGGAGGTATTAATTAAAGCAGTTTCAACTGCGTTAGCCAGGAGTTGAGCCCATTCCACTGTGGAGGGAGAGGGGGAAACTCTTGCTATTACCTTCATTAGGGAGAGTCAGACATTCTTCTAATGACCTCTGCCCCCGCCATTTTCCATGTTTTTATCAGATGCTCCTAGTGCGTATCCCCAGGAACCACATAGGAACAGGAGGAGGCCATTCAGCCCCTTGAGCCTGTTCCGCTATTCAATTAGATCATGTCTCATCTGTACCTTAACTCCATCTACCCGCCTTGGTTCCCTAACTCTTAATACCCTTACCTAACAAAAATCGATCAATCTCAGTTTTGAAATTTTCAACTGACCCCCAGCCTTAACAGCTTTTTGGGGGGGAGAGTTCCAGATTTCCACTCCCCTTTGTGTGAAGAAGTGCTTCCTGACATCACCCCTGAACGGCCTTGCTCTAATTTTAAGGTTGTGCTCTCTTGTTCTGGACTCTCCCAGCAGAGGAAATAGTTTCTCTCTATCTACTCTATCAAATCCTTTAATCATCTTAAACAGCTCAATTGGATCACTCCTTAATCTTCTATATTCAAGGAATTGCAAGACTAGGTTATACAACCTATGCTCATAATTTAACCCTTTTAGCCCTGGTATCATTCTGGTGAATCTGCACTGCACCCCCTCCAAGTCCAATACATCCTTCATGAGGTGCAGTGCCCAGAACTGAATGCAATCTCCAAATGGGCTCTAACCAGAATTCTGTCCATAACTTCCTCCCCTTTGTATTCCAGTCCTCTTGAGATAAAGGCCAACATTCCACAAGCCTTTTTAATTATTTTTGGTGCCTGTCCACTAGCTTTTAGTGATTTCTGTACTTGGACCCCCTAAATCTCTCTGCTTATCCACAGTTCCTGGCTTCTCGCCATTTAGAAAATACTCTGATCTATCTTTCTTAGATCCAAAGTGGATGACCTCACACTTCCCCACAATAAACTCCATCTGCCACAGTTTTGCCCACTCACTGAATCTATCAATGTCCCTTTGGAACTTTCTGCTCCCATCTACACTATTTACTGTGCCACTTAATTTAGTGTCATCGTCAAACTTAAATATAAGGCTCTCTATTCCTTCATCCAAGTCATTTATAAATATAGTGAAAAGCTGAGGCCCCAGTACAGATCTCTGGGGGACACCACTAGTCACATCCTGACAATTTGAGTACCACCAGCAAGGAATTTCACCAGTAGACATCCCACTTCAAGAGACTATTCCAATGGATCCTGATGCCTCGAACACCCTACCTCTCAGATTTAGGGTTGTTCCATTCTGTTATGGTTGTGCTCTAGTTAAGTTGGTGTTCCAGTGGATTGATGCTTTGGGAGTGTGGCTATGGAAGGAAGTGGAGTAATAATGCTGTCCAGACATTCCTATATCAAACTGTGTTTCTCTTTCAATCACTCCAGTACGTCGCGGTCTCGCCCACATATGCCGCACAACTGGAGGGAATTCCGCTGCTTCTTCCATATTTGAAGAAGCTTCTCACCAATTTGGTCTTCAGAAGCAATTCTGGCATGCCCCTTCCCCCTTCTCCTCCAACGAGCAGCTTGGCTCCATTACTGACGCTCTCACCTCTGAGTCAGAAAGATCAGTGTTCAAACCCCACTCCAGGATTTGTGCACGTTACCCTGGATGGCACCTCTACGTGGCACTGAAGGAGTGCTGCGTTGTCAGAGTTGTTGTCCTTCAGATTGAGACGTTAAACCGAGTCATTGGCTGCCTGAACTGATGGTAGAGACTTAAAAATCCCATCAGCAGAAAGTTCTAGTGTCCTGACCAACATTCCTCCCTCACCCAAAACTACCAAAAACAGAATGACTGGTCATTCATCTCATTGTTGTCTTTGACCCCCTTGCTGCATAGAAAATGGCTGCCAAAGTTGCTTACAAAGGCACGATGACTACACTTCAAAGCAATTCATTGTTTGTGAAATGCTTTGAGATGTTCCTAAGGTGCAAGATAAGGCATTATATTAATGAAAGTCTGTCCTTTGAACTTAGAGAGATGAAGATGGAGAAACTGGTCAGATGATGGCCTCGAAAGTGTCCCGTGTCCCCTGAAGAGAAGCTTTGGCCAATTGTGTGAGCATTTACAATATTCGTAGCAAGATGAAGGGGTGCGGTCTTCCAGTGGCTACAGACGTCACACTTTCCTTTTACTATGCAGGCTCTTCATATAATCTCCCAGCCATTGCTGACTCTGGCTTGCGTTTAAGAATAAGATTTACTGTACCTTGACCGTTGTGAGCCTGGTAAGCAGGAGGTACTCCAGGGGTGTGGGATGTGGATATAGTTGCTGAGGGGGGATAAAGCAACGGTGCACAACACATTAATGAGAGGCAATTAAAAATCTGGCAGGACCTGAGAGGTGTTGGAGAAGGTTGTGAGATAGCTGCCAGCCCTTTTCCACAGCTTCCCGGGTCTGATCACAGGTCCACGTGATCTGGGCTGCAATGGTGAGAATGTTGGTCCCAAGCAGCTTATCTATTGAACCCAGCACATTTCAATACCTTCTGGTACACGCTGTGAAGAGGCAAACAGGGCCATAAAAAATGCAAACCAAGCACTGGGGTTCATCTCTAAAGCGATAGAATTGAAAAGCAGAGAAGTTATGTTAAACTTCTATAGAACCTTGGTTAGACCACACTTGGAGTATTGTGCACAGTTCCAGTCTGCAAATTATAAAAAGGATTATAGAGGCAGTGGAGAAGGTGCAGAAAAGGTTTACAAGAATGGTACCAGAACTGAGAGGTTACAACATCAGGAAAGACTGAACAGGCTGGGGACCTTTTCACTAGAAAAGAGAAAGCCGAGGGGAGACCTAATAGAGGTCTTTAAAGTTCTAACCCCACCCTAGGAGCATCATGGGGAAGGTACAGAGTCACGTTGACTTCCAATGGGGCCAACTGATGACCTAACTGAAGTGTTTAAGATGATTAAAGGAGTTGATACGATAGATAGAGAGAAACTATTTCCTCTGGTGGGGGGAGTCCAGAACAAGGGGGCTTAACCTTAAAATTGGAGCTAGACCATTGATGTCAGGAAGCACTCCTTCACATAAAGGGTAGTGGAAATCTGGAACTCTCTCTCCCAGAAAACTGTTGAGGCTGGGCGGACAATTGAAAATGTCAAAACTGAGATTGATAGATTTTTGTTAGGCAAGGGTATTAAGGGATATGGAACCAAGGCAGGTAGATGGAGTTAAGATACAGATCAACTGTTAATTGTATCCATGTGATTTATATCAATTAGTGTTAATTGTATTCAGGTGATGGGTATCAATTAGGAACTCACTTGTATCCATTTATAAGAGAGCTGATCTAGGGTGTGGTGTGGGTAATATGGATCTCTGTGAATAAAGGCTTGGAAGCAACTGAAGACCAGACTCTAGCATTCAATCCTTCAACACCAGGCTATCCAGTTTATAACATCATTCATGATCTAATTGAATGGCGGAGCAGGCTCAAGGGGCTGAATGGCCATCTCCTGTTCCTGTGTTCCTCACACTTGCCCAGCAGAGCTCCACGAACCATTGCCAAGCTACGCAGATCATTTCGTGCCCAGTATGGACACTTGCATCGATACCCACGAGGCACCAATGGGCACTCTTGCCAGTGTCATGTGACAGAACTGGATAGTGACTTCCAAAAATAGATTTAAATTGTTGCAGGCTCGAGGGGCTGAATGGCCTACTCCTGCTCATATGTTTCCTAGATTACAACAGTGACTACAGTTCAAAAGTACTTCATTGGCTGTAAAGCGCCTTGGGGCATCTTGAGGTCGTGAAAGGTGCTATATAAATGTAAGATCTTTCTTTCCTAACTGGGCTTCAAGTCAACAGATAGAACCATAGAATCTTACAGCACAGAAGGAGGCCATTTGGCCCGTCGCGCCTGTGCCAGCTCTTTGAAAGAGCTGTCCAATTTAGTCCCACACCCCAACTTTTTCCCCATAACCCTACAAATTAGTCCTCAAGTACATGTCCAATTGCCTGTTGAAAGTTCCTGTGGAATCTGCTTCCACCACCCTTTCAGGTAGATCTACATCTTAATGGACTTACTGCTTCTCACTTGACCGTAAGCAGATCTGAGGCGTTAGTTCATTCTTGCTAACTCTGTTTTATTGCCAACATGTCTTGGGCACTCAATACCTGCATGTCAGGATTGTACAACTGTATTATTATTGGCTGTTTCTAATCTGTGCTGTAATACTTTGTACTGTGTTCACAGATTGTGCTCTGTTTAAAATGAAAACTATTTGGAATCGGCTGCCAATGGAATGCCAAGCTGAGCAGTGAGATGTGAGGGCAGATTTCCAACTTGACACCTGGGTGTAAAATTGGCATTGCGTTCATTTCAATGGAAATGAAAATCGTGGGGGAGAAGGATTGCGGGCATTGTCTATGATGGGCTGTCCATCTGCAATACCAGTTTTACCCTCCAGCGCCAAGTTGGAAATTACTCCATTGGCTACCCGATGCCAGGATGGGGGTGGGGGGGGGCAGCCTCACCCCATGGCAGCACATATTGGCCAATCGTGGGCACCCCATCTACACCGGTGACCACTGAGACACAGGTACGGGGTACAGTAGTCTAATGCTTATGGTGACGGGCTAGCAATCCAGAGGTTGTGAGTTCAAATCCCAACATGGCAAGTTGGTAAACTGACTTCAGTAATTTGTGGACTGGTACCATGACCGCTGCCAGATTGTTGTAAAAACCCAACTGGTTCACTAACGTCTTGCCCTCCCCCTACCTGGTCTGGCCTACATGTGACTCCAGTCCTAACACTACATGGTTGACTCTTAATGCCCTCAGGTAAATGGGTGATGGGCAGTAATTGCGGCCTTGCCTTTGTTCATCATAGGATATATTAGCATATATTAATGCCACTAAAACAGCGGCAAAAAGAGTCGCTGGATTCCGCTGGACAGAGAGGGTTAAAATTCCCCCAATTGTCATAAACTGTGTGGAAAGACGGCATGCAAAAGTGCATGACATTAACGAAAGAAAGCATTTGCATTTACATGGCACCTTTCGTGACCTCAGGGCATCCCAAAGCTCTTTTGAAGTGAAGTCGCTATTGTAATGTGGAGAAAACGACATGATCGATGCACAATTACATCACTGCCTCTTCAGTCGTAGCAGCTACAGATATTCTCAGTGATGGGTTTGATCCCCGCTCTGTGCTAACTCAGCTGGATCTCAGCCCGGGCAGCAGTTGTGATGCTGTCATGAACTTCAGTACCCTGGGGTAAGGAGATGAAAATCAGGCGTAGTTCCTGCATCAAGCCACTTTCAAATGGGCCTGGCTGGCAAGTGTGTGTGTGCGGGTGTATGTATGTGCATGTGTGCTTATGTGCGTGCATGTCTGTGCATATGCGCGTGTGGGAATGTGCGTGCATGTGTATGCGTATTCATGTGTGCGTGCATTTATGTGCGTGCCTGGGTGCACACGTGTGTGTTTATGTGCATGTGGGTGCACATGTGTGTGCGTGTGTCCATGCACATATGTGTGTGTGCCTGTGTTTATGTTGGATGAGGACAGGACTGGGCTCAGTTTGAGACCCCGAGAGGTGAATGACCAGACAAACGCTCACTGCCATGGCTTGCTGGTAAAGAATAACCACTTGGCGTAAGCTCCCAGAGGGCGACTGGCATTGGTGAAATATAATACAATACCTCAGCGAAGCAGATGCCTTCAGAACAGGAGAAATGGGATGAAAATTGTGCCAAATCAAAAATTGCTGTTCCAAAAAGGGCATTGACACCGCGGCTCGCATTCTGTGAGTTTTAACATGATGAGAGGGGACTGGCCAGGATCCAACACACAGGCAAACCGAATAACTAAACCATATGGGGAGAATTAATTGGGACATGCCACTGATTCCAAACCAAGACTAATTTTCACTAATAATTAACAAACTGACTAATAGTTCACTAATAGTTTTTAAAAATGACACTGATTTTCAGTAACACTGATCTTCACCAATAAATAATAAACCAATATTGATTTTTCTGGATCTACAGAAGCATTACCTCATTGTGGTCACTTAGACTGGAGCTGATCCTATTAACCAGATCAGCGCTGAGCTGCTTTTTCCAGCCGATCAAGGCCGGGAGTGGGGGAGGGGAGGGCAAGCCCAGGGCACAGTCGTTGCCAAGATTTCCTTGTGGGGTCAGCAGGAACACTCCTGGAGTCCCAAGGAGCCTTCAGGTCGAACAAAACAACTCAGCTGGGCCTCTTCTGGCCCGATGCCTGCTTGCCGCTTAAGCTGGCAGCTTGGAGAATGGGCGCGATTCGGGCGCCCCTGAGTTGAGTTGGCGTCAGGATCCGAATGATGTCACCAGACCCCGTCATTTGTGTATTCATGTGGCCCCCACCTGCCTGCAGCGTGAGTCCCCCACCTTCCCGAGAACCTGGGAATTAAATGGCGGGACGCAGGAACGCAATCTGGGTTGCCAACCCTCCAGGAATTGATGATTAATCTCCGGGACACTGCTGGGAGCAGCCAGAGATAAAAATCATACTGGTATTAATAACAATAATTTTCTTTCAACACTTTTGTTTATTGATCATAAAAATTTTAGAGTTCGGAACGAAAATGATGTTTGACAATCAAGAATCGTCCAATATGATATCCCCACCATCATAGAAGCCAGTCTTCAGCCAATTTGATTCACTCCACGTCATATCAAGAAAGGGCTGAGTGCACTGGATACAGCAAAGGCTATTGGACCCGAAAACATCCCGGCTGTAGTGCTGAAGGCTTGTGTTCCAGAACTAGCTGCGCCTCTAGCCAAGCTGTTCCAGTACAGCTACAACAATGGCATCTACCCGACAATGTGGAAAATTGCCCAGGTGTGCCCTGTCCACAAAAAGCAGGACAAATTCAATCCGGCCAATTACCGCCCCATCAGTCCACTCTCAATCATCAGCAAAGTGATGGAAGGTGTCGTCGACAGTGCTATCAAGCGGCACTTACTCACCAATAACCTGCTCACCGATGCTCAGTTTGGGTTCCACCAGGACCACTCGGCTCCAGACCTCATTACAGGCTTGGTCCAAACATGGACAAAAGAGCTGAATTCCAGAGGTGAGGTGAGAGTGACTGCCCTTGACATCAAGGCAGCATTTGACCGAGTGTGGCACCAAGGAGCCATATTAAAACTGAAGTCAATGGGAATCAGGGGGAAAACTCTCCAGTGGCTGGAGTCATACCTAGCACAAAGGAAGATGGTAGTGGTTGTTGGAGGCCAATCATCTCAGCCCCAGGACATTGCTGCAGGAATTCCTCAGGGCAGTGTCTTCAGCTGCTTCATCAATGACCTTCCCTCCATCATAAGGTCAGAAATGGGGATGTTTGCTGATGATTGCACAGTGTTCAGTTTAATTTGCAACCTCTCGGATGATGAAGCAGTCCGAGCCTGCATGCAGCAAGACCTGGACAACATCCAGGCTTGGGCTGATAAGTGGCAAGTAACATTCGCGCCAGACAAGTGCCAGGCAATGACCATCTCCAACAAGAGAAAGTCCAACCACCTCTCCTTGACATTCAATGGCATTACCATCGCCAATTCTCCCACCATCAACATCCTGGGGGTCACCATTGACCAAAAACTTAACTGGGCCAGCCACATAAATACTTTGGCTACAAGAGCAGGTCAGAGGCTGGGTATTCTGCGGCGAGTGACTCACCTCCTGACTCCCCAAAGCCTTTCCACCATCTACAAGGCACAAGTCAGGAGTGTGATGGAATACTCTCCACTTGCCTGGATGAGTGCAGCTCCAACAACACTCAAGAATCTCGACACCACCCAGGACAAAGCAGCCCGTTTGATTGGCACCCCATCCACCACCCTAAACATTCACTCCCTTCACCACCGGCGCACAGTGGCTACAGTGTGTACCATCCACAGGATGCACTGCAGCAACTCGCCAAGGCTTCTTCGACATCACCTCCCAAACCCGCGACCTCTACCACCTAGAAGGACAAGGGCAGCAGGCACATGGGAACAACACCACCTGCACGTTCCCCTCCAAGTCACACACCATCCCGACTTGGAAATATATCGCCGTTCCTTCATCGTCGCTGGGTCAAAATCCTGGAATTTCCTACCTAAGGGCACTGTGGGAGAACCTTCACCACACGGACTGCAGCGGTTCAAGAAGGCGGCTCACCACCACTTTCTCAAGGGCAATTAGGGATGGGCAATAAATGCTGGCCTTGCCAGCGATGCCCACATCCCATGAACGAATAATAATAAAAAAATAAGGGAACGAAGAGAACGTCCGCTTTCCAATTGGCTGTGGGAAGGCATTGCGCCTTTAAAATGGACATGTTGGGCAACCAATCAGGTGAGCGCGTGGGCAGGGCAGTTGGAGGGAGGAGGTCCAGGATGAAACCTCCAGGGTACATCCAGCCAGAGTTGGCAACCCTGAATGCAATGGCTTCCGCCCACCAACAGGGAGAGTGTGGTGAAGTTTTGTTATTTTCTTTGTTGTGACCGATGGTTCACCACCCACTTTGGCCCCCACACCCCTCCATTCCCGCCCTCAGTTAAAATCGGCCCTTTACATTATTGAAAAGTCGGAGTAATGGATTGACAGAGAGTCACATGTCAGACTGCGGGACCAAGAGACAGTGTCAGAGTGATCCCGGTTTCAGGGTAGTCTACAGCATGCCATGATAGTTTAAGGCATTGTAAGGTAGATTAGGGAAGGGTAAAGAAAAGTGGACTATGATATAGCACGTTAAGGGTGGTAGGGTAGTGTATCTCGGCTGACATTCTAGTGCATTACTGAGGGAGTGCTGCAGTGTCGGAGGTGCAGTCTCGCGGATGAGACATTAAATCGAGGCCCCGTCTGGTGGATGGGAAAGATCCCACGGCACTATTTTGAAGAGCAGGGCTGTTTTCCCCGGTGTCCTGCCCAATATTTATCCCTCAATCAATATCACTAAATACAGATTATCTGGTCATTGTCACATTGCCGCTTATGGGATCTTGCTGTGCACAAATTGGCTGCCATGTTTCCTACATCACAACAGTGACTACACTTCAAAAGTACTTCGTTGGCTGTAAAGTGCTTTGGGACGTCCTGAGGTTGTGAAAGGCGCTATATAAATGCAAGTCCTTTTTTATGGTGGTACAATAGGATTAAATAGGACAAGTTTAATTTGTTGATGTTGCAGCAAGTATTGTAGGCTACAGCAACATGGTGTTAGGGTATGTTAGAGTATGGTAGTTATTTCACACTTTGGGTCTATTCTAGGGTTCATTGTCGACAGTGACTCCAGTAAGTGGACCTTGAACCCCTTACGATCAGGAATGCGCCCCTACTGCCCGATATTTAGTTAGACAATATTGTGACCAAGGGGCATAACAATGAGACCCCTCCCACTTTGTTAGCTGAATTGGATATTGTATTCCTTGGACATGGCCTCAGGCATTCTTCACCAGTCTTCTGAAAGGCGGTTGATTAAAATTTGCGTGAGATGAGGCCAGATACGATTCGTTAAGTTGCAGTCGGCAAGTGAACAGAGTAACCATTTCAGCAAACCTCAGCTTTCTTCAACTTAATGCCAGTCTCTCCTCACAATAAAGGCCCACAGTATCCTTGTTGGCCCAGCACTCCTGCTCCTCCTCGAGCCTGGGTCCTCGCTGCCACCGGCTTTTGCTGTCAGGCCAGAGATAGGGGGTTGCCAACCCTCCTGGATTGCCCTGGAGTCTCCAGGAATTGAAGATTAATCTCCTGGACACTGCTGCGAGCAAAATCCCAGGTGAGAAATCATTGGGACAATAAAAAAAAATTGAGTTTTTACAATTTCTTTGAAGACTTCCATTTAATAGTTGGAGACTGGGTTGGGTGGGGGGGGAACGGTTGTTTGACTGGGTGGGGCAGTTGGAGGCGGGAGGTCATGTGATGAAACCTCCAGGAATACGTCCAACCGGAGTTGGTAACCATAGCCGGAGACCGTGCCGGCTGCCGGGGAGCTCGCGGTTAAAATGGCGCCATTGGGACGCGACTTTACCATTGAAATTAGGACCCCACTGCTATGGGGCAGGCAGCCTGCCCGTGCCTGAATTCAGACAAGTTAAACAGGTGTGTGGGGGGGAGGGGCGTGCAGTCCGATTCCTCCCCGCCATCTTAACCCTTCCCCCGCCCACACCTGTCCCCCTTAAGCCTTCAACACTTTGACACCAACAGGCTTGCGATCTAATTCCAGATTATTTAATTTGGAAATCCATCTTTTGCTGGCTCACTTTCCTCTTCCTCGTCTATGCCAGATGAATGGAACCATGCGGTTTGTGGCATGATTATAATCTTACTTTCTAATGAGCAAGGCAATGAAATGACCTACTGTACAATCAACTGTTTCATTAAATTGTAATGTTCTTTTTAATAAACAATTTAATTAAAAATATTTTTTGTTTTGGCTATTTATTAACTGCTTCTCTGATAAAAACATTAATGTTTAAATTTATTCCTGTTGCCATTTGAAACCTCTTTTTAACTGCTTTTTCTTAAAGGGGCTCGCTCTCTCCCCGAGGGCTCGGCTGGTTTAATCCAGTGAATAGCTGAGCCACATCTTCACTCAGTGCCAATCCCAGGAGACCGCCAGCCTCCAGCTCATGATTTTCTAACCATTAACTTTAAGAAGCAGGAAAGTTAAGGCTTTAAAACTGCAGCATAGAGTGAGGAGCTGGTTGAAGAAGGGAGGTCATGATGGTAGGAGTAACCTGATGGTGGAAAAGGGAGCTGAAGACAAGTCGGGGTAGGAGGCTGAAAGACGGCAGCATTGCGGGTGAGGGGCTTGATAGTTTGAAAAGATCCAATGGCAATTTTTTTTTATATTATTCGTTCACGGGATGTGGGCGTCGCTGGCGAGGCCAGCATTTATTGCCCATCCCTAATTGCCCTTGAGAAGGTGGTGGTGAGCCGCCTTCTTGAACCGCTGCAGTCCGTGTGGTGAAGGTTCTCCCACAGTGCTGTTAGGAAGGGAGTTCCAGGATTTTGACCCAGCGACAATGAAGGAACGGCGATATATTTCCAAGTCGGGATGGTGTGTGACTTGGAGGGGAACGTGCAGGTGGTGTTGTTCCCATGTACCTGCTGCTCTTGTCCTTCTAGGTGGTAGAGGTCGCGGGTTAGGGAGGTGCTGTCGAAGAAGCCTTGGCGAGTTGCTGCAGTGCATCCTGTGGATGGTACGCACTGCAGCCACAGTGCGCCGGTGGTGAAGGGAGTGAATGTTTAGGGTGGTGGATGGGTGCCAATCAAGCGGGCTGCTTTATCTTGGATGACCCATTCTCCTGGGCTCCCCTCCCCCACTTGGCCATGATCAGCCATGATCTTATGAAATGGCGGAGCAGGCACGAGGGGCTGAATGGCCTACTCCTGTTCCTATGTTCCTATGTTCCTAACTCCTTGCTCTCCAGATCCTAGCAACCCCTAATGCTGCCAGCCTCTGACCTCTTCTGCTCCAAAACTACCCTCCACGTTCCCTTGGGACCCCAGTTCCAACGCCTGGTACTTTGCCCCCACTCTCAGATCCTGGGATTGCCTCTCAGTGCTCCCAATCCCTTAGACTGCGTTCCCGGTGCTTGTTGTTCCCATAACAACCCTTCCAACTGAATGCTTCCAAACTCTGAGACCTCCGTCCTCAAATCCCCCCAGATCGCAGGGTCCCTCGCCCAGTGATCCCAGGACCTGCCAAATCAAACCTTCCTGTCTATTGTTTCGAGAACCCAGGGATGCCCCTCCAAAGAAGAAAGGGAATCTGAAAAGTAGGAGCATTGGAAAATTACACCAGGCACAAGCTCTGGCAAAAGTCACGTGTAGAAGTGGAGTGAGCAGCTCAGCCCTCGGGAAACTTGGGTGCAGAAGTGGTGCAGCCTTTTATAACCTCCCTACAGTCTCCAGCCTTCAGCAGAACACTGAGGGCTCGATTTTGACTCCTGGCGTTAACACCGGTGGTTATGAACGGGGCCTACTGCCGGGTGTCCAAAGCAGCCGCCTGTTTCAGACGACAGGCCCCTTTTAATATGGAAATCGGGGTCCGATGATCTAAACAGGACCCTGATCGCCATTTTAGGCCTGCGCAGTGTGCACACTCTGACCAGTTCCACGGGCGATGGAACCGAAGAGGCCCGGCCAAAGGTAAGTGCCGAATTATTTTTATGGGCCCTACGAGAAGCAGGACTATTCTAGTCCACTACCGCCCAGGACAATCATCCTCTGCGATCGCGACCATCACCGCAGCGCACCCACCCTCTCCAACCTGGTACGTACCTTGCTGGCAACTGCCTCAACCCAATCTTGAGGTT
Source organism: Heptranchias perlo (assembly GCF_035084215.1). Taxonomy (NCBI): domain Eukaryota; kingdom Metazoa; phylum Chordata; class Chondrichthyes; order Hexanchiformes; family Hexanchidae; genus Heptranchias; species Heptranchias perlo. The sequence goes on from NC_090361.1 coordinate 13,567,401, forward strand.
TCAATGCGGCAAGTTGCACCAGGACCCCTGTTCGGCTCCCCACAGCTCACCTGCCAGATTTAAGTGTGGCTGGGGCCTCAAAATGGCGGGGGGAGGGGCCTTCCCGCTGGATCAAATCTCTTCAGGGCATAGCTCACCTTCATTTCCGGTTGGTAGCCCTGTCACCTCTGAGTCAGAAAGTCGTGGGTTCATCTCCCACTCCAAGGACTTGAGCACATAATCCAGGCTGGCACCCCCACTGCAGTACTGAGGGGGTGCTGCACTGGAGTTGCCGTCTTTCAGATGAGACATTAAACCGAGGCCCCATCTGCCCTCTCGGATGGATGTAAAAGATCCCATGACACTATTCGAAGAAGAGCAGGGGTGTTCTCCACGGTGTCCTGACCAATATTTATCCCTCGACCAATATCACTAAAAAAACAGGTTATCTGGTCATTATCTCATTGCTGTTTGTGGGACAGTAGAAGACACCAAAAACATACCGGCAATAGTGGGGAACCACGGGTCTAATGAGAGTGAGGAACTTAAAGTCATTAAGATTAGTAAAGAAAAACTACTGGAGAAATTAATGGGACTAAAAGCCAACAAATCCCCTGGACCTGATGGCCTACATCCTAGGGTTTTAAAAGAGGTGGCTGCAGAGATAGTGGATGCATTGGTTTTGATCTTCCAGAATTCCCTAGATTCTAGAACGGTCCCCGTGGATTGGAAGGTAGCAAATGTAAACCTTCTATTCAAGAAAGGAGGGAGAGAGAAAACAGGGAACTACAGACCAGTTAGCCTGGCATCAGTAGTAGGGAAAATGCTAGAATCTATTATTAAGGACGTGGTAACAGGGCACTTAGAAAATCATAATATGATTAGGCAGAGTCAACACGGTTTTCTGAAAGGGAAATCATGTTTGGGAAATCTATTAGAGTTTTGTGAGGGTGTAACTAGCAGGGTAGATAAGGGGGAACCAGTGGATATATTTGGATTCTCAAAAGGCATTCGATAAGGTGCTACACAAGAGGTTGTTACACAAGATTAGGACTTATGAGATTGGTTATAATATATTAGAATGGGTTGACAATTGTTTAATGGACAGAAAACAGAGAGTAGGAATAAACGGGTCATCTTTGGGTTGGCAGGCTGTAACTAGTGGGGTACCGCAAGGATCAGTGCTTGGGCCTCAACTGTTTACAATGTATATGAATGACTTAAATGAGGGGACCGAGTGTAATGTATCCAAGTTTGCTGATGATACAAAGCGAGGTGGGAAAGTAAGCTGTGAGGAGGATGCAAAGAGTCTGCAAAGGGATATAGACAGGTTAAGTGAGTGGGCGTGTAGGGTGTTTTGGGGGTGTTCTCACCCTATTGATTGGTGCCGATATCGGGTCCCTGGACTAGCCCAGGAACACCTATACCTCATGGATCGGGGTCCGGGAAAAACAGGACTCATGCTAACGCACCCGGTGATGGATCACGTAGCCGAATAGCACAGAGAACACACAAACTCGGTGTTTGATTTTTGAATTGGAAGGTTGGTTTTATTGTACCGCCAACACGAAGAAAATGACGATTAAAATGGTTCTACGCAGTACATTGGGTTACACACACACTACAGTACACTACCCCACTAAACTGAGAGGTTGGTGGGGACCCTGGAGACGCCTATCACATACACACACACACATGGTCAAGGCTCATCAATCCTTGCGCACTTGCAGGTCTGGCTGACCTGTTCCCTCACGTAGGGTTTGTTGGTTTCGCTGGAAGCCGCTCTCCTCTCTGGAGAGCTCGGGTGGCGAAGGAATCAGCCCAAAAGTCAGGGCTGAGTTGCACGAGTGAGGAATCCGAGAGATAAAAGAGAAAAAAGGGGGTTTCAGGCTTCCAATTTTATACCCCTCTCTCACAATAGTTTTTGTAAACAATTTTACAACACCAAGTTATAGTCCAGCAATTTTATTTTAAATTCACAAGCTTTCGGAGGCTTCCTCCTTCCTCAGGTGAACGATGTGGAAATGAAATCCTCGAAATGAAATCGCATTTATAATTCACAGAACAATGTTTGGTGATTACAGACTGTAATTCATCTCCAGACAGGTGGCTGTTTAATTCAACCTTGTTTTTTTTCCCACATTCCACTGTGTTTTGTTGATTCGTTTGGTGACCTTTCAACTGCACCTTCCATCTTAGAATTTTGGTCAATGGCCAAATTTTACAGACTCAGGGAAAAGGTGGAATTCACTGAATTCTACAGGCGAGAAGGTGGCAGATGGAGCATAATGTGGGGAAATGTGAAATTATCCACTTTGGTAGGAAGAATAAAAAAGCAGAATTTTTTTAAACGGTGAGAGACTAAGAAATGTTGGTATTCAGTGGGATTTGGGTGTCCTTGTACACGAATCACAGAAAGTTAACATGCAGGATCAGCAAGCAATTAGGAAGGCAGATGGTATGTTGGCCCTTATTGCAAAGGGGTTGGTATATAAGAGTGAGGAGGTCTTGCTACAATTATATAGGGCTCTGGTGAGACCACATCTAGAGTACTGTGTACAGTTTTGATCTCCTTACCTAAGGAAGGATATACTTGCCTTAGAGGGGGTGCAACGAAGGTTCACTAGATTGATTCCTGGGATAAGAGGGGTGTCCCATGAGGAGAGATTGAGAAGAATGGGCCTACATTCTCTGGAGTTTAGAAGAATGAGAGGTGATCTCATTGAAACGTATAAAATTCTTAGAAGGCTTGACAGGGTAGATGCAGAGAGGCCGTTTCCCCTGGCTGGAGAGTCTACAACTAAAGGTCATAGTCTCAAGATAAGAGGTCGGCCATTTAGGACTGAGATGAGGAAAAATTTCTTCACTCAGAGGGTTGTGAACCTTTTGAGATCTCTACCCCAGAGGGCTGTGGATGCTGAGTCATTGAGTACATTCAAGATTGAGATCGATAGATTTTTGGAGGCTAAGGGAATCAAGGGATCGGGTAGGAAAGTGGAGTTGAGGTAGAAGATCAGCCATGATCTTATTGAATGGCAGCACAAGAGGGCATAACCTCAAAATCAGAGCAAGGCCGTTCAGGTGTCATATCACGAAGCACTTCTTCACATAAATGGTGGTGGAAATCTGGAACTATCTCCCCCAAAAAGCTGTTGAGGCTGGGGGTCAATTGAAAATTTCCAAACTGAGATTGATAGATTTGGATAAGGGTATCAAAGGGTATGGAACCAAGGAGGGTGGATGGAGTTAAGATACAGATTAGCCATGATCTAACTGAATGGCGGAACAGGCTTGAGGGGCTGAATGGCCTCCTCCTGTTCCTAAGTTGCTGCTTCAGTCAGCGATTCCGAGCATGTTCGGCTGGATGTATATGGCGTAGTGTTTGATGTTTCGGGGTGGTGGTTGGAATGATGTAAGTAGCTGAAAAGCTCGCTTGGCTCAGGCTACACAGATGAAGTAATATTTTCTCCCCTCGGACAGAGTGATGCCGGTGTCCAGGAAGTTGACAGCTGCCATGGGTTACGCTGTGTTCAAGAACTTTAGAATGACGCACCGGGGAAATCAAAGCCTTTTTGTGTTTTTTTTTGCGTGCAAACCTGAGGGACTGAGCACCAATCCAAGCTTTTCTGCAACGTCATTCAGAACTCAGCAACATCGAGCTCACACACTCACACCCCATTAACCAGCACCACTTCATTCTGAAGATGTCAGCATTGTTGTAACTCTTACACGGGCGTTGGGCAGGCTTGTGCTTGGCGATACCAGTCCACACACACTTAACACATTCAGGCCACCCTCTCTCTCTCTCCTCTGCTGCATTAACAGAGATGCTAATGCAATTGGATTAATGGCGCCATTATAATAAATGGCAGAGGAATGTTATTCAAATGTGTTAATTATTCCTTACCTTAATATGACAAACAGTAACTACTAGGCTTTCATTTGCATAACGGTAGTCATAGTAACAACAACAACTTGCATTTATATAGCGCCTTTAACATAGTAAAACATCCCAAGGCGCTTCACAGGAGCGATTATCAGACAAAATTTGATACCAAGCCACATAAGGAGATATTAGGACAGGTGACCAAAAGCTTGGTCGAAAAGGTAGGCTTTAGGGAGCATCTTCAAGGAGCAGAGCATGGTAGAGAGGCGGAGAGGTTTAGGGAGGGAATTCCAGAGCTTAGGGCCTAGGCAGCTGAAAGCAAGGCCGTCAATGGTAGAGCGATTAAACTCAGGGGATGCGCAAGAGGCAAGAACTGGAGGAGCGCAGAGATCTCGGAGGGCTGAAGGAGGTGACAGAGATAGAGAGGGGTGAGGCCATGGAAGGATTGAAAAATAAGGATGAGAATTTTAAAACCGAGGCGTTGCTGGAACGGGAGCCAATGGAGGTCAGCGAGCACAGGGGTGATGGATGAACGGGAATTGGTGCGAGTTAGGATACGGGCAGCAGAGTTTTGGATGTGCTCAAGTTTATGGAGGGTGGAAGATGGAGGCCGGCCAGGAGAGCGTTGGAATAGTCGAGTCTAAAGGTAGCAAAGGCATGGATGAGGGTTTCAGCAGCAGATGAGCTGAGGCAGGGGCGGAGATGGGCGACGTAACGGTGGTGGAAGTAGTCAATGTTGGTGATGGAGTGGATATGGGATCAGAAGCTCATCTCGGGATCAAATAGGACGCCAAGGTTGTGAATGGTCTGGTTCAGCCTCGGACAGTGGCCAGGGAGAGGGATGGAGTCGGTGGCTAGGAGACGGAGTTTGTGGCGGGGACCAAAGACAACGGCTTCGGTCTTACCAATATTAAATTGGAGGAAATTTCTGCTCATCCAGCACTGGATGTTAGACAAGCAGCGTGACAAATCAGAGGCAGTGGCTGGGTCGAGAGAGGTGGTGGTGAGGTGGAGCTGGGTGTCGTCAGGGTACATGTGGAACCTGACGTCGTGTTTTCCGATGATGTCGCTGAAGGGCAGCGTGTGGATGAGAAATAGGAGGGGGCCAAGGATAGACCCATGGGGGACTCCAGAGGTAACGGTGCGGGAGTGGGAAGAGAAGCCATTGCAGGTGATTCTCTGGCTACGACTGGATAGATAAAAATGGAACCAGGTGAGCGCAGTCCCACCCAGCTGGAAGATGGTGGAGAGACGTTGGATGAGGATGGTGTGGTCAACCCTGTCAAAGGCTGCAGACAGGTCAAGAAGGATGAGGAGGGATAGTTTACCATCGTCACAGGCACATAGGATGTAATTTGTGACACTGATAACGGCCATTCCAGTACTGTGGCAGGGGTGGAAAGCTGATTGGGGGGGTTCAAAAATGGATTTGCGGGAATTTGGGAGGCAACAACACGTTCAAGGACTTTGGAGAGGAAAGGCAGGTTAGAGATGGGATGGTAGCTTGCAAGGACAGAGGAGAGGCAGAGCGATAGAGAGGCAGAGACATTTAGGGAGGGGATTCCAGAGCTTAGGGCCTAGGCAGCTGAAGGTACGGCCACCGATGGTGAAGCGATGAAAATGGAAAATATAATGGAATGGGCATGCTGATCCTTGTATTTGCTTTGATGACGTGTTTCTCTGATTCCTTTTTGCTCTTGTACACGGGATATTGGCGTCGCTGGCTAGGCCGGCATTTACTGCCCATCCCTAGTTGCCCTTGGGATGGTGGGCCTTGTTTTTGAACCGCTGCAGCCCGTGTGGTGAAGGCACTCCCACAATCCCATCATTCTGATCCGGCGCGGATGAAGAAACAGCAATATTTTCCCAAATCCGCATACCTTGTGACTTGGAGGTGAAGGGATTCCCGCGATATTACATCGAGTCTACAGCACGGAAACAGGCCATTCAGCCCAACTGGTCTATGCCGGCGTTTATTCTCCACATCAGCCTCCTCCCACCCCTCCTCATCTCACCCTATCAGCATATTCTTCTATTCCTTTCTCCCTCATAATGCTTAACTAGCTTCCCCTTAAATGCTCTTGTCCTTCTTGGTGGTAAAGGTCTCATGGACTAGGATGTTCTTTTTAATTCGCTCTCGGCATTTGTGCGTCGCTGGCAAGGCTGGCGTTTATTCCCCTTAAGAAGGTGGCGGTGGGCCTTCTTCTTGAACTGCTTCAGTCCGTGTGGTGAAGGTACTTCCACAGTGCTGTTAGGCAGGGAGTTCAAGGATTTTGATGAAGAAATGGTGAATGTGCTGTCAAAGTAACTTTGGTAAGAAAAAAGTTCATTACCACTGAATTGTTGCACAATCCTGAATATTAAGAAGCATTTCTTGTTATTCTGTTTCAGACTTCAACCTGGAGGCAGACAATCTGTGCAGAGAGTGAGCAGATCAGAAGCCTGGCTCCTTTCCTGATCTCGCAAAGCTGTTGGCAGAATTCCCAGTTAGGACCAGGCAGTGGTGTTCAATCCCTCAGGTACTTATGCAGCTTCCCCTTAAATGCATCTATGCTATTCGCCTCAACTACTCCATGTGGTAGCAAATTCCGCATTCTAACCACCCTCTGGATAAAGAAGTTTCTCCTGAATTCCTTATTGGATTTGTTAGTGACTATCTTGTATTTATGACCCCTAGTTTTGGACTCCCCCACAATTGGAAACATTTTCTCTACGTCTAGCCCATCGAACCCCTTCATAATTTTAAAGACCTCCATCAGGTCGTCCCTCAGGCCTTCTCTTTTTGAGAGTAAAGAGCCCCAGGAGTGGTGGTGACAGAGAGAGTGCCAATATGTGCGAGTGCTGACAAGTGGACACTCCACTCAAACGGGGACTGTCCCTGCTGGCATGCACTTTGGCAATCCATGGGCGACTGCAAAGTTCGTTGTGAATTTAAACTCATCTCAAACTCTGTTGCCCGTATCCATGTCACGGCCCTCTCACCCATCACCCCTGACCTCACTGACCTACATTGGCTCCGGGTCCTCACGCGCCTCAAATTTAAAATTCTCACCCTCGTGTTTAAATCCCTCCTCGGCCTCATTTCTCCCGATCTCTGGTTGGAGGTATTCCTGGAGGTTTCATCACATGACCTCCCACCTCTAACCCCTCCTCCTGGTCAAACAGCCTATTCTCCCCCGTCTTCAATATTTTTATAATGAATAAATGAAAGTATTCAAAGAAAAAGAATAAAGCACACCGTTTTTTTTTAATGCCCCTATGATTTTTCTCCCAGGTGTTGCTCGCAGCAGTGTCGAGGAGATTAATCCTCAATACCAGCTGATGAATCAGTCCTCCTCCATGTTGAACACCACTTGATGGAAGCACTGAGGGTAGCAAGGGCACAGAATGTACTCTGGGTGGGGGACTTCAATGTCCATCACCAAGAGTGGCTCGGTAGCACCACCACTGACCGAGCTGGCCGAGTCCTGAAGGACATAACTACTAGACTGGGCCTGTGGCAGCTGGTGAGCGAACCAACACGAGGGAAAAACTTACTTGACCTCGTCCTCACCAATCTACCTGTCGCAAATGCATCTGTCCATGACAGCATTGGTAGGAGTGACAACCGCACAATCCTCGTGGAGATGAAGTCCTGTCTTCGCACTGAGGACACCATCCAAAGTGTTGTGTGGCACTACCACCGTGCTAAATGGGATAGATTCAGAACAGATCTAGCAGCTCAAAACTGGGCATCCATGAGACACTGTGGGACATCAGCAGCAGCAGAATTGTATTCCAGCACAATCTGTAACCTCATGGCCCGGCATATTCCTCACTCTACCATTACCAACAAGCCAGGGGATCAACCCTGGTTCAATGAGGAGTGTAGAAGAGCATGCCAGGAGCAGCACCAGGCGTACCTAAAAATGAGGTGCCAACCTGGTGAAGCTACAAGTCAGGACAACAGCAGAAGCAACATGCTATAGATGGAGCTAAGCGATTCCACAACCAACAGATCAGATCAAAGCTCTGCAGTCCTGCCACATCCAGTCGTGAATGGTGGTGGACAATTAAACAACTAACGGGAGGAGGAGGCTCTGTAAACATCCCCATCCTCAACGATGGAAGAGTCCACCACGTGAGTGCAAAAGACAAGGATGAAGTGTTTGCAACCATCTTCAGCCAGAAGTGCCGAGTGGATAATCCATCTCAGCCTCCTCCCGATATACCCACCATCACAGAAGCCAGTCTTCGGCCAATTTGATTCACTCCACGTGATATCAAGAAACGGCTGAGTGCATTGGATACAGCAAAGGCTAAGGGCCCCGACAACATCCCAGCTGTAGTGCTGAAGACCTGTGCTCCAGAACTAGCTGCGCCTCTAGCCAAGCTGTTCCAGTACAGCTACAACACTGGCATCTACCCGACTATGTGGAAAATTGCCCAGGTATGTCCTGTCCACAAAAAGCAGGACAAATCCAATCCGGCCAATTACCGCCCCATCAGTCTACTCTCAATCATCAGCAAAGTGATGGAAGGTGGCATCGACAGTGCTATCAAGAGGCACTTACTCACCAATAACCTGCTCACTGATGCTCAGTTTGGGTTCCGCCAGGACCACTCGGCTCCAGAACTCATTACAGCCTTAGTCCAAACATGGTCAAAAGAGCTGAATTCCAGAGGTGAGGTGAGAGTGACTGCTCTTGACATCAAGGCAGCATTTGACCGAGTGTGGCACCAAGGAGCCCTGGTAAAATTGAAGTCAATGGGAATCAGGGGGAAAACTCTCCAGTGGCTGGAGTCATACCAAGCACAAAGGAAGATGGTAGTGGTTGTTGGAGGCCAATCATCTCGGCCCCAGGACATTGCTGCAGGAGTTCCTCAAGGCATTGTCCTAGGCCCAACCATCTTCAGCTGCTTTATCAATGACCTTCCCTCCATCATAAGGTCAGAAATGGGGATGTTCACTGATGATTGCACAGTGTTCAGTTCCATTCGCAACCCCTCAGATAATGAAGCAGTCCAAACCCGCATGCAGCAAGACCTGGACAACACCCAGGCTTGGGCTGATAAGTGGCAAGTAACATTCGCACCAGACAAGTGCCAGACAATGACCATCTCCAACAAGAGAGAGTCTAACCACCTCCCCTTGGCATTCAATGGCATTACCATCGCCGAATCCCCCACCATCAACATCCTGGGGGGTCACCATTGACCAGAAACTCAACTGGACCAGCCATATAAATACTGTGGCTACAAGAGCAGGTCAGAGGCTGGGTATTCTGCAGCGAGTGACTCACCTCCTGACTCCCCAAAGCTTTTCCACCATCTACAAGGCACAAGTCAGGAGTGTAATGGAATACTCTCCACTTGCTTGGATGAGCGCAGCTCCAACAACACTCAAGAAGCTCGACACCATCCAGGACAAAGCAGCCCGTTTGATTGGCACCCCATCCACCACCCTAAACATTTACTCCCTTCACCACCGGCGCACCGTGGCTGCAGTGTGTACCATCCACAGGATGCACTGCAGCAACTCGCCAAGGCTTCTTCGACAGCACCTCCCAAACCCGCAAACTCTACCACCTAGAAGGACAAGAGCAGCAGGTGCATGGGAACACCACCACCTGCACGTTCCCCTCCAAGTCACACACCATCCCGACTTGGAAATATATCGCCGTTCCTTCATCGTTGCTGGGTCAAAATCCTGGAATTCCCTTCCCAACAGCACTGTGGGAGAACCTTCACCACACGGACTGCAGCGGTTCAAGTAGACGGCTCACCACCACCTTCTCAAGGGCAATTCGGGATGGACAATAAATGCCGGCCTCGCCAGCGACACCCACATCCCATGAACGAATAAAAAAAAAAATTCCAGGAGACTCCAGGGCAAACCTGGAGGGTTAGCAACCGTAATTGTGTGTAAGGTATTTTCTACTAAAAATAGAGCGTGTGGCTAAAATGGCATCGCCATGTGACTAGTCAGCAATTTCCATTGGACAACACTCGCTACCACAAGGAGTAGTTGATGCGAATAGCATCGATGCTTTTAAGGGGAAGCTAGATAAACACATGAGGGAGAGAGGGATAGAAGGTTGATGGTGATAGGGTTAAGTGAAGAGGGGTGGGAAGACGCTCGTGTGGAGCATAAACACCGGCATTGACCAGTTGGGCCAAATGGCCTGAATCTGTGTTGTAGGCTCTATGTAACACTGCTATACACCAGTCACCTTGGCGTCATTCACAAGTGTTCAAATTTTACTGCAGGCACCTGTCTCTACAAAAAGTAGAGTACCCAAGTAGATCCCTGTGGCATTCTACTGATCACTAAACTGAAAATCATTACCTTGTCCTTTGTGTTGCCAAAGCAAGTCTCAATCCACTTGCCTAATTTGCCATTACCTTCACATGCATCGACCCTTTTTAGAAGCCTTCAGTGCAACATCTTATCTAATGCATTCTGAAAGCTTGACTACTTATAATCGCTGGATGCCCCGCAACCTTTCGACTTCCCGAAAGAATTCCAGTTGGTCTCTGAGGCAGGAGCTGCCTCTAAAATGCCAATGGCTACACCATGTGACTCCGTCGCCCTTGAGTGGAATGCCATAAAACATTTCCAAGTATTTTCTCTCGTTGTCCTTGAATATACTTGGAAACGTCAGATTCCCGGCCTTACAGCCGAGGTTCCAGTGTTTTTAGGCCTCGATTTTCATGGGAGGATGGGAATGGTGCAGGGGAGCCCGGTTTCGGGCAGTGCACCTGGAGAATTCGGGGACGCGGTGGCCCGGCCGATCTTAACGGCAGAGCCTCATTTAAATAAAACTACCCCGAGTCCCGCCCGACACCCAGCCAGAGCCACTACATGGCCGATGGGCAGGAGCGAGAATTTGGTGGCAGGAGGCCGCAGCCGGGGATCTGTGGGAACGGTCCCCGGCAGTCATTGTAAGGAGAGGATCGAGAGCGGTCGAGGAGGGTGGGATGGGGGGGGGGCGGAGGGGAGCTGCGGAGGCCCAACGCCTCCTTATGGGACCTGGGGAATCACTCCTGCTCCTCCTGGCCCACATAGGGTTCTAAGAAAGATAATTTTTGGACACTTCCCTCAGCCTCTTCCCGCCGTGGTTCTGTTGCTGGGCAGCAGTCAGAGTGGGATTGACGTCAATGTTACATCATGGCGCTGATGACATCATCGGACCGCGACTTTTGCATTTTAAGTAGGCTCCTGCCTGCCTTTAGCGGGAGTCTTTTACAGGGCCTGATTCGCCGCCGTTAATATTACGACGGCTGGGAACGGGACAAGGCGCACTTTTCAAGAGTTTAACCCCTTCTCCCGACCCTTTCCTGCCCCTCGGCGGAAGGGGGAGGGGGGGGGAAGAGTTAAAATTGAGGCCTTTGTTTTGGAGTTGGAGCCTCTGCCCAGTCCAAACAAGGCCACTGAGACGGAGGGGGAGCGTGGGCTCCCCACGCTGGGAGTTCCCGCTCTCTCGGCCTCAATGGGAGCCAAAGTACGTTAGGAAATCAGAACACCACATGAGATGAGTACCGGCCACCTGGAGGCGCCAAAATTGGGCCCGACCTGGGGAGAGATCCAGGCTGTGGTAGGGGCCTGATCCCATGAAGATTGAGGAAGAATTGGTGGTGTTGTTTCATGATCCAAGCTTTTGCTTTCATAGGCATCTTAGGACCACGTACAGGGACCTAAACTCATTAGCACCCAAAGCAGGGAGCAATTTGTGCAGTGCGCACCCAAGGTCTGTCAGAATCAAGAGGCCCAAGAGCTGTCCTCAATTTGTCCTCAGGCCTCACCATCATAATTGCAGCAAATTGAGGGCACCAGTCAGGCACCCCGGTGCGGTTCAGAGAGGTGCTCTCCCTGGTGTCCTGGCCAATATTTATCCCTCAACCACCATCACTAAAACAGATAATCTGGTCATTTATCACATTGTTGTTTGTGGGATCTTGCCATGCGCAAATTGGCTGCTGTGTTTCCTACATTACAACAGTGACTACACTTCAGAAAGTATTTCATTGGCTGTAAAGCACTTTAGGACGTCCTGAGGTTGTGAAAGGCGCTATATAAATGCAAGTTCTTTCTTTCCAGGGAGATGGATGAAGCAATGCTGAAACTCCCTGACCCAGTCAGACACCTCGTTGGACGGTTTGACCACCGGGGACAGTACGGGCCTTGCTTTGGGTTGCCAACCCTCCAGGATTGTCCTGGAGTCTCCATGAGTGAAAGATTAATCTCCAGGCCACTGCTCAAAGTAACCCAGGAGAAAAACCATAGGGACATTATAATTTTCTTTGAACACTTTTGTTTATTAGATATAAAAATATAGGGGGATGGGCCAAAAGGCAGTTTGAGTGGGTGGTGGGGGGTGGCGGTTAGGGTCATGTGATAAAACCTCCGGAAAACGTCCAACCAAAGTTGGCAACCCATTTACCTCTAAAGCTGAGGAAATGCTCTGCAAAACAGAAGCATTAATTGTAAGTAATCCGGAACTCAGCCTCAAGCAAACACAATTCAAAGATAGGAACAGGCGTAGGCCATTCAGCCCCTCGTGCCTGTTCTGCCATTCAATGAGATCATGGCTGATCTGTATCCTAACTCCATCCTCCCGCCTTGGCTCCATGTCCCTTAATACCCTTGGCTAGCAAAAATCTATCGATCTCCAATTTAGAATTATTCATTGAGCTAGCATCTACTGCTTTTTTTGGGAGCGAGTTCCACACTTCTACCACCCTTTGTGTGAAGAAGTGTTTCCTAACTTCTCTCCTGAATGGCCTGGCTCTGATTTTAAGTTTACGTCCCCTTGTCCTAGACTCTCCCACCAGCTGGATTAAGTTTCTCTCTATCTACCCTATCAATTCCTTTCAAAATCCTAAAAATCTCAATCAAATCACCCCTCAACCTTCTGTATTCCAGGGAATACAAGCCTTGTTTACGTAATCTCTCCTCATAATCTAACCCTTGGAGCCCTGGTAACATTCTGGTGAATCTGCACTGCACTCCTTCCAAGGCCAAAGTGCGGTGTCCAGAACTGTACACCGTGCTCCAGATGTGGTCTCACCAGGGCTTTGTGTGGCTGTAGCAAAACTTCCTCCCCTTTATATTCTAGCCCTTTAGTTATATAAAGGCTAACATTCCATTAACCATTTTGATTATTTTTTGTACCTGACTACTACATTTTAGTGATCTGTGTACATGGACCCCTAAATCTCATTGGACCTCCACTGTTCCTAGCTTTTCACCATTTAACATTACTCGAATTGATCCTTTTTTTTGTCCAAAATGGATGACCTGGGTTGAAATTCATCTGCCACAGTTTTGCCCACTCATTTAATTTATCAATGTCTGTTTGTGATTTTATATTCCTGTCTACACTACTTACTGTGCAACCAATTTTTGTGTCATCTTGGCAAACTTGGATATCTGGCTCTCTATTGTGTTATCCAAGTCATTAATAAATCTAGTGAATAGTTGAGGCCCCAGCACAGGTCCTTGTGAGACATCACTAGTCACTTCCTTCCAATTTGAGTACATGCCCATTATCCCCACTCTCTGTCTTCGACCATCTAACCAATCTCCTAACCAGGTCAATTATTTGCCTTCAATTCCATGAGCTTTAATTTTAGTTAACAGTCTCTTATGTGGAACCGTATCGAATGCCTTCTGGAAGTCCATATAAACAACATCCATAGGCATTCCCCTGTCTACTACTTTAGTTACTTCCTCAAAGGTATCCTCTATTAGGTTCGTTAGACACGACCTACCCTTTACAAATCCATATTGGCTCTCTCTAATCAGCTCAGATTTCTCTAAGTGCTCAGTCACACTGTCCTTAATAATAGATTCCAATAACTTCCCCAAAACAGATATTAGATTACCAGGTCTATAATTTCCTGGTTTCTCTCTCTCACCTTTCTTAAATACTGGAGTTACATTTGCAATCTTCCAATCTAAAAGGGACAATTCCTGAATCGAGAGGGCTTTGGAAGATTATGGCTAAAACGTTTGCAATTTCCTCATCTACTTCCTTTAAAACCCTGGGGTGGAAACTATCAGGTCCTGGGGATTTGTCAGTCTTTGGTGCCATTATTTTTTCTAATACTGTTTTCTTCCTTACGTTAACTTTAGTGAATTCCAGTCCTTGATTCATTATTAGTTTCCCGGAATATCGGGTATATTATCCTCTTTCTCTACTGTGAAGACTGACACAAAGTAATTATTCAACAAGTCTGCCATTTCTTTATTTGCAATATTGCCCACTTCTGTTTTTAAAGGGTCCACATTACCCCTGACTACTTTCTCTCCTACTATAATAGAAAAAACTTTTTGTGTTAATCTTGATATCCCTCAAAAGTTTCTTTTTGTATTCCCTTTATGTAGCTATCTTTTTTGTCTTCCTTTGCTGTTCTTTATATCTCTCCTAGTCCCCTGGATCTCCACTATTCTTTGCACTTTTGTGTGCGCTTTCCTTTAGTTTCATGTTATCTCTCACCTCTTTGGTCGACCATGGCTGTTTTATTTGGTAAGTCGACTCTTGCCCCTTAGGGGTCCTGTGTGAAGCTAAATTCTTTTTTGAACACCACCCACTGTTCATTTGTAGTTTTACCCGATAACAGTTTTGACCAGATTTCTGTCATCAGTCTCTATCTCATCCCGTTAAAGTTAGCCGTACCAAAGTCTAGAATCTTGGACGGCCTCAACCGGGATCTTGGGATCATGTCACGCTACATGTAACCCCACCAGCGAAAAAAATTATCTGTTTTTAATACAACTGGTCATTCTCTCTCTTTCTCTGCCTTTCGGTTGTCTCTCTCTCTCTCTCTCTCTGTCTTTGTGTTCTGACCGTTTGTGTATTCAGTAGTCTTGTATGTAATGTTTCTCTGTCTGAACACCATTCAACTCCTTTGATTGCTTTGATAACGGGCAGTTGGAAAGATTATCTGTAATCACCAGGCATTGTTCTCTGACTATATATGCTGTACTTTTATGGAATCTCACACTCACCTGACGAAGGAGGAAGCCTCCGAAAGCTTGTGATTTCAAATAAAGCTGTTGGACTATAACCTGGTGTTGTAAGACTCCTTACATTTGTCCACCCCAGTCCATCTCCACATCATTGAATAAGTTTCCCCTTTTCAAACTCAACATTGAATTCGATCATATTATGATCAGTGTTAGATAAACGTTCCCTTACTGTTAAAATATTAACTAAGTCTGGCTCAATACTCATTACTAAATCTAGTATGGCCAGCCCTAGTTGGTTCTAGAACATTTTGCTCCAGAAAACTATCTTGAATGCACTCTAGAAATTCGCTACCTTTCTGAGTTGAGCTACTCTGCTCTTCCCATTCTAAATGAAAATTAAAGTCTCCCATTAAAACAAATCTGTTTTTGCTACAAGCCTCTTTAATCTCTGAATACATTCTGCCACTTCATTGCTGCTATCAGGAGGCCTGTGGACAACTCCCATTACAGTTTTAAGTCCTCTCTTATTCCTCAATTCTAACCATAGAGTCTCTGCTGATTGCTTTCCCTTACCTACATCCTCTCTTACATTCCTCCCAATAGATTTGTTTTGTTTCAGGTGTTCTCAGTACTTTTTGTGTAAAACTTATAAAACTTTTTTTTTTAATCAGTTGCTACATGGCTTTTTTCATTTTCGTTCTATTAGGCCCTGGTCAATACAGATTAGATCCATAAGTACAACTGAAGTCATTCAGGCCACCCATGCAGACCTGCGATCAATGTACTGCACGTGGTGGGCTAGCTCCATGCTGCTCTGTTTTACACTGTTTGAGTGCCACCGAGAGGGTCTTGCCTACCTTAGCTGACTCCAGACGATTGAACGAACGGACTTACATTTATATATCGCCTTTCACGACCCCAGGATGTCCCAAAGCGCTTTATAGCCAATGAAGTTCTTTTTGAAGTGTAGTCACTGTTGTAATGTAGGAAACATGACAGCCAATTTGCGCACAGCAAGATCCCACAAACAGCAATGTGATAATGGTCAGATAATCTGTTTTAGGTGTTGGTTGAGGGATAAATATTGGCCAGGACACAGGGAAGAACTCCCCTGCTCTTCTTCGAAATAGTGTCATGGGATCTTTTACACCCACCTGAGAGGGCAGACGGGGCCTCGGTTTCATCCGAAAGACGGCACCTCCGACAGTGCAGCATTCCCTCAGTACCACACTGGGAGTGTCGGCCTTGATGATGTGCTGAGTGGGTCTTGAACCCATGAACTTCTACGTCTCAGAGGCGAGAGTGACACCACTGAGTTACGGAAAACACTTTACCACAACACAGGCTGTCTCCTCGGGCAAGGAGTGCTGTATTTTGCAGCAGTACAATGCCTCAGGCCTGTGAGTTTGATCCCTGTTGGATGCTCTCAGCACTTAATCAAGGCCCCGAAAATGTCATTTTGTCCTTCAGTCAGGCCCGATCGATAGGCTTTACTAGCTATGAGTAGACCCTCTCAAGGCTTGCTGTTCTATCGGCTACACCCCCGAGGCTACCTATTACAGCTGAAGGCCTCTTCCAACTTCTCAGAAAATTATAACTCTGCCACATCCAAAGCTTTGGAAAGTGGGAGAAATTGCTTTAATTTCGACTGCAGGAGAGAGTGTAAATTGAACCAGCAAGCAGTGGCTCTTTGATGTGGCATTAACACAACAGAGTGGGTCCCCGTGCAGGAATAGAGATCAGAAATGATATGGTGCAGGGACAGCCAGCAGATCCCAGGCAGTGACGAGCCATGTCGAAACACAGAACGCAATTACGCACTGATGCACGCGATTGATACCCGCGTGCCTGGTCATGTCCTGGTGTTTTTTAATCTAAGGTGTCAGCTGTGGCTCAGTTGTTAGCACTCGTGCCTCTGATTCAGGAAGGTCACAGAATCATAGAAAGGTTACAGCAAGGAAGGAGGCCATTCAGCCCATCGAGTCCACGCCGGCTCTGTGCAAGAGCAGTCCAGCTAGTCCCACGTAGCCGCCCTATCCCCGTAGCCCTGCAAATTTTTGACTTTCAAGTACTTATCCAATTCCCTTTTGAAGGCCATGGTTAAATCTGCCTCCACCACCCCCTCAGGCAGTGCATCGGTCATGGGTTCAAGTCCCACTCCAGAGATTTGAGTATAATATCCAGGCTCCCAGTGCCTGTACTGAGGGGAATGCTGCACTGTCAGAGGTGATGCCTTTTTGAATGAGGCATTAAACCAATGTCCTGTCTGCCCTCTCAGATGGACGCAAAAGATCCCACTATTTCGAAAAATAAGTTTGGCTCAGGAAAAATGAGCCAAATGGCCTCCTTATGCGCTGTAACATTCTATGATTCTATAAAACCTCGGGCTAGGCATCTAAAGCAGGCTTCCACCACTCGGACATCGGCCAATCGGGAGAAACTTCGACCGTTCCTGGCGGCCATCGCTCACTTGAAATTAAATTTAATTTCGTTCTAAGCTTTCCTTAAAAAAAAAGTTCCATGAGCCTTGACCAGTATTTAGTTTCAAATAAAAAATAAATTTGTAAAGACGTTACAACTAAATGGGAATTGATTTGGGCAGTCTCGTTCCTCGCTGTGAGTATTTGCTGCTAGCAGATTGCTTTGCCTCTGTGTCTGCTTGTGTGTCCTTGGCTAGATAACAGTCTCCAATACCTCCCATGCTCAGTAAGGAATTGGCTTGAAAATATACTCCCCTCGTGTAACTAATGTGAAATACAATTGAGGTATTGATTTTAACTTTTTGCAGTCATTTCTAACTCAATTAAAATAAAGAGTAGAGCATAAAATCTATGTAAACTGGCATTGGGAGTAGTGACTGTTATTGTGATGACAAAATTAGAGCCAGTAACATGCATAGTAGGCCAGTCCGCAGCCAAGAAATAGGGAAGTGCAGGCAATTTGTAAAGACCACCTCTTACGAAAGGTAGGTACTGCATAGATTCATCAGGGCCAAAACGATCTCTTGGACTAGTTTCGATCGCTTGGGGTTGGGGCAGGGGGGGAATTTCCCAGATTTTCCCCCCAAATCGCCCTGAGGTTTCTATCTGGTTTCTCGCCTCTCCTAGGAGATCATATCGTTTTGGGTGGGGTGGGGAACGTATATATTGTGACACAAGGGGCTCGATTTGAAACATAAATTGCGGGATATTTGGTTCTTTAACTATCATCCTGCCGGCAATTAAAGCTGGCAGGATGATAGTTAAAGAGCCAAATGTACCTCCTTGAGGTACTTAACGCACTTTACTTGTGACTTATTAGGTAGTTAGAACAATTTAGAACAATCTTCCCCTCTCCCCCGGACTGCAGCGGTTCAAGAAGGCGGCTCACCACCACCTTCTCGAGGGCAATTAGGGATGGGCAATAAATGCCGGCCTTGCCAGCGACGCCCACATCCCGTGAACGAATAAAAAAAATTTAAAAAATCTTCCCCTCTCCCCCCCGATCTTCCCCTCTCCCTCCGATCTTCCCCTCGTTCCCCCCGATCTTCCCCTCTCCCCTCCCCGATCATCCCCTCTCCCCTCCCCGATCTTCCACTCTCTCCCCTGATCTTCCCCTCTCCCTCTGATCTTCCCCTCTTCCCCCCCCGATCTTCCCTTCTTTTCCCCCGATCTTCCCCTCTCCCCTCCCCGATCTTCCACTCTCTTCCCTGATCTTTTCCTCTCCCCCCCCAGATCTTCCGCTCTCCCCCCCCGATCTTCCCCTCTCACCCCCCGATCTTCCGCTTTCCCCCCCGATCTTCCCCTCTCCACCCCCAGTCTTCCCTTCTCCACTCCCCAATCTTCCACTCTCTCCCCTGATCTTCCCCTTTCTCCCTCTCTTTCCCATGGCTTCTGATTCACATCTGGTTTCACCCAGACATGAAGGGCCAGGTCAGGCAAAAAGAAACAAAATAAATTAAATAACCAACCATTGCACAAAGTTAAAACGCAAAATCAACCTACCTTTCCACTCTGTTCCAATGTCTGATGTCTCCCTCTCCGATCTCCCCCTCATCCCCCCCCCAAATGTCCTCCCGATCTCCCCCAACTTCACCCCCCGATGTCCCCCTCTTCGCCCCCCAATCTTCCCCTCTCCCCGGATCTTCCCCTCTCCCCCCGATCTTCCTCTCTCCCCCTACTGATCTTCCCCTCTCCCTCCACCAATCCCCCTCTTCGCCCCCAATCTTCCCCACTCCCCCGGATCTTCCCCTCTCCCCCCCGATCTTCTCCTCTCCCTCCGATCTTCCCCTCTTCCCCCCACGATCTTCCCTTCTTTCCCCCCGATCTTCCCCTCTTCCCTCCCTGATCTTCCACTCTCTTCCCTGATCTTTTCCTCTCCTCCCCCCCCGATCTTCCGCTCTCCCCCCCCAATCTTCCCCTCTCACCCCCCGATCTTCCGCTCTCCCCCCCCGATCTTCCCCTCTCCCCCCCCGGTCTTCCCTTCTCCACTCCCCAATCTTCCACTCTCTCCCCTGATCTTCCCCTTTCTCCCTCTCTTCCCCAATCTTCCACTCTCTCCTCCCCCCCCGATCTTCCCCGCTTCCCTCCCTGATCTTCCACTCTCTTCCCTGATCTTCCAATCTCCCCCCGCCAACCCCAATCTACCGTTCCAGCAGTGGATGGTGTCTCGCTCTCTCTCCCCCCCCGCCTCGGCGTTGCAGCTCCTGTCAGCAGCCAGCCTGTCAATCAGGGGCTGCGGGGCGCGAAACCCGGAAAGAACTTTAATCACCATCAATTACGTTGCGATCGTCGGCAATGGTAAGTTGTTTTGCCACGCGAACCTTCACCCCCCGCTGCCAACCTGCCATCATTCCAAAATTGAACCCAAGGTATCACAATTGTGTGGGGCAGGCTGGGGGGTCTTTTCCTGTCCATCTTATTTCAGAAAAAGGCAAATGTCGGAGGCGGGATGGAGAACAACAAGGATAGATCTAGATTTGCTTCTTGATCTCGGGAGGTGGGCTGGCTATATTAATTGCCCCAAGCCCAGTTGTCCCAAGAAGGTAGCGGTGGGCCTACTTTTTGAACTGGCTAAGTGGCTCCCTAGGCCACTTCAGAGACAAGCTAAGGGCTGGATTCTCCTCTGAATTACTGCCTGTTTCTGGGGCAGATTTGGGTTCTTAGGAACTACTACCCCAAACCTGGTGGAACCCTGCAACACTGCCCAGCGAGAGTCTCAATAACCATTGTAGCTTGCTTTGTATGACATAATATGGCACTATTCGAAAAAGAGCAGGGAAGTTCTCCCCTGGTGTCCAGTATGGCCAATATTTATCCCTCAACCAATATCACTAAAAAACAGATTATCTGATCATTAACACGTTTCTGTTTGTGGGATCTTGCTGTGCACAAATTGGCTGCATTACTACATTACAACAGTGACTACAATTCAAAAGTACTTCATTGGCTGTAAAGTGTTTTGGGACATCTTGTGGTTGTGAAAAGGGCTAGAAATTCAACTTCTTTCTTTTCTGTCTTCTGAGTTACGATTGCCCTCACACCTGTATTCAATGTGTTCTGTTCAGTTCAATGTACCAATATAATGCATGTAAACCATGATTAAAACATAGGACCGCGTGTGAGCGTGGGAGGGACCCAATCAGTAGAGGGGCCACCACACGCACACACTCATTTCGAGTGTTATTATTGGTGACAGAACCGCGTGTACTAATGGTCTGCACTGTTTCAAAGTTTGGAATATTCAGATGACTTAAGATAATTAGACTCACCAATCATTGACTCAATTGGTGTTTTCAGTTCACCAGCAGTAATGCATTAAACAAGCACTGCAATATTCAATGTGCTTTAAGTGCCCTTAACACCAGGTGGGTAATTTTAACGGCAGTGTAAAATGGACCATATCGAATTGGCTGTGCATTCATTATGTGCCCTGCCCGATATTTCCCTCTCATGTACTTTATGGAGAATGGGACGGGATGGATAACAGGCTGCATAATTCGACATTTACACACTCGCCCAAAGTTAAAATCATCCCCCTGGTCTCCTATTTTCTGCCCTGAGGTAAGACAGTGTAAAAAATGAACGGACACTTGGGAAAATACCCCACAGTATTGCTTCATGCTCTTGCTTCTTGCATCGTGGCATCAGAGGCTACTGTTGAACAGCCCTCTTGTTGCTGGTGTTCACTGCCTTCTGTTGAAGCTCTCCCATTTTTCATAGTATGAAGCAGGGATGAACAAGTAACAACACTGACCAGTGGCGTTTGTATTGATTTGAACCATGAAGGAGCTCTGTGTAATAGTTTAAATTGACAGTCTGAGAGCAGTAAATCTCCACCAGCTGTACACCTCGCTTGGCATCTCCGATGTGGTGTAAGGATATAAAACATGGTGATTTATTTCTGTATACAACAGAGGAAAATATAATCTACCCACCGGGAATTTCAGCTGCTTTCCCTTTTGTACGTCACAGAAAGCAGCAAAAGCCACATAATAAAGCACACTGAAAGCCAACTCTTTGATCGAGTTTTCGATCCCAAGGCCCAGCACCCGTTCCCCAACTATTTCTATTTGTGAACCCCTTGGACATTTTTTTGACATTAAAGAATGCAAATTGTTGCTGTTGTACAGAAAATGTGGCATTTCCGCACTCTCAGCGTTGAGCTGCTCGCGAAGGGGGCTAAGATCAGAGAATAAGGGCGACAGGGTTGACCCCTTCTTCCTTCAGGCATGGTTCAAAGTTCGGAGGGCAGGAGGTCTCCCCCGTGTATTAGTTCATGAAAATCTTTGTCCAACACATCTAAGACTGCCAACGACACTACCCAACACTGAGCTTTGGAAGTTAAAGAAAGACTTGCATTTATATAGCACCTTTCACGACCTCAGGACGTCCCAAAGTGCTTTACAGCCAAAGAAGTACTTTTGAATTGTAGTCACTGTTTCAAGGTAGGAAACAAGGTAGCTAAATTGCGCACAGCATGATCCCACAAACAGCAATGCGATAAATGACCAGATAATCTGTTTTTTAGTGATGTTGGTTGAGGGATAAATATTGGCCCAGGACACCAGGGAGAAACTCCCCTGCTCTTCTTTGAGATAATGTCGTGGGATCTTTTATGTCCACCTGAGAGGTCAGACAGGGCCTCAGTTAAACGTCTTATCCGAAAGACGGCACCAACGACAGTGTAGCACTCCCTCAGTACTGCACTGGGGCATCCGCCTCGATTATGTGCTCAAGCCTCTGGATTAACATCACCTGAACCCTTAACGTATAAACATGCTGCTGGGTTTTTTACTCAAGTTTTAAAAACATTTAGTATACCTCTATTGGTGTTGCCTGGATACGCTGTTTTATAACGGGGGAATTATACCATGTAGTACACAGTGTATTATTCTGCTGCTAAGGCAGAGCTGTATAGGGCCTGGCATGTCCCTTTAAGGCCACAAGATTCAAATGTTGTAAATAGGTACATCCTGAGGTCACATGGAGGCTGACTGCAATTGGCCTCAGTACACTGGACTAAGGGAGGAGAAAACAAGCCAGGCTTCCCGCTGCTGGTCGCTACTGGAGAGAGCACAGTGTGGACTCCGGCGGGCGACAGGACGGGGCTCTGATGTTCCCCCACAGTCGAATAGCCCGTTGACACCGGGCTCGCACATAGAGAACGGCACTCCAGCGAGCTCCTGGGGCCACGGGGTGCTGGCAGGACAGAACTTCACATGACAGGAGAGAATGTCGGAAATTCAGACACTGAGGCATCGCACTCCTGTGTGAATTCGCCTTATGCAACGGGAGTGCAGATTGGGAAAGATAGAATCGCAGGACAGGCTGCACAAGTAAACCTTCACGTTCCCGAGTAACTTCACACCCTAAGATTGGCCTCTTGCGCATCCCCGATTTCCATCGCTCCACCATTGGCGGCCGTGCCTTCAGCTGCCTAAGCTCTGGAATTCCCTCCCTAATCTTATCCGCCCTCTACTTCTCTCCCCTCCTTTAATTCGCTCCTTAAAACCTACCTCTTTGACCAAGCTTTTGGTCACCTGTCCTAATATCTCCTTATGTAGCTCGGTGTCAAATTTTGTTTGATAACACTCCTGTGAAGCGCTTTGGGACGTTTTACTACATTAAATGCAAGTTGTTTTTGTTGTTTGGATGACAAGGCCTGTATTTATTTGAATTATTTGTCCTGCTCTCAGCCAATAGACCATGATAACCTGCCTGCTTCATTCAGGAAGAAAATGAATATAGATCTCTATTCAGACAGGTTTCAGCACTTTGCGACTCTGGTAAAACTCAAACATTTTGTTTAAGTTGGGTCCGGGTTTTGTGTTCAGAAAACACAGCTCCAAATTGCAATCAAAGCGCAAAAATCAGGGCCGCAAATCATTCCGTCTTGTTTGTAATTAAAATGGTCACAAGGTGATGTCCTGCACATTCACTCACCATCCCGATTTGGACTTATATCTCCCGTTCCTTCATCGTCACTGGGTCAAAAATCCCTGGATATAATTTGATTGGAACTCCCTCCCTACAGCACTGTGGGAGAACCTTCACCACACGGACTGCAGCGGTTCAAGAAGGCGGCTCACCACCACCTTCTCAAGGGGCAACTAGGGATGGGTAATAAATGCCGGGCTTGCCAGCAACGCCCATATCCCGAGAATGAATTTTTTATAAGTCGTCAAGGAGCCAGAGGTGTGTGGGATTGCTTACAGAAAATGTTATCCACCTTCATCAAGCTAATTATTACCCCCTCATCTCAGAGATCCCTCAGAGAGATCTGACCAGTGTGAGATCTTGTACTGCTTTTTAGAGTCCACATAAGTTCAGGGTGACTCTTTCCTGACAGGAGTCTCACTCTGTCCCTCAATTTTCTCCCTTCCTCAGATCATCCAATATTTCTCACATGTCACTTATTTCTCACACTCTCCCGCCATCCAATAATTCTCACTCTCACCCGCCATCCAATAATTCTCACTCTCTCCCGCCATCCAATAATTCTCACTCTCACCCGCCATCCAATAATTCTCACTCTCTCCCGCCATCCAATAATTCTCACTCTCCCCTGTCATCCAATAATTCTCACTCTCTCCCACCATCCAATAATTCTCACTCTCCCCTGCCATCCAATAATTCTCACTCTCACCCGCCATCCAATAATTTTTACACTCTCCCGCCATCCAATAATTGTCACTCTCTCCCGCAATCCAATAATTCTCACTCTCCCGCCATCCAATAATTCTCACTCTCCCCCGCCATCCAATAATTCTCACTCTCCCCCGCCATCCAATAATTCTCACTCTCTCCCGCCATCCAATAATTCTCACTCTCTCCCGCCATCCAATAATTCTCACTCTCTCCCGCCATCCAATAATTCTCACTCTCCCACCATCCAATAATTCTCACTCTCCCACCATCCAATAATTCTCACTCTCTCCCGCCATCCAATAATTCTCACTCTCTCCCGCCATCCAATAATTCTCACTCTCCCCCGCCATCCAATAATTCTCACTCTCTCCCGCAATCCAATAATTCTCACTCTCCCGCCATCCAATAATTCTCACTCTCTCCCGCCATCCAATAATTCTCATTCTCCCGCCATCCAATAATTCTCACTCTCTCCCGCCATCCAATAATTCTCATTCTCCCGCCATCCAATAATTCTCACTCTCTCCCGCCATCCAATAATTCTCATTCTCCCGCCATCCAATAATTCTCACTCTCCCGCCATCCAATAATTCTCACTCTCTCCCACCATCCAATAATTCTCATTCTCCCGACATCCAATAATTCTCACTCTCTCCCACCATCCAATAATTCTCACTCTCTCCCACCATCCAATAATTCTCATTCTCCCGCCATCCAATAATTCTCACTCTCTCCCGCCATCCAATAATTCTCATTCTCCCACGATCCAATAATTCTCATTCTCTCCCACCATCCAATAATTCTCACTCTCTCCCGCCATCCAATAATTCTCATTCTCCCACGATCCAATAATTCTCATTCTCTCCCACCATCCAATAATTCTCACTCTCTCCCGCCATCCAATAATTCTCACTCTCTCCCACCATCCAATAATTCTCATTCTCCCACCATCCAATAATTCTCATTCTCTCCCACCATCCAATAATTCTCACTCTCTCCCGCCATCCAATAATTCTCATTCTCCCACCATCCAATAATTCTCATTCTCTCCCACCATCCAATAATTCTCACTCTCTCCCGCCATCCAATAATTCTCACTCTCTCCCACCATCCAATAATTCTCATTCTCCCACCATCCAATAATTCTCATTCTCTCCCACCATCCAATAATTCTCACTCTCTCCCGCCATCCAATAATTCTCACTCTCTCCCGCCATCCAATAATTCTCATTCTCCCACCATCCAATAATTCTCATTCTCTCCCACCATCCAATAATTCTCACTCTCTCCCGCCATCCAATAATTCTCACTCTCTCCCACCATCCAATAATTCTCACTCTCTCCCACCATCCAATAATTCTCACTCTCTCCCGCCATCCAATAATTCTCACTCTCTCCCGCCATCCAATAATTCTCACTCTCTCCCACCATCCAATAATTCTCACTCTCTCCCACCATCCAATAATTCTCACTCTCTCCCGCCATCCAATAATTCTCACTTTCTTCTGCCATCCAATAATTCTCACTCTCTCCCACCATCCAATAATTCTCACACTCCCCGCCATCCAATAATTCTCACTCTCTCCCGCCATCCAATAATTCTCACTCTCTCCCACCATCCAATAATTCTCACTCTCTCCCACCATCCAATAATTCTCACACTCCCCGCCATCCAATAATTCTCACTCTCTCCCGCCATCCAATAATTCTCACTTTCTTCTGCCATCCAATAATTCTCACTCTCTCCCGCCATCCAATAATTCTCACTTTCTTCTGCCATCCAATAATTCTCACTCTCCCCTGTCATCCAATAATTCTCACTCTCCCCTGTCATCCAATAATTCTCACTCTCACCCGCCATCCAATAATTCTCACTCTCTCCCGCAATCCAATAATTCTCACTCTCCCGCCATCCAATAATTCTCACTCTCCCCCGCCATCCAATAATTCTCACTCTCACCCGCCATCCAATAATTCTCACTCTCCCGCCATCCAATAATTCTCACTCTCCCCCGCCATCCAATAATTCTCACTCTCTCCCGCCATCCAATAATTCTCACTCTCCCCCGCCATCCAATAATTCTCACTCTCTCCCGCCATCCAATAATTCTCACTCTCTCCCGCAATCCAATAATTCTCATTCTCCCGCCATCCAATAATTCTCACTCTCTCCCGCCATCCAATAATTCTCATTCTCCCGCCATCCAATAATTCTCACTCTCTCCCGCCATCCAATAATTCTCATTCTCCCGCCATCCAATAATTCTCACTCTCTCCCGCCATCCAATAATTCTCATTCTCCCGCCATCCAATAATTCTCATTCTCCCGCCATCCAATAATTCTCACTCTCTCCCGCCATCCAATAATTCTCATTCTCCCGCCATCCAATAATTCTCACTCTCCCGCAATCCAATAATTCTCACTCTCTCCCGCCATCCAATAATTCTCATTCTCCCGCCATCCAATAATTCTCACTCTCCCGCCATCCAATAATTCTCACTCTCTCCCACCATCCAATAATTCTCATTCTCCCGACATCCAATAATTCTCACTCTCTCCCACCATCCAATAATTCTCACTCTCTCCCACCATCCAATAATTCTCACACTCTCCCGCCATCCAATAATTCTCACTCTCTCCCACCATCCAATAATTCTCACTCTCTCCCACCATCCAATAATTCTCACTCTCTCCCGCCATCCAATAATTCTCACTCTCCCCTGCCATCCAATAATTCTCACTCTCCCCCGCCATCCAATAATTCTCACTCTCCCCCGCCATCCAATAATTCTCACTCTCCCCCGCCATCCAATAATTCTCACTCTCCCCCGCCATCCAATAATTCTCACTCTCTCCCGCCATCCAATAATTCTCACTCTCCCCTGTCATCCAATAATTCTCACTCTCACCCGCCATCCAATAATTCTCACTCTCTCCCACCATCCAATAATTCTCACTCTCACCCGCCATCCAATAATTCTCATTCTCTCCCGCCATCCAATAATTCTCACTCTCCCCGCCATCCAATAATTCTCACTCTCTCCCACCATCCAATAATTCTCACTCTCACCCGCCATCCAATAATTCTCATTCTCTCCCGCCATCCAATAATTCTCACTCTCCCCTGTCATCCAATAATTCTCATTCTCTCCCGCAATCCAATAATTCTCACTCTCTCCCGCAATCCAATAATTCTCATTCTCCCGCCATCCAATAATTCTCACTCTCTCCCGCCATCCAATAATTCTCATTCTCCCGCCATCCAATAATTCTCACTCTCTCCCGCCATCCAATAATTCTCATTCTCCCGCCATCCAATAATTCTCACTCTCTCCCGCCATCCAATAATTCTCATTCTCCCGCCATCCAATAATTCTCACTCTCCCGCCATCCAATAATTCTCACTCTCTCCCACCATCCAATAATTCTCATTCTCCCGACATCCAATAATTCTCACTCTCTCCCACCATCCAATAATTCTCACTCTCTCCCACCATCCAATAATTCTCATTCTCCCGCCATCCAATAATTCTCACTCTCTCCCGCCATCCAATAATTCTCATTCTCCCACCATCCAATAATTCTCATTCTCTCCCACCATCCAATAATTCTCACTCTCTCCCGCCATCCAATAATTCTCATTCTCCCACCATCCAATAATTCTCATTCTCTCCCACCATCCAATAATTCTCACTCTCTCCCGCCATCCAATAATTCTCACTCTCTCCCGCCATCCAATAATTCTCACTCTCTCCCGCCATCCAATAATTCTCACTCTCCCGCCATCCAATAATTCTCACTCTCTCCCACCATCCAATAATTCTCACTCTCTCCCACCATCCAATAATTCTCACTCTCTCCCGCCATCCAATAATTCTCACTCTCTCCCGCCATCCAATAATTCTCATTCTCTCCCGCCATCCGATAATTCTCACTCTCTCCCGCCATCCAATAATTCTCACTCTCTCCCACCATCCAATAATTCTCACTCTCTCCCGCCATCCAATAATTCTCACTCTCCCCCGCCATCCAATAATTCTCACTCTCTCCCGCCATCCGATAATTCTCATTCTCTCCCGCCATCCGATAATTCTCACTCTCTCCCACCATCCAATAATTCTCACTCTCTCCCACCATCCAATAATTCTCACTCTCTCCCGCCATCCAATAATTCTCACTCTCTCCCGCCATCCAATAATTCTCACTTTCTTCTGCCATCCAATAATTCTCACTCTCTCCCGCCATCCAATAATTCTCACTTTCTTCTGCCATCCAATAATTCTCACTCTCTCCCGCCATCCAATAATTCTCACTCTCTCCCGCCATCCAATAATTCTCACTCTCTCCCACCATCCAATAATTCTCACTCTCTCCCACCATCCAATAATTCTCACACTCCCCGCCATCCAATAATTCTCACTCTCTCCCGCCATCCAATAATTCTCATTCTCCCGCCATCCAATAATTCTCACTCTCTCCCACCATCCAATAATTCTCACACTCCCCGCCATCCAATAATTCTCACTCTCTCCCGCCATCCAATAATTCTCACTCTCTCCCGCCATCCAATAATTCTCACTCTCTCCCGCCATCCAATAATTCTCACTTTCTTCTGCCATCCAATAATTCTCACTCTCTCCCGCCATCCAATAATTCTCACTTTCTTCTGCCATCCAATAATTCTCACTCTCCCCCGCCATCCAATAATTCTCACTCTCCCCTGTCATCCAATAATTCTCACTCTCACCCGCCATCCAATAATTCTCACTCTCTCCCGCAATCCAATAATTCTCACTCTCCCGCCATCCAATAATTCTCACTCTCTCCCGCCATCCAATAATTCTCACTCTCCCCCGCCATCCAATAATTCTCACTCTCTCCCGCCATCCAATAATTCTCATTCTCTCCCGCAATCCAATAATTCTCACTCTCTCCCGCAATCCAATAATTCTCATTCTCCCGCCATCCAATAAT
The DNA here is from genome assembly GCF_035084215.1 of Heptranchias perlo. Taxonomy (NCBI): domain Eukaryota; kingdom Metazoa; phylum Chordata; class Chondrichthyes; order Hexanchiformes; family Hexanchidae; genus Heptranchias; species Heptranchias perlo. The sequence goes on from NC_090361.1 coordinate 13,596,323, forward strand.
TCTCACTCTCTCCCGCCATCCAATAATTCTCATTCTCCCGCCATCCAATAATTCTCACTCTCTCCCGCCATCCAATAATTCTCATTCTCCCGCCATCCAATAATTCTCACTCTCTCCCGCCATCCAATAATTCTCATTCTCCCGCCATCCAATAATTCTCACTCTCCCGCCATCCAATAATTCTCACTCTCTCCCACCATCCAATAATTCTCATTCTCCCGACATCCAATAATTCTCACTCTCTCCCGCCATCCGATAATTCTCACTCTCTCCCACCATCCAATAATTCTCACACTCTCCCGCCATCCAATAATTCTCACTCTCTCCCACCATCCAATAATTCTCACTCTCTCCCGCCATCCAATAATTCTCACTCTCTCCCACCATCCAATAATTCTCACTCTCTCCCGCCATCCAATAATTCTCACTTTCTTCTGCCATCCAATAATTCTCACTCTCCCCCGCCATCCAATAATTCTCACTCTCTCCCGCCATCCAACAATTCTCACTCTCTCCCACCATCCAATAATTCTCACACTCTCCCGCCATCCAACAATTCTCACTCTCTCCCACCATCCAATAATTCTCATTCTCCCGCCATCCAATAATTCTCACTCTCTCCCGCCATCCAATAATTCTCATTCTCCCGCCATCCAATAATTCTCACTCTCTCCCACCATCCAATAATTCTCACTCTCTCCCGCCATCCAATAATTCTCACTCTCTCCCACCATCCAATAATTCTCACTCTCTCCCGCCATCCAATAATTCTCATTCTCCCGCCATCCAATAATTCTCACTCTCTCCCACCATCCAATAATTCTCACTCTCTCCCGCCATCCAATAATTCTCACTCTCTCCCGCCATCCAATAATTCTCACTCTCTCCCGCCATCCAATAATTCTCACTCTCTCCCACCATCCAATAATTCTCACTCTCTCCCACCATCCAATAATTCTCACACTCTCCCGCCATCCAATAATTCTCACTCTCTCCCACCATCCAATAATTCTCACTCTCTCCCGCCATCCAATAATTCTCACTCTCTCCCGCCATCCAATAATTCTCACTCTCTCCCGCCATCCAATAATTCTCACTCTCTCCCACCATCCAATAATTCTCACTCTCTCCCGCCATCCAATAATTCTCACTCTCTCCCACCATCCAATAATTCTCACTCTCTCCCACCATCCAATAATTCTCACTCTCTCCCGCCATCCAATAATTCTCACTCTCTCCCGCCATCCAATAATTCTCACTCTCTCCCGCCATCCAATAATTCTCACACTCTCCCGCCATCCAATAATTCTCACTCTCTCCCACCATCCAATAATTCTCACTCTCTCCCGCCATCCAATAATTCTCACTCTCTCCCACCATCCAATAATTCTCACACTCTCCCGCCATCCAATAATTCTCACTCTCTCCCACCATCCAATAATTCTCACTCTCTCCCACCATCCAATAATTCTCACTCTCTCCCGCCATCCAATAATTCTCACACTCTCCCGCCATCCAATAATTCTCACTCTCTCCCGCCATCCAATAATTCTCACACTCTCCCGCCATCCAATAATTCTCACACTCTCCCGCCATCCAATAATTCTCACTCTCTCCCACCATCCAATAATTCTCACTCTCTCCCGCCATCCAATAATTCTCACTCTCTCCCGCCATCCAATAATTCTCACTCTCTCCCGCCATCCAATAATTCTCACACTCTCCCGCCATCCAATAATTCTCACTCTCTCCCACCATCCAATAATTCTCACTCTCTCCCGCCATCCAATAATTCTCACTCTCTCCCGCCATCCAATAATTCTCACTCTCTCCCGCCATCCAATAATTCTCACTCTCTCCCGCCATCCAATAATTCTCACTCTCCCCCGCCATCCAATAATTCTCACTCTCTCCCACCATCCAATAATTCTCACTCTCTCCCGCCATCCAATAATTCTCATTCTCCCGCCATCCAATAATTCTCACTCTCTCCCGCCATCCAATAATTCTCACTCTCTCCCGCCATCCAATAATTCTCATTCTCCCGCCATCCAATAATTCTCACTCTCTCCCGCCATCCAATAATTCTCACTCTCCTGCCATCCAATAATTCTCACTCTCTCCCACCATCCAATAATTCTCACTCCCCTGCCATCCAATAATTCTCACTCTCTCCCGCCATCCAATAATTCTCACTCTCTCCCACCATCCAATAATTCTCACTCCCCTGCCATCCAATAATTCTCACACTCTCCCACCATCCAATAATTCTCACACTCTCCCGCCATCCAATAATTCTCACTCTCTCCCACCATCCAATAATTCTCACTCTCTCCCGCCATCCAATAATTCTCACTCTCTCCCGCCATCCAATAATTCTCACTCTCCTGCCATCCAATAATTCTCACTCTCTCCCACCATCCAATAATTCTCACTCTCCTGCCATCCAATAATTCTCACTCTCTCCCGCCATCCAATAATTCTCACTCTCCTGCCATCCAATAATTCTCACTCTCTCCCGCCATCCAATAATTCTCACTCCCCTGCCATCCAATAATTCTCACTCTCTCCCACCATCCAATAATTCTCACTCTCTCCCACCATCCAATAATTCTCACTCTTTCCCACCATCCAATAATTCTCACACTCTCCCGCCATCCAATAATTCTCACTCTCTCCCGCCATCCAATCATTCTCACTCTCTCCCACCATCCAATAATTCTCACACTCTCCCGCCATCCAATAATTCTCACTCTCTCCCGCCATCCAATAATTCTCACTCTCTCCCACCATCCAATAATTCTCACTCTCTCCCACCATCCAATAATTCTCACTCTCTCCCGCCATCCAATAATTCTCACTCTCTCCCACCATCCAATAATTCTCACTCTCTCCTGCCATCCAATAATTCTCACTCTCTCCTGCCATCCAAGATTTCTCACTTCCGTCTCCTGCCCTCTGAACACCTGTAGGGATTGTCAAGTGGATTGTGAAGACCACCATTGCCCTCAATCGTTGTACCACAGGGACCTTACAAACGCCAACAAAGGACTTCACAGAGGTTCCGTCGCTGTTAGACTATTGGACGTTTAACACTTTCTGTTCTGTACAATAAATAAGGGCCAGACTGCAAAATATATTAAAAGCGAACGTGTTTCTTTAAGGTATCAGTGGTGTAAGTGGTGCTTGCTGTGCCGGCCTCGAGCATGTCACTGCCGTCTGGCAGCATTGTCAACTGGTGAGCTGCAGGAGTTACCGCAAGCAACGGACAATGTCCTTTATCTGTGACTAACCCTGATGGGCTTGCACCAGTGCCGAATTGGGGCCCAATTTTGTGACGCCCACCTGCCACTCTCCCTATGCCCCCTCAGTGGGTTCTCTTCATGTTGCACACATGTTGCAAGCCTGGAACAGTGGGCTGTGAGGGTTCCATGGTTACCTGTGACCACTCTCAAATCTGCCCATAGGTGACAGCCTTGCCTCAGTATAGCACTCTCAGCTCTGATCCAGAAGGTTGTGGGTTCAAGTCCCACTCCAGAGACTTGAGCACAAAATCTAGGCTGACAAAATCAATGCAGTACTGAGGGAGTGCTGCACAGTCGGAGGTGCCGTCTTTCAGTTGAGATGTTAAATCGAGGCCCCGTCTGCCCTCTCAGGTGGGTGTAAAAGATCCCATGGCACTAGTTGAAAAACAGCATGGGAGTTCTCCCCGGTGTCCTGGCCAATATCTATCCCTCAAACAACATCGCTAAAGCAGGTGATCTGGTCATCAACACATTGCTGTTTGTGGGATCTTGCTGTGCATAAATTGGCTGCTGCGTTTCCTACATTACAACAGTGACTACGCTTCAAAAAGTACTTCATTGGCTGTAAAAGTGCTTTGGGACCTGAGGTCGTGAAAGGTGCTATATAAATGCAAGTTCTTTCTTTCTTTCATGGCTTCATGTGGGAGCTGGTTCCTCAAAGCCTCTATAGCAGCAGTCAGAGTAAACATGAGGGATGCTGCTATTGTGCCAATGAGCCGTGTAACTGAGGTCTCTATTGTTGTCCAATGGCAGACTGCAGTCCTTGTGATGCTGAACCATGATATCACTCATGGGGGCAAGTGACTCCACAATATCGAGCTCGAACAGCCTCCATTTGGACGAGGCCCAGTAAAGTCTCTATCCCTATAAAAGTCAGTACAGGCGCTCGGCATGCTGCTCCAGAAATGGGGCTTGGGGTACTTTATCTCCCGGGCCTCAATTAAATCCCGTTGGCCGAAATCCCAATCATTCCAGGCGGCAGGTAAGTGGCAGGATCGGCGGCTGAGCTGTCCTGCGGGGGTCCCGAGATCGGGAGAGAGGGTGTGCGAGTCCAGGGCAGGGGAGGTCTAAGCTTTCCTGGTGGGGGCCCGGAAGAACACTCCTGCACCTCTTAGCCCAACAAGATTTAAATGTGTCCGTTTGGGCCTCTTCTGGCCCCCCCGATCCTCTTCTCCAATGGGTTGGCCTGGTTTGAAAACTTGCCACTTCCCGCTTAGGCCACTTTAGTATAAATAGCAGTCAGGTCTCGATGACATCATTAGGAGGCGCCATGCCAATGCTGAAAAGGACCCTGCCGACTTTGAGCGGTTGTCCATGCCGCCTGCTCAGGGCAGCGGGTGAAAATCTGAACCTGTCAAACACCTGGCGGCTCCAGACGATTTCCGCTGGGAGGGTAGGGTCAAAATGGTCCCCTATGTAGTTGACTCTTAATGACCTCAGGGCAACTAGCAAGGGGCAGTAAATTGCCGCCTTTCCAGTATTGCTGGGATCCTGAAAACAATTTTTTTTAAAATAAATTTCAAAGCTGCCTGTAACTCAATTCTGGGGTAAAAATTCCGATTTGCCTGCTCCTCGTGAGCTCAGGGAACAGACATCAAAAAATCTCACAGGCCTAGCCTGCCTTTTTCCATCTATTAGCATCTATCGGAGTGCATAATTTTGCGATATGTACTCCTGGCGTGTGTCAGGTGCGGGCACATTGAAATTTTTACCCCTTTGTTAACGGGTGATTAACAAAACTGAAAAAGAAGCATTTCTGCCGAAAACTCACCAGTGTCAAATGGTCACATGACTCACTCCTTGCTCATTAATGTCAACCATTGGCTTGTTTAGAGCAAGCATTCCATTGGCTGCTGTGAATTCCACTGGCTTGCCAAAGAAAGATAAATCAGAGTATTTTCTAAATGGTGAGAAACTAGGAACTGTAGAGGAGCAGAGAGATTTGGGAGTCCAAGTACACAAATCATTTAAAGCTTGTGGACAGGTACAAAAAGCAATCAAAAGAGCTAATGGAATGTTGGCCTTTATCTCAAGAGGGTTGGAATACAAAGGGGAGGAAGTGAAGCTTCAGTTGTACAGAGTCTTGGTTAAACACCATCTGGAGAACTGCGTTCAATTTTGGGCACTGCATCTCAGGAAGGATATATTGGCCTGGGGGGGATGCGGGGGGTACAGCACAAATTCACCAGAATGATACCAGGGCTTAGACGGATACATTGTGAGGACAGGTTGCATAAACTTGGCTTGTCTTCCCTTGAGTATAGAAGATTGAGGGATGATCTGATCGAGGTGTTTAAAATCTTAAAAGGAGCCAACCTCCCACCTTCCACCCTCTCTAAACTTGAGCTCATCCAAAACTCTGCTGCCCGTTTCCTAACTCACACCAAGTCCCGTTCACGCATCATCCCTGTGCTCGCTGACCTACTTTGGCTCCTGGTCCGGGAACGCCTCAATTTTATTTTCAAATCCATGGCCTTGCCCCTCCCTATCTTTGTGATCTCCTCCAGCCCTACAACCCTCCGAGATCTCTGCGCTCCTCCAATTCTGGCCTCTTGCGCATTTCCGATTTTAATCACTCCACCATTGGCAGTCATGCCTTCAGCTGTCTAGGCCCTAAACTCTGGAATTCCCTCTCTAAACCTCTCCGCCTCTCTCTCCTCCTTTAAGACGCTCTTTAAAACCTACCTCTTTGACCAAGCTTTTGGTCACCTGTCCTAATATCTCCTTATGTGGCTCAGTATCAAATTCTGTTTTGAAAACACTCCTGTGAAGAGCTTTGGCATGTTTTACTACGTTAAAGGCGCTATATAAATGCAAGTTGTTGTTGTTGTTTTTGATAGGGCAGATGCAGAGAAACCATTTCCTTTGGTGGGGGAATCAAGAACAAGGGGGCACAATATTAAAATTTGAGCTCGGCCGTTCAGGGGTGAAACCAGGAAGCACTTATTCACACAAAGAGTAGTGGAAACCTGCAATTCTCTACCCCAAAAGCCTGTGGATGCTGGGGGTCAATTGGAGCTTTCAAGAGTGAGATTGATAGAGTTTTGTTAGATCAGGGTATCAAGGGATGTGGAGCTAAGGGGGGTAAATGGAGTTGAGGTCCAGATCAGCAATGATCTAATTGAATGGCAGAGCAGGCTCGAGGGACTGAATGGCCTCCTCCTGTTCCTATGTTCCTATGAAATATCGGCAGTAGAATGACCGCCCGTAACGCAGAAGGAACATTTCAGAAATGGAGTTAAGGAGCGGGTCAGCCAATTCAGATTTACCCTAAAATGTTGTTCTAATCCATCAATGTGAAGGAACAATCCAACTGTTTAGAGAGATGGTAGTCATGATGTGGAGATGCCGGTGATGGACTGGGGTTGACAATTGTAAACAATTTTACAACACCAAGTTATAGTCCAGCAATTTTATTTTAAATTCACAAGCTTTCGGAGATTTTCTCCTTCCTCAGGCATTTGCCTGAGGAAGGAGAAAATCTCCGAAAGCTTGTGAATTTAAAATAAAATTGCTGGACTATAACTTGGTGTTGTAAAATTGTTTACAATTGTTTAGAGAGAAGGGAAGGAGATAGAAACACATTGCTGAATCGACTCCTTGCTGCCTTCGTATCACGTGAAGCCTTGGCCCTCTGCAAAAACATCTTCCTATACAACATGAGCCAATAGAACTGCCTCTTGGTTTACCCACAGGATAATTACTTGTGAAGGAAAGCACATTCATATAGCGCCTTTAATGTAGTAAAACGATCCAAGGCACTTCACAGGAGCGATTATCAAACAAAATTTGACACTGAGCCACATAAGGAGATATTAGGACAGGTGACCAAAAGCTTGGTCGAAGAGGTAGGTTTTAAGGAGCGTCTTAAAGGCAGAGAGGGGTAGAGAGGCGGAGAGGTTTAGGAAGGGAATTCCAGAGCTTAGGGCCGAGGCAGCTGAAGGCACGGCCGCCACAGCAACGCAGGCAGCCAACTCAGGCAGGAACCCTGAAGATTCTTGAGGCACAAAGAGATGTGTTCAGAGTAGAAGTCAGGTTCAAAGGAGAAGATACCTTAAAGGGAAAAGAAACAGCTCAGGTATTTACACAACACAAAGTAAGATTACTGTCAAATGGGATGTGCACATCATAGCACCAAAGAAAGAAAGTACTTTCATTTTTTATTGCCTTTACAAACATTCCAAAGCTCTTCACATCCAATGAAGTACTATTTGAAGTGTAGTCATTGTTGTAATGTAGGAAATGCAGCATCCAATTTGCGCACAGCAAGATCCCACAAACAGCAGTATGATAAAAGTCCTGTTTTAATGATGTTGGTTGAGGGGTAAATGTTGGCTCGGACACCGGGGAGAACTCCCCTGCACTTATTCAAAAGAGCACCGTGGGATCTTTTACTTTCACCTGAGAGGGCAGATAGGGTCTCGGTTTGACATCTCAACCAAAAGACAGCACCTCTGACAGTGCAGCACTCCATCGGTACTGCACTGAAGTGTCAGCCTGGATTATGTGCTCAAGTCCCTGGAGTGGGACCTGAACCCACAACCTTCTAACTCAGAACTGAGAGTTCTACCAGTGAGCTTAGGCTGACATTAATTAATAACCGCACCCCTGTATTTAGTTATAGAATTATTCTTGACGCTGCATCTGAACATTAGAACTTAATGGCAATAATGGTGAGATTCAATTGATCTTGTTCCTGTTATGAGTGTTGTTCAATTTTGAACCATTGAAATGCTGCAACAAATTGTCCCGACAGGGGCATTGCCAAATCCGCTGGTGTAGGTTCACAAAATTGAGTCAATAGAACAAAAAACGTTAAAGGACATGATTGGGTATTTTCAACGTGAAATGGAAGTGTCAGGTCAAGTGTCAAGACCCTGCAGCTCCAAGCCAAGTTGATGCTGCTTCTTAGTGACGGTCTTCGTCTTCTGAAAATACACAATCAGGAATCCAACAAAAGCAACGACTCTACTGGGGAAAGAGTAGCCCACTGGGAGTTGAAAGAACGAGCAACTCTTCAAAAAAAAAAACGAAACCTCAATCAGTCCAGTAACGATGAGTGGAATTACATAGAATTTACAGCACAGGATCAGGCCATTCGGCCCAACTGGTCCGTGCTCCACAGGAGCCTCCTCCCACCCTACTTTATCTAACTCTATCAACATAACCTTCTCTTCCTTTCTCCCTCATGTATTTATCTAGCTTCCCCTTAAAAGCATCGATGTTATTCGCCTCAACTACTCCATGTGGTAGCGAGTTCCACATTCTAACCACTCTCTGGGTAAAGAAGTTTCTCTTGAATTCCCTATTGGATTTATTGGTGACTATCTTATATTTATGGCCCCTAGTTTTGGGGAATCTCTCTAATTGAGCCGCTGATGGCAATTTAACATTTTTGCCTCACTGCTCGGAGAAGCACAGGGAGCAATAGACACGTACTTGAGATAGAAATGTAATGTGGGTCACGCATAGCCCTGTCCCAACAATCTATGTGGTTTGCAGAATATGTGACATAAGATGCAGATTGAATGAAATAGATTCAGTGCGGAGAGTTGTAAGACCAGACCTTGTCGCTGTCAATGTCTAGAATGTGGTGAAGCGGTTTTAAAAGATTATTGGGGTACAAGACCAGATCAGCAGGGGTCTTGGGCCAATTCTATGAAGCTCTTCCAGTGAAGCCACGATGTTGGCAGGCAGGGGGGATCAGAAAATCGAGTCCCCAACCTCATGAGCCCAATTCATGGTGCGCCCAATTTTCTGAGGGGAGCAAAGAGTCTTTGCAACTGATGAGCAAGAGCCCACATCTCCCCACACACATAATATAAACGGGGCTCCACTGTTCCAGTTCAGGTGAGGGTCAGCTCCGATAGTACACTTCGCCTGGCTGGAACGACAGAGAAATGGACCATGGGTTCCACCATCCGAAAATGAGGTGAACTGCTTTTGGTGAGAATGGTAGGGGGAGGAATGTTGGTCAAGGCACTAGTGTAAGTCCCTGATCTTCTTCAACTAGTGCCATGCAAACATTAAGGTCCACCTGAACAGGCAGGTGGGGCCTAGATGGAAGACTGGACGCTGGCTCTTAAGTGAACATTTCATATGCTTCCTCTTTCTCAACAGTATTTCCTTATCTCAGATTGGTAAATTGGCCCTGAAAATCCTTGGAGAGGGGATCTCACCGGACCCAACCGCTGTAACTCCATCTGGAGCCTGGTGCAACTCACCCAAAAAGAGCAGGGACCCGGTTCGAGAGAGGCTGCTTCCAAGGGTGTCCCAGGAAGCTGGCACTCGAACCCTCAATAGGAAGGTCTGAGGGGTACCGGCAGCAAGGTCCTAAGGGTAACTTTCCACTTTCCTTTTCAGGGACCCAGCAAATGTTCAGTTCTTGGGATCTTCTGGATGTTGTTCTTCAAGTGCAACGAGAAGGCATTGTGTCCAGAAGCTAGGCTGCACCCCCAATTCCACCCTGGTTCCCAGCACAAGTCTCTGCCAGAGAGCAGGCCTGAATAGGGTGAGGGGGTGGGGGAGGGGGTTAACCAGTGGTTATGTTAATGGCCCAGCCCACTATGTTTGTTTATGTTTGGTTGCTTAGCAACCTGGACAGGCACTTCCAATGAGCTCCACCTGTCCTGTACCCAAACAACGGTGGGGAGGAATACTGGAGCCATTATCAGTAGGAATGGGGTCAGTTTCCAAATGTGTTCTGATGATGCCTCGCTCGACCGTCCCACTACTTTGTGTGTAGTCAGACTGCCCATCATACATCAAGTTAATGACAAGCCAAAACAGTCTCAAGTTGAACATTGGGTAAACCAAAGTTGGCTTATTCAACTCCCGCTATCAACGTTGCCCGCTTGCACCCAGTTATATCCCCCTCCCCAGCTGCTCTCTCGGGCTGAGCCAGAAGTTGTGTACCCCAAATCCTACCCATCATCAAAACTGCTTACTTGCTCCCCTGCAGTACTGCCTGCCTCTGGCCCTACCTCCTGCTTACTGCCACTGAAACCCTTATCCATGCTTTGATTGTCTTTGTTAAAATTGGATAGCCAGGTGGTGAAGGATGGAGTACTAGAGCCTGGTCTTTAGTTGTTTCCAATCTTTATTCACAGAGATTCCCCTTACACACACACCACACACTCTAGATAAGCTCCCCTATAAAAAGGATACAAGAGAGTCCCCAATTGATACCCACCACCTGAATACAATTAGCACCAATTGATATAAATCATACAATTAACAGTCTTAAGACTTGACCTCTCTTGTTCCTTCCTTACTGGCCTCCCGAGTTCTATCCTCTACAAACGCCATCTTGTCCAAAATCTTTTCCGATTGCCTCCTGCCCCACACCAAGTTCTCATCGACCTCCGCTGGCTTCTCATCCCCCAGCATACTGAATTCAAAAGTCCTGTCCTTGTTTACAAATCCCTCCATGGCCTCGCCCCCACCCTCCCGCTGCATCCCCCTCCAGCCTGTCAGTGTGGCTCAGTGGGTAACACTCTCGCCTTCTGAGTGAGACGGTTGTGGGCTCAGAGTCCCACCCCAGAGAGTTTGAGCACCTAATTTAGGCTTACACTTCTGTACAGTACTGAGGGAGTGCTGCACTGTATGGAGGTGCCGTCTTTCAAAAGAGATATCTGCCCTCTCATGGCACTTTTTGAAGAAGAGCAATGTAGGTGTCCTGGCTAATATTTATCCCTCAACCAACATCACTAAAACAGATTATCTGGTTATTTATCTCATTTTTTTGTGGGACCTTGCCCAAATTGATTATTACATTTCCTACATTACAACAGTGACTACACTTCAAAAGTACTTCATTGGCTGTAAAGTGCTTTGGGGTACCTGAAGTTGTGAAAGGCGCTATATAAATGCACGTTCTTACCTTTACATCGCACTCCATGCCCTTCTGCCCTCTGACTCTGTCCTCCTGTACAACCCCGTCCCCCTGTCCCCCACCCTCCATCAGTGGCCGAGCCTTCAGCCGCCTCAGCCCCACTCTCTAAAACACCCTCCCCCTTGCTACTTCGCTCCCAGGCTTTAAAAGCTCCTCTTTTCAACTGTGCTTTCGATGCTTTCGCCAACTCCCCAGTTACTGCTCGGTGACTGTTCCTCCTTCTGTGAGGTCCCTTAAGATATTCGTAAAGGTGCCTCTTAAATGCAAATTGTTGTTTTCTCCATCTCTACTACATTCCCCTGACTCGTATTCTGGAACATTCTGCTGAGTGTGTGTATCGTTACATTCTCCTATCTTAATATTCATCTGTTCTTCTCTCCGATCAGTGATGGCTCACGACCAGTCTATTTCATTACTCATCAACCCTAATAAGGTCATAAAAACTTGTGCAAGATATGGTCCTCATAATATGATAAATATATCGATTTAAAAAACAGAAGCCAAGGTAAGTAAATATACTAAATATCATTAATGTCTGAGCCGCATCAAGGAAAGCTTTGAAATATTAACAAAACAGAAAGCATTGAAAGTAAATTAACCCTTTCCTTCTTCATAGATAGTTACACACTGCCCCACAGTGATGTCTTAACACAGTGACACCCCAAATAAATTATGTTTTAAAACTTCAGAACCTTAAAGGTCATTTTGAATTCTCTGACCATTATCACACTCAGTAGCCCATTCATACACCACCCGGAACTCATTGAGTAGTCCTTTTGACCATGGCAGGGGGTTGAGATGGAGGCTGTCACCTTCTCAGTCTCTATCTGGCAATCAATTATGTCAGGAGAAAGCTCTCAGAAGTACAGCCTGCATCAAAGCAGAAGTCCTGGACACAATTCCATTCAAGCACAGAGGAGCTACCAATTACTGTCGATGAACGTTACTGATTTGCTGAGGGCCTGGTGCAGGTTACATAGTGATTCATAACACTTTACGCTCACCTCCAAACCACTAGGGAATGGATTACTGCCCCTGGACTGTGGAGGCCACCACCACTGTTGCTCAAAATCAACACATACTCACAACTCGACCGCCTTCCAGGAGATGAGCAAAGGAAATAGACACATCTCAAGGCCACCAGCGATTAGACACTCACAAATGGTGGAAACCAGGGATCATTTACCCACACAAAGTCCAAACCCTAACTAGATCAGACACCGACACAACCCCAACTAGATCAGATACCCTCATATATCCAACTAGATCAGATACCCACACAAAGCCAACTAGATCAGATACCCTCATAAATCCAACTAGATCAGACACCAACACAACCCCAACTAGATCAGTAACCCTCATAAATCCAACTAGATCAGACACCCATACAAACCAACTAGATCAGATACCCTCATAAATCCAACTAGATCAGACACCCACAAAAATCCACTAGGATTAGATGCTCTCATAAGGCCACCTTCCAAATTTGGGATGTCCTGCGGTCATAAAAGGTGCAAGATCTTTCTTTCAAGTACTTCCATTCAGGTCATTTCCAGATGCACTCCAGCAGCACAGCAATGTGGAACAGCACCCACTGAGGCTCTCCTGGCTTGCAGCACAGACGGAGTGGCCAACCTCATCTAAGACAGTGCTTTTAAGAACCAAGGTGAAGTCAAACAAGTTGCAGGATTGGGCCAAGTTCAGGCGTTTTTGATGAGGATTGACAAAATGTCCAGTTTGGGTTCTGAATCTAGGGGAGACAAGTTAAAAATAGGAGCAATAAGGGCAGATATGATATAAAATAAAATACCACGGAAGCAGAGAGTAAAAAGAAGTTCGAAAGACTTCTGTAGAGGGAAAGGATTGAAAGAAGGCAGTTTCGTGGTGTTGGTGGGACATCTACTATAAAGGGCAGACTATTTGGGCTTAATGTTTTTTCATATTCCTAAGAGTTCTTAGCTCTGATTTTGGCAGCAGGGATGTTTGGCCTGGACAAATTTTGCGAGGCTCCCAAATTGAGGGAGGCTGACTGCTGCTTGCAATACCTTCCCTTACCAAGAGCAGAGTCAACCATACCAGTGCATCCCGCCTCAACTCTGATCGCATTAATAACCGATGCAAGAGCTCACCGAGGTTGAACCGACATGGGGGATGTAGTGGCTGCTTTAATGGGTCTCAGTGTTGCACGCACACACACACACACACACACTCAAAATAGACAAGCAGCTACTGTTTGAAGACAGTCCCGGATGTGACACTTTAAAATTACAGACTGGACACCGAAAACAACTCCTGTGAGCACGAGCCATTGTAATTATTGTGTGAGGGGAAGTGTCTGCGGGATCTGTTTCCCTGCTCAATCAATAATAATAACACCATTCCATTCAGTATTATTAGATGTGAGATTTATTTTGCACACAGACAGCTAGGATCGATTCCTATAGGATCTATTTCCTTCTGTGTATCTGCAATGATTTCACAGTAAATGTGATATTTTTATTAATTAAAACTACAGCCCGTTACAAGATGCCATTGCAGGGCAGCAGCGTTCAAATGTTTCAGTGGGATCGTACGGCCACCAAGCTCATGTCAGATGCAAATTTATGCAGGATTAAAGATCTGATGATAACAATGCCACTCTCTTAAAGGTGTATTTTTTTTCACGGCATAATTTAAAGGAATTGCAGTTTATAAAGCGCCTGTCATGACCTCAGGATATCCCAAAGCACTTTACAGCCAATGAATTACTTTTGAAGTGTAGTCACTGTCGTAATGTATGAAAATGCAGCAGTAAATTTACACACAGCAAGATCCCACAAACAGTAATGTGATAATGACCAGATAATCTGTTTTTTAATGATGTTGGTTGAGGTATAAATATTGGCCAGGACACCACTGCTCTTCTTTGAAGTAGGGCCAAGGGATCTTTTACATCCACCCAAGAGGGCAGACAGGGCCTTAAGTTAACATCTCATCTGAAAAACAGCACCTCCAACAGTGCAGCACACACTCAGTACTGCACTGGAGTGTCAGCATAGATTATGTGCTCAAGTCTCTGCAGTAAGGCTTAAACTCGCAACCTTCTGATTCAAAGGCAATAGTGTTACCCACTGAGTCATGGCTGACATCTCGAATGTCTCCCATTATTGAAAACTGTCCTTCCGAAGTATGTGACTTCTGAAGGACCCATTAATGCAAACAGAAATAAAAGCACACGATTTCACAACCAACTTAATCAAATAATTAGTTTTCAGAGTTGTGTTTCACTAGGCCAGATCAGTACAAAACAACAACTTGCATTTATATAGCGCCTTTAACGTAGTAAAATGTCACAAGGTGCTTCACAGGAGTGTTATCAGACAAAATTTGACACCGAGCTGCATAAGGAGGTATTAGGACAGATGAGAGGTAGAATTTAAGGAGCGTCTTAAAGGAGGAGAGAGAGGTAGAGAGACAGAGAGGTTTAGGGAGGGAATTCCAGAGCTTAGGGCCTAGGTTGCTGAGGCACGGCTGCAAATGGTGGAGCGAGTAGAATCGGGGATGCACAAGAGTCCAGAATTGGAGGAGCGCAGAGACCTTGGAGGGTTGTAGGGCTGGAGGAGGTTACAGAGATAGGGAGGGGTGAGGCCATGGAGGGATTTGAAAAAAAGGATGAGAATTTCAATATCGAGGCCTTCCCGGTCCGGGAGCCAATGCATGTCAGCAAATACAGGGGTGATGGACCAACAGGACTTGGTGCGAGTTAGGATACGTGCAGCAGAGTTTTGGATGAGCTCAAGTTTAGGGAGGGTGGAAGGTGGGAGGTTTAACATTTTAAAAATCTTTGATCAGATCACCCCTCAATCTTCTATGCTCAAGGGAAGACAAGCCAAGTTTATGCAACCTGTCCTCATAAAATAACCCTCAAAACCTTGGTATCATTCTGTGAATCCTCCCCTCCAAGGCCAATATATCCTTCCTGAGATGCAGTGCCCAAAATTTAACTCAATACTCCGGATGGCGTTTAACCAAGACTCTGTACAACTGAAGCTTCACTTCCTCCCCTTTGTATTCCAACCCTCTTGAGATAAAGGCCAACATTCCATTAGCTCTTTTGATTGCTTTTTGTACCTGTCCACAAGCTTTAAATGATTTGTGTACTTGGACTCCCAAATCTCTCTGCTCCTCTACAGTTCCTAGTTTCTCACCATTTAGAAAATACTCTGATTTATCTTTCTTGGGTAAGCCAATGGAATTCAAAGCAGCCAATGGAATGCTTGCTTTAAACAAGCCAATGGTTGACATTAATGAGCAAGGAGTGAGTCATGTGACCATTTGACACTGGTGAGTTTTCCGCAGAAATGCTTCTTTTTCGGTTTTGTTAATCACCCGTTAACAAAGGGGTAAAAATTTCAATGTGCCCGCACCTGACACACGCCAGGAGTACATATCGCAAAATGATGCACTCCGATAGATGCTAATAGATGGAAAAAGGCAGGCTAGGCCTGTGAGATTTTTTGATGTCTGTTCCCTGAGCTCACTAAGAGCAGGCAAATCAGAATTTTTACCCCGGAATTGAGGTACAGGCAGCTTTGAAACTTATTTTTTTTTAAATTGTTTTCAGGATCCCAGCAATACTGGGAAGGCGGCAATTTACTGCCCCTTGCTAGTTGCCCTGAGGTCATTAAGAGTCAACTACATAGGGGACCATTTTGACCCTACCCTCCCAGCGGAAATCGTCTGGAGCCGCCAGGGGTTTGACAGGTTTAGATTTTCACCCGCTGCCCTGAGCAGGCGGCATGGACAACCGCTCAAAGTTGGCAGGGTCCTTTTCAGCATTGGCATGGCGCCTCCTAATGATGTCATCGGGACCCGACTGCTATTTTCACTGAAGTGGCCTGAGCGGGAAGTGGCAAGTTTTCAAACCAGGCCAACCCATTGGAGAAGAGGATCGGGGGGGGCCAGAAGAGGCCCAAACAGGCACATTTAAATCTTGTTGGGCGAAGAGGTGCAGGAGTGTTCCTCCGGGCCCCCACCAGGAAAGCTTAGGCCTCCCCTGCCCTGGACTCGCACACCCTCTCTCCCGATCTCGGGACCCCCGCAGGACAGCTCAGCCGCCGATCCTGCCACTTACCTGCCGCCTGGAATGATTGGGATTTCGGCCAACGGGATTTAATTGAGGCCCGGGAGATAAAGTACCCCAAGCCCCATTTCTGGAGCAGCATGCCGAGCGCCTGTACTGACTTTTATAGGGATAGAGACTTTACTGGGCCTCGTCCAAATGGAGGCTGTTCGAGCTCGATATTGTGGAGTCACTTGCCCCCATGAGTGATATCATGGTTCAACATCACAAGGACTGCAGTCTGCCATTGGACAACAATAGAGACCTCAGTTACACGGCTCATTGGCACAATAGCAGCATCCCTCATGTTTACTCTGACTGCTGCTATAGAGGCTTTGAGGAACCAGCTCCCACATGAAGCCATGAAAGAAAGAAAGAACTTGCATTTATATAGCACCTTTCACGACCTCAGGTCCCAAAGCGCTTTACAGCCAATGAAGTACTTTTTGAAGTGTAGTCACTGTTGTAATGTAGGAAACATGGCAGCCAATTTATGCACAGCAAGATCCCTCAAACAGCAATGAAATGAAGACCAGATAATCTGTTTTAGTGATGTTGCTTGAGGAATAAATATTGGCCAGGACACCGGGGAGAACTCCCCTGCTCTTCTTCGAAATAGTGCCATGGAACCCTTTAGATCGATTTGAGAGGGCAGAGGGGGTCTCGGTTTAACATCTCAGCCGAAAGCCGGCACCTCCGACAGTGCAGTACTGGACTTGTCAGCCTAGATTTTGTGCTCAAGTCTCTGGAGTGGGACTTGAACCCACAACCTTCAGACTCAGAGCTGAGAGTGCTATACTGAGTCAAGGCTGTCACCTATGGGCAGCTTTGAGAGTGGTCACAGGTAACCATGGAACCCTCACAGCCCACTGTTCCAGGCTTGCAACATGTGTGCAACATGAAGAGAACGCACCGAGGGGGCATAGGGAGAGTGGCAGGTGGGCGTCAGAATATTGAGGCCCCGTTATTAAAATGTGACCTTCCGAAGTATGTGGCTTCAGAGATCTGAAGGAGCCTTGCAATTTATCAAGTTAGCAGCCAAATGTTAATGCAAGAAGAAATAAAAGAACATGATTTCACAACCAACTTTTGCAATCAATAGTAATTAGCTTTCAGACTTGTGTTTCACTAGGCTAGGTCAATACAAAAGTTATGTGTTTATTTAACAAAACAACAACAACTTGCATTTATATAGCACCTTTAACATAGTAAAATGTCCCAAGGTGCTTCACGGGAGTGTAACCAAACAAAAATTTGACACCGAGCCGCATAAGGAGATATTAGGACAGGTGACCAAAAGCTTGGTCAAAGAAGTAGGTTTTAAGGAGTGTCTTAAAGGAGGAGAGAGAGGTGGAGAGGTTTAGGGAGGGAATTCCAGAGCTTAGGACCTAGGCAGCTGAAGGCACGGCCGCCAATGGTGGAGCGATGGAAATCGGGGATGCACAGGAGGCCAGAATTGGAGGAGCGCAGAGATATCGGAGGGTTGTTGGGCTGGAGGAGGTTACAGAGATAGGGAGGGGCGAGGCCATGGAGAGATTTGAAAACAAGGATGAGGAGCCAATGTAGATCAGCGAGCACAGGGGTGATGGGCGAACGGGACTTGGTGCGAGTTAGGATATGGTCAGCAGGGTTTTGGATGAGCTCAAGTTTCTGGAGGGTGGAAGATGGGAGGCCGGTCAGGAGAGCATTGGAAAAGTTGAGGCTAGAGGTAACAAAAGCATGGATGAGGGTTCCAGCAGCAGATGAGCTGAGACGGGGCGGAGACGGGAGACGGAGGTGGAAGTAGGCAGTCTTGGTGATGGAGCGGATTTGTGGTTGGAAGCTCATCTCAGGGTCAAATAGGACACCAAGGCTGTGAACGGTCTGGTTCAGCCTCAGACAGTAGCCAAGGAGAGGGATGAAATCAATGGTTAGGGAATGGAGTTTGCGACGGCGACCAACGACAATGGCTTCGGTCTTCCCAATATTTAGCTGGAGGAAATTTCTGCTCATCCAGTCGGACAAGCAGTGTGACAAATGAGAGAGTGGAGGGGTCGAGGGGGCTGGTGGTGAGGTAGAACTGGGTGTCATCAGCGGACATGTGGAACCTAACGTCATGTTTTTGGATGATATCGCGAGGGGCAGCGTGTGGATGAGAAATAGGAGGGGGCCAAGGATAGATCCTTGGGGGACTCCAGAGGTAACGATGCGGGAGAGGGAAGAGAAGCCATTGCAGCAGATTCTCTGGCTGTGACTGGACAGATAAGAATGGAACCAGGAGAGCGCAGTCCCACCCAGCTGTACGGCGGTGGAGAGGCGATGGGGGAGGATGGTGTGGTCAACCGTGTCAAAGGCTACAGACAGGTCGATGAGGAGAGATCATTTCCCACAGTTACATAGGATGTCATTTGTGACTTTGATAAGGGCCCTTTCAGTTCTGTGGCTGGGGCAGAAACCTGAATGGAGGGATTCAAACATGGATTTGCGGGAAAGACGAGCATGGATTTGGGAGGCGACAACACATTCAAGGACTTTGGAGAGGGAAGAGATGGGGCAGTAGTTTGCAAGGACAGAGGGGTCAAGGGTGTGTTGTAGGGCTGGAGGAGGTTACAGAGATAGGGAGCGGGCGAGGCCATGGAGGGATTTGAAAACAAGGATGAGAATTTTGAAATCGAGGCATGGCCGGACCGGGAGCCAATGTAGGTCAGCGAGCACAGGGGGTGATGGGTGAACGGGACTTGGTGCGAGTTAGGATAGGGGCAGCAGAGTTTTGGATGAGCTCAAGTTTACGGAGGGCGGTGGATGGGAGGCTGGCCAGGAGAGCAGTGGAATAGTAAAAGCTGGCGAGCTGTGAGCTGAGGGAGGAGCTCGCTGGGGAAATGTGAAATTTGGCATTGGTTGTGATTTATGCAACCAGCAGCCCTTAAACTTTGGTGGCTAGAAACCGATTTGGGCCAACCCCTCCCCCACCCCACCCCCGGAGCGCAGGGAACGATCCCAGCACCGAAACTTACCTTTTTTGGCGGTGTAAAAAGAAACTGTCCATCATTTAGGTGCGGACGCACTCTCGAATATTCTTGCAATTCTGACCCTCCGACATCAGGCAACTCATTATTATGCGCAGCCTGTCTGCTGTTGATTGGCTGCTCTTTAAGCTGCTTCTGTGTTCCGGGTGGCCTTTGAAATCAGTGTGATTTTTAACTGCTCCATCACTGCATTTAACAGAAATCACCTTCTCTATCGTTCTGCACGGCAACAGCTCTACACAAACCAGATAGATTACTGCCTCTGTGTCCCATCACTCAGCTTGAGCTGTTCTGTTCCCATTTGTTATTCTACAGGTTGCTGCATTTAAACGGCACAGAACCTATAATTATTCTGGCTATTTTCTACCTTCTCTGTTCCTATCCACCTCCGTCTTCTCGCACTCAACCGAACTGGATCAGGTACATAAATGCCGTGGCTACCAGAGCAGGCCACTGCTTGGGTATTCTGTGGCGAGCAACTCGCCTTCTGACTCCCCATGTCAAGAGTGTGATGGAATACTCTCCACTGGTCTGGATGAGTGCAGCTCCAACAACACTCAAGAGGCTCGATGCCATCCATGACAAAGCAGCCCGCTTGATCGGCAGCACATTCACTCCCTTCACCACCGGCGCACTGTGGCTGCAGTGTGTACCATCTACAGGATGCACTGCAGCAACTCGCCAAGGCTTCTTCGACAGCACCTCCCAAACCCGCGACCTCCACCAACTAGAAGGACAAGGGCAGCAGGTGCATGAGAACAACACCACCTGCACGTTCCCCTCCAAGTCACACACCATCCCGACTTGGAAATATATCGCCGTTCCTTCATGGTCTCTGGGTCAAAATCCTGGAACTCCCTTCCTAACAGCACTGTGGGAGAACCTTCACCACACGGACTGCAGCGGTTCAAGAAGAAGGCCCACCGCCACCTTCTCAAGGGGCAATTAGGGATGGGCAATAAATGCCGGCCTTGCCAGCGAAGCCAGCATCCCAAGAATGAATAAAAAAATACTCCCAGGGCAGGTACAGCACGGGTTAGATACAGAGTAAAGCTCCCTCTACACCGTCCCATCAAACACCCCCAGGGCAGGTACAATACAGTTTAAATACAGAGTAAAGCTCCCTTCACAGTGCCCCAATAATGTGCCTCAGCATCACCCCCAGAAGAGTGCCCCCTAGTGAACCAGTGCGGTATTTCACCATATACCACACACCATCATCTGGCCTTTCTGAGTTTGACAATTTAAGGAGAATTTTGCATATTGAGCCTGCTCTGCACTTGGCAACTGAGTGGAGACTCTGGCCAGATTGATGATATTCTGTACACGCTGTGAGAAATATCATCGAAAGCCAAAGACTGTGGGAAAAACAGTAGAACCAGCTATATCCTTCCTAGTTATCCTTAACATCGCAATCTTAGAGGGAACTGCTCAGCATGGCTAAATGTCCAGTAATCCTTTTATTCTTTGAAAATGATGCTGCTGTCTGATAACATTTTATCTGACATTGCTCTCACGATGATCTTCACCTCTTTATAGAATCAGATCCAAAGCTGCGAGCAGTTTTTGAAGTTTCAGTGTGACCCTCCCTCCTCTGCCCCTGCCGTCAGACTGAAGGACTCAAACACCCTCAGCTCTTGCTGGTCAGAAGATAAGATCCTTGAATGCTTAAAAAGACATTGCTGCAAATAACTGGAGCGATTGCATTAATTCAGGGTCTCGGGCCGATGATTTCAGGAGAACCATTGACCTTGGAACAAGGTCTAAAAATATTGACTGGAAACATTGAAGGCAGGAAATTAAATAATGTCAGTTCTGGGACGGTGTCAGCTTTGACTCAATGGGTAGCACTCTCACCTCTGAGTCAAAAGGTCATGGGTTCAAGTCCCATTCCAGGGACTTGAGCATAAAACCTAGGCTGACACCAAGAGAGTGCTGCACTGTTGGAGATGCTATCTTTCACATAAAGCATTAAACTGTCTGCCCTCTTAGATGGACACAAAAGATCCCACAGCAAGAGCAGGGGAGTTCTCCCTGGTGTCCTGGCTAATATTTATCCCTCAACCAACATCACTAAAAAAAACAGATTATCTGGCCATTTATCTCATTTATGGGAGCTTACTGTGCATAAATTGGTTGCCGCATTTCCTACATTACAACAGTAACTATACTTCAAAAGTACTTCATTGGCTGTAAAGTGCTTTGGGACATCCTGAGGTCGTGAAAGGCGCTATATAAATGCAAGTCTTTCTTTACCTAGCAAAAAGATTCCTTGTTCACCATTTTAAAACCCTTACATCAAATACATTTTCTTCTTTTTTCTAAGGTCTATTTTGAAACTGATTCACACGTTATAGGTTTAAGTGTTCGAGGTGACTGTCAGACAACAGTCCCAACATTTGGGAAGCAGAGCCCATTGTCTCAGGCTCCTCCATGGGGAGGGTCATCGTGTCCTCTCCGAGTCAGATTGCCAAGCTAAAAGCAGCTCTTTCTTCTCCTTATATTTCCACTACGTTAAAACGAAGATTTGACCCTCCGTCTTTTACTCAAACTCATCCGTTCCCTCGGACCTCAAGACTCCCTACCTCTCTCAGTCTGTTCTTCCTCCTAGATTCGAAACATGAATCACTGTGTGTGTGTGTGTGTGTATGTGTGTGTGTGTATGTGTGTGTGTATGTGTGTGTGTGTGTGTGTGTGTGTATGAAGAATGTTTGATGACATAAACCCTGAACGTCTCCTTCACCAGTTTTTGTCTATGTCCCCTTAACTTCAAATAGGGCTTATAATTAGCCTTTTCTGGTCCACTTAGTGGGATAGAATTTCCACAATGTTTCTCCCGATCTCTCTCCATAACTTCATAGAATCATGGACTGATACAGCACAAGAGGCCATTCAGCCCATCGGGCCTGTGCCGGCTCTTTGAAAGAGCTATCCAAATAGCCCCACTCCCCCTTCTCTTTCCCCACAGCCCTGCAAATTTTTCTTTTTCAAGTATTTATCCAATTCCCTTTTGAAAGTTACTATTGAATCTGCTTCCACCTTCCTTTCAGGTAGTGCATTCCACATCGCTGCGTAAAAAAAATTCTCCTCATCTCCCCTCTGGTTCCTTTGCCAATTATGTTCAATCTGTGTCCTCTGGTCACCGACCCTCCTGCCAGTGGAAACAGTTTCTCCTTATTTACTCTATCAAAACATCTCATGATTTTGAACACCTCTATTAAATCTCCCCTTAACCTTCTCTGCTCTGAGGAGAACAATCCTAACTTCAGTGGCTGTTTTTTATTTATTCATTCATGGGATGTGGGCAAGGCCGGCATTTATTGCCCATCCCTAATTGCCCTTGAGAAGGTGGTGGTGAGCCGCCTTCTTGAACCGCTGCAGTCCGTGTGGTGAAGGTTCTCCCACAGTGCTGTTCGATAGGGAGTTCCAGGATTTTGACCCATCGACACTGAAGGAACGGAGATATATTTCCAAGTCCGGATGGTGTGTGACTTGGAGGGGAACGTGCAGGTGGTGTTGTTCCCGTGTGCGCTGCTGCCTTGTCCTTCTAGGTGGTAGAGGTCGCGGATTTGGTGGGTCCTGTCGATGAAGCCTTGGCGAGTTGCTGCAGTGCATCTTGTAGATGGTACACACTGCAGCCACTGTGCGCCGATGGTGGAGGCCAAAGTAGTGGCCAAAACGGCTGCCAAGTCGGCAGAGTTCCTGTGCTGCCCATGCTTGTTGGTGCCAGCGTGAGGCCTGGACCTCATTAACATGCCAGCAGTGAGCTGGCATCGACCGGCGATGGGAAATCGGCCAGCTCTCGAGCGGGGCCAGCCGGCACTTAGTGTTTGGTGGGGGGGGGGTGTGTGGGGACAGAGGCAATCCCTGGGGTGGGGGGTAGGGAGGGGAGATGCCATTCTGGGGGTGGGGGAGAGGGATGGAGTCCTCGAACGGGCCAGCAGTTTGGGTCTGGGAGTGGTGGGGGGAGGGAGAGGAGGTCTCGAACAGGCTATGAACGGACAAGTAACTCGAGGTTGTCTCCCGTTTTCATGAAGTGTTTTCTAACATTCAACATATTTGCCCGGTAGAGACGGACTCCGGCCCAGGAATTGCTGAAACACTGAGAGGAATTAAAAGTATCCATCCCATGTGATTGGCATGAAACAGTCTGAGTGTTGTCACATGTCAAACAAAAGTGTACAGATATACAGTTCCAGTCTGGCACTAAGGCCACAGGTGACACATACTCACCGCTACACATGAATAGTCATCAGCATTTAATTAGGAACTACGTGATTCAATTATCTCCTTCATTAGGGAGTGCCTGTTGCACCTACACCAAATTAATAATCCTGTTGTTAATAATTCATTTGGCAAAAAACATAGGAAGGAACATAGGAACATTCGAACAGGAGTAGGCCGTTCAGCCCCTCGAGCCCTTTCTGCCATTCAATTAGATCATGGCTGATCTGTATCTTAACTCCATTTACCCGCCTTGGTTCCGTGACCCTTAATACTCCTCCCTAACAAAAATCTATCAATCTCAGTTTTGAAATTTTCAATTGACCCCCAGCCTCAACAGCTTTTTGGGGGAGAGAGTTCCAGATTTCCACTCCCCTTTGTGTGAAGAAGAGCTTCCTGACATCACCCCTGAACGGCCCAGCTCTAATTTTAAGGTTATGTCCCCTTGTTCTGGACTCCCCCCACCAGAGGAAATAGTTTCTCTCCATCGAATCCTTTAATCATCTTAAACAGCTCTGTCCCTGCCCTGTAATTGGACACGGTATGGTCACATCACAGGAAAGCAGATGCCTGTGTGAGGAACAGCCCTTGTTTGAGGCCAGTGACTGAACCCTTTCACCAGGTTAACAAAGCCATAAAAAAAAATGCAAATTAAGCACTGGGGCTCATTTCCAGAGGAATAGAATTCAAAACCAGAGAAGTTATGTTAAATTTATATAGAACCTTGGTTAGAACACACTTGCAGTACTGTGCACAGTTTGGTCTCCGTATTACAAAAACAATAACAGTGTGCATGTGAGTCTATGTAAGAGTGCGCACACGAGCGTGTGTAAAAGTGTGCATGTGTGTGTAAGAGTGTGCATGTGTGTGTGAAAGAGTATGCAAGTATGTAAGAGTGTGCACGTGTGTGTGCAGGAGTGTGCATGTCTATGTGTAAGAGTGTGCATGTGAGTGTGTGTAAGAGTGTACATGTATCTGTGTGTAAGAGTGTACATGTATGTGTGGGTAAGAGTGTGCACATGTGTGTGTAAGAGTGCACATGTGTGTGTATGTGTGTGTGTGTGATCTTGTATATGTCTGTGTGTACACAGATGTATGCGTGTATATATACG
Source organism: Heptranchias perlo (assembly GCF_035084215.1). NCBI lineage: Eukaryota > Metazoa > Chordata > Chondrichthyes > Hexanchiformes > Hexanchidae > Heptranchias > Heptranchias perlo. The sequence goes on from NC_090361.1 coordinate 13,620,964, forward strand.
TGTGTGTGCCCGCATGTGTATATATCTGCGTGTATGGGGAACGTCCCTTTAAATAACACTGCAATGTGGCAACAATGATGGACAAAAAAAGTGAAAATGGACTCCTCACAACATCAGTTGACCTCGGTTTAAATATTTTAATTAGGCCCCCGCCTGTTTCTGGCAGGAGCCTAAATCAAGGCCCGTCCGTTTTCTCCCCCAATTTTCGTCACAACCATTTATTTACAGGTGCAAATACAGAGGTGGCAAGAGGAAAATCAGACCTTCTGTCTCTCTCTGGCTCTCTGTGTCTCTCTCTCCTTCACTGCCTCGCCATATTTTATCTCCCTCTCTCCTCATTTATCTGTCAACTCCCGTCGCTGTTCCATCATCGTCACTGGGTCAAAATCCTGGAACTCCCCTCCTAACAGCACTGTGGGAGAACCTTCACCACACGGACTGCAGCGGTTCAAGAAGAAGGCTCACCACCACCTTCTCAAGGGCAATTAGGGATGGCAATAAATGCCGGCCTTGCCAGCGACGCCCACATCTCAAGAATGAATATTAAAAAAAAGCATTCAAGGTTGAGTCATTCTAATTGCCAAAGTAGTAATTACCAAATATATATTTGTCCTTGAATATTTGTAGTGTAGTGTATTTTGTGATTGGTGATGCTAATGCCAGGCTAACGTGTCAGTGAGAATGCCCACTTTCTCAAACAGAAATCTCTCCCTTAGATGCAGATTCTGCTACTTTCCTATACCCCCATCACCAGATCACTGTGACACCGATAAGGGACACAACAGGCGTAATGTTAAAACTAATTAATGAAAATTCAACTCATCAAATCAAAGTGTCATACTTGCTGTCGGCATCATCTCAGACACACTGCGCTAAGCTCTGTTCCTACTCCTCAACCATGCCCCAGGATTAGGCCTTTACTGAAGGCCAGTTTCGGATTTATTCAAATCCCAATTGAAGCAATAAAGATGAAAGATGAGATTCCAAAATCAGATAGATCATATTAAGAACAATAACATTGAATACAGGAGTTGGGATGTCTTGTTGAAGTTGTACAAGACATTAGTAAGGCCACACTTGGAATACTGTGTACAGTTCTGGTCACCCTATTATAGAAAGGATATTATTAAACTAGAAAGAGTGCAGAAAAGATTTACTAGGATGCTACCGGGACTTGATGGTTTGACTTATAGGGAGAGGTTGGATAGACTGAGACTTCTTTCCCTGGAGAGTAGGAGGTTTAGGGGTGATCTTATAGAAGTCTATAAAATAATGAGGGACATAGATAAGGTAGATAGTCAAAATCTTTTCCCAAAGGTAGGGGAGTCTATAACGAGGGGACATAGGTTTAAGGTGAGAGGGGAGAGATACAAAAGGGTCCAGAGGGGCAATTTTTTCACTCAAAGGGTGGTGAGTGTCTGGAACGAGCTGCCAGAGGCAGTAGTAGAGGCGGGTACAATTTTGTCTTTTAAAAAGCATTTGGACAGTTATATGGGTAAGATGGGTATAGAGGGATATGGGCCAAGTGCAGGCAATTGGGACTAGCTTAGTGGTATAAACTGGGCGACATGGACATGTTGGGACGAAGGGCCTGTTTCCATGTTGTAAACTTCTATGATTCTATGATTCTATGAACTTGAATAAGGCCTTGAACATAAAATAAAGGCCCCATGGTGTTTCACAGAAGCCTAATCAGACAAATATGGATGCCGAGACAAAGAAGAAGAAATTAGCAGTGGTGACTAAAAGCTCGGTCAATGAGGTACATTTTAAGGAGGGTCTTAAAGGAGGAGAGGGAGGCGGAAAGGTTTAAGGAGGGAATTCCAAAGCTTAGGGCCTAGACGGCTGAAGGCAAGGCCGTCAATGGTGGGGTGAAGGGAGTGGGGAATGCGCAAGAGGCCAGAGCTGGAGATACACAGAGTTCCAGGAGGGTTGTACGGCTGGAAGAGGTCACAGAGATAGGGAAGGGTGAGGCCATGGAGGGATATAAAAGGAGGGATGAGAGTTTTAAATTGGAGGTGTTGTGGGACTGGGAACCAATAAATGCCAGCAGGGACAGGGGTGATGGGTGAACGTGGGTTAGGATATAGGAAGCAGACGTAGAGCATCCCTACGCTACAAAGGAACGTAATGCAATTGTGCAGGAATGCCAGAAAACGAGCTCCTGATTGTGTACACTCTGGAGTACCTAAACCCCTTTGTCTCTTTTTTTAATTAATCATTCCTAGGATGTGGGCATCGCTGGCAAGGCCGGTATTTATTGCCCATCCCTAGTTGCCCCTTGAGAAAGTGGTGGTGAGCCACCTTCTTGAACCGCTGCAGTCCGTGTGGTGAAGGTTCTCCCACAGTGCTGTTAGGAAGGGAGTTCCAGGAATTTGACCCAGCAATAATGAAGGAACGGCCGATATATGTCCAAATCAGGATGGTGTGTGACTTGGAGGACAACTTGGAGGTGATGGTGTTCCCATGCACCTCTTCTCTCTCTAGGTGGTGGAGGTCATGGGTTGGGAGGTGCTGTTGAAGAGGCCTTGGCGAGTTGCTGCAGCGCATCCTGTAGATGGTACACACTGCAGCCACGGTGCACCGATGGTGGAGGCAGTGAATGTTTAAGGTGGTGGATGGGGTGCCAATCAAGTGAACTGGTTTGTCCTGGATGGTGTCGAGCTTCTTGAGTGTTGTTGGAGCTGCACTCATCCAGGTAAGTGGAGAGCATTCCATCACACTCCTGATTGGTGCCTTGTAGGTGGTGGAGGTGAGTCAGGAGGTGTATCACTTGCCGCAGAATACCCAGCCTCTGATCTGCTCTCGTAGCCACTTACTTCTCTCTCCTCCTTTAAGACCTTCCAACATCAGATGGATCTCACTCTGAAAGGACATCTTCAGGCACTGACTCTACAAAGACTGGAGCCTCACTCCATGGTGTCCTTATCAGTGCACAATTCGGGGGGTTGGAGGAACCCCTTCCAACTTTACCATTAGGGAAAAACTGATAAACACACCAGCAAGGAACGGGTGACGCCAATGAAACCCTTGGAAAGCCTGACACCTGGTGAAAGTGCTGTTGGGTCGGTTACCTCCTTGTCCATGGGGAAAGGTTCTAAGATGTTGTCCCAGCCAACAGCGGGCTCTGTGACCTGCCTCGTGCCTCAGTAGACCGAAATCCAACTAACGTCAAATGTTGCAGATGTAGCTGGTGGTGGTATGGAAGGAGCTAGTGGCTCTGTGTTGAAATATTCAGATGACGTACATAGGACCCTACTGCAATTTTCAGGCACCATTGGCTCTTGGCCCACCCCAGCACTCATGCTCAGTAGAATCACTTTCGCCTCTTGAGTCTGAAGGTTGTGGGTTCAAGTCCCACTCCAGAGGCTTGAGTGCAAAACCTAGTCTGACACGCCAGGTTGTGAATGCAAGTTTTTTTCTTTCTTAATAATCCAGTGACTAATAATCCAGTTAGAATGTGAATTTGAATCCCACCGTGGCAGTTTGAGACTTTGAATTCAGTTTTAAAATTATGAGAAATTAAAAATCTGATTTCAGTAAAAGTGACCATGAAGCTGTAGAATTGTTGTTAAAAACCCATTGCTTCACTAAGGTCCTTTGGGGAAGGAAAGCTGCCTTACCCAGCCTGGCGGGAACAGGGTACTGAGTTAGACGATCAGCCATGATCATGTTGAATGGTGGAGCAGGCCCGAAGGGCCAAATGGCCTACTCTTGTTCCTATTTTCTACGTTTCTACATTTCTATATGTGACTCCAGTCCCACACCAACGTGGTTGACTCTTAACTGCCCTCTGAAGTGACCCAGCAAGCCCCTCAGTTCAGGGCAACTGGGAACGGGCAATAAATTCCGGCCTTGCCAGCGATGCCCACACGCCGAGAATGAATAAAGATTCTAGCCCCGGCAATTTAAGGACAGAATTGTTATTGGAATTAACTCGCTCTCTGAAAGAGGCTCTGAATGATGTACAAGTAAAGGGAGTACTTCATCTATTTGTTGTTCGGGTCTGCGAGGCCCATTGATTGATTTAAATTGTGGGTTCCTAGGTTCACCAGAGGTCGAGTGTTTCTGTTCACCACTCCAGTGCATAAATTAAACGGAAACACAAGTCCTTGTTGGAAAGCAGCAAAGTGGAGTGGCTGTTCAGAGCCCATTGTCTCCAACATCTATAGTCAACATTTAAGCTCATTAAAAAACCACAGAAGGAAAACACTAATCTAACTATCAACACACAACAAAAAAAAACACATTTAAAAGGGGATGCAAGGCTGACAGAGGAGCGTAAGCCTGCTATTTGTTATGGATGTCGCCTCCAAGAATTGCTATGTAGTGTTGATGTGTCAGGTTTCTTTGTGTTCTTGCTGGGTTTTGACAGAGAGAAGCAGAGAATGAAAAGCCTTTTTTTTCTTCTTGTTGCCTGGGGAGCCAGAAATCGTGTGTAAAAAATAGTTACTTTCAATTCGATGGAGAAATGATGCACTGCCCTTCCTCTCAGGCCCCTTTGCCTGCCTGTGAATTTGCCCGGGTTACGCTCCTCGGGCCGCCAGCCCTCCGGGATTGTCCTGGAGCCTCCAGGAATGAAAAATCATAGGAACAGGAGTAGCCCATTCAGCCCCTTGAGACTACTGGTGGCTGATCTGTATCTCAACTCAATTTACCCGCCTTGATACCCTTACCTAACAAAAATCTATCGATCTCAGTCCTGAGAGCTCCAAATGTCCCCCAGCATCTACAGGCTTTTGGGGGAGAGAGTTCCAGATTTCCACTACCCTTTGTGTGAAAATGTGCTTATTGATTTCCCTCCTGAATGGCCTGGCTCTAATTTGAGGTACATGTCCCCTTGCTCTTGATTCCCCGACCAGAGGAAATAGTTCAATCTCCCGGACGCTGCTGCTAGCGACCTGGGAGGTAAATTGTCAGGTCGTTAAATACAAATTGTGTGCTTTTCTCGTTTTCTTTGAACAGTTACAAAAAGGCTGTTTGACCTGATGAGATGATGATGAAGGTCATGTGATGGAACCTCAAGGAACATGTCCAACCCGAGCTCCTAGCTCCTGCTCGCGGATTGTTCACGTGTCAGCACACGAGCACAATTTGCCAGCCCTCATTACTCCTTCTCAGCCTCAGCTTTCAGTGCTGAACATTGCGTGCAGTGGGATCAGTGTGTATGACTGCCACGTGTTATGGGTTAGTCAGGGCTTGCGAGAGAGGCTGGTGCTGGACCCCTTGTGCCAATGTAAACCTCAAGAAGCTTTGACGTAGGACTACGTGTGGCTTGCTCTGTACCGGGAGTTACTTCGGTCAGAATTCTCACCCGCAGGACAGTTCGCCCGTCACTCGCACTTTGGTAAAAATGGGCATGACGGCTGCACCAGAGGTATGGTCAGTCAAGGCCACCTGGTGTGACCCATTGACTCGGAAGGCCCCAGGCTGAACTGCTGGTCTGTGAGAAGATGGCTGATCTCAGCAGTAAGGACACGACAATCGGTCCCAGTGCCCCGGCAAGGGAAAGGGAAAATCAGCCAGTGTTCATTTTGTATCTGTCCCATTACTGCATGGAGGGGTCAGCCTTGGCTCAGCGGGTAGCACTCTCACCTCTGAGTCAGCAGGTCGAAGGTTCAAATCCCCACTCCAGAGACTTGAGCGCATAATCCAGGCTGACACACCCAGTGCAATACTGAGGGAGTGCTGCATTGTTGGAGGTGCTGTCGTTCGGAAGAGGCATTAAACCGAGGCCCTGTCTACCCTCTCAGGTGAGTTTAAAAGATCCAATGGCACAATTTCGAAGAAGAGCAGGGGAGTTCCCTCCGGTGTCCTGGCTAATAATTATTTCTCAAGCAACATCACTAAAACAGATTACCTGCTCATTATCTCGTTGCTGTGTGTGGGATCTTGCTGTGCTTGAATTGGCTGCCACGTTTCTTACATTACAATAGGGGACGACACTTCAAAAGTACTTCATTGACTGTAAAGCACTGAGGTCAGGAAAGGCGCTATAAAAATGCAAGTTCTTTCTTTCTTTATTGTCACAGGGCTAAGTTAGGCAAACGCAGAGAAGGAAATACTTCATAATATTATGTGCAAATGTAATTTTTTTGTGTGTGAGATACTTGTAATTTGTTACCTCAATTTACTTCCATCAATGCCTCCACTAGCACTCCATCCAAGCATCATGTGGCTCAAACATCTGGATGTGGCTACATCGTGAGTTGCATCTCTCCATAAAGGCTACTTGGTACCTTAGTGTGATGACAAACCAACTCCCGCTGCAGGCTTAGCAAGGCATTTCCTGGAGGTCACCATACCAACAGGCTCTACCTTCCTATGCGACATGGCAAATAGCGGTGGCCAGGTCTGTCTGTCTCTCTCTTTCTGTCACCCTACCAGGCAAAACAACTGCAGAAGGTAATGTGGGGCCTGGAAGAAGCCTTGGTCTGAACAGAGCGAAGGCAACTCTGTAACGCACAGACGAATGAACAGCCCATTCAGTTGTAACTCCTCAACTCAGCAACTGTTCATGGTGAAGGTTGGTGCGGGTTGTGCTGGGCATACAATCATACCAAACGGACGGGTAGGAAAAGACCAGCTGGTCAATCAAGCCTGCCCCACACACACCATGATGGCTGGAGCTTCCTGACCAAACACTGCCCACCCCTCCTCCCCGCAGCCATGTAATCTTCAGGGAGAGGCAAAAAAAAACCAGAAAAACCCACGACCAAAAGAGAAAATTCCTTGCTGTGGGATCCACGAGATTAGTGAGCCTGACATGATGCACTGAAATGGGGAGGGCCTGGCGTATGCAGAAGGTCCTTTCACGTGTGTGAATACAAACTCCTCGAATGGTGTTGAGATAGCTACGGATGAAGTTGAAAGAGATCGAAGAGTTTTAATAGACAGAACATAACTCCAGCCAATGCAGAGCAGCAATCAACAAAGTCAACTGAACACTAAACAGCACAGCCAAACGAGTGGAATATTAAATGAATGGAGGAAAATTGGACAGGATCCTCAACATTCGCTGTACTCAGGCAATTCAGTTGCTCCTGGGTGCAGGATCAGGAAACTCTCCCCTTATAAATGAGACCACACCTTGAGTACCATGTCCAATCCTGGTCACTGAGAAACATAATTTAATAGGACAAAGTCAGCAATAAACATAATTTAATAGGACAAAGTCAGCATGGCTTTATGAAGGGGAAGTCATGTCTGACAAATTTGCTTGAGTTCTTTCAGGACATAACATACAGGGTGGATAAAGGGGAACCAGTGGACGTAGTGTATTTAGACTTCCAGAAGGCATTCGACAAGGTGCCACATAAAAGATTATTGCTCAAGATAAAGAATCACTGGATTGGGGGTAATATTCTGGCATGGGTGGAGGATTGGTTATCTAACAGGAAGCAGAGAATTGGGATAAATGGTTCATTCTCGGACTGGCAACCAGTAGCCAGTGGTGTTCCGCAGGGGTCGGTGCTGGGTCCCCAATTCTTTACAATCTATATTAACGATTTGGAGGAGGGGACCGATTGTAACATATCAAAGATGGGAGGGAAAGTAGAGAGTGAGGAGGACATAAAAAACCTACAAGGGGATATAGACAGGCTGGGTGAGTGGGCGGAGATTTGGCAGATGCAATATAATATTGGAAAATGTGAGGTTATGCACTTTGGCAGGAAAAATCAGAGAGCAAGTTATTATCTTAATGGCGGGAAACTGGAAAGTACTGCAGTACAAAGGGATCTGGGGATCCGAGTGCAAGAAAATCAAAAAGTTAGTATGCAGGTGCAGCATGTGATCAAGAAGGCCAACGGAATGTTGGCTTTTATTGCTAGGGGGATAGAATATAAAAACAGGGAGGTATTGCTGCAGTTATATAAGGTATTGGTGAGACCGCAGCTGGAATACTGCATACAGTTTTGGTGTCCATACTTAAGAAAAGACATACTTGCTCTCGAGGCAGTACAAAGAAGGTTCACTCGGTTAATCCCGGGGATGAGGGGGTGGACATATGAGGAGAGGTTGAGTAGATTGGGACTCTACTCATTGGAGTTCAGAAGAATGAGAGGCGATCATATTGAAACATATAAGATTGTGAAGGGGCTTGATCGGGTGGATGCGGTAAGGATGTTCCCAAGGATGGGTGAAACTAGAACTAGGGGGCATAATCTTAGAATAAGGGGCTGCTCTTTCAAAACTGAGATGAGGAGAAACTTCTTCACTCAGAGGGTAGTAGGTCTGTGGAATTTGCTGCCCCAGGAAGCTGTGGAAGCTACATCATTAAATAAATTTAAAACAGAAATAGACAGTTTCCAAGAAGTAAAGGGAATTAGGGGTTACGGGGAGCGGGCAGGAAATTGGACATGAAGCTGAGTTCGGATCGGTCAAGGCCCTGTGGGTGGCGGAGCGGGCCATGGGGCTGAGTGGCCGGGTCCTGCTCCTACTTCTTGTGTTCTTTAGATTTGAGGTTAGGATCAGATCAGCCATGATCTTATTGAATGGCGCAGCAGGATCGAGGGGCCGATTGGCCTACTCCTGCTCCTATTTCTTATGTTCTTATGTTCTTAAAGGAGACATTGAGGAACTGGAAGCAGTGCCAAGAAGAGCCATGGGGCTGATCCCCAGTGTAAAGGGTTTGGGTTGTACAGAAAGACTGGAGAAACCTTAGCTTTTCAGCCTGGAAATGAAGCATCTGAGAGGTGATCTTTTACAGGGATGTGAGAGTTAAGTTAAATCTAGTTTATTACTTCAAATTAAATTCATTAGGACAAGGAGACACAAGTTCAAAATAGCAAAAGGCAGATTTAGGACTGATATCAGGAAGTTGTTCTTCACAAATAGAGAGTGATCAACACATGGAACAGACTCCCAGATAGAACCAAAGCTTCTTCTGCACTTCCCACACCCAACACCTCCACCATCCAGAAGGACAAGGGCAGCGGGTGCATGGGAACACCATCACCTACACATTCCCCTCCAAGTCACTCACCATCCTGACTTGGACATATATCGGCCGTTCCTTCATCGTCGCTGGGTCAAAATCCTCGAACTCCTGACCTAACTGCACTGTGGGAGCACCTTCACCACATGGACTGCAGCACCACCTTCTCAAGGGAAATTAGGGGTGGGCGGGTCAGAGGCTGGGTATTCTGCAGCGAGTGACTCACCTCCTGACTCCCCAAAGCCTTTCCACCATTTACAAGGCACAAGTCAGGAATATTCAGAAAGTCAGAAAGTGATGGAATACTCTCCACTTGCCTGGATGAGTGCAGCTCCAACAACACTCAAGAAGCTCAACACCATCCAGGAGAAATCAGCCCGCTTGATTGGCACCCCATCCACCACCCTAAACATTCACTCCTTCACCACCGGCGCACTGTGGCTGCAGTGTGTACCATCTACAGGATGCACTGCAGCAACTCGCCAAGGCTTCTTCGACAGCACCTCCCAAACCCGCAACCATTACCACCTAGAAGGACAAGGGCAGCAGGCACATGGGAACAACACCACCTGCACGTTCCCCTCCAAGTCACACACCATCCCGACTTGGAAATATATCGCCGTTCCTTCATTGTCGCTGGGTCAAAATCCTGGAACTCCCTACTACAGCACTGTGGGAGAACCGTCACCACACGGACTGCAGCGGCTCAAGAAGGCGGCTCACCACCATCTTCTCAGAGGCAATTAGGGATGGGCAATAAATGCTGGCCTTGCCAGTGACGCCCACATCCCATGAAGGAATAAAAAGAAAAATAAATAAATGCCAGCAAAGCCCATGTCCTGAGAATGAAATTTTTAGAAAACCCTAGGAGTCATTTAAAAACCAATTAAATGCTGCAATGGGAGGTTCGTAGGGCTTTGCTGGATGGATGAATTAAAATGGGCCGAATGGCCTTCCTCTGGCCCTAATTATCTTATGAGCTATGACTGCGTGCGTTTTGCTTGCACTTGGTGTTTCCACCGATTATTTGATCCCAACTAACCAGGCCCAGTTCTCTTTCTGTACCTGATTTGACATTGGATTCACCCTCCTTCTCAGCCCTTCCTCTGTTTATTTCTCAATCCTTGAATCTCAGTGGTTAAGGAGATACACTGTTTGTCCCGTTGTTCACCAAGGCCCCAGATGCCCTGTCTCCCTCACCCCACCGTTATCAGCTCGCACTTCCAGCAACTTAGTGGGCAAAAGATTTTTGCGATGAAGGGTGCATTAAAAGTCTAACAGGGCACTCCGTGAGATGCCCCACTCCAGCAAATTCTGAGCCAATATTATAAAAATTCCACACACCAACCATTACTGAAATCACCTTCACTGGACTTCATGAGTCACTGGTGCAAGATCAAACTCAATCTGATTTATATTTTGGCATTTGGCCATTGCACGACTATTTAAGAAAACTATTTTTGGAAACTTTAATTAAGAAAACTAAGCAATTATGTCTTCTGACTGAAAGGAGTTACTATTTACTGTGTGGAATCACAAAGGGCAGAAAACGTTAAGGGAATATTCATGGGGAAGTAATGAGTTATGATTGAAGGTTGTGGTGGTCAGAGCTAGATTTCCCAGCTGCACTGGTGCCAGCCTTAAAGTTTTAGCTCTGAACTTTGGAATTCACGCTTTGCGGCACTTGCGTTGTGGATTAATTCCACTTCAGGTCAGCAGCGACCCAACACAATCTCAGGGTCACCGCTACATGCACCTCTGTCACCTCACTTGCTCCTCCTCGCTGATTGTCAGCCTGGGCTCAGTTGGTCGCACTCTCAGCTCCGAGTCAGAAAGGTCGTGGGTTCAAGTCCCACTCCAGAGCCTTGAGCATATAATCTGGGCTGACACCCCAGAGCTGTACTGAGGGACGGCTGCATCGCCGTCTTTCAAATGAGACATTCAACCGAGGTCCTGTCTGCCCTCTCAGGTTGGATGTAAAAGATCCCATGGCACTATTCGAAAAAGAGCAGGGGAGTTCTCCCCGGTGTCCTGGCCAATATTTATCCCTCAACAATCGTCACTAAAACCGATCATTATCTCATTGCTGTTTGTGCAAAAATTGGCTGCAATGTTATAACAGTGACTACATTTCAAAAGTACTTCACAGGTTGTAAAGCACTTTGATACGTCCTGAGGTCATGAAATGTGCAACATATATCAAAAAAATCCAAGTTCAAATTCGTTTGTGACTTGTGAGTCATGACTCGATTTTCCAGGGTATCCAGGACCTGTGGTGGAGCTTGACTCATTGTGCTGTGAAGTGTCTGGGTCGATTTGCAACTTTCTCTGAAGTCTTCATCTTGGAGGGAACCTAAAGGAAGAGAAAAGGAGTAAGATTTACAATGTATCCCACAGAACGCTGGCTTCTAAAGGCACCTAATACAATAAGACTTTTAGTGCATCAGGCAACAATGTAGTCCATGCTGTGAGGATTCAGATGGGGAGACTGAAAAGAAGGGAAGACTTGCACCTTTCACGACCTCAGGACGTCCCAAAGCCAACTTTTGAAGTGTAGTCGCTGTTGTAATGTAGGGAAAAGCAGCAGCCAACTTGCGCACAGCAAGATCCCACAATCAGCAATGAGATAAATGACCGGATGATCTTAGTGATGTTGGTTGAGGGATGATTATTGGCCAGGGTACTCGAGTGAGCTCCCCTGCTCTCCTTCGAATTGTGCCGTGGGATCTTTTAGAATCTGAGAGGGCTGAACTTCCCTCGGGATTCTCCCACTCGTAACTTTGGCGGGTGAGCCTGGAGAAAGGGCGTTAGCGCAATTTACAGTGCTTCACCGGGTTTTTGTGACTCCCCTGACAAACTTACAGTGGACGATTGGGAGAAGCCCCACGGACATTCCACTGGTTTACAGATTCCATTCGGCCTGTCAAACCCGTGCCAGCTCCCTGAAAGGGTTATCCACTTATTCCCACTCCCTGTACCCTTTTTAATTTTTAAAATTTCAAATCTTTACATAGAATTACATAGAATGTACAGCACAGAAACAGGCCATTCGGCCCAACTGCTCTATGCCGGTGTTTCTGCTCCACACGAGCCTCCTCCCTACCTACTTCATCCAACCCTATCAGCATATCCTTCTCGTCCTTTCTCCTTCATGTGTTTTTCTAGCTTCCCCTTTAATACATCCATGCTATTCACCTCAACTACTCCGTAGCGAGTTCCACATCCTAACCACTCTCTGAGTAAAGAGTTTTCTCCTGAATTCCTTATTGGATTAAGTAGTCACCATCTTAATATTTATAGCCCTTAGTTTTGGACTCTTCCACAAGCGGAAACATCTTCTCCACTTATCCATTTCCCCTTTAAAAGCTGTTCTCGATCCTGTTTCCAAATCTTTTCAGGTCAGACATTCTGGGCGCTAAATTGGGCCGTGTGGCACCCGTTGTTTCGGCGCTACACGGCCTCTCCGGCATGCAAGATGGCATCTTGGATGTGCACGCACGTCTCCACCGTGACGCGCGCCAGACGCCATCTTGGTATAGGAGTTAGCGCAGATAACGAACGCTGGAATCATGTAACGTAAGGAGAAAATGGCTTCAATCAGTGTGCAACGCTGATTTAAAGTAATAGACACCATTTTGGGACTTAACGCTCAACTCAACGGGACCCCGACCATCTGAATGTGTCTTAGAGTGCCTGGAGGACCCCCCACCAGTGCTATTTAAAGGGACCATACAGGATTTACAGGTTAGTGGCTGGATTATTGCTTCCGGCTGCCGATTCATTTGTAACTGTTTTTGGAAGTCTCCTAGACTTGAATACTAGGACGCAGGGACATAGCCTGACATTTCGAGCCAGGACGTGCAGGAGCGAAGTTAGGAAATGCTTCTATACGCAAAGGGTGGGAGACGTTTGGAACTCTCTTCTGCAAACGGCAGTTGATGCTAGCTCACTTGTGAATGTTAAATCTGAGATTGATAGATTTCTGTGAACCAAGGGTGTTAAGGGATGTGGGGCTAAGGCGGGTATATGGAATTAGGTCACAGGTCCACAATGATCTCACTGAATGGTGGAACAGGCTCGAGGGGCTAAATGCCACGGCCACTTGCTGCCTCTTGGTATGCGCCACCTTCTCCTGCAAGAAAGCGGGGCGTGTGCCTGGGTGATGTGCCTGTCATGGTTGAATAGCTGCCAGTTTGTGTGGCCTGTGAGTTGTGGGTGGGCGGCTTGAAACAGTGGTAATGTGTGACGGTGAGAGGAAGCATCTGGTTGGAAGAGTTGAGTACTGATGGAAAGAGTTTATTGGTATGTGGGTGATGGGGGTGTAGTGTGTGGTGCAGTTTGTATGAGACACCACTTGACAGTTGACCTCACTCACCTTGACCACTCATGTCAAAGCATTGAACTTCTTCCTGCACTGCATCCATGTTCATGATGCTGTGTGCCTGGCATTGACTTCGTCCCCCGCTGCCTCCCACTGCCTTTTGGATATATGTCTTGTTCCCCTCACCGCAGATATAGGATGCCCCTCCTTCTATCCACTTCTTGCACCAAGGTCTCCAGTGCATCAGCAGAGAACCTTGGTGCATGCACTCTCGCAGGCCTGGTACCAACTCAGATCGGCAGATTGGTGAGGTCTGGCATGCAGATTGGAGGATGTGGGATTTAGTAGTGTGCAACCTTTATTCAATGTTTTAACATAACTCATCAGTGTGTAAACATAAGGTCGGTACCTGCATCCATGTTTTACATGTGCAATGTCTGATCTCCGTTCAGACTCCATGCAGACAGTAGACTGTTATTTTCAGCGAATAACAGGTACCAGCTACCTTTAAGAGAGTTCTAAGAAACATCCTCTCTTTAAGAGATTGAGCTCTCCCTGGTGGTGGAAAGTGCGAATTGCATTGATTCCACAGGCAAGGCCTGGAATGGAACTCTGATTGCAGGTGAGTCCTCGGGGAGGCCGAAACTTGGGTCCTGCCTGCGCCGGGGTCACTGGACACGGGGTAATAGCACATCGCGCTACCCGCGCCCAAAAACGGCCCCATCCAAGTTTTCCCCCTCTATGTCCTAACAACCCTCTGTGAAATAAAATTTCTGCTAAAACCTCGCTGTTCCTTTGCTGTTAATCTTAAGCGGCACCTTCTAGTGTCAGCCTTGTCTCAGTGACGGCACTCACCTTGAACCAACACCACTAAAACAAATTATCAGGCCATTCATCGAGGTTTGTGGGAACTTGCTGTGTGCAATTTGGCCGCTGCATCTGTCTCCAAAACAACAGTGACTGCACTTCAAAAGTAATTCATTGGCTGTGAAATGTTTTGGTACACCGTTAGAATGTGAAAGATGCTCTATAAATCCAACTTTCTTTCTAGTTTCTTACTTATCGCCATTTTTTTTTCCCGGTTTGCCTTATCCAAACCTCTCCATTTTGAAAACTTCTGTCAGATCTCTTCTTTTTTTCATTCTCGGGATGCGGGCATCGCTGGCATTTATTGCCAATTCCTAATTGCCCCTTGAGAAGGTGGTGGTGAGCAGCCTTCTTGAACCGCTGCAGTCCGTGTGGTGAAGGTTCTCCCACAGTGCTGTTAGGGAGGGAGTTCCAGGATTTTGACCCAGCGACGATGAAGGAACGGCCGATATATGCCGTTAGTTTTCTCTGTTCTGATGAAAAGAGCCTCAGTTTTTCTAATGTCTCCTCATAACTAAAGCCTCTTATGCCTGGGATCAACTTAGTGACTCTCCTCCTCACCATCTCCAGGACCTTGAGGGTCTTCCTAACATAGAGCACCCAAAAGTGGTTGAATTTCCATGTGGGGTTCTCCCACCTGCTTGTTGTAAGCTTGGCAGAAGAGTCATGGAGAAAGGACGTAAATGTACAACTTTAAAATGGAGGCTGAGGTCCATTTTCATGGACTCGCCTAATTATCCAGCCTGAATGCTACACCTGGTTTTGACTCTCTGTATGCAACACCACAGACGATCGATGAATAATTTATATAACAATGTGGAAAGGAGTTGTTAAGACCTATCGCCATCTAGGCTGGAATGTCCCACTAATTTCCAACCCCAGTCTGAGCTGAGCGAGTTAATCTCAGCTGGGAAAGCCATTTCCCTCAGCGTCCCTGGGCGTAGGTGTGGGGGGGAAAGGGAAAATCTGCCGGGATTCCCTCTTATCCAGTCACCACCCCCCCGACTACAAATCCCACCTCTGCCGGATAGTGTTAATGTCAGGTGAGAACGGGATCGGGTGCTGCTGTGATGCACCAAGCAGTCGAATAGCACGCACTCTACTGGCTCAAGAGCGGAGAATAGCCAACTGGGTGGTCGGCACTGGTGGAACCATAGCCCAGCGTCTGCAGAAGAGGGAGCAAGAGAGAAGGAATATCAATTAACCATGTTCGTACAGTATGGAGATTGGAAGTGAATCAAAGTAAGTTAATAGTCTGATTTTGATGGATTAAGTTCAAACACTCATGAGCATGTAGATAACGCCTTTAAATTGATTTTACTGACTGAGGGACCAGCATTTGAATAACTGGCAGCAACCAGGACGGGCTAGGAGCAGGAACATAGCAACTGCTGACCTTTCAGGACCCAGGCTTTTGGTCTCGCTCTGTACAGGCACAAACATCGCGCGGATTGCTAACAGTCTGAAGTGAAATTATTCCAATGCTCTCCTGCCTGGCCTCCCATCTTCCACCCTCCGTAAACTTGAGCTCATTCAAAACTCTGCTGCTCGTATCCTAACTCGCACCAAGTCCCGTTCACCCATTGCCCCTGTGTTCGCTGACCTACATTGGCTCTTGTTTTCAAAACCCTCCACGGCCTCGCCCCCTCCCTATCTCTGTAACCTCCTCCAGCCCTACAGCCCTCCGAGATCTCTGAGCTCCTCCAATTCTTGCCTCTTGCGCACCCCGATTTTCATCGCTCCACCATTGGCGGCCGTGCCTTCAGCTGCCTAGGCCCTAAGCTCTGGAATTCCCTCCCTAAACCTCTCCGCCTCTCTCTCTCCTCCTTTAAGACGCTCCTTATAACCTACCTCTTTGACCAAGCTTTTGGTCACCTGTCCTAATATCTCCTTATGTGGCCCGGTGTCAAATTTTGTTTGATAATCGCTCCTTAGGGATGTTTTACTACGTTAAAGTCGCTATATAAATGCAGATTGTTGTTGTTGTGTATCAGTATCCGGTGGCGATGAGTCCCCGTGCATGGGCCTTCCAATGAATCATCTCTTCTGCGGGAGGGCCTGCGAGCAACAGAATCCAGAGCGAACTCAGCAAACGTGCAGCGAGGCAGCTGCTACGAGGCTGCAAGGCGAGGAGGCGGATGTAGGCCGCATTTAACTAACGGGGCTGAGCTGCCCGTGCTCCGAAGCATCGATGGGATTCAGGGCCGCCAACCCTCCAGGGTTGTCCCGGAGTCTCGGAAATGAAAGATTAATCTCCTGGACACTGCCCGGAGCCGTCGTAGGAGCGTTCAAAAAAAAATGGTGCGTTATTTTTCATTTTTTTCTGAACACTTTCATTTATCAAAGTATTGGTGTCCGGGAAGAAGGCTGTTTGATTGGCAGTCAAAGGCATCCAATCAAGATCAAAGAGGCTGCTCATTTCCGATTGGCGTGGGATGGACATGCCGAGCGACCAATGGCAGGAGTGTGGAGGCGGGGCACCTGGAGATCATGTGATGAAACCTCCTGGAATATGTCCAACCAGAGTTGGCAACCCTAATGGGACTGGAAGGAAAAGAAATTCACCCACTTCCACACACTTACACTCACACTCACACACACTCTTCCACACTCACACTCGCACTCATACCCACATTCACACATACCCACCTCCACACACTCACACCCACATTCACACTCACGCTCACACTTGCACCCACATTCACACACACTCACACGCGCCCACCACACACCCACACACACTCACCGACAAACACAACCACATCCACACACAAACACTCACTCTCACACACACACATCCACACACCCAAACTCACACACACATCACACACTCAACTACACTCACACTCACACTCAAACACACCATACTTCCACACACATATTCACATGCACATACCCACACTCATACCCACATTCACACCCACACCCACACCCACCACACACCCACACCCACCTCCACACACACTCACACTCACCGACACACACCCACACACACACTCACACACACACAAACACACTCATTCTCACATGCACTCCTACATCCACACACCCACACCTCCACACACACACACTCACACCCACCACACACCCACACTCACCGACACACACACACACACACACACCCACACCCACACACAGATTCACCTGTACAAATCTTAAACTAACGGCAAGAATCAAACTAACAGCAGCCCATCAGGTGACAAATATTAATTTGCGCTAAGTATGTCTGAAGTCCGTTTCCATGGCAGCCTCTTTGACTGTGAGGGCAGCAGCATTTGTGGGCGAGTGGAAATCTCGGCTATAAAACACCTGGTGAATTCCCACCGCTCACTCACTACAGTCCTAACTCTCATTTGCACAATCTGAACAGTCAGCTGCCTGAAAGCAAAGCCCTGACAGGCGTTCCTCACACATGCTCTCTCTTTCTACTGCTCCTACTACAATAGCGATGAAAGTTCCAATATATCAAGCCCGGGCTAAGACTGATAATTAAACAATTGAGTGGTGTTTCCCCAAGCTGTAGGGAAGAGGTCATAAATTGTTCGAAGGAGATGAATATTGCACTCCAGAGGAAAGAGATGTAGATTGTAGTTTCCCTCAATTCCACCAGGTTTCCAAGAAAGTCATTATGAAAATTCTTTGCTCTCAGACAAATGAGGTTTCTCCAGCTGAGGAGAATATTGGAGAGAGAGTGTGAGACAACCTGCTGAGATTGGATATTAGCATTGGATCTCTCTGTTCCAGATCACAAAGAGACCTCACTTCATCAGTCTCCCCTGTCACTAAATCTAATATCATACAAAACGGTTTTGCATCCTTCTGAGGCTTTTTTCATTCTTCCGGCTTTGAATTCTCTGAGCTGGTCGCATCCCTCGCGCACAGAGGTCCAAATGAGAAATTTCACTTGGTGGAAGCCTTCTCTTTTTTTTTTGATATCGATTAAAAATGAAAACGTTTAAGAAGGGGGATGTTTTTTGTTCCGAAATGATGGTTATTGGGGTCGATTTTGAGTGGCCCTCGCCTGGGATTAACGGCCTCAAAACGGGGTCGGCCGCCTCACCGCTGGCTTTACCGCTGGCGGCATTTTGAAAGTGGCCTACCGTCGGGTGTCCAAAGCGCCCGCCTGTTTCAGGCGATTTTAAAATGGAAATCGGACGCCTATGACGTAAATAAGACCCCGATTGTCACTTTAGGTAGCAACTGGTCTGGGGCCCAACCAGGTCCATGGGTGATGGAAGAGACGAGTTCCTCTAAAGTGCTCCCTCGGGACTCGCAAATATAATCTGGGCCTCTGCCGTCGATGGGACCCCCATACTCCACGGTCGCGGCCCCCTCCGCCCACCTTCCCCACCCCCCCCCCCCAATCTCGAGTTACCTTCCATGGTGGCAGATCCGGCCAAAATCACGTGGGGGAGGGGCCAACTCACTGCGGCCGGCCAAAAGTCACAATAGACTCCCCCCTACCCAACCCCCTGCCCGCCACCACCTCTGCGTGTTCCTCGTGCACAGAAGGTGCTCATGTGAGGGGGGGGGTGGGGAGCCCTCGAAAGAAGGGGCTCGATTTTAACTCCCCGGCCGGGAGCAGCAGCTGGGAAGCTCGGCCGGTTTTAATGGCCGGGCCTCACTAGAACTGTTGACTTCTTGACCAAATCGGGTGGGAAACCATTGGGAAGTGGCTGCCTGCCCGACCGTTAAAATCAGTTGCCTGGAAGGTAGGGTTACCAATTCTGGTTGGACGTATTCCTGGAGGTTTCATCACATAACCTCCTGCCTCCAACCGCCCCACCCAGTCGAACAGCCTTTCTTCCCCATCGCCAATATTTTTATAACTATAAGTGTTCAATAAAAGGAATACACCATTATTTTTTTTACCCCTGCAATTTTCCTTCCTGCTCGCTGCAGTGTCCAGGAGGTTAGTCTTTAATTCCCTGGAGACTCCAGGACAATCCTGGAGGGATGGCAACCCTTACTTGGAGGCCTCTTCCGGGGACTCAGGGGGAACGGTCCCTCGGCAGAAGGTAAGTTCTCCGGGAAAGGGAATCCCGGTCTGGGGTGGGGGGTGGGGAGCAAGCCCAGGGCAGGGGAGGCCCAAGGTTTCCTTGTGGGGTCCAGAGGAGCAATCTGTCTCCTCCTGGCCTACAAGGAAACAAAATTCACAACTCACCCTACTGGGCCTCTTCCGGACCCAGTTCCTGTTTCCGGCAGGTTTGGCCGTCACTGCTCCCCCAGCTCAGGCTGAAGGTTAAAATGGCAGATCGGGCCCCAGTGATGTCAATTGAGCCCGATCTGCATATTTAAAGAGGACCCCACTGGCTGAGGGCGAGTGTCCTTCCTGCCTGCATGTAGCCGGTCAGATCGAGGTAGGAAAGTGTGCGAAAGCCCGCCTGCTCCATTTTAACTGCCTCGCCCCTCACCCCTGGTCGTGGGGGGAGGTTAAAATTGACCCCCTTGTGCTCCAGTTCCAGCCTACACACCTGAGTTATTGTTGTAGCTTGATACTTCATAAGAACATAAGAAACAGGAGCAGAAGTAGGCCATACGGCCCCTCGAGCCTACTCCGCCATTCAATAAGATCATGGCTGATCCTCTACTTCAACTCCACTTTCCCACCCAATCCCCATATCCCTTGATTCCCTTTGAGTCCAAATATCCATTGACCTCAGCCTTTAATATACTCAACGACTCAGCATCCACAGCCCTCTGGGGTAGAGAATTCCAAAGATTCACAACCCTCTGAGTGAAGAAATTTCTCCTCATCTCAGTCCTAAATATGCAGATCTCAAGCTATCTGTTATCTCCAGAAAGGTTTTAGAACTAATAGTGTGGAATACAAAAGCAAAGAGGCAATGCTAAACCTATGCAAATCATGGCTAACCCACAGTTAGAATAATTGGTGTTAACGTTGACTTTGTGCGGTAGTGTAACACGGGTGACAGCAAATCAGCTTCCCTGATTTGTATTTCCGTGGAAATGATAATGGGGGGAGATGTAAAACAGGCTGCCGACTCCCTATCCCCACCCGTGTTACACTTTCGCACAAATCTACCTCCATTGTGTCCAGTTTTGGGCATCTTACTTTAGGTGGGATACCTTAGGGAAGGTGCCTTACTCCAAATGCCTCTGTGCACCTAGCAGTAAGTAGCAGCCCAGTTGTTAACCAATTGCAGGTCACTTTCTGAGATGTCAGCTCTGGTTCAGTTGATAGCCCTCTCGCCTCTGTGTCAAGCAGGTCATGGGTTCATAGACCAACTCAAGAAACTTGGGCACAAAATCCAGGCTGATACTCCAGCGCAGTACTGAGGGAGTGCTGCACTGTCAGAGATGTCGTCTTTCAGATGAGGTGTTAAACTGAGGCTTATCTGCCCTCTCAGGTGGACATAAAAGATCCCACAGCACTATTTCGAAGAAGAGCAGGGGAGCTCTCCCCGGTGTCCTGGCCAATATTTATCCCTCAACCAACATCACTAAAAAACAGATTATCTGGTCATTTATCACATTGCTGTTTGTGGGATCTTGCTGTGCGCACATTGGCTGCTGTGTTTCCTATATTACAAAAGTGACTACACTTCAAAAATACTTGGGATGTCCTGAGGTTGTGAAAGACACTATAGAAATACGAGTTCTTTCTTTTTTTTTAATGGTTCTGTCTTCATCGATAACAAGTGGTAGGGTCGTCTCAGATTCCTTGACACCAGGTTACACTCCACTAAATGATTCTTGACTGGGGCAGAGATCGCATCACATGGACGGTAAGTGGTTTTACAGATAACGCACGGTCCATGTGATCTCCTGGACTGGTTTCGATCGCCTGAGGGAGTCGGAGAGGAATTTTCCTTCTTGACCCTGGGTTTTTCCTGATTTATTGCCTCTCCCAGGAGATTACATGGCTGGAGGGGTGGGTGGGAAGTCTTTAGTCTTTCAACTTCATCCGTAGCTATCTCAACACATATTCACACACGTGAAAGGTCCTTCTGGATACGCCAGGACCTCCCCATTTCAGTGTGTTGTGTCAGGCTCCTAATCCCATGGAACCCTACAGAGAGGAATTTTCCAGAGTATTTTTTCCCTTATTGACCCTGGGTTTTTCTGGGTTTTTTTTTTAACCTCTTCCTGGAGATTCCATGGCTGCGGGATGGGCGGGTAAGAAGTGCCCAGTCAGGATGCTCCGGCCATCATGAGTGTGGGGCAGGCTGGATGGACCAGTTGGTCTTCTCCTGGCCGTCATTTTCGTGTGTTCATATGTACGTACCTCAGGGTGTGGCTGTTGTGCGGGCAGCAGCAGCTAGATCAGAATAAGAAATTCACACACCCAGGTGTCCGCACATCACTAATGAATGGCCATCTTTGACAATGAAGGATGAGCCATTACTTTAGGAATGGTGTCAAGGCCGTTGAGGAGGTGGAGAAGAGATTTACCAAGATGGACCCAGGGGTGACAAGCTTTGGTTATGAGGAGAGATCGGAGAAACTGGGGTCTTTTCATTACAACAGAGAAGGTTAATTACATAGAATGTTCAGCACTGAAACAGGCTATTTGGCCCAACAGGTCTATGCCGTTTTTATGCTCCACACGAGCCTCCTCCCTCCCTACTTCATCTCACCCTATCAGCATAACCTTCTATTCCTTTCTCCCTCATGTGTTTATCCAGCTTCCCCTTAAATGCATCTATGTTATTCGCCTCAACTACTCCATGTGGTAGTGAGTTCCACATTCTCACCTCTCTCTGAGTAAAGATGTTCCTCCTGAATTCCCTATTGGATTTATTAATGACTATCTTATATTTATGGACCCCTAGTTTTGGACTCCCCCACAAGTGGAAACATCTTCTCTACGTCTACCCTATCAAACCCTTTCATAATCTTAAAGACCTCTATCTTTCCAGAGAAAAGAGTCCCAGTCTGTTCAGCCTTTCCTGATAGTTATAATCTCTCAGCTCTGGTATCATCCTTGTAAATTTCTTTTGCACCTTCTCCAGTGTCTCTATATCCTTTTTATACCATGGAGACCAGAACTGTGCACCGTACTCCAAGTGTAAGATGAGACCCAATGAAGGTGTTCAAAATTATGGGAGGTTTAGATAAAGTAATTTGAGGAAGCTATTTGCACCAGTCGGTGAGTTGGTAACTAAAGGGCAGAAATTTGGGATCATCGTCAAAAGAAAGAAGGGTGATTCGGAGAATTTTTTTATACGGAGGTTTGTTAGGGCATGGAATGCCTGACCAGAAGCAGTGGGGGAAGCAGAATTCATAACCCATAAAAGGCGCTGGATCAGACTAAGGGGATAACTCTCGCAGAGAGCTGGCTCAGGCACAATGAACTAAATGGCCTCCCTCTGTGCGGTAAATTCTAAAGGGTTTTATATTCAATTATGCAGCATTGTTCTGATCATATTTATTTTCGTATTAAGGTTTTCATTGCCACCTCCTTACTCAAAATCCCCGGATTTAAAGTGGCCTGTGAGATCCTTAAGGAATATCCCTGGTTCTACATCAGCGATCTCACAAAACAGCAGGACCTCAATAGAAAGAATGAAAGAAAGAACATTGATATCGAGCTTTTTACGACATCAACACGTCCCAAAGCGCTTTACAGCCAATGAAATACTTTTGAAGTGTAGTCACTGTTATAATGTAGAGAAACACGGCAGCCAATTCGTGCACAGCAAGATCCCACAAACAGAAATGTGACAATGACCAGGTAATCTGTTTTTAATGATGCTGGTTGAGGGATAAATATTGGCCAGGACACTGAGGAGAACTCCCCTGCTCATCTTCAAAATAGTGCCATGGGATCTTTTACGTCCACCTAAGGAGGCAGACAGGTCCTTGGTTTAATGCCTCATCCACAGAATGGCCCCTCTGACTCCTTCAGTACCACACTGGAAAGGGGAATTTTAACCTAACTCGCCAGGCAGGAAATCCATGGGATCAGGTGGGATGCCCTCTTTGTGTCCCGCCCAATATTGACTTCAATGGAGAGTAGAAGGTCCTTCAGGGTCCTGTCAGTTTCCAGACAGGCGGTTTGGGTTAGAATTACCCCCAGGGTGTCAGCCTAGATTACGTGCTCAAGTCCTGAAGTGGGGCTTGAACAATTTTGACTCGGAGTCTCAGAGGTGGAGATTCCTTTAGGCCTGTTCTTGGGCCTGAAGTGGGTGCCAAGCACCTTAACCAGAAGGCACAAGGCCGACCTGAAATTAGGCCTCAAGCCTCACTAATATTATTTGGGATGAGCTTCCGGGGCTTGCTGTGTCTCCACAGGCGGCTCGCCCATTTTAAAAAGATGAAGGTAAGTCCTTGAAGTGACAACGTGGGGGGGGCGATGGTGAGGACTGCGGAGTCGGGGAGCAGCCCTGCCCCTCCTGGCTCCACAGGAACATTTCAAACATTTTTGAAAAACTAAAAACTAACCTTCTGCTCCACTCTATGTCCAATTCGGTAGATGGGGCCTAAAACAGGCGTTAAGCCCCTCATTTACGTCTGTAAGAGGCCTAACGTCTGTTTTAGGGAAGCCTGAAAAATAGCCTAACCCCATATCATTGGGACGTTTCTCAGTCATCCTTTGGACACCAAAATTGGCCATTGTCGCGCTCGTTCTACTCCCGTAATTGGACGAGATCCAATTTGTAACCCACAGAGTTACCAACTGGACCAATTTTTCACTCATATTACACAGTCTTGAGGGGGCCTCTCTAAGGATATATTAGGTAGCACTGCGCTGCCGCATTTATTGAATTCCAGGAGCTTTCATTTTACTCTCGAGTTTCTCATATGGGATTCTGCTAAATGGTTTCTAAAAGCAGCCATTGAGTATCCACCCATCTCACCTACATCCACCAGGGAACGGCTTATTCCATCCTTATAGAATTTCAAGATGAATCTGTAATGGATTATTAACAGGGTGAAGGGCCATTATTAATGGTGATAGTTCTAATTGGATAACTATGAACGCAGAATGCTCAGTGGAGTCTGGTACTGCTCAAACAGATCTATAGACACTTAAAGCCCAGCTTTCTGTTCAAATAGCTCCCTCTCTGTCTGATATTTGCCTTGCTCCTTATCGTGACTTTTTAGGGGGACGAGCTTTGCACATTCTAAAGCAGCACCATTCATCTCAATGGATGTTGGCACTGAAAACTAGCCTGGCAGCTGATCCAGAGCTAAATGGCCCTAGAAAAGTAAATTACTCATACCTTCAAGTGTCAGCTGTGGCTCAGTGCCTCTGAGTCAGAAGCTGGTGGGTCTAAGTCCCACTCCAGGGGTTTGAGTAACATAATCTCAGCTGACACTCCCAGTGCAGTGCTGAGGGAATGCTGCACTGTCGGAGGTGCCGTTTTTCAGATGAGACCTTAAACCGAGGCCCCGTCTGCCCTCTCAGGTGGTTGTAAAAGATCCCATGACACTATTCAAAGAAGAGCTAGACCGGTGTCCTGGCCAATATTTATCCTTCAACCAACATCATTAAAACAGATTATCTGATCATTATCACATTGCTGTTTGTGGGATCTTGCTGTGCACAAATTGGCTGCCGTGTTTCTCCACATTACAACAGTGGCTACACTTCAAAAGTACTTCATTGGCCGTAAAGGGCTTTGGGATGTCCTGAGGTCGTGAAAGGCGCTATATAAATGCAAGTTCTTTCTTTATAGTACTGGCTAAGCCTCAGATAGAGATAGCACGGAAAGCACTACCCCTGGACCTTTGTTCCCCTTTAAGAAATGGACAAATAAATACCAAAATATCATTTAATACTGAGTTCTGTAATTTAATATGTACAGTTGCCAAAAATAACAAATCTGATTAGATAATGAGGGAAGTAAAGTGCAATAGGAGGGAGATTTCAGTGTGGTAACTGATCCAACACTGACACTATCTGCCAAAGCATAGGCTGATCCATTACTTCTTGGTTCATTGAGGTAATTAGTAAAGTACCAGTGAGACCACACTTGGAGCGCTGAGTCCAATTTTAGTCTCTTATTGACGATACATCAAACGACAGTCAGGTTCAACCTATCCTTGTAGGGAACTTCCTCCGCTTTTGGTGATGTGAGGCGCCTCATTCTGAGGTCAAGGTGGCTGTAGTACATTTGTGGGGACAAGCCTTGAGGGACACAACAACAACTTGCATATTAATACAGGAGAACGTCCCAAGGCGCTTCACAGGAGCTGTAATCAGACAAAAAACTGACCCTGAGCCAAAGAAGGAGACATTAATACAGGTGACCAAAAGCTTGGCCCAAGAGGTAGGTTTTAAGCAGCGTCTTAAAGGAGGAAAGGGAAAGGCAGAGAGGCGGAGAGTTTTTGGGACGGAATTCCAGAGCTTAGGGCCTAGACGGCTGAAGGCACGGCCGCCAGTGGTAGGGCGAAGGAAGTAGGGGAATGCGAAAGAGGCCAGACACGCCAACAAGATGTCCAGACTGTGCAGTAGAATGACATGAAGCAGCTCAGACCTTCTCCTCTTTCAAAGCAAGGAGGGGAGGACGATAAAATCGGGAAAGGTAAGACAAGAGAGTTCCAGGAGAGTTTTGACAGAAGATGTAATATTTAGATAATTTAAGCCATTTGTACTTTTCAAGGTTTCCGAAGACTTTCATGTTTGCAACATAGACTGTCACTTTGTGTCTAAAAATATTGCAACGTATTTAAATGTAGAACGTGGAGCTTTATGAATTTGGAGATCAGCCAGCTGAATAGCAGGGTTAATGGCAAATTGTTTCCGACTCCACTCGTCAGGTTTAAAATAGAAAATTGTATCCCCAAGGTCCAATTTTTGCAGGATGTTCAAATTGGTGAAGGCGAAAAGATTACATTTATTCAAAAATATTTTAATACGGTGCAGGAGACGAGTAAAATGTCCAATTGTTTCATGTTGATTGCTGCCGACGATGTAAAGTGAAATTGCACCTTTGGAAAATTATCGGGTAGATGAGGTGTAGGATTCAAAGTTAACATGAACAGATTGTAAAATGACCTCGTCACAATCCCTTTTGGGAATTTTTGTGTTTCCAGATAATTGTCCCCTTTGTTTTATGTATTTTAATTTCCGACGAGCATTCTTAGTATGTATATTATTGTGTTTGGGGTCTATCAGAAAATCCCATTTCAGGTGATCGATGTGAAAGTGGCTTCAATTGGATTATGAGCTAGACAAGCTTTCAATCAATTGGAACTGGTGTTAAGATACGGTAATGGTAATGCATTGCTTAGAAAGGAAGTGAATTTAACATCTAGTGCCAGAGTATCTGGTTAAAATAATATTAAAATTCAGGAGCAGATCTCCTAATTGTTCCAAAGTAGTTCTTCCTGAGGAAAACTGTTAATTATAGCACAACATTTCATGACTTGGTTTGAATTAACATTCATTTCTTTTTTCATAAAGATATATTTAAGTGTCAGCTTGGCTCAGTTGGTGGTTCTCTCACCTCTGATTCAGAAGGTTGAGGGTTCAACTCCAGGATTTTGAGCACATGGTGTGGGCTGACACTTCAGTATGGCACTGATTTTAAAATTCTCATCCTTGTTTTCAAGTCTCTCCACGGCCTCGCCCCTCCCTATCTCTGAAACCTCCTCCAGCCCTACAACCCTCGAGATCTCTGCGCTCCTCTAATTCTTGCCTCTTGTGCATCCCATATTTTAATCGCTCCACCATTGGTGACCCTGCCTTCAGCTGCCTAGGCCCTAAGTTCTGGAATTCCCTCCCTAAACCTCTCTACCCCTCTCTCCTCCTTTAAGACGCTCCTTAAAACCTACCTCTTTGACCAAGCTTTTGGTCACCTGTCCTAATATCCCCTTATGTGGCTCGGTGTCAAATTTTGTCTGACTACGCTCCTGTGAAGCGCCTTGGGATATTTTACAATGTTAAAGGTGTTATATAAATGCAAGTTGTTGTTGTTGTAGACAGCGTGGTGCGCTGTAGAAAATGCTATTTTTCAGATGAGATGTTCAACCAAGGCACCCTGTCTGTTGGTGAATGTAAAAGAAGTCATGATGAACCTTAATAAAACACTGGTTCGGCCACAACTGGAGCATTGTGTCCAGTTCTGGGCACCACACTTTAGGAAGGATGTGAAGGCCTTAAAGAGGGTGCAGAAGTGATTTACTAGAATGATTCCAGGGATGAGGGACTTCAGTTACGGGGATAGACCGGAGAAGCGGGGATTGTTCTCCTTGGAACAGAAAAGGTTGAGAGGAGCTTTGATAGAGGTATTCAAAATCATGAAGGGTCTAGACAGAGTAGATAGAGAGAAACTGTTCCCATTGGCGAAAGGGTCAAGAACCAGAGGACATAGATTTAAGTTGATTGGCAAAAGAACCAAAGGTGACATGAGGAAAAACTTTTTTACACAGCGTGTGATTAGGATCTGGAATGCACTGCCCGAGGGGGTGGTGGAGGCAGATTCAATCATGGCCTTTAAAAGGGAACTGGATAAGTACTTGAAAGGAAAAAAAATGCAGGGCTATGAGGATAGGGCGGGGGAGTGGGACTAGCTGGATTGCTCTTGCATAGAGCCAGCACGGACTCAATGGGCCGAATGGCCTCCTTCCGTGCTATAAACTTTCTATGATTCTATGATCCCACAGCACTATCCAAAGAGATAGTGAGTTCTTCTGGTATCCCAGGTTTAAGTGTGACGGAGTCTACATCACGCGCCTGGATGGCTGCATGCAAGAAGCTCGACACCATCCAGGACAGAGCAGTCCTCTTGATCGGCAGCCCATCTACCACCTTAAACACCCACTCCCTCCCCCACTGGCGCACCGTGGCTGCTGTGTGTACGATCTGCAGGATGCATTCCAGCAGCTCACCAAGGTTACTTCAAAAGCACCTCCCAACACTACGACCTCTACAGCCAAGAAAGGTCATTGGGACACCACCCTGACTTGGGCATGTACTGCCATTCCTTCATCATTGCTGGGTCAGAATCCTGGAATTCCCTACATAACACCATCGGCACAAAGATTGCATCAGTTCAAGGAGAAGGCTCACTTGGGATGGGCAATAAATGTGGCCTTGCCAGCATCACCCACCCCAAGAACAAATTTTAAAAAGCAACACCAAAGTAGATTAACTGGCCATTTACCTCATCGCTATTTGCAGGTCCTTGTTGTGAAGTGAATTGACTGCAGTGTCTGCCTACCTAACAACTGTGGCTACACCTCAGCTGTAATTCATTGTCTGCGAGCCACTTTTAAACATCCTGAGGACAGGAAAGGGGCCAAATATCAAAGCAAGTTTGTTATTCCTTTTCTTTCTTAGAGATGAGGTGGTTACCCATCTAAGTGAGCCTGTCAGTGCTGGGGAATGGAACAGGTGTTTCACTCAGCTCTGAAGTCAAGTATTCCCAGGAAGAGTATTACAGGAGTTGGAATACTATTTTGGTCTAGTCAGGTTAGATTCAAAGTCAAGGGCATTCTAATTGTCTCAACAATTTCCCTCAAACCCAGTCTTTTTTGGCTTTTACACCAGCTATTTTTCTTAGCTCCAATGTCTCAGACCACACCACTAAGTGGCTCGCAGACAATGAATTACTAAGTGACCCCACGCTCCTTACATCCCGGAGTGCGCCCTCACCTGTCTATCGTCTAGGTAAATTGTAGCAAGCCCATGAATCGAAGAAATGTATTCCTTGCTGCATTTCAGCTGCTGGTTATATCATGTGACCTACCTCAACTTTGGAAGCCAGTAGAATAATAATTTCACTGGACCAGGCTATAAACTGCCAATAACCAGCAAATGAATAAGTGAGGAGTAGCAGCGACATACCAGAGACTTACAGTAGTTACAGGCTGAACTGTCCAGCCTCAGAAGATGAAAAAAATAATAAACAGTCACATCTGCTGTACTGAACTGTGATGGAAACTGAGCTTGACATAAAGAAGTTGAAAATCTGTGGATCATGTATCAAAGGTGAAATAATTTTTCGTTGAGTGACAATGCAAATCTTTCAGCACGCTTGAAAATTAAACCACAGATTTAAGAAACACGTATTGATTATTAGATAACATAGGCGTACGGGTCCTGAAATCCCTGGGGTCAAAGAGGAAGGGAAGTCCGATTCCACCCAGGGTAGGGGAGGTAGGAATTTAGGGTGCAATTTGCACCAAGATTCTGCCTTGTTTGTAGTGGCCCTTTAAATTCTGTTTGGGTGGGGGGGGGGGTGGAGGCTGTGAGTTGATCTACTGACCATGCCCGCTAGCTAAGCGTGGCGTGTCTGGGCAATTCTTAAACTGCCCCGAGAATTCGGTCCTTTACGCCCGCCTTAGTCCTCAGCAAAACTCTTGCCATCTGAGAGATGAGAACTGGCATGAGTTCCATTGAGCTCCTTAAGAGGCCCCAGACCATTACTAGGAAACACTAATCAATTCCAGAGGGGATCGACATTTAGGCTTGTAGCTCAGGGAGGGCTGCGCTGATGCACCCCTCACAGATGCATTGCAGCCTCTCCAGCCATGCGAAGGATTCGATTTGGGGTTCCTGGGCCGGCTGGGGTCCCATTCCTTGCGCAAGTGGAGAGGACCCCTAGGAATTTCGGGACCACAATATTTTTTAATCAGATATGATGTTAAAAATCAGAAATGAAATTTCGAATTCATTTGCACCATATCGAAATCCAACATTTCCTTTTTCCACTACTCTCTAAAAAACAGTAGACTCCTACTGGAGTATTGGGGTTCATGGTTACCAGGCAACCATTGATATCTCTAGACAGCAGCCTATTAGGCCATGGTTGACCTAACACTCTTCAACTTGACCATATTCACAACTCATGAAAGCTTCCAGCGAGAGAGAAAGTCCCAAAGCACTTTACAGCCAATGAAGTACTGTTGAAATGTGGAGAAACACAGCGGCTAATTTGCACACCGCAAGGTTCCACAAACAGTAATGAGATAATCTGTTTTTTAGTGATGTAGGTTGAGGGATAAATATTAGCCAAGAAGAACTCCCCTGCTCTTCTTTGAAATAGTGCAGTGGGATCTTTTAAGTCCACCTGAGAGGGCAGATGGGGCCTCAGTTTAACATCCCATCTGAAAGACAGTGCAGCACTCCCTCAGTCCTGCACTGGGAATGCTAGCCTAGATGATGTGCTTAGGTCTTTTGGAGTGGGACTTGAACCCACAATCTTCATAATTCAGAGGCAAAAGTGCTACCCACTGAGCCACAGCAGTGCCTCAACTGTTGCATTAGCTGAGATTAACTAACCTAGCACAGGCTTGGCTTTGATGCCGGGATCTTTTGGTTTACATATGCCAAACGAACCATGAGGAGGAGGTCAAAGCATGGCACCCTGATTGGTTTCGACCAACCATCACCTTCACTGAGTCAGTGCCAGTGCACAGTTGCACTGTTGAGTTGGAAGAACTTGCAAAAGATAAAAAAATAAACTTAATGGCCCAAACACTACTGACAAACTGATAATCGCATTAACAGGGCATCTGCTTACAGAGGAGTAGAAAGCCAAGGATAGCAGGCCTATTGATGCACTAAAGATACATCTTTGTCCTTCAAGTCAACCTGGCTTTCTTCTGTTCCATGGTAGCACGCGAGCACCCATCCATTATTATTTAAATCAATGTCATTAAGGCCATCTTTATCATATTTATTGATTAAAACAGAGGTTATAAGACAGGACTTTGTTTTCCCATTTGAAACTGGATCTGAATGTGTTTGTCAAGGTTAGTGTATTAGGTGTGGTTTCTGGAAGCTAACCAAGGTAAAGCAGTAATCCAATCCAAACCAGGCTTTTGTTTGAGACAGTGAAATCCGACCGTTAAATTGAGATTTCTTTCAAAGCAGTTGTTTTCCTTAGCTTTGTAAATGAAAGTTCATGGATGACTCAATTCGAGATTTGATCATCAAACACCCACATTATGCATGCATTCATTAAAGGAGATTTTTTTAATCTGAATCTCTTTCACTGAAATCAATTCATGGTTTGAGGTATTGAGATCAAGATGAGAAACTTCCGATGCTTGTTGATAGCTCCTGGTATAAAATTCTCCCGTCCTACCCAGCCAATAAGCTATAGAATGCAGAGTCACAAGAAACCTCCATCTCCCTGTAGCTCCGTTATCACAGAGAGACAGTTTGGATTCCGACACAAAGAGGCATATCGTTTTCCTTTGGTAGTTTTTGTTAAAGAGATGGGCAGAGCTGTGCCCAAAGTGTCAAAATGTGGCCAAGTTCAGGCATTCGACTGAAATTGGTCCAAATCTCAAAGGAAGTGGTTGATTTGGGGTTAACGGACACCTTTAATAGGAGCTGATCGATTTAGTTGAGAAAGGGACAATTGAGGACTACATAGATATTAATAGCATTGCTTTATATTTTCAGTGGACATGGTGGACGTGCTTTAGGTCAGTGATGTGAGGGTTAAATGAGACCCATGTGCTTCTTTGATTAACCCACAAAGCTCCAGCCGGTTCCCTCCTTCTTTGAGCATGTAGACAAAGGCGACTTCAGCATCTCGGTCATCTCTAGTACCTCCAGCACATCCAGTACCGCCAGAACCACAATCATCTCCAGCACCACCACAACTCCATCATCTCCAGTTCCTGCAGAGCCACCAGCCCCTCCTGCATCTCCAGCATATCCAGTACCTCCAGAACCACAATCATCTCCATCACCTCCAGCATCTCCAATACGTCCAGTACCTCCAGCACCATCAATATCTCCATCACCTCCAGTTCCTGCAGAGCCACCAGCATCTCCAGAACCACCAGCATCTCCAGCACATCCAGTACCTCCAGAACTACAATCATCTCCATCACCTCCAGCATCTCCAAAACGTCCAGTACCTCCAGAATCAACAACATATC
Organism: Heptranchias perlo; assembly: GCF_035084215.1. Taxonomy (NCBI): domain Eukaryota; kingdom Metazoa; phylum Chordata; class Chondrichthyes; order Hexanchiformes; family Hexanchidae; genus Heptranchias; species Heptranchias perlo. The sequence goes on from NC_090361.1 coordinate 13,652,904, forward strand.
CATCACCTCCAGTTCCTGCAGAGCCACCAGCATCTCCAGAATCACCAGCATCTCCAGAACCACCAGCATCTCCAGCACATCCAGTACCTCTAGAAACATCAGTACCTCCAGGACCACCAGTACCTCCAGCACATCCAGTACCTCTAGAACCATCAGTACCTCCAGAACTACAGCACCACCAGTACCTCCAGAAACTACAGCACCACCAGTACCTCCAGGACCACTAGTACCTCCAGCAACTACAGCACCTCCAGGACCACCAGTACCTCCAGCATATCCAGTACCTCTAGAGCCATCAGTACCTCCAGCACCACAGCACCACCAGTACCTCCAGAACCACTAGTACCTCCAGCAACTACAGCACTTCCAGGACTGCCATCACCTTCATCACCTTAGAGCACTTTAAGCATCTCCAGTGCTATCATTACCTTCAGCTATTTAAAGTTTCCAGGCCTGGAAGACTGAAAAAGGCTGCTTCCTGATTGGTGTATTTTTGACCAATCGGAAATTGGGGAAATAATAACATTTGTTGGAAGTAGGCGTGGGCTACAGAGCCCCTTCTCCAATGTGGGAGTCGAGATTTTTCTCAAGGAAGTGAGACAAAGAAGGAAGGAGGTTCCTCTTTGGTCCTGAGCACCACATGCATCCAAGAAATGCAGTTCCAGGAAGAATTGGAACATAGGAACAGGAGTAGGCCATTCAGCCCCTTGAGCAAGTTCCATCATTCAATTAGGTCATGGCTGATCTGTATCTTAATTCCATCTAATGAGAAGAGGCTGCCATGTCCAGGAAGATGGAAACAATCTGGGTAAAATATCAATGAGCTTGTCCATCACAAAGTCTTCAAGCGCTGACAAATATCACTTATGAGGCATCAGGTGACCTTTACACTCCCAGCTGAATGCACTTCTGCTGTAGCCTGACCTGCCTTCCATCCCTCTCTTGTTCCTTCCCGTCTCCCTCCAAAAAGCGGGCACATAGAAAAATTGCCAGTGGGACTTCAAGGGAAATAAAAACCGGGAAGGATGTAAAACGGGGCCGCTGGCTCGCTGTCACCTGTTTTACACTATCGCACAGAGTCAAAATCTACCCCAGAGAGAGAGAGAGATAGCCATCCCTTTAAGGGTGAGAGGTGTGGGAGAGGGGATTGGCTCACCATGCTGCCAAACAAAGTTACCCCTCTGGTTGAAACACCTCTTTGACGTTGGAACACGAGGCACCCAAATGTCTTCTTTAGTTAAACCCCCACCCAACCACATGGAATCGGATAACACTTGGCCATGTAAAAGGACCATTTCATCAGAATGGCTGGAAATGCTTGAGATTGCACACAACAATCTCCCCTTTGTTTACTCTTTAGCACTCCAAATCACTGTCGTTAGGCAGGTGGCTTAATATTGAGAAGGATGCATCTAGTGACAACGGTCCACAGAGATTCCCGATATTGCCAACGCACATTTGCAGTGGTCTTGACAAAACCCGCGTTGTCAATTGCAACGCAGTTTCTGTTGTCAATAGTCACTCTGTTTTGAGAAAAGGTTCCTATGTAGCCATAAGAGTTAATGCCTCATGAACTGAATCTAACATTGCAGAAATATTGTAGAATAATACAATTCTTTTCAGACAATGCTGGGGCGGAACAGGTGACTTTGGACCTCTGGCTTCCAAAGCTCTCCACCACTGGGAGTTTTCCTTGCCTCATGTCTGGGTCTGTTGTAGACTCATTGATAAGAGATTGATTGCTCTGATTAGTCAACAACTCCATTATTGTTGTATCATGCGATAATCAAGATGTTAGAAGGCGAACTAGACGGACCTTGGTCTGAAAGGAATTAGCAATTCCTACATTCCTAATACTGATAAAATGCAAAAATGCTACGGCGGCTGATTGTCCATCATTTCTGAGCAGGATTCACTCTCAATACACACACACATGCACGCACGTTCCAGCGGAGATCACTGGTTAGTGCTCAGCAGTGGGAGTCCAGGTCAGCCATGATCCCATTGAATGGTGGAACAGGCCCGAGGGGCTGAATGTCCTACTCCTGTTCCAATGCTCCAGCCTGACTTTACCCACTTTATGCTGAAGCCAATTGGATCACCCAAACTCCTGCCTCAGCTGTGGCTGGGGGAACTAAGCACAAGCCTGGAGACGCACCTGGGAGTTAATAAGAGGTTACACCCCAATGAATCAAATGCTTTATGGAGGTCAGGGGTCGATCATAATCAGTTAAGTTTGGTAATGATAACCTAGGACAATCCAGTTGAATATTACCGCTGGTGACCCGTGTATCGCAAATCCTGATAACATTCTCCAATTATTTCGCACAGGCCTTGTTATAATTCGATAGCAAAGGCCGAGCTGAAATCTTGTAAATTAATTAAACACCGATATTAAAAACCTTGTTCTTCATAATGATGATAATAAAAGCACCTTTGCCAAATGGGGTTTATAGTCCTTATGAATTCTGTCACCAAATTCCTGGTATGGAAGCTTCTCCACGATCCCAACATTCCCTCTGATTGACAAGGATAAGGGGAAGGATGACAAATATGTTTGGAAATTTGGTCCTCTGATGCAATGAGTGTACCCGTCAGGGTAAATTCTCCGACTGCCATTTCCCAATTGTGCACTCCCAGTGGACAAGGCTGCAAGCTGTAAGTGTGGAATCAGGAATTTTATCTTGGAGCGTTTAGGCTGGGATGAGACTGCGTTTAGACTGCCAGTGCTATTGGTGAGGTTCAACTCCTCGTCCTCCTTTTCAAATTCCTCCATGTCCTCTCTCCACCCTGCCTTCTGCAGCCTCTGCCAGAATTATTTCTCCCCACTTCCGTACCCTTCAGTCTTCTGACTCTGGTCCCTTCACGTCTCCTGACCACTAGGCCCTGCTCCCCAAAACTCCTCCCCTAACCCCCTCCACCTTTCTACATATCTCTCCCCTCCTTTCGAAACCTTCTCAAAAAACTATCTTTTCGCCCAAGCTTTCAATCACCTCTCGTAAACTCTCAATGGCTCAGTGTTTATTCCCCACAGTATGGCTCCCCCGTAGCTCTCTTGCCTCAAAGTCAGAAGATTGGGGGTTCATAGTCCCACTCTTGAGAATGTAATCTAGGTTAACCCTCCCAGTGCAGTACTCAGGAGGTGCTTTTTTTGGATGAGATGTTAAGCCGATGCCTATCAGATGGACGGAAAAGATCCCACAGCACTATTTCGAAGAAGAGCAGGGGAATTGTCCCTGGAGTCCTGGCCAATATTTATCCCTCAACCAACATCACTAAAAAGCAGATTATCAGGTCATTATCTCTTGCAGTTTATGGAACCTTGCTGTGCGCAAATTGGCTGCCGCATTTCCTACATTACAACAGTGACTCCACTTCAAAAAGTACTTAATTGGCCGTAATGCGCTTTGGGACATCCTGAGGTCGTGAAAGACGCTATAGAGATGCAAGTCTTTCTTTCTTTGTATGACTCTGTGAATCACCTCGGGCCATTTTTTACATTAAAGGCACTATAGAAATACAAGTTGTTGATATTAATGGATTGGGTACTAATTGCGTTTGAAGATCATTCCTCTTCCTGTTATCGTAACAAAGATTTTAACCCCATTTAACATAACCAGCAGTCAGTTCTAGCATTTTGAGCCTTTCAAAAAACATTTTCAGTGGAAGATGAATGACGTCTCCTCATTATAATCAGCATTATTATTAATACCGGAGCAGTGAGTTATTCATTTTCAAACTGAGGTAGCTTTTTTTTTTGCAATTCCTCTTCAAGCCTCTTTGCCCTTGATCGTGATGAAATGGAAATTGAGTTCAGTCCCAGTCCAACCCATGATTCACTTCAGCATTATTCAACCTTCGCAGAATTAGCACATGATTTATTTTTGAAAGATTCCCTTTAAGCTTTGCATTCCAAAGTCCTCTCTTGATAGAATCACAACATGAATCTCATTATTTAAATGACCAAGCAGATAGATTGTTACCATTGATGTTTTCCAGAGTAATTATTTCAGTCTCTTTCTTGCAATGGTCTTCAAGCAGATGTTTGCTTTGGAATTTTCCAATTTGCCTAGTTGTCCCATTGCTGGGCTATTCATAAGGAGAATTCCTTGCACTCAACGAAAGAGCTTATGAGGGGGAATGAGTGATGTCCAGGTCCAAATGAACACTAGAGAATGTCTCAGTGGGCTGCCTGGTGTGGAAATGAGCCACAGAGGGCAGGAAGATCGCCCAGCTGATTCCCAGTCTCTGCTGCGTTAGCTGATCTTCAGTATACTAATGGGAAAACCCAGCCAGGATTCCCACTATTGATTGCTCTCTAGTGACCCTTTGTGAAAGATTGTGGATATGGACACAAGATGAGAAATGGGATCAGAATCAGCTGTGAGGTGCCACACGTTCAAATTGCCTACTGATAATTCCTGTCTACACTTACACCCTAAGAGTAGTCAGTTGTGTAGTGGTTAATTTACTGGACTAATAATCCAGAACTAATAATAAAGAAGAACGTGAGTTCAAATCGCACCATGGCAATTCTGAGAATTTGAATTCAGTTGATAAAAAGCTGGTATTGGACTGTTGCAAAAACCCAACTGGTTCACGAATGGCCTTTAGAGAAGGAAACCTACTGTCCTTACCCAGTCTGGCCAACGCCAACTGCCTTCTGAGGTGGCCTTGCAAGCCATTCAGTTGTATCAGGGCAACTAGGGATGGGCAATAAATGCCAACCTTGCCAGTGTCACCCACATCCTGAGAATGAATTTTTAAAAGTTGGATGAGGCATTGGAGAGCTAGTTCTACTCAGGGCTGCAACCTCTCTCTTTCCATCATAACGTCTCTTGCCTCTCTCTATTTTATCGATAGTATGGTCAGTCTTCTACTGGACAAGAAGGCAATCCTACACTCTCTTCCTACATCCTGATTGCGTTGAACCTAAGGCGCATCATAGTCTCCAAACCTTAGCTCGTTCCTTCTCAGGAGCCCCAAATTGTGGAACTATTCACCTTCCTCAGTCCTGTCATTTTAAAACCACCAGCTCGGCCCCAACCTGAGGTTACTATCGATTTACCTCATCTTCCCTTTCAGTCTTTGCAATTTTTGGTGTTCTCCTGCAGTTTGGCCCTCATCCTTCTGCTTAGTTTCTCAGACTCAAAGAAAGGTGGAGAGAAAATATCTGTGAAGGCTGGATGATTGGACATTTTGTTCGATTTTCTCTGAAGTAAATGCTGATTTTAGCAGATATTTATATATTTTCCTCTGTGGGTGAAGTAGAATTGATTTACGATGACTGTTTAGTCAAGTATTTTACTATAACTTGACAGGAGGGAAATACATTCCTAGTAAAATCTCCAATAATTGAGTTCCTAATTATTGCTTACGTTGAACATAAGTGAGATCTGACAAAGATTCCATTGCAATCACCATCTCCAATAACCTTTGAGTTTGGTTACTTGTTACCAATAGTTTGAGGCCCCGGTGAGGAGAATAAGGAAGAGTCATAGAGCTATTAGGAATATAAATGTCCATCTCGTCTAATCATCCTCTGGCTTTACTACAAACCCGAGTAACATCGTTGATTGCTAATCATTTGTTTGATAATGACGGCTTTAAAGAGGATTAAATAGGATTCAAACAGAACCAAGAGGGAATTAATTATCTTTTCTCCCAGCTGGCCAAGCCCAATATCTGTATCTCCCTCCAAGGCACATGTACCCGGAATCAGAATAATATCAGCCTCAGCGTTCCTTAAAATATCGCACCGTCGGGACAAGGGTCCTGGAGCTAAGTAGCAGGGAACATTCAGAAAGGAAAAGGATTACATGGAGTTAGAGAAAACTGAGCTGGTCGGAGAAGTGGAAAAGTCGGGATGGTTTCATTTTTAATTTTTCTTTCAGCTGCAAAGTTAAAGCTCATTTGTAATGATCACCACCTATAGTGAGCATGTCCAATCATTATCATAGCCAGTAGTAATCACTGGCTGTACTGATCACAGCATGTAGTGGTCGCCTGCAGTGATTGTGTCCCATCATGATCACAGCCAGTAATGATCAATGCCTGTAACGGCCATAGCCTGTAGTGATCGTCGCCTGTAGTGATCACCGCCTGTAGCGAACACAGCCTGTAGTGATCACTGCCTGTAGTGATCACTACCCAACATGGTCACAGTCTGTAATGACTACTGCCTGTCATGATCACCGCCTGTAGTGATCATTGTCTGTTGTCATCACAGCCTGTAGTGATCGCAGCTTGTAGTGATCATTGACAGTAGTGATCATCTCCCAACATGATCACAGCCTGTGATGGCCTCTGCCTGTAATGATCACTGCTTGTAATGACCTCTGCCTGTAGTGATCACTGTCTGTAATGAACTCTGCCTGTAGTATTCACTGCCTGTGATGACCTTTGCCTGTAGTGATCACTGTCTGTAATGACCACTGCCTGTAGTGATCACTGACAGTGATGATCACACCCCAACATGATCACAGCCTGTAATGACGTCTGCCTGTAGTGATCATTGCCTGTAATGACCTCCACCTGTAGTGATCACCACTTGTAATGACCATTGCCTCTAGTGATCACTGCCTGTAATGACCTCTGCCTGTAGTGATCACTGCTTGTAATGGCCTCTGCCTCGAGTGATCACTGCCTGTACACTGCCTCTAGTAATCACTGCCTGTAATGACCAGTGCCTCTAGTGATCACTGCCTGTAATGACCTCTGCCTCTAGTGATCACCGCTTGTACTGACCACTGCCTCTAGTGATCACCGCCTGTAATGACCTCTGCCTGTAGTGATCACTGCTTGTAATGGCCTCTGCCTGTTGTGATCACCGCCTGCAATGACCACTGCCTCTCGTGATCACTGCCTGTAATTACCACTGCCTCTAGTGATCACTGCCTGTAATGACCTCTGCCTCTAGTGATCACCACCTGTAATGACCACTGCCTCTAGTGATCACTGCCTGTAATGACCATTGCCTCTAGTGATCACCACCTGTAATGGCCTCTGCCTGTAGTGATCACCACCTGTAATGACCACAGTCTCCAGTGATCACTGCCTGTAGTGATCACTGCCTGTAATGACCATTGCCTCTAGTGATCACCGCCTGTAATGACCTCTGCCTGTAGTGATCACTGCTTGTAATGGCCTCTGCCTGGAGTGATTACCGCCTGTAATGACCACAGTCTCTAGTGATCACTGCCTGTAATGACCATTGCCTCTATGATCACTGCTTGTAATGACCTCTGCCTGGAGTGATCACTGCCTGTAATGACCTCTGTCTTTAGTGATCACTGCCTGTAATGACCTCTGCCTCCAGTGATCACCGCCTGTAATAACCTCTGCCTGTAGTGATCACCGCCTATAATGACCACAGTCTCTAGTGATCACTGCCTGTAATGACCTCTGCCTCCAGTGATCACCGCCTGTAATGACCATTGCCTGTAGTGATCACTGTCTGTAATGACCTCTGCCTCCAGTGATCACCGCCTGTAATGAACATTGCCTGTAGTGATCACTGCCTGTAATGACCACTGCCTCTAGTGATCACTGCCTGTAATGACCTCTGCCTCTAGTGATCACCGCCTGTAACGACCTCTGCCTATAGTGATCACCATCCGCAGTGACCAACACAAGTCGGTTTTACTGAAAAGTTTCCAAAGATGTCCAAGAATCTTGATTTTCTTTTCGTACTGCTGCTGAATGCTGAATGGCTATCGAATCAGCTGCTCATCCTCTCCTCTCAGCCTCTGATATTAAAAGAATCCGTTACAGATCAGTCTTGATCTTGCTTGATTTAGTTTTATTAAATCTTGGATTGTACCTTTTCATAGTGTACAGAGCAGCTGATTAAACTGTCGGTCGGCGTGACGAATGGTGCCAATGGGGAATAGGCCAGGCCGATCATTTGGGCTAATGGGCAAATTGGTTGTACTGTGGGTGGATGCATCGCACTGGCATGTGCGTTGAAGGTCTATAAATGAGCTGAAGGGCAGTCTGCAGACCAGTGCATGCGCCTGAGGGCTGCTGTTTAAATTGAAGTTCACTTTATACCTTGCAGACTAGTTTAAATTGCTGCCTGAGCTTTAAACTGTGCTTTGTAACCCACACCAGTGGGTGTTGATATAAAAGTACTGCCAGTGTCCAGATGTGAGACACCAACAAAGTCACAAAAAGACCCAAAGCTCTCTATGGCCAATGAAGTACTTTTGAAGTGCAGTCACTGTTGTAATGTAGGAAATGCGGCATTCAATTTGCACACAGCAAGATCCCACAAACAGCAATGTGACAATCACCAGATAATCTGTTTTCTCAGTGATGCTGATTGAGAGATAAATATTGGTCAGGACACTGGGGAGAACCCCCACTGCTCTTCCAAATAGCGCCAAGGGATCTTTTACGTCCACCTGAGAGGGCAGACGGGGCTGTGGTTTAACGTCTCATCCAAAAGATGGCACCTCCGACAGAGCGGCACTGGGAGTGGTAGCTTTGATTATGTGCTCAAGTATCTGGAGCGGGACTCTGAACCCACAACCTACTGACTTCAAAGGCAAGAGTGCTACCCACTGAGCCACAGCTGACACCAGCATTGGTGTACGTGCAGTGGGCTCAGGACATCCTTCCCACACCAAACTAGCATCCCCCCATTGTGCCAAAGTCAACGTGTTGGGAGCAAAATATAAATTTTGAAATGACCCATCCTCACATTATTCTGCAAAGTTATGATGACACAGAAGCCAAGGAGCAGCCATCCTCATGACTTCATATATTTGGTTTTCTTCTTCTTTCTGGCATTAATGTCCCCTTTCCTTCTCTCTCCTGAGGTGGTGGGTTCCACTCTTTATGTGTGAGCCTCGATACTGAGTACCAACAGGCTACGAGACCACAGGAAGCAATGTAGCCAGGCCCAATCATGTCCTTAACTCAACATCTACACATGTGCACTTAAGAACATAAGAACAAAGAAATAGGAGCAGGAGTAGGCCATAGGGCCCCTCAAGCCTGCTCCGTCATTCAATAAGATCATGGCTGATCTTCTACCTCCACCCAGGCGCTTCTGTCCAGAAACGAGAGCCCCTCGGAGCTTACCTCCCCGCCTCACCAGACAAGTGAAGTAACAATAAGATCTTCCAGCAAAGGCCGTTAGATAGAGATCAGAAGTGGAGATTTTGGTTTGTTTTTCCTCAGATGTTGAGACCATTCAATGTTCTTCCAAAATCCCTGCCTGAGATAATACTAATTCATATAGGCCAGAGATCAAATCTAAGACCATCCTGGCTTTTATGGCTCAGCCAATCGTTCATAATCTAACTGTTCCATGGGTAGTCAGCTCTTGGACCCACAGCCGGCATTCGGACTTCAAAATCAATTTGAGGCTAGGTCAAAGCCGCCCCATTGAAACTTTGGGGTTTCTATAAAGAGCCCCATACAAGCCTGAGGTGGTGCATGAGAAGGGCTAAATAACGTGTGCAGGAGACCAATTGCACATTGGAAGTTTGGCACTAGAGAGTAAACTGAGAGACGGAAAAATCCATTTGTAGCGAAAATGGAGATGGATCATGCCAAGGAATTCAAACCCTGAGAGGCCAGCAGCTAGAATGTCTGAGGGCGCTGTAGACTCAACAAGGGGGGAAATTGGTCTTTGTATGTCAGCTGTGTCTCAGTGGATAGCACTCTCACCTCTGAGTCAGACAGTTGTGGGTTCAAGCCCCACTCCAGAGGCTTGAGCACAAAAGCTAGGCTGACACTTCAATGCAGTACTGAGGGAATGCTGCATTGCCAGAAGTGCTATCTTTTGGATGAGATGTTAAATTTAGGCCCTGTTTGTCCTCACGGGTGGATGTAAAAGATCCCATGGCATTCTTCAAAGAAGAGCAGAGGAGTTCTCTCTGGTGTCCTGGCTAATATTTATCCCTCAACTAAATCACTAGAACAGATTACCTGGTCATTATCACATTGCTGTTTGTGGAACCTTGCTGTGCGCAAATTGGCTGCTGTGTTTTCTACATTACAACAGTGACTACACTTCAAATTGGCTGTAAAGCGCTTTGGGACGTCCTGAGGCCATGAAAGGCGCTAAATAAACGCAAGTCTTTATTTTATTTTTCGATGGTAGAGCAAAACGGGAAATAGCGAATTGGCCACCTGTTTTATACTTTGTGTGATATTCTTTTCCATTGAACTCAAAAACCACGGGTCTAACAACAACAGATGTTGGCTGACTGACTTCTGTTTCTCCACAGATGCTGCTAGTGACATTTCACACTGGGAGCAGAGCCCCGCGGAGATACCCGTGTGAAGTAAATGGGGCTGAGTGACTGGAGCAGCCGTTCTGGCCAATTTTTCTGTCCCCATCCTCTGCCAGCTGCTGGACAGACACAGCCAGCCTGTTGAGGGAGGCATGTGGACACATTTACCGGTCTGGGCCTTGTGCTGGGCACAGTGGGCAGCAACAGGAGCACAGCAGGCCTTATGGAACCAGCTGGCAGGAGGACCCCAAGGCCCAAAGATTGCACTGAGGGATTGTGCGGAGGGTCCCAGTACAAGCCTCGGTGCCAGCCTTTGTGGGGTGCCTGCATGGGCAAATAGAAGGTGAGGTGGGAGGGTTGGGGATGCTCCCTCATGCCGTACATCAACACTTACACTGGGCCTGCACCTATTGCTGGAACTTCCTCCCCCCCTCCAAGAAATCCCAGGGCAGTAAAGTGGGGTTGGAGACCTGACCTAATGGTTGTCTACACCCCTTTCTCCTTCAGTGCTCCCTAGAGCTGAGCATTCCCTAGGCACAACTGAGAAAAAACAATCCATTTACTGCAATTGGAAAATACTTGTTGGTTGATATTATTTCACATTGTTCCTCTTTAGCATCAAGTGCAGTTTCTGACCCACTCTTCCACCTCCCCATGTCCTCATCCCCATGTGTTGGGAACGAGAGGAAGGGAGGGGAACGGCATCAGATGGAAAAGAGTCGAGAACGATGGTTGAAAAGGAGAAGTCTTCATGAAGAAGATGTAGGGTTAAAAAAAAAATCAATGAATGTGTACCGACCAGATCATTACAATATCGATCGAGTAGAGTGGTTTTTATACTAATGTAAGGGGCATGAGGAGCAAGAGGCCAGAGTTGGAAAGCTGTGTATGGAATGAGAAGATGGGTATAATTGGCTTAACAGAGACAGGATTAAGACTGAGGATGGACACACATTTTAGATGGCTGGATTTGAAATCTATATCAAGGACGATGAAGTATAGTGGGGGTGGGGAATGTTTCTCTCAAGAGTGGAACCAGCAGTAATTAAAAGTGATTATTTAAGCTGAGATGAAGGGAGATCTGACTCAAGTTGGTTGAGAAACCTTTAACACCAGGGGACAGAAGTTAACATCGGAACTGCGAAATAACGAGAGAGCAAAATGAAGAGATCGAAATGGAGTTACTTCTGCAATAAAGAAGTGTATCGGAGAACAGGAAGGCAGGAGTTAGGTCAAATTTAATCACACAGAAAGCAACAATGCTTTAAAATAGAGAGTTAACTTCATCGAGTGAGTGCGAGACAGTGCCTGATGGGACATTGCAAAGTTATCTTGACTCTGCATCTAACCTTTAGCAGCGAGTGGTTAAAGAGGAAGCGTTGAGTAAGCTTTACTCTGCATCTAACCCATGCTTTACTTGACCAGGGAGTACTTGCTGGAACAGAGGGAGTGTCACTCCTTGAGCTGCGAGTGTTTAGTGAAACAAACTAGATGGAGCTTTACTCTGTACTTAATCCATGATAGCTAAATTAAAATAGTCATGGTTCTTATCTGTGTTCCTTAGCATTTAGGTTACAGAGCAGTCACACCTGTAGAAAGGAAGACAGTTTGACTACATTAATTTTGACTTGCGTGCTGCAATACAAGGGCATCAGACACTGCTACAAGTCTACAGTACCCCTCCCACCTCACGAAATAATGAGGCATTGCATGGACATCCTTCGCTTGTGGTGTATAGTTGCAAAAGTTAATATTCAGGCCAGAGGGCTGCAGGAGAAAGATACCGGCGTTGAAATCGGCCTAAGCCCAAAGCCCAAAATGGTCTCAGAGTCATTCAGCAGCCCGTTTTACACCACGGCCGATTTCCTTTTCCATTGAAGTCAAAAACATGCGTCTTAGACCTGAACCGTCGATGAACTGGCTTCAGGTTCTCCGCTAGTGACATTCAGGTTCTCTGCTAGTGACATTCCACAACAACAACAACTTGCATTTATATAGCGACTTTAACATAGTAAAACGTCCCAGGGAACTTTGCAGGAACGTAATCAGATGCTCAAAAATTGACACCAAGCCAAAGGAGGAGACATTAGGACAGGTGGCCAAAAGCTTGGTCAAAGAGGTAGGTTTTAAAGAGCGTCTCAAGGGAGGAGAGAGATGGAGAGGCGGAGAGGTTTAGGGAGGGAATTCCAGAGCTTAGGGTCTAGGCTGCTGAAGGCACGGCCGCCAATGGTGGGGCAAAGGAAATCGGGGATGCGCAAGAGGCCAGAATTGGAGGAGCGCAGAGATCTCAGAGGGTTGATGGGCTGGAGGAGGTTATAGAAATAGGGAGGGGGCGAGGCCATGGAGGGATTGGAACACGAGGATGAGAATTTTAAGATCGAGGCGTTCGGGGACTGGGAGCCAGTGAAGGTCAACGAGCACAGGGGTGATGGGTGAACGGGATTTGGTGTGAGTTAGGATACGGGCAGCGGAGTTTTGGATGAGCTCAAGTTTATGGAGGGTGGTAGATTCAACACAGAGACTAGAGCCTCACCCTTAAAACAGGGTGCTGGTTTGCCATGAACCCGCTTTGCGCTATAGGCAAAGATCTATTTCATCCCCCACTGTTCCTCCAGCTTCCTCCAAAGCTCAGGGCCAATCTGACAACCAGAATCAGAGCGGCTAAATAAACACACAAGTTGGACACTTCCTGCTTTCAGCCCATGATAAGTGCTCTGACAGTCATTCCAATACACAACTGTTGGACACAGATACTCCCGCCATTACACATATTAAAACACAGCTCCAATTCAGAGGAGCAGTGCCCTGAACTTGTCAAATGCTGGCAGTTCCTTCACTGAGGGCAAGGAATGAATACAAAGCATGCATTAATTAGAGCCAATTGTGATCTTTCTGAAGTGCATGTTGTTCAAGGATCTTTTCTATCTCACGGATGAGATGTTTTAGAAAAATTAATTACCAAACAATGATGTTAGGAGTCTATTTACAAACTCTGGATTCTCTTTAAACAAGTGCATTAATACAGAAATGTACGATGTGCTGAGTCAAAGAGACATTGGGAGTTCGGATCCCGACCGTAGAACGTTTAGGCGCTACCAAATCCATATTCCAAAAGAGACAGAACGGCTGTCTCTTCTTTTTGTGAAGATGCAAACGCTTTGTCCTTCACTCTTCCTCCTCCCTTGCATCTCAAGACTCAGCGTACCATCTCCGACTCTCATCCTTTCCCACGATCCCATGACTCTGTATCTCCTCAACTCACTCAGTTTGCTTCCTTCTACAATCTTCAGGCTAACTGCTACTTCTTGCTTTGTCTCATCTTATCTCCTACTCTTTCCTCCGCTATGCAGCCTACCCCGTCACCTAGGTTTCTCAAATATTTATTCAAGGTTTCCTTCTCCCAGTACTTGGAGCGATATCCACACATAGAAAGAAGAAAGGCTTGCATTGATATAGCGCTTTTCACGACCTCAGGACGCCTCAAAGCACTTTACAGCCACTGTGGTAATGTAGGAAATGCGGGAGCCAATTTGCGCACAGCAAGATCCCACAAACAGTGATGTGATAATGACCAGGTAATCTGTTTTTATTGATGTTAGTTGAGGGATAAATATTGGCCCAGGACCTTCTTTGAAATAGTGCAATGGGACCTCTTACATTGACCTGAGAGGGCAGACAGGTTTCACATCTCATCTGAAAGATGGCTCCTCCGACAGTGCAGCACTCCCTCAGTACTGGCACTGGAGTGTCAGCCTAGAACTTGTGCTCAAGTCCCTGGCTCAGAGGCGGGAGTGCGACCCACTGAGCCACAGCTGACACCTGGCATCGCAATCACCTCGGGCGCCTCAGAAATGAGAGCCAAGTTGCAGCTGGTCGAATCGCTGCGAGATATGAAGGGCAATTTGGCCATCCTCTCCTCAATTGGCAAAGCAACAACCTTGCCAAGAGGTCACCAGAAGAGGTCCCCTATTCTGCTGCCCACTGCAAAGGGATGAGATAGTCGGAGTCACAAGCACTGCAAAGGTTAGCGCTGACGTACAGATTCAAGTGGATTTACCAGCTCGCAGCAGAAAAGGAGACAAGGAACGGATCAAACATTTGACAAAATGCAGCAATCAGCAGAACACGGCTTTAGCTTTATACTTACCGCTGTCTACAGGGAATATTCTTCTGTGTCAGACCTTCACACAAACAGCTGAACATTTCAATAAACGCCCACTACAACAAAAATATCACATAAATGCTTCGAAGGCCCCATGTCAGCACCATGTTAAAGACCACGAAAAGAAAATAGACATGTTTCCATAAAGATTGTGTCTGCTCCCAACGAAATGAAAAATAGAAACGTCCGTGTCAAAGAGGATGAAGTGAGACACTCTGGAGACTAGTGGGACCTCATCTACAGCCATCAACTACCTTCAGCCAAGTGCTTTCAAGCTGGAGAGTCACAGCCTTCATTATGCAGGCAAGGACAAAGTAAAATGGGAAGTCCTTGCCTCATTATCTGTAACCCTGTGACCCAGTCCTTGCCCCATTATCTATAACCCTGTGACCCAGTCCCTGCCCCATTATCTGTAACCCTGTGACCCAGTCCCTGCCCCATTATCTATAACCCTGTGACCCAGTCCTTGCCCCATTATCTATAACCCTGTGACCCAGTCCCTGCCCCATTATCTGTAACCCTGTGACCCAGTCCCTGCCCCATTATCTATAACCCTGTGACCCAGTCCTTGCCCCATTATCTATAACCCTGTGACCCAGTCCCTGCCCCATTATCTATAAGCCTGTGACCCAGTCCTTGCCCCATTATCTATAACCCTGTGACCCAGTCCTTGCCTCATTATCTATAACCCTGTAACTCAGTCCCTGCCCCATTATCTGTAACCCTGTGACCCAGTCCTTGCCCCATTATCTATAAGCCTGTGACCCAGTCCTTGCCCCATTATCTATAACCCTGTGACCCAGTCCTTGCCCCATTATCTATAACCCTGTGACCCAGTCCTTGCCTCATTATCTGTAACCCTGTGACCCAGTCCTTGCCTCATTATCTATAACCCTGTGACCCAGTCCTTGCCTCATTATCTGTAACCCTGTGACCCAGTCCTTGCCTCATTATCTGTAACCCTGTGACCCAGTCCTTGCCTCATTATCTATAACCCTGTGACCCAGTCCTTGCCCCATTATCTATAACCCTGTGACCCAGTCCTTGCCCCATTATCTATAACCCTGTGACTCAGTCCCTGCCCCATTATCTATAACCCTGTGACCCAGTCCTTGCCCCATTATCTATAAGCCTGTGACCCAGTCCTTGCCCCATTATCTATAAGCCTGTGACCCAGTCCTTGCCTCATTATCTATAACCCTGTGACCCAGTCCTTGCCTCATTATCTATAACCCTGTGACCCAGTCCTTGCCTCATTATCTGTAACCCTGTGACCCAGTCCTTGCCTCATTATCTATAACCCTGTGACCCAGTCCTTGCCTCATTATCTATAACCCTGTGACCCAGTCCTTGCCTCATTATCTGTAACCCTGTGACCCAGTCCTTGCCCCATTATCTATAACCCTGTGACCCAGTCCTTGCCCCATTATCTATAACCCTGTGACCCAGTCCCTGCCCCATTATCTATAACCCTGTGACCCAGTCCCTGCCCCATTATCTATAACCCTGTGACCCAGTCCTTGCCCCATTATCTATAACCCTGTGACCCAGTCCTTGCCCCATTATCTGTAACCCTGTGACCCAGTCCCTGCCCCATTATCTATAACCCTGTGACCCAGTCCTTGCCTCATTATCTATAACCCTGTGACCCAGTCCTTGCCTCATTATCTGTAACCCTGTGACCCAGTCCTTGCCTCATTATCTATAACCCTGTGACCCAGTCCTTGCCCCATTATCTATAACCCTGTGACCCAGTCCCTGCCCCATTATCTATAACCCTGTGACCCAGTCCTTGCCTCATTATCTATAACCCTGTGACCCAGTCCTTGCCCCATTATCTATAACCCTGTGACCCAGTCCCTGCCCCATTATCTATAACCCTGTGACCCAGTCCTTGCCTCATTATCTATAACCCTGTGACCCAGTCCTTGCCCCATTATCTATAACCCTGTGACCCAGTCCTTGCCCCATTATCTGTAACCCTGTGATCCAGTCCTTGCCCCATTACCATAGTATCATAGTATCACAGTAGTTACAGCACAGGAGGAGTCCATTCAGCCCATCGGCCCTGTGCCGGCTCTTTGACAGAGCTATCCAATTAGACCGTGCTCTTCCCCATAGCCCTGTAAATTATTTCCCTTCAAGTATTTACCCAATTCCCTTTTGAAAGTTACTATTGAATCTGCTTCCACCGCCCTTTCAGGCAGTGCATTCCAGATCATTATAACTCTTTTGCCGATCACCTTAAATCTGTGTCCTCTGGTCACCAACCCTTCTGCCGACAGAAATAGTTTCTCCTTATTTACTCTGTTAAAACCATTCATGATTTTGAACACCTCTATCAAATCTCCCCTTAACCTTCTCTGTTCTAAGGAGATCAATCCCAGCTTCTCCAGTCTCTCCACATAACTGAAGTCCCTCATCCCTGGTTCCATTCTGGTAAATCTCTTCTGCATCCTCTCTAAGGCCTTGACATCCTTCCTAAAGTGCGGTGCCCAGAATTGGACACAATACTCCAGCTGCGGCCTAACCAGTGCTTTACAAAGGTTTACAATAACTTCCTTGCTTTTGTATTCTATGCCTCTATTAATGAAGCCCAGGATCCCATATGCTTTTTAACAGCCTTCTCAACTTGTCCTGCCACCTTCAAAGATTTGTGTACATGCACCCCAGGTCTCTCTGTTCCTGCACTCTCTTTAAAATTGTACCATTTAGTTTATATTGCCTCTCCTCATTCAACCTACCAAAATGCACCACTTCACACTTCTCTGCGTTAAATTTCATCTGCCATGTGTCTGCCCATTTCACCAGTCTGTTTATGTCCTCCTGAAGCCTGTTACTATCCTCCACATTGTTTACTATATTTCCAAATCCGGGTCATTAATGTATATCAAAAAGAGCAATGGTCCTAATACTGACCCCTGGGGAACACCACTGTATACTTCCCTCCAGTCTGAAAAACAATTATCTGTAATCCTGTGCCCCAGTCCCTGCCCATTACCTGTAACCCTGTGACCCAGTCCCTGCCCATTATCTGTAACCCTGTGACCCAGTCCTTGCCTCATTATCTGTAACCCTGTGCCCCAGTCCCTGCCCATTATCTGTAACCCTGTGTCCCAGTCCCTGCCCATTATCTGTAACCCTGTGCCCCAGTCCCTGCCCATTATCTGTAACCCTGTGCCCCAGTCCCTGCCCATTATCTGTAATCCTGTGTCCCAGTCCCTGCCCATTATCTGTAACCCTATGTCCCAGTCCCTGCCCATTATCTGTAACCCTGTGTCCCAGTCCCTGCCCATTATCTGTAACCCTGTGTCCCAGTCCCTGCCCATTGCCTGTAACCCTGTGACCCACCTTACTAAGGGGCTTGCTATTCTTTGAGTTCTGACTAAGGGTCAGCGTCCAAAATATTAACCTGCCTTTGCACTTCACAGGTGCCGGCAGAACTGATGTTTCTTTTCACCAACATGGACTCTCTGGCCATTCAACTCATTTGCTGTTTGTGGGAACTTGCTGTGCACAAACCTTGCCATGCTTGCCTAAAAAAAACAAGAGTGACTTTGAAAAGTAATTCATGGCACTGTGAAGGGCTTTGGGACGTCCCGAGGGTTTTAAAGGCGCTGGATAAGTCTCAGTTCTTTCTTTGTCTTTTCTGGTTTTATTTTCTTTCGTTTAAACTCATGGGGCTGAGGTAGTGGAAATGGCAGGGGGGCAGGTGACTGAGAACTACAAAAACTGAGATCCAGGAGCGAGTTACAGGCTGGAATCTAATCGAGGGATTCGAGCGATTTACATATAGAATATATATGTCCCACAGCACTGGGACAGGGACCAGCACCTCAATATCCAGTACTGGGACTGCATCATTGGGCGCTCAAAAGACGACACCTCCGACAGTGCAACATTCCCTGCATTGGAGTGTCAGCCTGGATTTTGTGCTCAAGTCTCTGGAGTGAGGCATAAATCCATGAGCTTCCGACTCAGAAGTAAGTGTCCTGGCGAATGAGTCAAGTTTAGACTTGCACTGGGAATTTCCACCGAGTGGCCTAACTTTGGCGCAAGATCGGCGGAAACCCCGGTGAGGAATTCCCGGCGGGAGAAGGCCTCAGCTCGACGCTGAGTTGGCTGGTTTCAGCAGTCGAGGTGCCGCGATTGGGCTCAGTCGGGGAGTCGAGGAATGAGCCATCCGGTCGCTCTCCAGTGAACCCCTGCTGGAAATTGCCAGAGGAGGAGAGCGCAAGGTGCACTCCGTGGGCGAATAGCCTGGCCACAATCTCCGTCTAGGTTCACGGTCAAAGGCTTTGGGGCTTTGCAAGGGGGCCTGGCACTTCTGGAACCGTATCGCAGCGAGACCCAGCTCTTTCAGGAGCAGGGGAGTAAAGAGAAATTGGTTTCAAAAAACAGTCCTGCAAAAGCTTGTGTGATGAGTGGGTGAGTTATAAGCTGTCTTGTAAAAGCTGTTAGCTGTTAACATCGACACTGAGCAGCGAAACATTGCTTTCTTTATCTTAAATAGTGTTCTTTTTCTAAAAAAAAAATCTTCATTCTTATAGTGTCAGGGAGGGAATCAGACAGAAAGTGAGTGTTGTAATAAGTCTATCAGCGAGTGACATGGGGGGCATCCGCCTACACACAGATCGACACGAGAGCCTGCAGCACTGAAGGAGGTGGCTCTGAGCTGAACAGAATAATTCCCTAATCTTATCAGCTTCTATTTTCCAACACCTTTATGCTTCGGGCCTCTTCAGTTATTTTTCATTTTCCTGCCTAATAATTCGAGGCTTTACAAAAGAAAAGGGACGATGGGCATCCCTGTCCTATCGAGAGAGTATCGCTGCCCCTTGTCGAAAGCAATTTCTCAACTGGCCGACTGCAAGTTTCTTTATTTTCTTCTTGATCTCGAACCCTGCTTGGTGGAGCGATGAAATCTCATAGTTGCCCGGAGGCTGTCACTCTCCCGAACGTGCTTTTTTTTTTCTCTCGTGTTTCATAGAAAAAAAAAACATCGAAACATAGAAAATAGGAGCAGGAGTAGGCCCTTTGGCCCTTCGAGCCTGCTCCGCCATTCAATATGATCATGGCTGATCCTCTATCTCAATACCATATACCCGCTCTCTCCCCATACCCCTTGATGCCTTCTGTTCTAGAATTCCTTTACAATTCCTCTCCCCTTTCTGCTCTAAAGGCACGGACTCCTTGATGGATTGTGGGCTCTCTGGGCACCAGGAGTCTTCCGTAGGCTATTCCTCCAAGGCAGCAGCAATCCTTGAGCACCAGATCCAGGCTGACGCTCCCTGTGCAGTACTGAGGAAGTGATGCACCGTTGGAGATGCCATTTTCCAGATGGGAAGCTAAACCAAGGCTCCATTTTCCCTCTCAGGTGGATATTGAAGATTACGTGGCACGATTCGAAGATGAGCAGAGGAGTTCTTCGCGGTGTCCTGACCAATATTTATCCCTCAACCATCAAAAACAGATTATCCGGTCATTTATCTCATTGCTGTTTGCGGGACCTTGCTGTGCGCAAATTGGATGCTGCATTTTCTTACATTGCAATAGTGACTGCACTTCAAAAGTACTTCATTGGCTGTAAAGTGCTTTGGGACGTCGTGAAAGACACTATATAAATGCAAGATCTTTCTTTAATTTATTCCACAACTCTTTAGGTGAGAAAGCTCCCTCTGATCTTCTCACTCCTCAATCCTTAATTCATAATTTAATTTATACCCCATGAGATTTGAGCTCCACACTTTAACGCTATAAAAACAGCAGCTTGTATTTATATATCGCTTTTAATATCGAAAAAACACGTCCCAAGGCGCTTCACAGGTGTAATCAATTAGTGAACAATCTGCCTGGATTCGTTTGTTCGTCCAGAAAACTGAACTGAGATCATCTCGAAATCTCCTCGTTAGCCAAAGGGAACGAGTCTACATCCGTGGCCTTTCCGAGGGGTTCCAAGGTTTGGTTGGAATGATAGGAATGGTAAACAATACAGCAATAAAAATCCCAACCTTTACTGTACGGCTTTCATTCCCCCTCGCCCCAACCTCCTGTGCCTCCACCTTACTATCTATCTATCAGACTGTCTATCTCTAATTAAACTTCGATCTGTCTATCTATATCTGTCCTCCTATCCGTCTATCTATCTGACTATCAATTTATGTCTGTCAGTCTTGACTTAATGGTAGCACTCTCGCCTCTGAGCCAGCGAGTTGTGGGTTCTGAGCCCTACTCCTTGCTCACATAATCTGGCCTGATGTTTCTGTGCCAGTACTGAGGGAGTGCTGCACTGTCGGAGGTGGCGTCTTTTCAAAGAGACGTTAAGCCGAGGCCCCGTCTGCCATCTTAGGTAAAAGATCCCACGTCACCATCTTGAAGAGAAGCAGAGGAGTTCTCCCTGGTGTCCTGGCCAACATTTATCTCTCAACCAAGACCTGAAACAGATTATCTGGTCATTTATTGCTTTGCTGTTTGTGGGATCTTGCTGTGCGCAAATTGGCTGCTGCATTTCCTACATCACAACAGTGACTACACTTCAAAAATACTTCATTGGTTGTAAAGTGCTTCGGGACGTCCTGAGGTTGAAGAAGGCGCTATAGAAATGCAAGGTCTTTCTTCTTTTCTGTGTGACTGACTATCTTGCTATTTCTATCTCTCTATCTATTATCTGTACAAAAGTCCTACGATTTGGGCACTTATTATGCTTGAAAGTGTCACATATGCAGAATGCAAGTTATGGTTTTGCAAGATTGGCTAAGATATCATATGCATAAATCAGCAATAAATCACAACTGAATGAAAACCTGTTCAATGAACAAATATCATTTATTCTTAAAGTGAAAGAAAGCCAGTCACTTCCTCCTGGTGTCTTCTGACCAGGAGCTATGGATTTACAAACAGCTGCCAGTCTACAAATCTCCCGCAGCAAAACAATTAGCTTCTAATTGACTTTAGGATGTGCTTATTTGTAGCAATGGGGTTTTGCATGGTTCAACACTCCTGTTGCTGTAAACCAGCCTCCTGGCCATGAGCAATGCCATGGGAGGGCCTGCTGTAAATAGGTTTGATTCCACAGGTAGGCAGCGCACTTAAATTGCCTTGGGTAATAATACTTTTATTACTGGGAGTCTGAATTATCAGCTTTGGCTCAGTGGTAATGCTCTTGTCTCATAAAGGTCTGAGTCAGAAGGTTGTAGGTTCAAGTTCCACTCCATCTAGGATGACACTCCCAGTGCAGTATTGAGGGAGTGCTGCATTGTTGGAGGTGCCCTCTTTCAGATGAGATGTCTGCCCTCTCATGTAGATGTTAAGGATCCCATGGCACCATTTCAGAGAAGTGCAGTGGAGTTCTCCCTTGTGTCCTGGCTAATATTTATCCCTCAACCAACATCACCAAAAAAACAGATGATCTGGGCATTATCTCATTGTTGTTTCTGGGAACTGTGCACAAATTGGCTGCTGCGTCTCCTACATTACAACAGTGATTGCACTTCAATAAAAAAAGTACTTCATTGGCTGTAAAGCGCTTTGGGTTGTGACAGGCGCTATATAAATGCAAATCTTTTTTTCTGTTAATTGGGTTATAAATTGGCCCACTCCGTACAGGCTTTCCCCTTCAAGAGTCTGCAATCCAACCACAGAAGGTAAACCCGGAATATAGTGTTTGAGATCAGAGGGGGAACCGAACGCAGGTACCCCATGGATAATGAGGGTAACGACAGCTCCTTGGCGATGAAAGTGTCTGAACTGGGAGGTTTTTACTGAATTCTCAGTTGCATCCCACAACCTCGTTATCATTGTCACCAATTTGCTGTTGGGAGCTCGAGGTTTAAAAATACACAGAGAATGAGATTGGGTGAAGTGACATTCAGAGTGCAGCGGAGAAAAAGGACACAAGCAGAAAGAAAACCGTCCTGATTCAACTTTGAGATGATCACTGTCATGGAAACTGCTCCCAGATGTGTCAATGGTGCAAAGGAATTCTGGCACAGGTGCTAATGAGCAGTGTATATTGCAACGCCTTCATGTAGAACATTGATATGTTTCCTGAATTGTAGTCATTATAATCCTCTTTCCATGCAGATGATCCTTTCAGTGAAGCAGAGGTGTCATCACATGCACCTCAGGCCTACCACCTCCATCTCAATATGAGAATCAAGCTCAAAGAACTGTTACTTCACAGAACTCAAGTGTTCAATTTTACTGCCACTTAGCAGGCCCAATAGTCACTTCCAATTTCAATGTAACATTTATTATTCCCCTCACCACTCTCCCCTGTGGAACCCAGGCAAGTTTTAAATCCCATGGCGTTATTTTGAAGACGAGCAGGGGAGTTCTCCCTGGTGTCCGGGCCAATATTTATCCCTCAGCCCAAAAACAGATTATCTGGTCATTTATCACATGGCCGTTTGTGGGATCTTGCTGTGCGCAAATTGGCTGCCGCGTTTCCTACATGACAACAGAGACCGCACTTCAAAAGTACTCCATTGGCTGTAAAGCGCCTTGGGACGTCCTGAGGTCATGAAAGGCGCTATATAAAGTTTAAGTCTTTCTTAAATAGCACAAGACTCCTGCTGCCCTTTCAGCCACCTCGCCTCACCCCGACTCCCCGCCCCCTCCCCATAGAGGCTCCACCCCCCCACGTCGAAGGTGCTGTACGAATCCCAGATGTTTTTGCTTCCAGTTGCCGTGGGTTCCTATCCCGCGAGTCCCACACAGCCAGTGACAACACCATGGTTAAAAATCAAAGACGGCTCTTGGTGAATCGGGCAGATTGGTCCTGGAGTTGCTGCAGGCGGCACCAGATGCACATTGGGAGCCACTTAGCTCAATAGAATTAGCAAACGCACAGCAGGTCGGTCAGCGAGTTGTTATGATCTGGAATGCGCTGCCTGAAAGGGCGGTGGACGCAGATTCAGTAGTAACTTTCAAAAGGGAATTTGATATATACTTGAAAAGGAAAGATATGAGATTGAACTAAATACAGAATAGTGTGGATTTCTTTGACTGCCTATCATCTAGGTCCACGAATCACTGGCAAATCTGGTTTCCTTACACCCCACTCCAGAGACTTGAGCACAAAATCCAGGCTGACACTCCTGTGCCGTGCTGAGGGAATGCTGCACTGTCAGAGGTGCCGTCTTTCACATGAGACTTTAAACCGAGACCCCGTCTGCCCTCTCAGGTGGACGTTAAAGGTGGCATTATTTCGAAGAAGAGCAGGGGAGTTCTCCCCAGTGTTCTGACCAATATTTATCCTTCAGCCAACACCACTGAAACAGATTATCTGGTCATTTATGTCATTGCTGTTTGTGGGATCTTGCTGTGCGTGAATTGGCTGCCGTGTTTCCTACATTACAACAGTGACTACACTTCAAAAGTACTTAATTGACTGTAAAGCACTTTTGGATGTCCTGAGGGTGTAAATGGCTCTATATAAATGCAAGTCTTTCTTTCCCTTCTTTCTTTCCTGTAATAGATCCAACGGCATTATTTGAAGCTGGGCAGGGAGATCTCTCCATATCCTGTCCCTCGACCAACACCACCAGAATACTGAATAATTGGCCGTTCATCTCATTTGCTCTCTGTAGGACCTTACTACGTGCAATTGGCTTCTGCCTTTGCCTACATAACAACAGTGATTACACTTCGAACCATAGGAGTTTAAAGGACAGAAGAAGGCCTCCCAGCCATGTCTGTACCAGAGCAATCCAAAACTGGTCCCACTGTCCCGCTTTCAACTTCAAGTAATTCATTGGTTGTGAAGTGCTTTGGGATGTCCTAGATGACGTGCTATATAAACGCAGGTTCTCACTTGCTTCTTTGCCCCTTCCT
This sequence comes from Heptranchias perlo, assembly GCF_035084215.1. Taxonomy (NCBI): domain Eukaryota; kingdom Metazoa; phylum Chordata; class Chondrichthyes; order Hexanchiformes; family Hexanchidae; genus Heptranchias; species Heptranchias perlo. Next base: position 13,677,147 of record NC_090361.1, read on the forward strand.
TTACTTCAATGTGCCAGTGAGGGGTCCTCTATGATAATCCTGCTGGTCCCATGGCTGTGATTATACCTGAGCTGATCAGGCGTTGATGGGTTGGTCTCCTAAACAGCCATCCCCTGATGTTCCTGGATGGGTGGACAAGTGGGGGTTGTATGAGTGTCACAGGATGAAGGCATCATGGCAACTGCCACCAAAACTGGCACATTCTTTTGCGGTGATCACGCACCAGTTGTACATTGATGGAGTGAGAGCCTTTCCTGTTCACAAAAGCTCCTGGCTCATTTTCTGGTGCCTGGACAGCTACTTGATTGTAGTTTGTTATGCCCTGAACACGAGGGAAGCCAGTCACTGCTGCAAATCCCAGAGCTCTCTCATTCTGGCTGCTGGCATCCACGGGGCAGGTGATATATTGGTTGGCAAAAATAAAATTAGAAACAAGCAATCGCCAAGCTCAGCCATCCCTTGGAAATCCACTGAGCTCCACACCACACAGATCTCAGAGAGCCCCTTTAAGTAGTCCTTCCAGTGAGTGAGCCAGTGCATGAAGCCAATCTCACGAGGCGGGCTGGCCGCTGGGCGGGAGTTCCAAACCGTCCAGTTAAAATCGCAATGGGGTCTTAATTACATCATTGGTTCTAAAGCGTTAAGTTATGAGGACAGGTTGCGTAAACTTGGCTTGAATTCCCTTGAGTTTAGATGGTTGAGGGGAGATCTAATCGAGGTGTTTAGAATGAGAAAGTGATTCAATACAGTAGATACGGAGAAACTATTTCCTCTGGTGGGCGAGGCTGGAACAAGGGGGGGCACAATCTTAAAATTAGAGCTGGGCCGTTTAGGAATGAAATCGGGAAGCACTTCTTCACACAAAGGGGAGTGAAAATCTGGGACTCTCCAGCAAAAGGCTGTAGGCACTGGGGGTCAATTCAAATTATCAAGTCTGAGATCAATAGATTTATGCTGGATAAAGGTATCGGGGTTTGGGGAAAAGCGGATAAATAGAGTTGAGGTACAGATCATCAATGATCTAAATGAATGGCAGAGCAGGCTTGAGGGGCTGAATCCTTCACTCCTGTTCCTATGATTGAGTGATTGAGTAAATCAGCGATTGTGTGAGTGAGTGAGTGAGAAAATGGGTGAGTGTATTAGTGTGTCAGTTAGTGTGACAGTGAGTGAGTGCGTGTGTCAGTGGGTGAGTGTGTCAGTGAGTGAGTGTGTGGTGAGTGAGTGTGTGAAGTGAGTGAGTGTGTCAGTGAGTGAGTGAGTGTCTCAGTGAGTGAGTGCATCAGTGAGTGAGTGTGTGAAGTGAGTGAGTGTGTCAGTTAGTGAGTGAGTGTGTCAGTGAGTGAATGTGTCAGTGTGTCAGTGAGTGAGTGCATCAGTGAGTGAGTGAATGTGTCAGTGAGTGAGTGAGTGTCTCAGTGAGTGAGTGCATCAGTGAGTGAGTGTGTGAAGTGAGTGAGTGTGTGTCTCAGTGAGTGAGTGAGTGTGTCAGTGAGTGAGTGCATCAGTGAGTGAGTGAATGTGTCAGTGAGTGAGTGAGTGTCTCAGTGAGTGAGTGCATCAGTGAGTGAGTGTGTGAAGTGAGTGAGTGTGTGTCTCAGTGAGTGAGTGAGTGTGTCAGTGAGTGAGTGCATCAGTGAGTGAGTGAATGTGTCAGTGAGTGAGTGAGTGTCTCAGTGAGTGAGTGCATCAGTGAGTGAGTGTGTGAAGTGAGTGAGTGTGTGTCTCAGTGAGTGAGTGAGTGTGTCAGTGAGTGAGTGCATCAGTGAGTGAGTGAATGTGTCAGTGAGTGAGTGTCTCAGTGAGTGAGTGCATCAGTGAGTGAGTGTGTGAAGTGAGTGAGTGTGTGTCTCAGTGAGTGAGTGAGTGTGTCAGTGAGTGAGTGTGTCAGTGAGTGAGTGTGTCAGTTAGTGAGTGAGTGTGTCAGTGAGTGAGTGTGTCAGTGAGTGAGTGCGTGTCTCAGTGAGTGAGTGTGTGAAGTGAGTGAGTGTGTCAGTGAGTGAGTGTGTCAGTGAGTGAGTGTGTCAGTGAGTCTGGCAGCACTGTGTGTTTAAAGGGAATCCTCACAAGAAATGTTCCAGTCAGATGTGAATTTTGAGCTGGTGATGCAGCGATACCTCACTCCAGAGATAGCCCTTGAGGAGCTTGCCTGAGGTGTTTATAAGAATTAAACTGCCCTGAGTCACCATCGTGGTGACTCAATGCTTCATTCTAATTATGAAATCTGTAAGAATGAAAGTACAGTGCACCCTCAGAACATATTTAAACAACGCGTTTGTTATAAATAGAAGGCAGACTGCCTGTCCATGACATATGGATTTAATTTCCACTCATGAGCTGACTATAACTCACTCCTGACACATTCACTCAGCCTCTCTCATGGAACTGAAACAGTGTAATGCCGAATGCTTCCACTCCCAGTCTGTGTACAACATCTGAATCCATCAGCGACTCAGTGCAGTGTGTCGGAGAGAGGGCCTGTGCTCGGTAATATTAAAGCTCAGGCCCCACTTGGCTGATCTGTGTGGGTTGGGATGTGCTGGCTTGGATCCAGTTACCTGGTTACAGACTGCACGCACCTGGTTTCAATCAATCCTCACCTGGTTATAGTCCACCCTCTCCTGCTTACAATCCACCCTCACCTGGTTACTGTCCACCCTCACCTGGTTACTATCCATCCTCTCCTGGTTACAATTAATCCTCACATGGTTAGTCAATCCTCACCTGATTACAATCCATTCCCGCCTGGTTACATTCCACTCTTACCTGATTGCAATCCATTCTCACCTGGTTACATTCCACTCTCACCTGATTACAATCCATTCTCACCTGATTACAATCCATTCTCACCTGGTACAATCCATCCTCACCTGGTTACAATCCACACTCATCTGATTACAATCCATTCTCACCTGGTTACAATCCACTCGTACCTGGTTACAATCCATCCTCACCTGGTTACAGTTCATCCTCACCTAGTTACAGTCCACACCCACCTGGTTGCCACCAGAAATATTGAATAGTTACTTTCACAATATCATGCTTTGCCTCAGTATTTACCAGGGAGAGTAACGAGGTGGACATGACATTAGAAGGGCAAATTTAAAAAAATGAATAAAGATATTTAAGATAGAAAGGGTGGAGATAATTGATAAACTAATCAAACATGAAGAAGATAAAACCCCTGGTCCAGATGGATTGCATCCACACATATTAAAAGAAGTTGGGGCCGAGATAGCAGAGGTACAATTACGTATATATAAAAATCATTAGAAAAGGGAATAGTGCCAGAGGACTGGTGGACAGTTAATGTTATTCCTAGATTTAAAAAGGGAGAAAGAGCAAGTCCAGGGAACTATAGACCAGTTAGCTTAACATCGGTGGTAGGAAAGATAATGGAATCTTTACTCAAAGATGTAATAGAAAAACATCTAGAAAATGAAAATATAATAAAGAGTCAGCACGGATTTCAGAACAGAAAGTCATGCTTGACCAACCTCACTGAATTCTTTGAAGGAGTAACAGAAAGAGTAGACAAGGGTAATGTAGTAGATGTAATATATTTGGATTTTCAAAAGGCCTTCGATAAGGTACCATATTGTACACTTATGACTAAGGTCAGAGCATGTGGAGTCAAGAATCAAGTAGCAGAATGGACGGCAAGCTGGCTACAAAACCGAAAACAGAGAGTACGGGTTAAGGGTAGCTACTCAGACTGGCAAAAGGTGGGAAGTGGTGTTCCTCAGGGACCAGTGCTGGGACCACTGTTGTTCACAATTGATTTGGACTCGGGAATCGGAAGTACAATTTCAAAATTTGCGGACGACACTAGATTGGGGGGTGTAGTTAATACAAAGGAAGAATGTGTTAAAATGCGAGAAGACATTAATAAACTTGCAGAATGGGCGTGTAATTGGCAAATGAATTTCTATATAGATAAGTGTGAGGTGGTGCATTTTGGTAGGAAGAATAAGGAGGCCACATACTGCTTGGATAATAAGGGTCTAAATGGAATAGAGGAGCAAAGAGATCTCAAGGTACAGACACACAAATCACTAAAAGCAGTGACGCAGGTTAATAAGGCCATAAAAAGGCAAACCATGCACTGGAGTTCATTTCTAAAGATATAGAATTGAAAAGCAGAGAAGTTATGTTAAACATCTATACAATCTTGGTTAGGCCACACTTGGACGATTGGGCATAGTTCTGGTCTCCATATTATAAAAGGGATAGAGAGGCATTGGAGAGGGGGCAAAAAAGATTCACAAGGATGATACCAGAACTGAAAGAATATACTTATCAGGAAAGACTAAACAGGCTGGGGCTCTTTTCTCCAGAAAAGAGAAGACTGAAGGGTGACCTGATAGAGGTCTTTAAGATAATGAAGGGGTTTGATAGGGTAGACGTAGAGAAAATGTTTCCACTTGTGGGGGAGACCAAAACTAAAGGACATAAATATAAAATATTCATTAATAAATCCGATAGGGAATTCAGGAGAAACTTCTTTACCCAAAGAGTGGTGAGAATGTGGAACTCGCTACCACAAGGAGTAGTTGAGGCAAATAGCATTGATGCATTTAACGGGAAGCTAGATAAACACATGAGGGAGAAAGGAATAGAAGGCCATTTTCACCTGTTACAGACCTCACTCCCCAGGTTATAGCCTGCATGCGCCTGTACAGTCCACATTCAGCTGGTCACCATTCACACACATCCTGTCATAGTCAGCACTCACCAGGTCACTGCCTGAACATACCTGATCACAGTCCATACTCACCTGGACACAGTCCATACTCACCTGGACACAGTCAACATTTACCTGGACACAGTCCATACTCACCTGGACACAGTCCATACTCACCTGGACACAGTCCACACTCACCTGGACACAGTCCGTACTCACCTGGACACAGCCCATACTCACCTGGACAAGTCCACACTCACCTGGACACAGTCCACACTCACCTGGACAAGTCCACACTCACCTGGACACAGTCCACACTCACCTGGTCACAGTCCACACTCACCTGGTCACAGTCCACACTCACCTGGTCACAGTCTGTGCTTATGATTACAATCCATACTCATTTGGTTAAAGTTCCAACCCACCTTTGTTGCAGTCCTTACTAACCTGATTGTGGCACTTAATCACCTGGTCACAATCTGCACTCACCCAATTTCCTTCCTAAACTTCTCCACCTCTCTCTCCTCCTTTAAGATGCTCCTTAAAACCTACACTCACCTATTTACCTGGTCATAATCCGCTTTCACTCGGTCACAGACTGCACTCACCTAGTTACAGTCTATGCTTACCAGGTGAGTGCAGACTGTGACCAGTGAGAGTAAAGTGTGACCAGAGGGGATTCACCATGCCCACACTCCGTACTCATGTGCTCATTGTTTGAACTCACCTAGTCAATGCCTCTATTTTAAAATTCTCATCCTGGTGTTCAAATCCTTCCATGGCCTCGCCCCTCCCTATCTCTGGAACCTCCGCCAGCCTCTCTGAGAACTCTGCGTTCCTTCGACTCTGGACTCTTGTGCATCCCTCACTTCCTTTGGCGGCCGTGCCTTCAGCCATCTAGGCCCAAGTTTTGGAATTCCCTCCCTAAACCTCTCCGCCTCTCTACCTCTCTCTCCTCCTTGAAGATGCTCCTTAAAACCTATCGCTTTGACCAAGCTTTTGGTCACTCCTCCTAATATCTACTTCTTTAGCTCAGGTCAATTTTTGTCTGATTACGCTCCTGTGAAGCGCCTTGGGATATTTTACTTTGTTCAAGGCACTGTATTAATGCAAGTTGTTGTTGTAGTTACAGTCCATGCTTACCAGGTGAGTGTGGACTGTAACCAGGTGAGTGTGGACTGTGACCAGGTGAGTATGGACTGTGACCAGGTGAATACGGACTGTGACCAGGTGAGTACGGACTGTGTCCAGGTGAGTGCAGACTGTGTCCAGGTGAGTGCAGACTGTGACCAGGTGAGTACGGACTGTGTCCAGGTGAGTACGGACTGTGACCAGGTGAGTACAGACTGTGTCCAGGTGAGTGCAGACTGTGACCAGGTGAGTACGGACTGTGTCCGGGTGAGTACGGACTGTGTCCAGGTGAGTGCGGACTGTGTCCGGGTGAGCACGGACTGTGTCCAGGTGAGCACGGACTGTGTCCAGGTGAGTGCGGACTGTGACCAGGTGAGTGTGGACTGTGAACAGGTGAGTGTGGACTGTGTCCAGGTGAGTGCAGACTGTGACCAGGTGAGTGGGGACTGTGACCAGGTGAGTGCGGACTGTGTCCAGGTGAGTGCGGACTGTGACCAGGTGAGTGTGGACTGTGACCAGGTGAGTGTGGACTGTGTCCAGGTGAGTATGGACTGTGTCCAGGTGAGTGTGGACTGTGTCCAGGTGAGTATGGACTGTGTCCAGGTGAGTGTGGACTGTGTCCAGGTGAGTGTGGACTGTGACCAGGTGAGTGTGGACTGTGTCCAGGTGAGTACGGACTGTGTCCAGGTGAGTGCAGACTGTGTCCAGGTGAGTACGGACTGTGTCCAGGTGAGTGTGGACTGTGTCCAGGTGAGTGTGGACTGTGTCCAGGTGAGTAGGGACTGTGTCCAGGTGAGTACGGACTGTGTCCAGGTGAGTGTGGACTGTGTCCAGGTGAGTAGGGACTGTGTCCAGGTGAGTGTGGACTGTGTCCAGGTGAGTGCAGACTGTGTCCAGGTGAGTACGGACTGTGTCCAGGTGAGTGTGGACTGTGTCCAGGTGAGTAGGGACTGTGTCCAGGTGAGTACGGACTGTGTCCAGGTGAGTGTGGACTGTGTCCAGGTGAGTATGGACTGTGACCAGGTGAGTACGGACTGTGTCCAGGTGAGTGTGGACTGTGTCCAGGTGAGTGTGGACTGTGACCAGGTGAGTGTGGACTGTGTCCAGGTGAGTGCGGACTGTGTCCAGGTGAGTACGGACTGTGTCCAGGTGAGTGTGGACTGTGTCCAGGTGAGTGTGGACTGTGTCCAGGTGAGTAGGGACTGTGTCCAGGTGAGTACGGACTGTGTCCAGGTGAGTGTGGACTGTGTCCAGGTGAGTATGGACTGTGACCAGGTGAGTACGGACTGTGTCCAGGTGAGTGTGGACTGTGTCCAGGTGAGTACGGACTGTGTCCAGGTGAGTGTGGACTGTGTCCAGGTGAGTGTGGACTGTGACCAGGTGAGTACGGACTGTGTCCAGGTGAGTGTGGACTGTGACCAGGTGAGTACGGACTGTGTCCAGGTGAGTGTGGACTGTGTCCAGGTGAGTGTGGACTGTGACCAGGTGAATGTGGACTGTGACCAGGTGAGTGTGGACTGTGTCCAGGTGAGTGTGGACTGTGTCCAGGTGAGTACGGACTGTGTCCAGGTGAGTACGGACTGTGTCCAGGTGAGTAGGGACTGTGTCCAGGTGAGTGTGGACTGTGTCCAGGTGAGTGTGGACTGTGTCCAGGTGAGTAGGGACTGTGTCCAGGTGAGTAGGGACTGTGTCCAGGTGAGTGTGGACTGTGTCCAGGGTAGTACGGACTGTGTCCAGGTGAGTGTGGACTGTGTCCAGGTGAGTACGGACTGTGTCCAGGTGAGTACGGACTGTGTCCGGGTCAGTGTGAACTGTGACCAGAGGAGAATCACCGGTTCACATTCCTAACTCACCTGGTCACTGTTTGCACTCACCTAGTTAAAGTCCTCACACAGTTACTCACAGGCCACACGTACCTGATCACCTGCCTACTAAAAGGTTACTAAGATCACTGATAACTGAATCACTGTGAAGCATTTTCTAAAAGGTTTGGAGTTCAAGAGGTTGTGATCCATTCATGGAGGCAAGTGGAGATGAACAAACTGAGGCAAACCCTGGGGCATATCACGAACTCTGCCCCTCCAGCGTGATATCTGTTTCTCTGTAATTTTGCGAGGTGCTGTTAAAATCACATTTCAGGTTAGAATTGAGAACCATAGTGCACACAGGTCCAAAGCCAATGCCAGGGTCTGATATCTGTTGCAGCAAAGCAGGGGTGTATTGGATATCAGTAACTGCAGTCCTGCCGTTACCAGATACCATTCCTTCCATTTCTATCCCATTATATGCCATAAATGTCATTCCATCCAAGGTTTTAGTTCAGTTAATTGTGCCCAGCATTTGAAGGGATTATGTTTATTTTCCCGTGTTTTATTTCCCTTCCTCCAAATATCAAAGATACAACCACAAAGTCTGCAGATTCTGGCTACGGTCTAGCTCCTGGCTGCCACCCGACCTGGTACTGAACTTGCTTTATGCTACAGAGGTCGCTGGACTCTTGATCTCAAGGGTTCCTGTCACGTGCACCTGACTGAAGCAGCTGGCATTCCCTCTCCACTGCTGAAAGAAAAATGATTGAACAAACAAAAAATCATGGTCAAAGGCCACGGTCCAATGTGAAGGGCATCGCCAAGAGAGGGAAAGAAGAAGGTGAGGTGAATCAGGAAGCAGTGGCGGCACGTTTGGGTATTAAAAGCCTGTAGATTTTGAGAGGAACAGAACATATGAAATTTATGGGCAGGAAAAGACCAGCTGGTCCATCAAGCCTGCCCCTCACCATGATGGCCAGAACATCTTGACTAAACACTTCCTCCCTCCCTTCCATCCTCTGCCCCCGCGGCCATGTGATCTCCTGGAAGAGGCAAAAAAACCAGAGGAAAAGCCCAGGGCCAATAAGAGAAAAAATAGCCTGGTAAATTCCTCTCCGACCCCCTCCAGTGATCGAAACCAGTCCAGGAGATCACATGGACCACGTGTTGTATATAAAGACACTTACCTTCGATATGATGTGATCTGTGCCCCAGTCAGGAACTGGTCCAGCTCCCTCTTGAAGGCAGAGAGTCGGCACCCACCACACCAGCCGGCAACACGTTCCAGAGGCTCACTCCTCACCGAGGAAACAAGAACCACCTAACATCCAGTCTATTCCCATTCTTACATAGTTCAAACGAGTCAGACTAGCGATGAGGCTATGATTTGAATACAGGAGGGACAGAGGGAGGAGGAGGAAGAACGTGTAGGATGAGGAATTTGGAGGTTGGATGGGAGAAAAGTTCAAAATTATGTCAATGAAATAGAGAAATGCAAGAAAGGGAAGAGAGAGAGCTCGGAGGGAGAGCAGAGAATGGGTTTAACGAACTTGGGATGAGCAGTTTCCCTGAGATGTGTGGGATTAACCTCATGACATGCAAGATATTGGAGTTTGCTGAAGAGGGACAAACACTCCAACTCAAACTGCCATGAGTGAGAGTGCAGTCATGGAATCATACTAAAAAAAAAGAAAGACAATTATCTTAAATCTGTGTCCTCTGGTTATTGACCCTCCTACCGACTCTATCAAAACCCCTCATGGTTTTTAAACACCTCTATCAAATCGCTGCTTTAACCTTCTCTGCTCTAAGGATAACGACCTCAGTTTCTTGAGTCTCTCCATGCAACTGAAGTCCATTATCCCTCATACTATTCTGGTAAATCTCCTCTGCACCCTCTCCAAGGCCTTGACATCCTTCCTAAAGTGCGGTGCCCAGAATTGGACACAATACTCCAGCTGAGGCCGAACCAATGATTTATAACAGTTTAGCATAAACTCCTTGCTTTTGTACACTATGCCTCTATTTATAAAGCCTGGATCCTGTATGCTTTTTTAGCAGCCTTATCGACTTGCCCTGCCACCTTCACCTGAGAGCAGGAGTCTACATTGTGTCCTGTGTGTCGAATTTTTTCCAAACACAAATGAATTGGGCTGATCTTTGAACTCTGCCCAAAATGGGCCTGAAAGTGGCGGAGGGGTCGAGCCGCCCGCCCAAAGCCAGCAATGGGAGGTGAGGGGCTACTCAGTGACCGTCAGTGGGCCTCAAGAGCATTCCTGACCTCATGGCCCTCTCACAAAAATTCCCCCCACGCCCCCTCTAAAAAAAAAAGTGCTTGGCCTTTCTTGAAGTGGACTCCAGCGGTCTCTTTACGATGGTTAAGCCGTTCACCACCTGGCGGACTGCGCAGGGTGCAGAACGAGTCCTACAGCCGGCGTGGAACCCTGATTTTTTTTTTTTTTAATTCGTTCACGGGATGTGGGCGTCGCTGGCAAGGCCTGCATTTATTGCCCATCCCTAATTGCCCTTGAGAAGGTGGTGGTGAGCCGCCTTCTTGAACCGCTGCAGTCCGTGTGGTGACGGTTCTCCCACAGTGCTGTTAGGAAGGGAGTTCCAGGATTTTGACCCAGCGACAATGAAGGAACGGCGATATATTTCCAAGTCGGGATGGTGTGTGACTTGGAGGGGAACGTGCAGGTGGTGTTGTTCCCATGCGCCTGCTGCCCTTGTCCTTCTAGGTGGTAGAGGTCGTGGGTTTGGGAGGTGCTGTCGAAGAAGCCTTGGCGAGTTGCTGCAGTGCATCCTGTGGATGGTGCACACTGCAGCCACAGTGCGCCGGTGGTGAAGGGAGTGAATGTTTAGGGTGGTGGATGGAGTGCCAATCAAGCGGGCTGCTTTATCTTGGATGGTGTCGAGCTTCTTGAGTGTTGTTGGAGCTGCACTCATCCAGGCAAGTGGAGAGTATTCCATCACACTCCTGACTTGTGCCTTGTAGATGGTGGAAAGGCTTTGGGGAGTCAGGAGGTGAGTCACTTGCCGCAGAATACCCAGCCTCTGACCTGCTCTCGTAGCCACAGTATTTATATGGCTGGTCCAGTTAAGTTTCTGGTCAATGGTGACCCCCAGGATGTTGATGGTGGGGGATTCGGCGATGGTAATGCCGTTGAATGTCAAGGGGAGGTGGTTAGACTCTCTCTTGTTGGAGATGGTCATTGCCTGGCACTTATCTGGCGCGAATGTTACTTGCCACTTATGAGCCCAAGCCTGGATGTTGTCCAGGTCTTGCTGCATGCGGGCTCGGACTGCTTCATTATCTGAGGGGTTGCGAATGGAACTGAACACTGTGCAGTCATCAGCGAACATCCCCATTTCTGACCTTATGATGGAGGGAAGGTCATTGATGAAGCAGCTGAAGATGGTTGGGCCTAGGACACTGCCCTGAGGAACTCCTGCAGCAATGCCCTGGGGCTGAGATGATTGGCCTCCAACAACCACTACCATCTTCCTTTGTGCTAGGTATGACTCCAGCCACTGGAGAGTTTTCCCCCTGATTCCCATTGACTTCAATTTTACTAGGGCTCCTTGGTGCCACACTCGGTCAAATGCTGCCTTGATGTCAAGGGCAGTTACTCTCACCTCACCTCTGGAATTCAGCTCTTTTGTCCATGTTTGGACCAAGGCTGTAATGAGGTCTGGAGCCGAGTGGTCCTGGCGGAACCCAAACTGAGCATCGGTGAGCAGGTTATTGGTGAGTAAGTGCCGCTTGATAGCACTGTCGACGACACCTTCCATCACCTGTTTTGGGGTGGGGGGAGGGTGCGTGGTGAGCGCCCATTTAAAGGCTTGCCTGAAAATGGCATCAGGTGGGCCTCATGTGTCTAAGGGGCGGCTGAGATCCCAGATCCCTCCCCCTCGATTGTCCCCCGACTGGTGCCCATTTTGCAGGCGTCAAACCAGGGGGTCAGCAATTAAAAATTTTCACCAAAGCTACAATAAAGGAAAGAAAGAACTTGCATTTATATAGTGCCTTTTATGACCTCAGGACATCCCAAAACGCTTTATAGTCAAAGAAGTACTGTTGAAGTGTTAGTCACTGTTGTAATGTAGGAAATTTGGCAGTCAATTTGGACAGAACAATGTGACAATGATCAGATAACGTGTTTTAGTGATGTTGGTTGAGGGATGAACATTGGCCTCCTCTTCGAAATCGTGGCTGTGGAATATTTTACATCCACCTGAGAGGGCTGACAGGGTCTCAGTTTAACATCTCATCCGCAAGACGGCACCTCCAACAATGCAGCACTCCCTCAGTTCTGCGCTGGGAGGTCAGCCTAGATTTTGTGCTCAAGTCTCTGGACTGGGGTTTTAACCTTCTGAGTCAGAGGTGAGAGTGCTACCCAGAGAGCTGGAGCAGACACCAAGGCAATCACCACCGAGCATTGTCCAATCCGTGCCCTTTTCTCCGCTCCATGTGTCTTGAGTAAAGCTATAAGCAGACTGCAAACGCTGCTATACTGAGTCGTAACTGAATAAATTCCTCCACTGTGCTTAGCCATTATGGCCTTTGAAAGACCAGCCCTCAGGGAGCAGAGTTGCATATATATATATATAAACGCTGATCTGAATGATTATTCATTCAGGACAGATTTAATCACAAGGCAGAAATATGCCACGATAAAAATATGCCAAATTCTTTTGTGAGGTTATTAGCATGGGGAAAAACAAACAATTCTCCGTTTCCAGCAGGTATGGAATTTAAAACTTTCTACGCTGCTCACACTCAAGGTAAAACCTCTCATTCTGTTTGGTCTTTTCTGTAACAAAATCTGAAAACGAGATATAAAAGCATCGTCATTACCTAGTGACTCAGCAAACTTACCTCGTGAGTCTCTGAGTCACACAGATTCAGTAGCTCCCAGCTTCAGTCTGTATCGATTTAGCTGACCTCAGCTCCAATTAGCCCCTGGGCCTGGGAGGCAAAATTCAGCCAAGGCTCCTGCTCTTTAATTCAGCGGCCCACCCGCTGGGGCCAGAATCAGGCTTGTCTGTGATCAAAAGCCCCAGGTATCATAATACTCAGCAGGCCCAGCACAACTTAATAGGGACGGGTACCGAAAATGGGTAAAGGGCTTTTGGGTGCAAAGGCCCATAGATTCGGGCAGCCGAGCGACAGTATAAATGAGGTGACATCATAACCAGGGGTCATAATCAGGTCACTGAGGTAGAGGTCTGCCTTCTACCGAGGCATCCTATGTAATCTTGGTGTTGGCCCTGAGTTTGCACTGTCAGCCCTGGCTCAGTGGGTAGCACTCTCACCTCTGAGTCATAAAGGTTGTGAGTTCAAGTCCCACCCCAGAGACGTGAGCCCATAACCTAGACTGACACTACCAGGGCCAGTACCGAGGGAGTGCTGCACTGTTGGAGGTGCTGTATTACAGATGAGTCGTTAAACTGAGGCCCAGTCTGCACTTTTGAGTGGATGTAAAAATCCCATAGCACTCTTTAGTAGGAGAAGAGCCAGGGAATTCTCATGGCGTCCTTTGTCTACATTCTTAGCACTAGGGTCACACAGAAAGAATAGCTGCTTGAGAGAGGAACTGAAGGGTGTCACCCAGGCAAAGTTGGCACCTTCAGGAGAGGAGAGAAACAGCATTTTCGAAAACAACAACTTGCATTCACATAGCATCTTTAATGTAGTAAACCGTCCCAAAGTGCTTCACAGGAGCGATTATCAAACAAAATTTGACACCGAGCCACATAAGGAGATATTAGGACAGGTGACCAAAAGCTTGATCAAAGAGGTAGGTTTTAAGGAGCGTCTTGAGAGAGGTAGAGAGGTGGAGAGGTTTAGGGAGGGAATTCCAGAGCTTAGGGCCTAGGCAGCTGAAGGCACGGCCGCCAATGGTGGAGCGATGAAAATCCGGGACGCGCGAGAGGCCAGAATTGGAGGAACGCAGAGATCTCGGAGGGTTGTCGGGCTGGAAGAGGTTACAGGGATACGGAGGGGCGAGGCCATGGAGGGATTTGAAAACAAGGATGAGAATTTTAAAATGTAGCTCAGCGAGCACAGGGGTGGGTGAATGGGACTTGGTGTGAGTTAGGATAAGAGAGAAAGGTTTACCTTGCTTCAGAACTCACAACGGTTTTAAGATCAGATCTGAAACATTCATCTGCCTTTATGATGCTGAGTATTGTTAGCATTTTCTGTTTCTAATTCACATTTCTGTTCCTCCTTAAAGAGGGATGGATTTCTGATTATATAGATCCTTTTCCCATCTCTCAGAAAGTTTCCCATTGGACTCTAGGGGAATTAACAGATATGGGGATCGGGCAGGAAAGTGGAGTTGAGGTCGAAGATCAGCCATGATCCTATTGAATGGCGGAACAGGCTCGAGAGGTCGTATGGCCAACTCCTGCTCCTATTTCTTATGTTTCTTATATTCTTATGATAGAAATGAAGCATATGTGTCCTTGGTTAGCTTTTGGCCTCTTTAATTCTGTCACAGTACATAAAGGTTACCAACCTGCTCCACTCACAGAATTTGCAGGCCCGATTTTAACTCTGGGCGGGACTGCAGTGTGTGGGGGCCTGGAGAGAGTTTAACTCCTGGGCTTCATCTCAATGTTGGAGGAATTACTAACCCGGCCGTCGGGTGGGTGAGGGATTTCGGGCGGCAGGACAGGGGAGTAGTCCCTGCCTCTATGGTAAGTAGTGAGGGGGTGGAGGAAGGTAGTTTAGGGAGGGCATTGGGGGTGGGAGCGGGGGAGGTTGCAGGGAAGGCCCAAGGTTTCCTTGTGGGGCCCTGGACTCCTGCTCCTCCTGGCCCACAAGGAAACCATAACAAATAAAAAATCGTACCTTCCTGGGCCACATCTGGTCTCGATCCTGATAACCGCCAGGTTTCTCTGGCACTGGTCGAGACTCATGCGACTGGGAGTTAAAATTGCGTCGGAGTCCTATTTTCCCCATAGGACCCCGATTTCAGTGCAGTACTGAGGGAGTGCCGCACTGTCAGAGGTGCCGTCTTTCAGATGAGACATTAAACCAAGGCCCTGTCTGCCCTCTCTGATGGACATAAAAGATCCCTCGACACTATTTTGAAGAAGAGCAGGTGAGTTCTCCCCGGTGTCCTGGGCCAATATTTATCCCTCAACCAACATCACTAAAAAACAGATTATCTGATCATTATCACATTGCTGTTTGTGGGAGCTTGCTGTGGGCAAATTGGCTGCCGCGTTTCCTACATGACTACACTTCAAAAGTACTTCATTGGTTATAAAGCGCTTTGGGATGTCCTGAGGTTGTGAAAGGCGCTATATAAATGCAAGCTCTTCCTTTCTATGTGGGTAAACAAGGCAGCCATTTTGCAAAGTTCCACAAAAAGCAAGGACCAATTAATTACTTCTTAATAGTGTTGGTTGAAGGATAAGTGTTGGCTTGGACACTGGGAGACCTCCCCTACCCTTCTTCGAAAAGTGCAGCGTAATCCTTGACATCCTCCTGAACAAGTAAATGAGCCTCAGTTTAATATCTCATCCGATCTTTTCTCTGTGACTTGTTCCCTACAGAGCCAGTGAGAAACAATCCCTTTACATTGAAACCAAGAGAACCACAGGATGTCTGAAGATCTTCACATGAGCTTCTCAGTCCCCTGGACTGGTTGTGTACATGCCTTTAATCATCAGTTACCCCGTGCCCATGCTGTGAGGTCAGTATGATCTATCTCAATCCATGGGCCTGGATTCCCTGTCGGTATTCACCAGCAAAGTGCTACCGCCAGGTTTTTGGTTGCCTTTTCTTGGGTCCAGCATTAGCAACTCCCAGCGGGTTGCAAGGCGGGTAAATGGAGTTACAGATCAGCCATGATCTAATTGAATGTCGGAGCAGGCGCGAGGGGCTGACTGGCCTACTCCTGTCCCTATGAGTGGGATGATATGTGGCCGGTGCCCTACAATGCCCACTTGTTAGCTTGTATCTCATTTCGGTGCAGTTGGTGCGAGTGAGCGCAAGTAGAGGCCCGTGTGTTAAATCTGTTTGGTTTTACCTGATGTTGGACCCGTGGCATCTCTTCCATGAGGTCACTGGGGTAGAAGCCTGCCTTCATTGAAGGCCTTGCCACCATGTCATCCTCATCCTCCCAGAGAGAACTGAGGAGGGGAGGAGCATGTGCTGAACCCCCTGTGATAGAGGTTTGTATAGTGTGTGTGGATCTTTGGATCGGGCTGTGCTATGTACCTTTCAATCTGTGCTGTAATGAGACCGCTGGATAATACAGGTGTACAGACGTTTAAGAGCCTTTCACTGTGTGTCACAGTTCCGTCAAACAGCAGCCTCTTACCTACTGTGCCTGTTTAAGGAGACGTCAAAACTGTCTTCAGCCAATTTGAGATGTGGGACGAGTAGAGGATATGAAAATAGTGCAGGAAGGAGGCGGCACCACCTCCAGTCAGCAGGGCGTAGGTCAGGCAGGAGAGAGAGACGGACCATTGCTCGAGATTTAAGCTGGGAGATATTAACATTCTGAGTGCTGTGATCTGTCGCTGCTTCCAATCAGATAGCCATTGCAATTAAAAATATTGCGCAAGTTAACAAGTTAAGACTCATCTCAACATTTGTGTTGAATTCAGAAGCATCCAACACGATACTACAGTGATATACAGCCCTGCTTTAACCCTTATACTACAGTGATATACAGTCCTGCTTTAACCCTTAAACTACAGTGTTATACTGCCCTGCTTTAACCCTTATACTACAGTGATATACAGCCCTGCTTTAACCCTTATACTACAGTGATATACAGCCCTGCTTTAAGCCTTATACTACAGTGATCTATAGCTTTGCCATTAACCCTTCATACTGCAGTGATACACAGCCCTGGCATTAACCCTTTATATTACAGTGATCCAGATCTCTACCGTTAACCCTTTACGCTTCAGTGATCCACAGCCCTGACATTAACCCTTTATATTACAGTGATACACAGCCCTGACATTAACCCTTTATATTACGGTGATCCAGATCTCTACCGTTAACCCTTTACGCTACAGTGATCCACAGCCCTGACATTAACCCTTTATACTACAGTGATATACAGCCTTTTCATTAACCCTTTATACTACAGTGATGTATAGATCTGCCATTAATCCTTCATTCTAGAGTGATACACAGCCCTGCCATTAACCCTTTATACTACGATGATCCATATCTCTGCCATTAACCCTTTACACTGCAGTGATACACAGCCCTGCCATTAACCCTTTACACTGCAGTGATATACAGCCCTGCCATTAACCCTTCATACTGCAGTGAACCATTTCTCTGCCATTAACCCTTTATACTACAGTGATGCACAGCACTGTCATCAACCCTTTATACTACAGATATCCACAGCACTGTTATTAACCCTTTATACTACAGTGAATCATTGCCCTGACATTAATCCTTTATACTACAGTGACCACAACCCTGCCATTAATGCTTTATACTACAATAATCCACAGCACTGACATTAACCCTTTACGCTACAGTGGTCCACAGCCCTGCCATTAACACTTTATATCACAGTGATCAACAGCCCTGTCATTAACCTTTTGCACTGCAATGATACACAGCCCTGCCACTAAGCCTTCATATTACCGTGATCCATATCTCTGCCATTAACTCTTTATACTACAGTGATCTATAGACCTGCCGTCAGAACCTTTATACTACAGTAATAACAGCACTGCCATCATCTCTTTATACTACAGTGATCTATAGTGCTGTAATTAACTCGTTATATTACCGTGATACACAGCCATGTTATTAACCCTTTATACTAGAGTGAAACACAGACCTGTAACCAACCCTTTATACCACAGTGGTCCATAGCCCTGCCATTAACCCTTTATATCAAGGTAATCTATAGCCCTGTCAGTAAACCTTTATACCAGAGTGATATATATCATTGCCATTAACCCTTTATAGTATAGTGATCTGTAGCCCTGTCAATAATCCTATATACTACAGTGATACACAACACTGACATTAACCCTTTTATACTACAGCGATCTATAGCACTACCATTAACCCTTTATACTATAGTGATTTGTAGTCCTGTCAATAATCCTTTATTACACAGTAATCTATAGCCCTGTCAGTAAACCTTAATACCAGATTGATACACATCACTGTCATTAACCCTTTATACTGTAGTGATTTGAAACCCTGTCAATAATCCGATATACTACAGTGATGCACAGCAGTGTCATTAAACCATTGTACTGCAGGGATACACTGCCCTGTCACTGACCCTATACTACAGCACTGTCATTAACCATTCATACAACAGTGATACACAGACGTGCCATTAACCCTTCATACTACAGAGATCTATCGCCTTACCGTTAACCTTTTATCCTGCAGTGATTTAGAGCCCTGTCATTAACTTTTTACAATACAGTGATCTATAGTTCTGTCACTAACCCTTTATACTACCATGATCCATAGCCCTGCCATTAACCCTTTATACTACGGTAATCTATAGCCCTGTCAGTAAACCTTTATACCAGAGTGATATATATCATTGCCATTAACCCTTTATACTATAGTGATCTGTAACCCTGTCAATAATCCTATATACTACAGTGATACACAGCTCTGACATTAACCCTTTTATACTTCGGCGATCTATAGCACTGCCATTAACCCTTTATGCTATAGTGACTTGTAGCCCTGTCAATAATCCTTTATACTACAGTGATGCACAGCAGTGTCATTAAACCATTGTACTGCAGGGATACACTATCATGTCACTGACCCTACATGCTAAAGTGATAAACAGTCATTAAGCCTTTATATTACAGCGATACACAGCCCTCCTATTAACCCTTCGTACTACAGTGATTCACAGCTGTGCCATTAACCCTTCATACCACAAAGATCTATAGCCTTGTCGTTAGCCCTTTATCCTGCAGTGATTTAGAGCCCTGTCATTAACTTTTTATACTACAGTGATCTATAGTTCTGTCACTAACCCTTCATACTAGTGATCTATAGACCTGCCGTCAACCCTTTATACTAGAGCGAAACACAGCCCTGTCATTAAACCTTTATAGTACAGCAATTCACAACACTGCCATTAATCCTTTATACTGCAACAATATACAGCCCTGCCATTAACCATTTATACTACAGTGATACACAGCACTATCATTCACCCTTTATACTACAGTAATGCGCAGCAGTGTCATTAACCATTTATACTACAGTGATCCACAGCCCTGACATTAACCCTTTATACTACAGAGACCTATAGCCTAGCCATTAGCCCTTTATATTACAGAGCTATATAGCCCTGCCATTAATTCTTTCTGTTACAGTGATGCACAGCACTGTCATTAACCCTTTATACTACATTGTTTCACAGCACTGTAATTCATCCTTTATACTACAGTGATCTATAGTCCTGCCTTTAACCCTTCATACTAGAGTGGTACACAGCATTGTCACCAACACTTTATACTATAGCCCTGCCTTTATATTACAGTGATCCACAGCCCTGACATTAACCCTTTACACTGCAATGATACACAGCCCTGCCATTAACCTTTCATACTACCATGATCCATATCTCTGTCGTTAACCCTTTACACTACAGTGACCTATAGACCTGCCATCAACCATTTATACCAGAGTGATACACAGCACTGCCATTAACCTTTTATACTACACTGATGCACAGCACTGTCATTAACCATGTACACTACAGTGATACACACACTGCCATTATCTCTTTATACAGCAGTGATCTATAGCCTATAATTAACCTTTTTTTCTACAGTGATACACAGCCCTGATATTAACCCTTTCTAATACTGAGATCTAAAACCATGCCATTACCCTTTTATACTACAGTGATGTATTGCCCTGCAGTTAATCCTTTATCCTATAGTGATCGTGAACTCTGTCATTAAATTATTATATTACAGTGATCCATAGCTCTGAATTAACCCTTTATACTACCGTGAATCACAGCCCTGACATTAAACCTTTAAACTACAGTGATTTACAACCCTGAAATTAAACATTTATACTACAATGAGCCACAACGCTGTAATTAACATTTTAAACATCAGTGATTCACAGGCGTACAGTGATCTATTGCCCTCTAGTTAACCCTTTATACTACAATGATGCAGAGCCCCGTCATTAACCTTTCATACCACAGTGATACATAGCCCTGATACTAACCCTTTATAAGACTGAGATCTATAACCATGTCATTACAGCCTGAGTTCAAACATGGACAAAAGAGTTGAATTCCAGAGGTGAGGTGCGAGTGACTGCCCTTGACATCAAGGCAGCATTTGACCGAGTGTGGCACCAAGGAGCCCTAGTAAAATTGAAATCAATGCGAATCAGGGGGAAAACTCTCCAGTGGCTGGAGTCATACCTAGCACAAAGGAAGATGGTAGTGGTTGTTGGAGGCCAATCATCTCAGCCCCAGAACATTGCTGCAGGAGTTCCTCAGGGCAGTGTCCGAGGCCCAACTATTTTCAGCTGCTTCATCAATGACCTTCCCTCCATCATAAGGTCAGAAATGGGGATGTTCGCTGATGATTGCAGTGTTCAGTTCCATTCGCAACCCCTCAGATAATGAAGCAGTCCATGCCCGCATGCAGCAAGACCTGGACAACATCCAGGCTTGGGCTGATAAGTGGCAAATAACATTCGCGCCAGACAAGTGCCAGGCAATGACCATCTCCAACAAGAGAGAGTCTAACCACCTCCCTTGACATTCAACGGCATTACCATTGCCGAATCCCCCACCATCAACATCCTGGGTGTCACCATTGATCAGAAACTTAACTGGACCAGCCCCATAAATACTGTGGCTACAGGAGCAGGTCAGAGGCTGGGTATTCTGCGGCGAGTGACTCACCTCCTGACTCCCTAGAGCCTTTCCACCACCTACAAGGCACAAGTCAGGAGTGTGATGGAATACTCTCCACTTGCCTGGATGAGTGCAGCTCCAACAACACTCAAGAAGCTCGACACCATCCAGGACAAAACAGTCCTCTTGATTGGCGCCCCATCCACCACCCTAAACATTCACTCCCTTCACCACCAGCGCACCATGGCTGCAGCGTGTACCATCCACAGGATGCACTGCAGCAACTCGCCAAGGCTTCTTCAACAGCACCGCCCAAACCCGCGACCTCTACCAACTAGAAGGGCAAAGGCAGCAGGCACATGGGAACAACACCACCTGCATGTTCCCCTCCAAGTCACACACCGTCTCGACTTGAAAATATATTGCCGTTCCTTCATCGTCGATGAGTCAAAATCCTGGAACTCCCAGCACTGTGGGAGAACCTTCACCACACGGACTGCAGCGATTCAAGAAGATGGCTCACCACCACCTTCTCAAGGGCAATTAGGGATGGGCAATAAATGCTGGCCTTGCCAGCGACACCCACATCCCATGAATGAATTTTTAAAAAATTAATCCTTTATAGTACAGTGATGTATAGTCCTGCAGGTAACCCTTTATCCTGCAGTGATTGCGAGCTCTGTCATTAATTCATTATACTACAGTGATCCAAAGCTCTGTCAGTAACCCTTTATACTACAGTGATTCGCAGCCCTGACATTAACCCTTTGTACTACAGTGATCTGTAGCCCTTTAATTAACCCGTTATTTTACAATGTTTCACAGCACTGTCATTAACACTTTAAACAGCAGTGATCCACAGCCTTGCCATTAACCCTTTACATTACGTAATACATGGTCTTAGTTAACCCATTACATTACAGTGATCTAGATCCCTGTGATTAACCGTTTATACTACAGTGATACACAGTCCTGTCTTTAAACCTTTATAGAACACTGATCTATAGCCCTGTCATTAACGCTTAATACTACAGTGATACACAGCGCTTCCATTAACCCTTTGTTTCCATAGTGATCCACAAACCTGACATTAAACCTTTAGAATACAGTGATACACACCCCTGACATTAACCTTTAATATTACATTGATCTGCAGCCCTGCCATTAACCCTTTATACTAGAGAGATACATTGCACTGCTATTAATCCTTTACATTACAGTGACTACAGCTGTGTCATCAACCCTTTATACTACTCTGAGCTATGGCACTGCCATTAACCCTTTATATTAGAGTGACCAAGACCTGTTATTAACCCTTAATACTATAGTGATGTACAGCCCTGTAATTAACATTTATTACTGCAGTGATCTATAACACTGACAATAACCCTTTATATTGCAGTAATATACAGCCCTGCCATTAATCCTTTACACAACAGTGAAACAGAGTCCTGACATTAACCCTTTATATTACAGTGATCGACAGCCATACCATTAATCCTTCATATTAGAGTTATTCAAAGCCCTGTTATTAACTGATTATATTGTAGTGATCAATAGACCTGCCATTAATCATTTTTACTACAGTGATCCACAGCCCTGTCATTAACCCTTTATACTACAGTGATCTAAAGCCCTTCCATTAACCCTTTATACTGCAGTGATCTGTAGCCCTTTCATTAACCCTTTATGCTACAGTGATCCACTGCCCTCCGATTAAAACTTTATATCACAGTAACCTAGAGCCCTGTCATTAACCCTTTAGACTTCAATAATATAGTCCTCTTATTAACCTTTTACATTTCAGTGATGCACAGCCCTGTCATTAACCCTTTATACTACAGTGATCTACAACCCTGGCATTAACCCTTTATACTGCAGTGATCTGTAGCCCTTTCATTAACCCTTTATGCTACAGTGATCCACTGCCCTTCCACTGACCCTTTATACCAAAGTGTTACACAGTCCTGACATTAACCCTTTATACTATAGTACTGTACAGCCCTGTTATTAAACTTTATAATACAGTGATCTACAGCCCTGCCCATTAATCGTTTATACTACAGTGATCCACTGCCCGATAATTAACCCTTTTTACTATAGTGATACATAGCCCTGCTTTTAACCCTTTTTACTACAGTGATCTAAAGCCCTGTCATTAACCGTTAATACTACAGTGATACACAGCCATGGCATTAACCCTTTATACTTCAGGTGATATACAGCACTGTTATTAACCCTTCATACTACATTGATCTAGAGTCCTGCTATTAACCCTTTATGCTAAAGTGGTCCTCAGCCCTGTCATTAAACCTTTTACTACAGTGATCTATAGTCCTGTCATTAACCCTATTTTCTATGGGGCCTTTAACCCCTTATACTACAATGATCCACAACCCTGAGATTAACCTTTTATACTACATTGATCTATAGCCCTGCCATTAACCCTTTATAGTATAGTGATACATAGCCCTGATATTAAACCTTTATCTACATTGATCCACAGCCTTGACATTAACATTTTACACTGCAGTGATCTATAGCCCTGCCAAAAAAACCTTTATACTACAGTGATCCACAGACCTGCCATTAAACCTTAATACTCCAGTGGTGTATAGCCCACTCATTAACCCTTTATACTATAGTAATACACAACCCTGACATTAAGCCTTTCGACAACAGTGATACACAGCCCTGACAATCGACCTTTATACTACAGTGATCTATAGCCCTTTCATTAACGCTTATGTAAGGAATCTTACAACACCAGGTTATAGTCCAGGTTATAGACCTGACGAAGGAGAAAGCCTCCGAAAGCTTGTGATTTTCAAATAAAACTGTTGGACTATAACCTGGTGTTGTAAGATTCCTTACATTTGTCAACCCCAGTCCATCACCGACATCTCCACATCATTAACGCTTTATGTTATAATGATCTATAGCACTGACTATAACCCTTTATGCTGTAGCGATCTATAACTCTTTCATTAACGCTTTCTACTATCGTGATCCACAGCACTGTCATTAACCCTTTATACTACAATGAAACACAGTCCTGTCATTAACCCTTTATACTACAGTGATATACAGTACTGTCATTAATCCTTTATACTGCAAGTTATCCACAGCCATGGGTTAACCCTTTATACTACATTGCTCTATAACCCTGCCATTAACCCTTTAATACTAGAATGATCCACAGCCCTGTCATTAATCATTTATACTACATGGATCTATTGAAACACAGTCCTGCCATTAAACCTTTATACAACAGTGATACACAATCCCGTCTTTAACCATTTATACTACAGTGAGTTGTAGCCCTGTCATTAACTCTTAATAATGCATTGACCTATAGCCCTGTTATTAACCCTCTATACTACAGTGATACACAACCCTGATATTAACCCCTTATACTAGAGTGAATCTCACCCCTGCCATGAACCTTTTATACCACTGTGATACATAGCGCTGCTATTAACCCTTTATACTACAGTGATCCATAGCCCTGTCATTAACCTTTTATACTACATTGATCTATATAGGCCTGCCATTAACCCATTATACTACAGTGATCCACAGCATTGTCCTTAATCATTTGTACTACAGTGATGCACAGCCCTCAAATTAACCCTTTATACTACGGTGATCCGCAGCCCTGCCATTAATGCTTTACACTACAATGATGCACAGCCCTGTCATTAATCTTTTAGACTATAATGGTTTAGCACTTCCATTCATCCTTTATACTCCATTGTCTATAGCACTGTCATTAACCATTTATTTTACAGTGATCCACAGCCCTGACATTAACCCTTCATACTGTAATGAGCTATAGGCCTGACATTATTCCTTTATACTACACTGTACCACAGCCCTGCTATTAACCCTCTGTACTACAGTGATACACAACCCTACCATTAAACCTTTAAAATATAGTGATACATGGCCTCGTTATTAACCCTTTATACTAGAATGATACACAGCCCTGCCATTAACCCTTTTTACTACGGTGATACACAGCCCTGATATTAACCCTTTATACTACAGTGATACACAGCGTGGTCATTAACCCTTTATACCACAGTGATCCACAGCTCTGTCATTAAGCCTATTTTCTATAGAGAACTTTAGCACCATAAATCTCTTATACTACAGTGATCTATAGCCCTGTCATTAACCCTTTATGCCACAGTGATCCACTGCCCTGACATTTACCCTTTTTACTACTGCGAACTAGAGCCCTGTCATTAACCCGTAATACTACCTTGACCTATAGTCCTGTTATTAACCCTTTATCAGTGATAGACACCCCTGACATTAACTCTTTATCTTCATTGATCCACAGCCCTGACATTTATACTGCAGTGATTTATAGCCCTGCCAATCAACCTTTATACTATAGTGATCTATAGCCCTGTAATTAACCATTTATACTGCAGTGATGCACAGCTCTGTCATTAACTCTTTACACTACAGTTATCCAAAGCCATGGGATTAACCCTTTATACTACACTGATCCATATTCCTGCCATTAACCCTTTATGCTAGAATGATGCATAGCCCTGTCATTAACCTTTATACTATAGTGATCTTTGACCCTGACATTAACCATTTACAGTACAGTGATCCACAGCATTGTTGTTAACCCTTTATACTAAAGTGATACACAGCCCTGTAATTAACCATTTATACTACATTGAATTATAGACCGCCATTAACACTTTTTGCTACAGTAATCCACAGCCCTGTCATTAACCCTTTATACTATAGTGATCCATAGAGCTGTCATTAACCATTTATACTATAGTGATCTATTGTCCTGACAGTAACGGTTTATACTACAGTGATCCATAACATTTTAATTAACCTTTGATACTACAGTGATACACAGCCCTGACATTAACCGTTTATACTACAGTGATCCACAGCACTGTACTAAACCCTTTATAGTCCAGTGGTACACATCTCTGCCATTAACCCTTTAAAGAACAATAATGCACAGGCTTATCCATTAATCCTTTATATTACTGTGATCTACAGCCCTGCAATTAGCCCTTTATACTACAGTGATATGCAGCCCTGACATAATCTATAGTCTTATACTACATAATATATAGTCCTGTCATTATCTCTTTATACTACAGAGATCCACAGCATTGACACTAACCCCTTATACTACACTGGTCTATTGCTCACTCATTAACCCTTTATACCTCTGTGATACACAGCCCTGACAATAATTCTTTATACTACAGTAATCTATAGCCCTGTCATTAACCCTTTATACAGTGGTATGCAGCCCTGACATTAACCCTTTACGCTACATTATCTATGGCCCTGTCTTTAACCATTTATGCTACAGTGATACACAGCCCTGACATTAACCATTTATCCTAAAGTGATACATAGGCCTGACATTAAGCCTTTATACTGAAGTGATCCACAGCCCTAACATTAAACATTTATACTACAGATTTGCAGAGCCCTGACTTCAAACCTTTGTACTACAGAGATCTATAGCCCTGTCATTAATCCTTTATACTACAGTGATACACATCCCTGTAATTAATCCTATATCCTACAGTGATACACAGTACTGTTAATAACCCTTTACACTACAGTAGTACACGGACCTGTTATTAACCCCTTATACTATAATGATACACAACCCTGTCTTTAACCCTTTTTACTATCGTCATACACAGCACTGTCATGAGCCTTTTATACTATTGAGACACTGCACAATCATTAACCCTTTATACTACAATGATCCATAGCCCATAAACTTTTATACTATAGTGATCTATAACCAAGCCAATAACCCTTGATACTACAGTGATACACAGCCCTGTAATTAACCCTTTAAACTTCAGTGATACAAAGCACTATTATTAACCACTTATACTACAATGATACACAGCTCTGCCATTAACCCTTTATACTACATTGATCTATAGCTGCATCATTAGCCCTTTATATTACAGTGATACATAGCCCTGTCATTAACCTTTATACTGCATTCATCCACAGCAATGACAATAACCCTTTATACTACTGTGATACACAGCCCTGACAATAACCCTTTACATTACACTGGTCTATTACCCACTGAATATACTTATACTACTGTGATGCACAGCCCTGACATTTACCCTTTATAATAGTGAGCTATATCCTTGTCATTAACCCTTTGTACTGCAATTATGCACAGCCCTTCCATTAACCCTTTATACCACGGTGATACACAGTAATGTCTTGAATCCTTTATACTGCAGTATTAGACAGCACCGTCATTAACCCTTTATACTGCAGTAATGCAGAGCACTGTCATTAACCCTTTGTACTACAAAGATACACTGCCCTGCATTTAACCCATTATACTACAGTGATACACAACCCTGACATTAACCCTTTATACTACAGTGATCCACAGGCCTGATAGTAAACATTTGTACAACATGATCCACTGCTCTACCATTAACCCTTTATACTACAGTGATCTATAGCCCTATCATTAACCATTTATACTACAGCCCTGACATATACCCTTTAAACTGCAGTGATCCACAGCACTGTCATTAACCCTTTGTAATGCTGTGATACACCGCCCTGCAATTAACCCTTTATACCACAATGATGCATAGTGCTGTCATTAACCTTTTATACTGCTGTGATACACTGCCCTGACATTAACCCTTTATACTCCAGTGATCCACAGCCCTGCTGTTAATCCTTCATACATCAGTGATACACAACCCTGCCATTAAACTACAGTAAGCCAAAGGCCTGAAATTATCCCTTTGTAGTACAGTGATAAACAACCCTCACATTAACCCTTTAAACTACAGTGATACACAGCACTGTTATTAATCCCCTACACAATAAACCTACACAAGCCGTGCCATTAACCCTTGATACTACAGCGCTCCACAGCCCTGCCATTAAACTTTTATACCACAGTGATCTATAGCCCTGTCATTAACCATTCATGCTACAATAATACACAGCCCTGACATTAACCCTTTATACTACAGTGATCTATGGCCCTGTCATTAACCCTTTATACTACAGTGCGCCAACGCCCTGACATTATCCTTTTATACCACAGTGATACACAGCCCTGCCATTGAGCCTTTATACCACAGTGAAAGAAAATGAGACCCTCTGTTTCTAGGTGTAAGTTTATACTTTCCATTTACTCATGTTTAATCACAGTTAACTTTGTTTATACTGCACTCAATATAAATATAACCACAATACTTCTGAATCATTAGTGTTTTAAAACAATTGCGTAGGTAGTTTGGTCAAACAAACAATGTGTGATTTAAACTTGATCAAGATAGCTTTCAGTAACTTGAAACCTATAATCATTAAGGTAGTTGCACATGCTTTCAGACACCTCTGTAATGCATTCATAAGCATAATGTTTCTTTGTAAGTTTCTTAACATAACAGTGTATTTTCAGTCTGGGAAAGACAGCAACAGTGATAAGGCATGCAGCTGCCAAGAGCAACCTTGCCTAATACAGTAACTCACGGAGGCCCATGTCTGGGAACAGGCATAGCTACCTGCTTCGCTGTTTTATGAAAACTGCAGGGGTTGCAAGAAAGTTGAACAAAGAAAGGTTAAAGGTCTCCAACTTGGAAGGAGGTAACCCTTGGGTTTGGGAGCATCTCCAGCCCAGGGCCCACTGTTGGCAGCCCTCCATTGGCCCACTCTAGAGATAGGTGAAAGTGACCTGAATGGGTTAATGCCTGTCGGTCATCAGGCATCATTTCTACTATAAAGATGAGCCCAAAACTCATACTTGTGGTAGGGAAATAGCATGACTAAGGTGCGACAGTCAGGAACAACTGCGCTGGTGCCAGAATGCCACTCTGCCCTGAACACCACCCGGGTGAGCTTTGCCTTTGTAGTTCAGTATAAATCGCTGTTTAATGCACTGCGTGTACTTGACTCTGTTCTTATTCCAAATAGGGTACCCAACTGTTAGCAATTGGTTCGCGTCAGACTTTCCTAGATTGTAGAGATTCCCCAAGGCTCTCTGCTGTGAGACCCAGGCTATGCCATTTTCATGGCCTCCGACGGGGATTCTTACAGCAGTGATACACAGCACCATCATTAACCCTTTATACCACAGTGGACTATAGCCCTGTCATTAACCCTTCTAACTACAATCTTCCACAGCCTTGCCGTTTACACTTTATACTAATTTGAGCATTGACATTAACTCTTTATACTGTAGTGATCTACAGCACTGCCATTAACCCTTTATGCAACAGTGATATGCAGCCCTGCCATTAATCGTTTATACTACAGTGAGCAACAGACCCGCCAAACTACAATGATATGTAGCCATGCTATTGACCCTTTATACTACACTATCTATAGCTATGCCATTAACCATTTATTATACTCAAATTCACTGTCCTGACATTAACCCTTTGTACTACAGTACTACTATTGTAGTGTAACACAACCCTGACATTAACCCTTTGTACTACAGTGACCCACAGACCTGCCATTAACCCATTACGCTACAGGGATCCACAGCGCTGAAATTAATGCTTTATACTACAGTGAAACACTGCCCTGACATTAACCCTTTATGCTAATATGCTACACAGCCATGACATTAACCTTTAATACTACAATGATCGACAGCCCTGACATTAACCTTTTACACTAGTGAAGCTCGGCCCTGCATTAACCCTTTATACTGCAGTAATCCACAGTTCTGATATTAACCATTTATACGACAGTGATTCACAGCCCTGTCATTAACTCTTTATACGACAGTGATACATTGCCCTGATATTAAACCTTTATACTAATGATGTACAGCTCTTACATTAACCCTTTATGCTACAGTGATACACCGCCCTGACATTAACCCTTTACACTGGAGTGATACACAGCACTGCCATTAACCCATTATACTACAGTGATCCACATCCCTGACATCAACCCTTTTTACTTCCATCATTTATCTCCTGAGTTATGGTGATTTATAGGCCTGTCATTAACACCATATATTACAGTGATACAGAGTTCTGACATTAACCCTTTATACGCCACTGTCTATAGCACAGTCATTAACTCTTCATATTACAATGATCCACGGCCCTGACATTATCCCTTTATACTACAATGATACACAACCTGACATTAACCTTTTATACTACAGTGATCTATAGCCCTGTCATTAACCCTTTACACTACAGTGATAGACATTCCTGACATTAACCCTTTATACTCCACTATCTATAGCACAGATATTAACCCTTTATTTTACAGTGATCTACATGTCGACCAATAAGCCTTTATACTAAAATGATAAACAGCCCTGTTATTAAGCCATTATACTACAATGAAACACAGCACTGCCTTTAACCCATTATACTACAGCCATCTATATCCCTGTGATTAACCCTTGATAGTACAGTGCTACACAACTCTGTCATTAACCGTTTATACTATAGTGACACACAGCCCTGACATTAGCCCATTATACTGCAGTGATCTACATCCATGACATTAACCCTTTATACTACACAGCCCTGCCATTAGCCTTTTATATTACAGTCCTCTAGATCCCGGTCATTAACCCTTTATACTACAGTGGTCTATAGGCCTATCAGTAACAGCATATACTACAGTGATACAGACAACTAGCATCAGCCCTTTATACACCACTGTCTATAGCAAGGCCAATAACCCTTTATACTACAGTGATCCGCAGCCCTGCCATTAACCCTTTATACTATAGTGATACACAGTCCTGTTATTAAGCTGTTATACCAGTGTTACACAGCTCTTCCATTAACCCTTTATTCTACAATGATCTATAGTCCTGTGATTAACTCTTCATACTACAGTGATACACAGTCCTGTCTTTAATCCTTTATACTTCAGATCTACACAGCCCTGATATTAACCCTTAATACTACAGTGATCCACAGAACTGTCATTAACCCATTACACCACAGTAATCCACAGCCCTGATATTAACCCTTTATATTACAGTGATCTGCAGCATTGCCAATGATCCTTTATACTAAAGTGATACACAGCCCTGTTTTAAGCCATTATACTATAGTGTTATACAGACCTGCCATTAACCCTTAATACTGCAGTGAAACACAGCACTGCCATTAAACCTTCATACTGCAGCGATCCACAGCGGTGCCATTAACCCTTTCTACTAAACTGATAAATAGCCTTGTATTAAGCCAATATACTACACTGAAACACAGCCCTGCCTTTAACCCTTTATACTATAACCATCTATAGCCCTGCAATTAACCCTTGATACTACGGTGCTACACAGCACTGTCATTAACCCCTTATGCTGGAGTGATACACACCACGGTCATTAACCCTTTATACTGAAGTGATCCTCATTCCGGTCATTAACCCTTTATACAACAGTGATACTGAGTCCTGACATTAACCCTTTATATGCCACTATTTATGGCACAGCCATTAACCCTTTATTTTATAGCTCTGACATTAACCATTTATTCTACAGTGATCCACATATCAACCATTAAGCCTTTACACCACATTGATACACAGCCCTGCCATTAACCCTTTCTACTACAGTGATCCAAAGCCCTGTCAGTACCCCACTATATTACAGTGATACACAGAACTGTCATTAACCCTTTATACTATAATGATACACAGCCCTGCCATTAACCCTTTATACTGTAATGATACACAGCCCTGCCATTAACCCTTTATACTATAATGATACACAGCCCTGCCATTAAAACTTTAAACCACAGTGATCCATATCCCTGACATTAACCCATTATACTACACAACCCTGTCATTAGCCCTTTATACTACTGTGATACAGACATGTGGCATCAGCCCTTTATACTCCACTATCTGTAGCACAACCATTCACCCTTTATTTGACATTGATCCTCAGTCCTGCCATTAACCCTTTATACTAAAGTGATACACAGCCCTGCCGTTAACCCTTTATACTACAGTGATCGATATTCCTCTCATTAACCCTTTATACTACAGCGATCGATATTCCTCTCATTAACCCTTTATACTACAGTGATCGATATTCCTCTCATTAACCCTTTATACTACAGTGATCGATATTCCTCTCATTAACCCTTTATACTACAGTGATCGATATTCCTCTCATTAACCCTTTATACTACAGTGATCGATATCCCTCTCATTAACCCTTTATACTACAGTGATACTCTGCCCAGCCATTAACATTTTTTTTATTTCAGTGATCCACAGTCCTGTCATTAGCTGGTTTTACTGCAACTCATGCCGTTAACCATTTCAATTGCAGCGAGGCACAACTCTTCCATTAACCCTTTCCATAGTAAGCTTAGATATCTGTATAGAGGGGTGCACACTACAACAAGCATATGTCTGACAAAAGAGAAATTCCTAAATATCCATACCTGACTACTTCATTCATCCAACGACCTTACTTACATTCTTTGGTTCTTCCGAACCATCTCCAAGGTCAAAAATATCACATTCATTTGTCATGTGACAGGACAGACGTTCATTGGCCTCATAAATACAACCTGGGGTCAGACGTCAAGCCATAGAATATCAAACATGCATTTAACTTAAAATAAAAAGTAAGAAGTCAGCTGTAGCATGTCAACGGGCTCCTTCTTAAGTTGAAGGGCTGACTGCTGGGGAAGGTGGCGGCCTCTGTTGTCTGTTGGTGGGCCATCTCCGACACTGCTCACTCTAAATTCTCTCACTGATGTTCTCGATGCAGCTGTATCGTGGGGCCGACAGGTAGCAGCCGCAAGACACATTGGATGGGACGCAAGTCCGGTGCCTCCTTCCTCTTGGAAAACTCTTCCCTGTAGAGGTGAGGCGGTACCAAGTTGGGCCTTGCAAAACCTCACGGGTGCCATCTTGTCCCTCCTCGCTGCTAACGTGGAAAGTTTGAGACAACAGTAGGGACTGGACCGGGGAGGACAGAGATTTTCGATAGGTAAGTGCATCAAGGGACACGGAGCAAAGGCGAATAAATGGAATTAAGGCACAGATCAGCCATAGCGTTGCCAACTCTGGCCGGACATATTCCTGGAGGTTTCATCACATGGCTTCAGTCAAACAGCCCCTTTTTCCAAACGCCAATGTTGTAATAAGCAAAAGCGTTTGAAGAAAATTAAAAAAGCACACAATTATTTTAATTCCCCTATCATTTTTTTCTCCAGGGTTTTTGCTAGCAGCAGTGACCAGGAGATCAATCTTCTGTTCCTGGAAACTCCAGAGCAATCCTGGAGGGTTGGCAAGCCTAATCAACCATGATCTAATAGAATGGCGGAACAGGCTCGAGGGGCTGAATGGCCTCCTCCTGTTCCTGTGTGGAGGCGCTGGGGTGGATTTTTCCCGAGCACGCAGTGTCGAGAAGGGGTGTGAGGAGCTCCAAATGGGGGCTGCACACATCAGGAAACCACAGGCAACGCTTTCTCGGGAAAACTGCAACGGTGACTCAGTTGCACATCAATCCTTCTCGTATAACTCCCAGTCCACACAGGGCAGCACCGCTCTGTCACTGCGGATGCAATGTGCCAACATGTGCGAAGGCTGAGCCAGAATTGCTTTGAACACAGAGCAAAGACAGGTGCCGTTTTCATTGATTTGTTATAAGCTTTGATGTCAGTTAGCTGGTACAGCCCTTAAATAAAATCTTGAATCGTGTTCTTGACACAAGGACTGTATCGTTATTTCCTCCTTCTATTGCCAGGGTATTTTTCCGAGTGCCATGACTCAGTTGGCAGCACTCTCGTCTCTGAGTCAGAAGATTATGCGTTCAAGCCTCACTCCAGAGGCTTGAGCACAAAATCTAGGCTGACCCACCCAGTGCGGTGCTGAGGGAATTACAAAGTATTGCATTACATAGAAAGTACAGCACATAAACAGGCCATTCGGCCCAACTGGTCCATGTTGGTGTTTGTGCTCCATGTGCTGCACGTCTTTTGTATGAAACATTAAACCGAGGCCCCGTCTGCCCTCTCAGGTGGACGTAAAAGATCCCATGGCACTATTCAAAGAAGAGTAGAGGGGGGTTTCTCCCTGGTGTCCTGGCCAATGTTTATGCCTCAATTAACACCTAAAAACAGATTATCTGGACATTAGAAAATTGCTGTTTGTGGGATCTTGCTGTGCGCAAATTGGCTGCTGTGTTTCCTACATAACAACAGTGACTACACTTCAAAAAGTACTTCATTGGCTGTGAAGCACTTTGGGACATCCTGAGGTCATGACAGGCGCTAAATAAATGCAAGTTCTTTCTTTCGTGATCTGCTCCGTTTTAGCCCCCCCACCCCAATCAACAGTGATCACCTGGTTCATAGAGCTACCCCCAGTAACCTGCACTGGGCCCTCATCCTGAGTTAGAGGTGACCCAGTCCTGGGGACCATCCAGTAAGTCAATCCTAGGCAGCGAACTGTGGATCTCATGTTTGCAATTTCAAATCCATCTGTGCAACACACACCACTGCGGCCGGTGGTGTCTGTGCATGCTGAAGGAGGCTTCTAAGAGACAGGAGAGCCATTTCCTCAACAGGGCCTTAAGAATACTCCCAATGAACTTCTTCATCACCCCCTGTGCTCGCTGACCTACATTGACAGCCATTCCAGCAATGCCTCGATTTTAAAATTCTCATCCTTGTTTTCAAATCCTTCCACAGCCTCGCCCCTCCCCACCTCTGTAATCTCCTCCATCCCTACAGTCCTCCGAGATCTCTGCGCTCTTCCAATTCTGACCTCTTTAACATCCCTGATTTTCATCGCTCCACCATTGGCGGCCGTGCCTTCAGCTGCCTCGGCCTTAAGATCTGGAACTCACTACCTAAACCTCTTCACCTCTCTACCTCTCTCTCCACCTTTAAGACTCTCCTTAAAACCTGCCCTCTTTGACAAAGCTTTTGGTCACCTGTCCTAATATCTCCGAATGTGGCTTGGTGTCAAATGTTGTTTGATAATCGCTCCTGTGAAGCACCTTGGGATGTTTTACTATGTTAAAGATGCTATATAAATGCAAGTTGTTGTTGTTGGTGAAATACCAAGTCCTTTGGAGATCAGGCTGCTCCTGCAAACCATAGTAAAGACCCATCTGCATGGAGATTGGAAATAAACAGTGGCATCTGTTTCTCAGATTTGGGTCCTTGCTCCACAGGTAACATGTGGAATGGTCCATGGTTATCAAGTAGTTGACCCAGATACAAATGGTGCCTGGGGCAGGCTCTGATCACTGACCAGGACCCACTGTTGGTGGAAGTTGGGGTGTATTTAGCTAATCCTATCTAGGTAAAGGTAGTCTTTATGAATCATAGAGCAGATTCCATGTGGGTACCTCAGAAGCTGAGCATCGGAGGATACGCATGACGTTTCCATTGGCTAAAATCTGCCATCGTTCATGGTCAAATGGGTTCCTCTGGGCTAGCGCCAATAACTGACAAGTCCGATTCCTTCCAACAAACCTGCCAGGGGAATCCGCGGGGTCTGGGTAGAGCTCTGTGCGGAGAAGGTTAGGTTGGCACAGTTGGTAGCACTCTCATCTTTGAGTCAGAAAGTTGTGCATTCAAGCGCACTCCTGTACTTAGTCCACACTGATGCTTCAGTGCAGGACTGAGTGAGTGCTGCATTGTCAGAGGTGTTGCGATTTAGATGTTCCGCTGGGCATAAGAGGCCTCGTCGCACTATTAAAAAGAGCAGAGGGTCTCTCCTGGTGTCCTGACCAGCATTTCTCCCTCAACCAACATCACCGACAGCAGCTTAATTGGGTAATTCATCTGATTTGCTGATTGTGAGACCTTGCCATGTGCTAATTGGTTACTGTGTCTGCCTCATGACAACAGAAATTGCACTTCAAAAGTAATTCATTGGTTGTGGAATTCTTGGGGAATATCCTGAGACTGTATTAAGGTACGATGTAAATTAACATCTTTGCTTTCTCCTTTCATCCTTACTGGATTGACATCTGACCCAACAGACCTCCATCTACATGGAGGTTGGTAGAAAAGAGTGGAACTTGTTGCCCAGATAGAACATCTTAATGAACCAGTTTGATGGGAGTAAGTGGCCTAATGCTAGGGTGGTCTTCATGCAATATTCCTGAAAGCTAATCTAGGTAAGAGGGGGGCAGCAGTGGTCTTAAACAGTAACTATGCCCATTTTTCTCCTTGGGTGTTGAGGTGGTACCAAGATGACACACCCTGTGATGGCAGCTCAGTACCCAACCTGGTGCAGACTCGATAATCTAACAGCTGAATCAGCTGGCCCACACTACGTCAGGGCACTGCTGATGACTACCCGGTCGGCTTAGGGTCTTCATGAGAATTGGAGGGATCGACCTGTCACTTGGGGCTAGGAGTCATCACATTCAGGAAACAAGAAATTGCATTTATATCGCGCCTTTAACGTAGTAAAATCTCCCAAGGCGCTTAACAGAAATGTTATCGGCCAAAATTTGTCACCGAGCCACATAAGAAGATATAATCGGATAGGTGACCAAAATCTTGGTCCAAGAGGAATGTATGAAGGAGTATCTTAAAGGAGAAGAGAGAGGTGGAGAGGTGAAGCGGTTTAGGGTGGGAATTCCAGAGCTTCGGGCCTAGTCAGCTGAAGGAATGAAGATTCAGGTAATGCTGCAGATCAATGCACGGTGGGGTAGCCCTGACTGGACAAACAGTCAGAAGATTACCAATGCTACGTTCTGGTAGATTGTGCAATTTTAATTGGTTAAATTCCCAGCAGTACTCCAAGATATTTGGGGGTCTTTCTGCCAACCTGTACCTAAGCTTTCTGGACTTTGATAAATGCGGTGTAGCCTTAAGGAGACAAAGAGTCCATGTGGCCAAACTCTACCCGTGTGGATTGCTCAGTAGCTTGGTTTGAAGACTCTTAAACATGGGGGTGGGTTTCTGTCTGCGTCAGACCCTCGGCTAACCAAAGACAAATGGTATGTGAGGTCACTCCGAACTGGTCACCGGGCATAGCCTGATCACACAGAGCCACCTCCCATCTGCCAGCCTTACTGCAGAGGGCACCACCTTCCCAACCATCTCAATGGATGAGAATGCATGCCCAGCGCTGAGCCATGCATTAAATGAAAGCTCAAACATTTTCTGAATGTCAGCGTACCAATACGGAGGGTCCATCCTTCGTTCTGATAGCCCTTGAGCAATCGTGCTAACGGGGGAGCAGAGGTACAGATGGGACCTTTGATCTGCATCGCACCAGCCCTGCTCAACTCGGCTCAATAGGTAGCACTCTTGCTTCTGAGTCAGAAGGTTGTGGGTTTGAGCCCCACTCCAGAGACTTGAGCACATAATCTAAGCTGACACTTCAGTGTAGTACTGAGGGAGTGCTGCACTGACAGAGATGACATCTTTTGGATGAGACGTTAAGCCAAGGCCCCGCCTGCCCTCTCAGGTGGATGTAAAAGATCCCATGGCACTATTTCGAAGAAGAGCAGGTGAGTTCTCCTCGGTGGACTGGCCAATATTTATCCTCAACCAACATCACTAAAAAACAGACTACCTGATCATTATCACATTACTGTTTATGGGATCTTGCTGTGTGCAAATTGGCTGCCACATTTCCTATATTACTACACTTCAAAAGTACTTCATTGGCTGTAAAGCTCTTTGGGATGTCCTGAGGCCGTGAAAGGTGCTATATAAATGCAAGTTCTTTCTTTAAGTTCAACATTTAACAAGTTGCTGTCGTTGTTTATACCACAGGAAGATTTAATCTACCATTTTAAAAATACCCGGAACCTGGCATCAAAGTGAAATCTCTTGGCAAGTACAATCGGATGCTTCAATAAACTGTGATGCAGCCAATGTAAATCTCCACCTCTTCCCCGATCCTCCAGCACTCTGAATATTAACAAGAATATAAATACATTTTGCCAGTGCCCACATGAGGCCTTACCCTGAGGTGTCAGTAAACAGGGACATCTCCACTACAGTTCTTACCAACTTGTCTATTCAAAAATAAATTTAGATTTACAGTGCCAGTCAGTAACTGTGACAGGAATTAAGAGCAGCGCAGAGAAAACTTATTACAATATACTATTTCTGGAGCATTATCTGCGACTGCTACAGGGCCTTAGTGGAACAGGCAATTAGTCCCAGTCCCTACACTTGAATAAATTATTCAAATGAGGTGATATTGAATAACAACAATTTTTGTTCAGCAGTCAGTCCCCTATCTGAAAGGCACAGATACATCACCATATTATACTGTAATAGGGTCTGTAATTATATTTAAGGAACAGGTACATCACCATATCGCACTGTAATAGGGTTGGTAATTATATTTAAGGAACAGGTACATCACCATATCACACTGTAACTGGGTCTGTAACTATCTGAAAGAAACAGATACATCACCATATCACACTGTAACTGGGTCTGTAACTATCTGAAAGAAACAGATACATCACCATATCACACTGTAACTGGGTCTGTAACTATCTGAAAGAAACAAATACATCACCATATCGCACTGTAACTGGGTCTGTAACTATTGAAAGAAACAGATACATCACCATATCACACTGTAACTGGGTCTGTAACTATCTGAGACATCACCCATATCTGGAAAGGTGAAAGGTGGAAAGGTTCAGGGCAGAGAGGTAAGCAGGATATTGGGCAGCAGAGCTCTAGATGAATTGGACTTTACGTAGGGTGGAGCTCGAGGGGCAGGCATTGGAAAAGTCAAGTCTGGAGGTGGCCAAGGATTCAGTGACAGTGGGCGTGAGATAGTGATGGAGATTGGAAATATTGCGAAAGTGGAAATAGGTGTTCCTGACCACGGATAGGAGGTGGGATTTGAAGCTCAGCTCTGGGCCAAATAGGACAGCAGGTCTCCACACCCTTGAGTTCAACCTGAACCAGCACAAGGAAAGGGTGGAAATGGTAGCTACTGTGTAAGTTTTTTGTGGAACACATACAGAAAAGCTTTGGTCTTCCTGATGTT
Organism: Heptranchias perlo; assembly: GCF_035084215.1. Classification (NCBI taxonomy): domain Eukaryota; kingdom Metazoa; phylum Chordata; class Chondrichthyes; order Hexanchiformes; family Hexanchidae; genus Heptranchias; species Heptranchias perlo. Next base: position 13,715,648 of record NC_090361.1, read on the forward strand.
AAACTGTAGAAAATTCTGGTTCATCCACAATTTGATGTCAGACAGGCAGCAAGGAAGAGTCGGGAAGTTGATGGCGGTAGCACTGAGGCAAAGTTGGGTACCACTGGCATACATCTATGACCCAATATTTATGAATAATGTTGCTTAAAGGTAACGTATAGATGAGGAATAGATTGGGACAAGGGTAGAATCTTAAGCCAGACCAGAGGTGATCATGTGGGGCAGGAGAAGAAGCCATTGCGCTGGGTGTGTTGGGACAGGTGGGAGTGGAGCCATGTGGGGCACTGCCCTGGAGGTGGACCTCAAACGAGCGGAGTAGGATGGCACGGCCATCTCTGTCGAAGGTCATGGAGGGTTCCAGGAGAATGAGAAGGATAATGCAGCAGGGTAGCAGTCATATAGAATGCCACTGTTGACCAAGGCAGTCTCAGTTCATACAATGAGTGGTGGGCACAGATAACTCGAGTTATTCAATCCGCTATTCAATCAGATCATGGCTGATCTTTGGCCTCAACTCCACTTTCCCACCTGATCCCCATATCCCTTGATTACCCTCGAGTCCAAAAATCTATCTATCTGAGCCTTGAATATACTCAATGACTCAGCATCCACAGCCCTCTGGGGTAGAGAATTCCAAAGATTCACAATACTCTGAGTGAAGAAATTCTTCCTCATCTCAGTCTTAAATGGCCGACCCCTTATCCTGAGACTATGCCCCTTAGTTCTAGACTTGCCAGCCAGGGGAAACAATCTCTCAGTATCTATCCTGTCAAGCCCCCTCAGAATCTTATATGTTTTAGTGAGATCACCTCTCATTCTTCTAAACTCCAAAGGATGTGGGCCCATTCTACTTAATCTCTCCTCAAAGGACAACCCCCTCCTCCCAGGAATTAATCTAGTGAAGCTTCATTGCACTGCCTCCAAGGCAAATATATACTTCCTTAGATAAGGAGACCAAAACTGTACACAGTACTCCAGGTAAGGTCTCACCAAAGCCCTGTACAATTGTAGTAAGGCTTCCTTACTCTTGTACTCCAACCCCCTTGCAATAAAGGCCAACCTGCCATTTGCCTTCCTAATTGCTTGCTGTACCTGCATGCTAACAAGATGGACCAGTAGTAGGAATCTCACTGAAGGGTCCCCAGAGAGTAGAGTTCATGAGATGTGCGCTGGGATAGTTGCCATTGTTACTTTGGGATAGACAGCGATGATGGGTGCGATGGAGGATGCCTTGGTCAAAGCAAAGGGAGATCATAAATCCAATCAGATGGGACCTGAACGAAAATTAGGGAGGAGCCACATCAAGTAAGATGGATGTGCATGAGAGGATACATTGTTTAAGGTGGAGGGGGAGTCCCTGGGAATGGAAGAGGAGAGGGAGACAAGAGATGAAGAGGAGCAGCCTGGGCTGGAAGACAGAATGATGTGAGAACTTTGGTCTAGAGCATGCAAATGGGCACAAGCAATAACCTTGACTTTCATGTACAAGCCATAGGGACGGTTAGACATGGTTAATAGAGGTCCTTAAGAGAGGAGACTGTAAAAGGCAGCCATACTTCAGGGGCTTGAATAACTGAAAAAAATCTGTCTGTCCAGCGGTCTAGAGAAACCAAAAGTTCAGAGATCATGGCGGGCTCTTCCCTGCGGAGTTTCAAATTAGTCAGTAAAAAGGTTTGCATTTATATAGCACCTTTCACTTCCTCAGGATGTCCCAAAGTGCTTTACATCCAATGAAGTACATTAGAAGCGTAGGCAAACGCAGCAGCCAATTTGCACACAGCAAGTTCCCACAAACAGCAATGTCATAATGACCAAATAATCTGTTTTAAGATGTTGGTTTGAGGGATAGATATTGGGCAGGACATCAGGGAGAATTCCCCAGCTCTTCTGAGAAACAATGCCGGGGATCTTTTATGTCCACCTGCGAGGTCAGACATCTCAACCGAAAGACGGCACCTCCGACAGTGCAGCACTCCCTCAGCATTGCACTGGAGTGTCAGCCTAGATTTTGTGCTCAAGCCTCTGGAGCGGAACTTCGAACCAACAACCGTCCGACTCAGAGGCGAGAGCGCTACCCACTGAGCCACGGCTGACACCTGCAGCGATGTGCAGGAAAGTGAGGAGAGATAGCAGCAATAGGGCTGACGCTCTTAGGAAGAAACCTGGCCAAGATAGTAGAATCAGGAGGGCTCAGGTTCCCCCAGCAACAGCTGCCTTAAACCTCCTGAGGTGTTCAGATCTGTCCCTGCGGAATCGGGTCTCAAGAACAGGAGTTCTTGTGTGAAGGAGTCGACAGCAAAAAGGTTTTCCTGCATCACTGCTTTTGGGACTTTGTGTCGAAGTTTGGGGACCTGCTGATTCTCTGTTGCGTGCCAGGACTGGAAGTCGGTACTTCCAAGGCCTTAACGTTTGGAAGTTCACAAGTAAACCAGCTGGTGGGAGATGGGGGATGGGCTTGAAACAGGTTCTTGAAGGGCATTAGGGGATACAACAATGGTTGAATGAATGGTAATGGATTAAAAATTCATTGTGGGAGCCTCGCAGGGAAACATGCTTACAGTTAACATCTTACATATGCTTACGCTGGATTGGGGGAGGAGAAAGATTTCCTCCATACACTAGCAAATTGACGAAGCCCATGCTTTATGAACACAGTCCCAATTTCACTACAGCCAATAACAACAACAACTTGTATTTACGTAGTAAAACATTCCAAGGCGCGTCACAAGAGCATTATCAGATGAAAATTAACACCTAGCCAAAGGAGGATACATTAGGACAGGTGACCAAGAACTTGGTCGAAGAGGTAGGTTTTAAGGAGCATCTTAAAGGAGGAGAGAGAGATAAAGAGGGGGAGAGGTTTAGGAAAGGAATTCCAGAGCTTAGGGCCTAGGCAGCTGAAGGCACGGCCACCAATGGCAGGACGAAGGAAATGGGGCATGCGCAAGAGGCCAGAATCGGAGGAGCGCAGAGATCTCGGAGGGTTGTAGGACTGGGGGAGGTTACAGAGATAGGGAAGGGGGCGAGGCCATGGAGGGATTTGAACATGAGGACGAAAATTTTAAACTCGAGGCGTTGATGGACCTGGAGCCAATGTAGGTCAATGAGCACAGGGGCCACTGGGAGAACTGGGTTAGGATACGGGCAGCAGAGTTTTGGATGAGCTCAAATTTATGGAAGGTGAAAGACCCGAGGCCAGTCAGGAGAACATTGGAGTAGTCGAGTCTGGATGTAACAAAGACATGGATGAGGGTTTCAGCAGCAGATGGGCTGCTAGTGCAAAGGAAATATGCATCTCCTCTCGTGCTAATTCAGTTCCATTCACTGGATTTTCGTGATGCGTGCTTTTCAATCAATCTGCACTACTTCACATCCATCTGTGTTAAATTTCATTTGCCATTTGTCCGCCCAGTTATATAACCGACCTAAATCCTTTTGCAACTCTTTTGCTGTGTCTTCTGTCTTTAGTGTTTACATTTGCTTACAGTATCCAGGTCACTTATGTAAGTGTTCCCAATGCTTAGTCTTCCTCCTTGTTGCATCGCCGATTATTTTCCGGTCCTGTTGTATCTAACTAGGTGCATGTTTTTTTTTTAAATATTGTGGAGTAGGTGTGTCAGCAGAATGACAGCCAAGTTCAAGATCAGTGAAACCCAGTGCTGATCTGCCACTCGAGAAAACTGCAGCAGCCTGAGATGAACTTTCGCTAGCTGCTCAAAAGAGCGCTAAAATGGCCGTGGTACTGTCACCTCATTTAAACCAGATTAGGTTAAACCCTCGTCTGTCACTGAGGTGCGCAGTGACGCATCGAAGCAGGTGGACTGTGAGCATCGTAAGTGACCTGCGGCCGTGACCTCCTTCAGAACATTGTATTGGCTGGAATCACAAGTTACAAACTACAGTTTATTGTAAAATAGGGTCAGGAACACATGCTAATGAATAAGCCAACATCACAGGCACATGACTGACATTATACATCTACTTATCAGCCTTGACTCAGTGCTAGCACCCTTGCCTTTGACTCATGAAGGTTGTGGGTTCAAGTCCTGCTCCAGAGACTTAAGCACTAAATCCAGGCTGACACTCCAAGGGAGTGCTGCACTGTCGGAGGTGCCGCCTTTCGGATGAGTCATTAAACAAAGGCCCCATGTTCCCTCTCAGGTGGATGGGTGTAAAAGATTCCATGGCACTATTTCGAAAAAGAGCAGGGGAGTTCTCCCGAGTGCCTTGCCTATATTAATCCCTCAGCCAACATCACTAAAACAGATTAACTGGTCATTATCTCATTGCTGTTTGTGGGATCTTGCTGTGTGCAAATTGGCTGCTGCGTTTCCTACATTACAACAGTGACTACACTTCACAAAGTATTTCATTAGCTGTAAAGTGCTTTGGGACGTCCTGAGGTTGTGAAAGTTGCTATAGAAATGCAAGTTCTTTCCTTTTCTTTAGCTCTTAAAGGCTTACTCTGTTACACACATAAGGTTGAATGTAAAAGGATAGGGAGAAAAGGCAGATAGTGCCCTTGGCACTGGCACAACATAAGAACATAAGAAATAGGAGCAGGAGTCGGCCATACGGCCCCTCGAGCCCTGTTCCGCCATTCAATAAGATCATGGCTGACCTTCTACCTCAATTCCACTTTCCCGCCCTATCCCCATATCCCTTGATTCCCTTACTATAACAAATAACTTCCTTCCATGCTATAATTTCTATGATTATATATCTATACTATATCTATCCATATATTACATATGTTAAATATATAAAAAATCTTAAGTATGAACACAATTCCTGTCTACAAAACTTTACTTCGTGTTGTCAACTTTTTGTCTCTTTTTTGTGTTAACTTTTTCCATTATAAATTCCTATTGTCATCTGCTGTTAAAACAATCATCCATGCCTTTCTTACCTCTAGACTTGACTATTCCAATGTTCTCCTGGCCGGCCTCCCATCTTCCACCTTCCATAAACTTGATCTCATCCAAAACTCTGCTGCCTGTATCCTAACTCGCACCAAGTCCTGTTCACCCATCACCCCTGTGCTCGCTAATCTACATTGGCTCCTGGTCCACCAACACCTCGAATTTTCAATTCTCATCCTTGTTTTCTAATCTCTCCATGGCCTCGCTCCCCACTATCTCTGTAACCTCCTCCAGCCCTGCAAACCTCCGAGAACTCTGCGCTCCTCCAATTCTGGCCTCTTGCGTATCCCCGATTTTAATCGCTCCACCATTGACGACCGTGCCTTCAGTCATCTAAACTCTAAGCTCTGGAATTCCCTCCCTAAACTTCTCTGCCTCTCCACCTCTCTCTTCTCCTTTAAGCCGCTCTTTAAAACCTACCTCTTTGACCGAGCTTTTGGTCACCTGTCCTAATATCTCCTTATGTGGCTCGGTGTCATATTCTGTTTGATAATCGCTCCTGTGAAGCATCTTGGCTCGTTTTACTACGTTAAATGCAAGTTGTTGTTGTTGTTTTTGTTTATAAAGGAAACCGCCTTTATAACCTTGTCACACTGTAATTCCACCCTCCCACTGGCATAGAATCATAGAATGATACAGCGCAGAAGGAGGCTATTCAGCCCATCGTGCCTGTGCTGGCTGTTTGGAAGAGCTATCCAAATTAGCCTCACTCCCCAGCTCCTTTCCCCATTGCCCTGCAAACTTTTCCACTTCAACTATTTACCCAATTCCCTTTTCAAAGTTACTATTAAATCTGCTTCCACCACCCTTCCAGGCAGTGCATTCCAGATCATAACAACTCGCTGTGTAAATTTTTTTTCCCTCATGTCGCCTCTGGTTATTTTGCCAATCACCTTAAATCTGTGTCCACTGATTACCAATCTTTCTGCCACTGGAAACAGTTTCTCCTTATTTACTCTATCAAAACCCTTCATGATTTTGGACATCTCTATCAAATCTCCCCTTAACCTTCTCTGCTCTAAGGAGAACAACCCCAGATTCTCTGGTCTCTCCATGTAACTGAAATCTTTCATCCCTGGCACCATTCTAGTAAATCTCCTCTGCACCTTCTCTATGGCCTTGACATCCTTCCTAACATGTGGTGCCCAGAATTGAACCCAAAGTCGAGCTAAAGCCTAACCAGTGTTTTATAAAGGTTTAGCATAACATCCTTGTTTTTGTACTCTACGCCTCTATTTATAAAGCCCAGGATCCTATAAGTCTTTTTAACAGCCTTCTCAACTTGTCCTGCCACCTTCAAAGATTTGTGTACATACATCCCCTGGTCTCTCAGTTCTTGCACTCCCTTTAAAATTGTACCATTTAGTTTATATCGCCTCTCCTCATTCTTCCTACCAAAATGTATCACTTCACACTTCTCTGTATTAAATTTCATCTGCTATGTGTCTGCTCCTTTCACCAGCCTGTCTATGTCCTCCTGAAGTCTGTTCCTAACCTCCTCACTGTTTACTACATTTCCGAGTTTCGTGTCATCTGCGAACTTTGAAATTATGCCCTATATACCCAAGTCCAGGTCATCAATATATATCAATGGCAGTGGCAGGGTAGCATCTCAGTTTGGCATCTTCCAGCCCCTCAGCTTGTACTGCAGAAAGACCTATGCTCCATCCAATGCCACTTCTCCGCCAACCAAATAGCTGTAAATTTTGTTATTTAACGACAATTAATTATGTAAAATCAAATGTATGACTTTAAAACGGGGACTGAATTACATCTCTCCGATCTCTAACCCCACTACCAGTGCTATTGAAGTTTAGCCCCCCTTCCCCAGGGCTGCACGGTCCAGGCTCCAACCAGTTGCAACCTAAAATGGCAATTGGGGTCCTATTTACAGAGTAGGACCCCGATTTCCATATTAAAAGGGGCCGATCGCCTGAAACAGGCTGGCGCATTGGACACCCGGCGATAGGCCCCGTTTGAAATGGGGTGGGCCGCATCGCCGGTGAGGCTACTGACCCTATTATGAGGCTATTACCATCCCATTAACACCAGGCCATGGCAGTGATCATCGACCCCACTGTGTGCAATCCCATGGGTGATCCTGCTGATAACGTCTCGAAGGTCTGGCGTTTATGTTATCTGTCCTTTGGATGCGGACAACATTGGCAAAGTAGCATTTATGGTCCATCCCTAGTCGCCCTGAGGGCATTGACTCAACCACATGGTATGGGACTGGAGTCACATGTAGGTCAGACCAGGTAGGGGTGGCTGGTTCCTTTCCCTGAAGGGTACGACTGAAGCAGTTGGGTTTTTACGACCATCTAGAAGTTTTCACAGCTATTTTTTCTGGTGCCAGCCCAAAAATCAATTTCAACTCCATGGGCAGGATTTGAAGTCATGATGTTGGGGTTGGTAGTCCACTACCATAACTAGTACGCGACCATAACCAGTACACTACCATAACCAGTACACTACCATAACCAGTACACTACCACACCACCCAGTGTACTTCCTGTACCTGCAGTTACATCTTGTACCACGTGCCGATCACCATTTCCCTTCATGCTTTTTTCATCACCCCTTTCTGTCGCACTTTGTTGAACAGAAGTAAAACAGAACTGAAGAATTAGGGAAAGTATGAATCAAAAGCGAGGGAAGTGGCTAGAAAACTACCGATGAGACATTACTAAGGACTTACAAGCACAGCTAATCTTGAATGACTAATCAGGGGGAATTTATCATCAATAAAAGTGGAAGAAATAAATGAAATCCTTTTTTTGTCTGGCCATTTTTTTTCAGTAACTGAAATTTGTAATAGTCAGAGAGAAATAGAGACAAATAGAAAAAGGAAGAGAGAGCAGAGATAAAGAAAAAACAAAAAGAGAAACAAAAAAGAAAGAGTGAGATAGAGAAACAGTGACAAATAAAAGAGAAATCGAAATAACAGAGAGAAAAACAGTATTTGCATTCATATAGTGCCTGTTTCAACCTCAGGACATCCGAAAGTGTCAATGAAGTATTGAAATGTGATCACTGTTGTAATATAGGAAACACAGCAGCCAATCTGTGTACAGCAAGGTCCCACAAACAGCAATGAGATAATGATTGGATAATTTGTTTTAGATTTTGGTTGAGGGATAAATATTGGCCAAGGACACTGGGGAGAACTCCCCTGCTCGTCTTCAAAATAGTGCTGTGGGATCTTTTACATCCTCCTGAAAGGACAGACAGGGTCACAGTTTAATGTCTCATCCGAAAGATGGCACCTCCGACAGTGCAGCACTCCCTCAATACAGCACTGGATTGTCAGCCTAGATTTTGCACTCCAAGTCTCTGGAGGGGGACTTAGACCCACAACCTTCTGATTAAAGGCAAGAGTGTTACCAATGACAAGAGGGAGAGATGGAACGAGAAACAAAGAGAAATAAAAAGAATCAGAAAGGAAGGGAGTGATAGTGACAATGACAGAGAAAAACAGAGAAACAAACAGAAAGGCAAAGAACAGATTTGATCATGAAATTAATATTTTTCACATGTTTATTATCCAGGAAAGCTTATTTCTGATTTTTCTTTTGGTTAGAAGATGAACAAACTGAATTTTGAAAACTTCACTTCAACAAAGCAGGTTAATTTTATCACCTTTGTTTAAACCTTTGTGTTTGAGAAGCTAATTAAATCACCTGTGTTATCCGATTCTAATTATGTCCAGCTGTGTTTGATATAGATTAAACGTAGAGTCAGCAAACTACAGTAATTAACAACATTTTGCATTTCAGACCAGAAGTTGATGCAACAGCCCAATAACAGAGACCTGGCTCGAAGAAGGGGAGGATTGGGGATTTAATATTAAAAACATAGAAAATAGGAGCAGGAGTAGGCCATCCGACCCTTCCAGTCTGCACCACCATTCAATATGATCATGGCTGATCCTGGATACAAGGTATTCAGGAAAGATAGGGAAGGAAAGAAAGGAGGGGTTGGCAGTATTGATCAAAGAAACTATTATAGCACTAGACAGAGATGATATCGTTGAGGGGTCAAAGACAAAATCCATTTGGTTCGAATTAAGTAACAATAAATGAGCTATTACACTACTGGGCATATACTATAGTCCACCAAATAGTGGGAAGGAGATAGAAGAGCAAATATGAGGCAAATTACAGAAAGATGCAAGAACTATAGAATAGTGATAATGGGGGACTTCAATTATCCCAATATAGACTGGGATAGTAACAGTGTAAAGGGCAAAGAGGTGGAGGAATTCCTGAAATGTGTGCAAGAGAACTTTCTTGATCAGCATGTTTCCAGCCCAATGACATTTAGGACTGAGATGAGGAGAAATTTCTTCACTCAGAGGGTGGTGAACCTGTGGAATTCTCTACCACAGAAGGCTGTGTTTAATATTTAAGTAGGAGCTAGATAGATTTCTAGACACAAAAGGCATCAAGGGGTGTGGGGAGAGAGCAGGAATATGGTATTGAGATAGAGGATCAGCCGTGATCATATTGAATGGCGGAGCAGGCTCGAAGGGCCGAATGGCCTACTCCTGCTCCTATTTTCTTTGTTTCTATGTTTCTAATGAGGAAGGAAGCAGTGCTGGATCTATTGCTGGGGAATAAAGTGGGGCAAGTGGAGCATTTGGGGAACAGTGATCATAATATCATCAGGTTTAGAATAGTTATGCAAAGGACAAGGAACAATCAAGTCTAAAAAATTTTAACTGGAGGAGGGCTAACTTCAGTGAGTTAAAAAGAGATCTTGCCCTGGTGGATTGGACTCAAAAATTGGTAGGCAAAACAGTAATTGAAGGAGGAGATGGTTTGGGTAGAGAGTAGACACATTCCTACAAGGGGGGAAAGGAAGGGCACCCAAAACTAGAGCTCCCTGGGTTAAAATGAAATGGAAAAAGGAGGCTTATGACAAATGTAAGGTTCATAATACAGTAGAGAACCAAGCTGAATACAGAAAGTACAGAGGAGATCTAAAAAAGGAAATAAGAGGGGCAAAGAGAAACTAACTTGATTGAGCTCTTTGATGAAGTATCGGAGAGGGCTGATGAGGGCAATGCTGTTGCTGTTGTATATATGGACTTTCAAAAGGGGTTTGATAAAGTAGCTCATAATAGATTTGTTAGCAAAATTAAAATCCATGCGATTAAAGGAACAGTGGCAGTATGGATACAAAATTGGATAAGGTCAGAAAGCAGACAGTAGTGGTGAACGGTTGTTTTTTAGACTGGAGGGAAGTATACAGTGGTGTTCCCCAGGGGTCGGTATTAGGACCACTGCTCTTTTTGATATATATTAATGACCTAAATTTGGGTATACAGGGTATAATTTCAAAGTTTGTAGCTGACACGAAACTCGGAAATGTAGTAAACAATGTGGAGGATGGTAACAGACTTCAGGAGGACATAGGCAGGCTGGTGAAATGGGCAGACACATGGCAGATGAAATTTAATGCAGAGAAATGTGATACATTTTGGTAGGAAGAATGAGGAGAGGCAATATAAACGAAATGGTACAATTTTAAAGGGGGTGCAGGAACAGACAGACCTGGGGTGTATCCTTGAAGGTGGCAGGACAAGTTGAGAAGGCTGTTTAAAAAGCATATGGGATCCTGGGCTTTATTAATAGATGCATAGAGTACAAAAGCAAGGAAATTATGCTAAACCTTTATAAAACACTGGTTGGGTCTCAGCTGGAGTATTGTGTTCATTTGTGGGCACTTTAGAAAGGGTGTCAAGGCCTTAGAGAGGGTGCAGAAGAGATTTACTAGAATGGTATAGCTATGAGAGACTTCAGTTATGTGGAGAGACTGGAGAATCTGGGAGTGTTCTCCTTAGAGTAGAGAAGGTTAAGGGGAGATTTGATAGAGGTGTTCAAAATCATGAACATTTTTGATGGAATAAAAAAGGAGAAACTGTTTCCAGTGGTAGAAGGGTCGCTAAACAGAGGACACAGATTTAAGGTGATTGACAAAAGAACCAAAGGTGACATGAGGAAACATTTTTTTACCCAGTGATTTGTTATGAATGCACTGCCTGAGGGCGGTGGAAGCAGATTCAATAGTAACATTGAAAAGGGAATTGGATAAATACTTGAATGGAAAAAATTTACGGGGTTGTGGGGAAAGAGCTGAAGAGTGCATCTAATTGGACAGCTCTTTCAAAGAGCCGGCACAGGCACAATGGGCCGAATGGCCTCCTCCTGGACTGTACCATACTATGACACTAGATACTCTGGTCCCCCTCCTCAAATGCTGCTGCACCCCAGAATCTCACTTCTTACTTTCTTTGGATCCCTACATTTCCCAGTACAACCAGACCCCAATCCAAGTCTCCCAGATCCCAGAATCGCAGCTCCCTATCCCCCCTACCCACACCAACCCCCCAACCTCCAGTGCTCCTAGACCCAGAGTCCCTTTCTCCTTTACTTCCAGAGCCATGTCTCCCCCAGTCTCATCAGTTGTAGCACCCTCTCTCAGTGCTAATGTACCCTAGGAGTCCACACCTCCCGTTACATGCACACCTCAAGAATGTTCCCTCTCCAGTTCTGATACACTCTTACCCTGCACAGAGCCCATACCCTCCCAGTACAAACAGACTCCAGTCTGTCAAATCCTTCAAGACTCTGGGAACTCCGTCCACATAGAATTGCCATACTCTGGGACCCCCCCCTCTCTACTGCCAAATGCAATAAACACCCCCCACTGCTGCCAAATTCCAGGAGTCACCCTGTAAATCAAATCCCACATTCACCCTCTTACCCCCACCCCATCATTATGTTACCAAATCACAACTGGGAGGTTCCCCCTTCCAAGTAGAACCAACTCCAAGTTTATTAAACCTCCATACATCCCATAACTGCTCTGAAACCCCACTGTTGCTGACCCCCATATAAATACCTCCACTCAGCTGTATGTTGCCTGCATTTTGCTGTGCATCCCAGACTTTAAAAACAGCGCACTGGTAAAGAAAGAAAGACTTGCATTTATAGAGCACCTTTCGTGATCTCAGGACGTCCCAAAGCGCTTTACAACTAATGAAGTACTTTTGAAATGCAGTTGTAATATAGGAAAACATCGCAGCAGCCAATCTCATCAGTTTCTACTATCCATTGAAGGGGTTTACTTCCGCTGTGATTGATGTGGGAGGTTGCACTGTACGTATTAAGTAGCACAAGCCTTGGTCATGCAGGCATCTTCTGCACTCACTAACATCATTGAATAAGGACATGACATAACTTTAAATCACCAGGAACAACATGCAGGATTGTGCCTGTTAGAGGGCGCTGGGTTTAGAAACTTGCCTTTTGCCTCTGGGGCCTGGGTTGAATTGCAGCCCCATCGGAATGGGGTGAAAGTTGCTTATGTTTGTTGGATTTTAATTGAAATGTTTTTGGAGCGGGAAGGGGGTTGAGAGAGGAAAGGGTTTAGATCCATTCTCTAGTTCTGCATTCACAGCCCAGAACTGTCCCTACTTTGTCACTAATTGGCACCAATTTAAGTGAGCGGTGTCAGTGTAAGGACTGGGACAATGTCGCACTGGTGCCCTTGTGAGCTGAGAAGAGGAGAGGCTGGTGTACCTGGCTGCCTAGAACCGAAGGTGTTCCATTCCCCAGTATTATGGATGACAAAAGAGGTAGCGAGTAAGATGAAATGGAAGAAAGTGTCATATGACAGATGTCAGGTTGATAACACAAGTGAGAACCAGACAGAATGTAGAAAGTTCAGAGGGGAAGTGAAAAAGGAAATAAGAGGGGCAAAGAGAGAGTATGAGAATAGACTGGCGGCCAACATAAAAGGGAATCCAAAAGTCTTCTACAGGCATGTAAACAGTAAACGGGTAGTAAGAGGAGGGGTGGGGCCAATTAGGGACTATAAAGGAGATCTACTCATGGATGCAGAGGGGATGGCCGAGGTACTAAATGAGTACTTTGCATCGGTCTTTACCAAGGAAGAAGATCCTGCCAGAGTCTCAGTAAAGGAAGATATAGTTGAGATACTGGATGGGCTAAAAATTGATAAAGAAGAGTTACTTGAAAGGCTAGCTGTACTTAAAGTAGTTATGTCACTTGGTCCAGATGGGATGCATCCTAGGTTGCTGAGGGAAGTAAGGGTGGAAATTGCGGAGGTACTGGCCATAATCCTCCAAACATCCGTAGATACAAAGGTGGTGCCAGAGGACTGGAGAATTGCAAATGTTACACCCTTGATCAAAAAATGGTGAAAGGATAAACCCAGCAACTATAGGCCAGTCAGTTTAACCTCAGGGGTGGGGAAACTTTTAGAAACGATAATCTGGGACAGAATTAACAGTTACTTGGATAAGGGCGGATTGATTAGGGAAAGCCAGCACGGATTTGTTAAAGGCAAACCGTGTTTAACTAACCTAATAGAGTCTTTTGATGAGGTAACAGAGAGGATAGATGAGGGCAATGCAGTTGATGTGGTGCATATGGACTTTCAAATGGCATTTGTAAAGTGCCGCACGGTAGGCTTATCATCAAGATTGTGGCCCATAGAATAAAGGGGGCTGAAGCAACATGGATACAGAATTGGCTAAGTGACAGGAAACAGAGAGCAGTGGTGAATGGTTGTTTTTCGGACTGGAGGGAGGTGTACAGTGATGTTCTCCAGGGGTCGGTGCTGGGACCACTGCTTTTCTTGATATATATTAATGACTTGGACTTGGGTGTACAGGGCAAAATTTCAAAATTTGCAGATGACAAAAAACTTGGAAGGGTAGTAAATAGTGAGGAGGATAGTGATAGACTTCAAGAGGATATAGACAGGCTGGTGGCATGGGCAGACACGTGGCAGATGAAATTTAACACAGAAAAATGCGAAGTGATACCTTTCGATAGGAAGAACGAGGAGAGGCAATATAAACTAGAGGGCACAACTCTAAAAGGGGTACAGGAACAGAGAGATCTGGGGGTATATGTGCACAAATTGTTGAACGTGACAGGGCAGGTTGTAAAAGTGGTTTAAAAAGCATACAGGATCCTGGGCTTCATAAATAGAGGCATAGAGTACAAAAGTATAGAAGTCATGATGAACCTTTATAAAACACTGGTTCGGCCACAACTGGTGTATTGTGTCCAGTTCTGGGCACCGCACTTCAGGAAAGATATCAAGGCCTTAGAGAGGGTGCAGAAGAGATTTACTAGAATGATTCCAGGGATGAGGGACTTTAGTTACGTGGATAGACTGGAGAAGCTGGGGTTGTTCTCCTTGGAACAGAAAAGGTTGAGAGGGGATTTGATAGAGGTATTCAAAATCATGAGGGGTCTAGACAGAGTAGATAGAGAGAAACTGTTCGCATTGGTGGAAGGGTCAAGAACCAGAGGACACAGAGTTAAGGTGATTGGCAAAAGAACCAAAGGTGACATGAGGAAAAACTTTTTTACACAGATAGTGGTTGGGATCTGGAATGCACTGCCCGAGGGGGTGGTGGAGGCAGATTCAATCATGGCCTTCAAAAGGGAACTGGATAAGTACTGGAAAGGAAAAAAATTGCAGGGCTACAGGGAAAGGGGGAGTGGGACTAGCTGGATTGCTCTAGCATAGAGCTGGCGCGGACTCGATGGGCCGAATGGCCTCCTTCCATGCTGTAACCTTTCTATGATTCTATGATTACGATCCCTCACTTTGATAAGCAAACTTCCCCTGTGGGGGAGGGGGGAGGAATTAAAGGTAGTGCAGGGATCAGTGGATCAAACCATAAGGCAGGGCTGTGGCAGCCGTGCTCAGTGAACAAACATGCATCATCTCACTTGTGTTCTGTCTCAAGTGAGAACGTGGATGCGTTTACAATGACTCTGAAGAAAGCTAGATAGACCCTTTCACAGCGAAGCAACTTGAACTGTTTGTCTGCAACGGCAACAGTCTCTGTAGCTTTAAGAGGACATAATACTTAATGTCTCACAAGCCTTGAACATGACAAGGGGAAGCCATAATTAACAGATAGAGCAATTAGAGAAAGCTCCGCTAATGGGATGTGTGATAACCATCTAGCACCAGCTGTATCAGGTGTGAGTGGGAATCAACAGCTCACATATCGCACCATGCAGTGTCATAGTCATAATATCATAGTATCATCTTCGGTACAGCACAGGAGGGGGCCATTCGGCCCATCGTGACAACTCTCTGCGTAAAAAATATGTATGTATTTTTAAACCCCATTTGCAATCGTAACCTTAACCAACAGGAGTTGGGCACTGTTTTGTTTGCAATATAAAAGACATAGATGGAGCAAAGCATGAGAGAGCTGGTTTGAGGTTAGGATCAGATCAGCCATGATCTTATTGAATGGCGGAGCAGGCTCGAGGGGCCGATTGGCCTACTCCTGCTCCTATTTCTTATGTTCTTATATACTTCCTACCAGTTCTCCCAACTGTAAGCTGCTAAAAGTTGTATCAGTCTGGTTTACATTGGCAAAATGCACAACTTAACACAACATGCCCTCCTAAGAAGCAGAAACAAATGTAACCATACCTCCTTAGTAACCTTGCCACTGTTATCGAAATCATAAAGAGTGAAGGTCCATCCCTTACGGTTGTCTTCTTCAACAGACAGGTCACACTCTAGCTCCTGAAAAGAAAGTGCATTTCGCTGTTCTAAATCTCGCCTCTACTTGCAGGATTCCTTCAACAGATTGAAATGTCTTCGTAACTTAAGGCATGTCGGAACACCGACATGTGGTGCGGCAGTAATGCAGGACCCAGGTTCGAACCCCTATTAAACTCTGCTGTGGTAGGGAAATGGTGGAGGCCGGGCGTCTGCTCACAGGGGAATATTGGGGATTCGTTATTAGCTCATTTCAGAACGAACCAGCAACTTTGCTGCCTTCGTCTCATTGCTTTTCTTTGAACTCCGTTAGTTTATTTTTCTTTTGCCGATTATTCAATTACTGCCCAATGACCCAGTATTTGTGTTACTACATTGATGTGGCATTTCAGCGGCAGCTTAAAATTCAAATGGTGCTTATTGCACAGTGACAGCTAAACAGAGAGTTTTGGAAAAAACGTAACAGACCTCCCTTTAATTGAAGGAACCAATTCTCACTGCATACAGTTCCACAGGTACTGACAGCACTCTCACCCGAATGACCATCTCATTGTGCGAGCCTATGCTGGAAAGCCTAGTCAATCAGGCCTCACTGGATATCGACACACGCCCACTTTCCAGCGCAATTGGGGCAGGGTACCCCGGCTAATTTGTCCTTTCCCCAGCCCACGAACACGAAGGCCAACTGCAGCCTTCCCAATCCCACCCTCAGGGCTAAGATTAGCTAACTTAGCACATCTGTAAAATCGAACCTGGGACCTTCCGTCTACAAACTTTAGCTCCACATGTTGCATTAAGAGCCATTTGGAGGGGTTCACATGTAGTGTGTTCAAAATGATGAGGGGTTTTGATAGACTAGAGAGGGAGAAGCTGTTTCCACTGGTGGGAGGGTCGGTAACCAGAGAACACAGATTTAAGAAAATTGGCAAAAGAACCAGGGGGGAGATGAGGAGACATGTTTTTTACGCAGCTAACTGTAATGATTTGGAATGCGCTGCCTGAAAGGGTGGTGGAAGCAGATTCAGTAGTGACTTTCAAAAGGCAATTGGGTAAATACTTGAAAAGGAAAAATTTGTAGGACTATGGGGAAAGAGCAAGGTGAGTGGAACTAATTGGATAGCTCTTAGAAAAAGCCAACACAGACACGATGGGCTGAATGGCCTCCTTCTGTGCTTTGCCATTCTGCAATTCTGTGATTCTATGCAGTGTTGGATTCGCTCTCCGATCACTTCATGTTGAATTTCATAAATGCCACTGAAGTCCGTGGTTTTCACTGTGCGTGGAAGTGAGTGAACATACCGAGCCTCTCTCTGACTCTCATCCAGTATGGTGACTCACAGCTCGGAACTCACAGCCAGGAGTGAGCAGACAACACTTGCAGGCAAAAAATACTTGGCTCAAAGGAGGACACCAGCCAGAGGTATAATGGCGGCTTTATTCTCAGTATTTGGTGGTCACTGTGTCTACCACCAACCGCTCAATACTGGCCTGATGTTGAGGAACTATTAGCATGGAGATAATGTAAGGTTAAACTTGCATAGAACCTTGGTTAGACCACACTTGGAGTACTGTGCACAGTTCTGGTCTCCATATTATAGAAAGGATATAGAAGCACTGGAGAGGGTACAAAAAAGATTCACAATGATGATACCAGAACTGAAAGGATATCCTTATCAGGAAAGGCTACACAGGCTGGGGCTCCTTTCTCTAGAAAAGAAAAGGCTGAGGGGTGACTTGATAGAGGTCTTTAAGATAATGAAGGGGTTTGTTTGGGTGGATGTAGAGAAAATGTTTCCACTTGTGGGGGAGTCCAAAACTAGGGACCATAAATATAAAATATTGATTAATAAACCCAATAGGGAATTCAGGAGAAACTTCTTTACCCAGAGAGTGGTGAGAATGTGGAACGCACTCCACAAGGAGTAGTTGAGGCAAATAGCATAGATACATTTAAGGGGAAACTAGATAAGCACATGAGGGAGAAAGGAATAGAAGGATATGCTGATAGGGTGAGATGAAGTAGGGAGGGAGGAGGATCATGTGGACCATAAACACCGGCGCAGACTTGTAGGGCCGAATGGCCTGTTTATTTGCTGTAGTTTCGATGTAACTCGACTTACGGTCTCAGGGATGGAGGGAGGCTGCTTTCAGTGTGCTCTCAGCGTCAAGCCAATCTGCGATTCAATTTATCAGCGTTGTGCCACTACTCCAGGCAACCATGGCAAGGCCACTTGACTTATTGCGCCACTGAAAGCTGATACCTGCTCCGTGGGTATGAGCAGGGATGATGCTTGGGTGGAACGTAAGTTTCTTGTTCTGTATCATAAGCTGGGGTGGGCTGACCGGCCCTCCCTCACCTGCATTCATCTTGGGATCTTAGGAGTTTCGTGTGTTAGCATTCCAGACATATGCTGCAGTGGTCAGCTGTTTGGGTGCTGGGTTACTGAGGTAGCCAGGTATTGGTTTGCTGCATTATTTATATATTCCATGGCTGTAGCATTGCATTGTTGTTTATTGCAGGGTTGCTGTTTTGTGATGTTGGGGTACTGTAGTGTTGTAATATTGCAGCATTGTAGGCATTCCCTGCGCTCGCTAACCTGCATTGGCTCCCAATCCACCAACGCCTCGAATTTAAAATTATCGTCCTCATATTCAAATCCCTCCATGGTCTCGCCCCTCCGTATCTCCGTAACCTCCTCCAGCCCCACATCCCTCCGAGATCTCTGCGCTCCTCCAATTCTTGCCTCTTGCGCATCCCTGATTCCTTTTGCTCCACCATTTGCGGCCGTGTCTTCAGATGCCTAGGCCCTAAGCTCTGAAATTCCCTCCCTTAACCTCTCTGCCTCTCCAGCTCTCTCCTCCTTTAAGATGCTCCTTAAAACCTACCCCTTTTGACCAAGCTTTTGGTCACCTGTCCTAATATCTCCTTATGTGGTTTGGTGTCAAATTTCGTCTGATTACGCTCCTGTGAAGCGCCTTGGGATGTTCTAATACATTAAAGGTGCTATATAAATGCAAGTGGTTGTTGTTGTTGTTGGTTACCTCATCACTGGCGATGGCGTCAAGTCTGACAAGAGGAAAGACTCAGCTACTGAACACATTCCACGCCCACGGTGCAAGAACAATGTGCCAAAGCTTCAAGGAACGGTCAGTTACTTAGATATTCAGACCAAAATTCTTTCAGAAGAAGCACTGACTCCCAGCAAATTGTCAGTAAAGACTATTGAATGGAGCTAGAATCACGGACGAGTAGAAATTTAACAGGACAGCTAATCCGAGAGCCAGCTGTGAAATTGTATGATCCAGTGAGGCCAATAAAAATTTCAGCTGATGCATCACAGACATGAATGGGGATCATGCTGCTGTGAAAGTGTTATGATCGCGGCAACCCACCGCATATAAAATCATAGCAATTACTTCTAGGCACATGGTGCCTGTACTATTACCAGCATTTCAACTGGAACTATCCATACTTAAGAAAGAACTTGCATTATATAGCGCCTTTCATGACCTCAGGACGTCCCAAAGCGCTTTACAGCCAATGAAGTACTTTTGAAGTGTAGTCACTGCTGAAACGTGGCAGCCAATTTGTGCACAGCAAGATCCCACAAACAGCAATCAGATAATGACCGGTTCATCTGTTTTATGAGGGATAAAGACAGCGGGGAGAACTCCCATGCTCATCTTTGAAATAGTGCCATGGGATCTTTTACGTCCGCCTGAGAGGGTAGATGGGGCCTTGGTTTAACGTCTCATCTGATAGACGGCACCTCCAACAGTGCAGCACTCCCTCAGTTTTGCACTGGTTTATCTGCTCAAGTCTCTGGAGTGCGACTTGAACCTCTCATCTCCCTGCCCTTTCGTAGAATCATGGAATCAGAATCTTACGGCACAGAAAGGGGCCATTCAGGCCGTCGTGGCTGTGCTAGCTCTTTGAAAGAGCTGTCCAATTTTGTCCCAGACCCCAGGTTTTTCCCCATAACCCTGCAAATTAGTCCTCTACAAGTGCATATCCAACTGCCTTTTGAAAGTTCCTATTGGATCTGCATTCCAGATCTTAACAACCCTCTGTTTGAAAACATTTCTCCTCATTTCTCCTCTATTACTTTGCAAATTATTTTAAATCTTGACCTCCGGGTACCGACTCACTTGCCAGAGGAAACGGTTTCTCCTTATTTGCTGTATCAAAACCCCTCATAATTTTGAATACCTCTATTAGGTCTCCCCTTAACCGTCTGTGCTCTAAGGAGAACAATCCCAGCTTCTCCAGTCTCTCCACATAACTGAAGTCCCTCATCCCAGGTATCATCCAGGTAAAATGTCTCTGTACCCTCTCCACGCCTTGACATCCTTCCGAAAGTGTGGTGACCGGAATTGAACACAATATTCCAGCTGACGCCTAACCAATGATTTGTAACGGTTTAGCATGACTTCCTTGTTCTTGTATTCAATGCCCCTATTTACAATGTGAAGTATCCCATTCGCTTTCTTAACCACCTTATCAACTTGCCTTGCCACCTTCAAACATTTGTGAATGTGCATCCCCAGTTCCCTTTGCTCTTGCACCCCCTTCAAAATCATACCATTTAGATTATACTGCCTCTCCATGTCGTTCCTCCCAAAGTGCATCACTCCAAACTTATCGGCATTAAATTTAATCTTTCCCATATCTGCCCATTTCACCAGTCTGTCTATGTTCTCCTGAAGTCTGCTACCATCTTCCTCACCATTTACTACACTGCCAAGTTTTGTATCATCCACAAACTTTGAAATTGTACTCCCTATACCCAAGTCCAGGGTTTTTATATAAGAAGAAAAGCAACGGTCCTAATACTAATCCCTGGGAGACCCCACTGCATACTTCTCTCCAGTCAGAAAAACATCCGTTCACCACTACTCTCTGCCTCCTATCCTTTAGCCAATTATGTACCGCAGTTACCACCGTCCCTTTAATCCCATCTGCTTCTATTTTCTGAATATGTCTGCTATGTGCTACTTTATCAAATGCCTTTTGAAAGTCCATATATATAACATCTACCACACTACCCTTATCAACCCTCTGTGATACTTCATCAAAATACTCAATCAGGTTAGTCAGACACTATTTGTCTTTAACAAATCCATGTTGGCTGTCTCTTATTAACCCATGCTTCTCCAAGTGAGAATTAATTTTCACACTCTTTTACATTCTTCCTCTTCAAGTACTTTCTTTCATTTCCATTTTAAATTATGTTACAGTCTCTGCCTCAATACTTGTGGTAAGCAATCCATGTTCCTTTCTGCTTAGAAAAAAAGCATCTAATTTCTCCCTTCATTCTTCTAGTAATTCTGAGTTTATACCCCCTTTTTGCCAACCAGTGAAAATAATCCTTTGCTGTTTACCATCTCAAAATCTTTCATAATTTAAAAGCCTCTATTAATACTTAATTGATGCTTAACCTTATCTGTTTGAGTGAAAAATGATTCTAGTGACTCTTCGCTGTTCCCTTTCCTTGGCCCTAACATAATGGGATGTCCCAAACTGCAGTGACGGAGCCAATGGGGGAGGTCATGACCTCCTCAATCACCGCTAGGTTGGACAATTTTGTATGTCAGGGCTCGGCCAAAACTGACCGCAAATAATTTACCCGCTTAACTTTTAAATTGCCAATTGTGACTGGGTTGCTGCTTTGCGTCTGACACCAAAGGCAAGCTGGCACTGGAGACCAAAGTCGTGCCTGCGCCAAGCAGGCCAAGCCTGGCCTTTGACCACCATCCCCCACCCCCTCCACCCCCACACAATCCTTTGACCTTAGCTCCACCCCGCAGACAATACTCCCACTGTGGCCAAACTAATGTCTTGTACAAATTCAACAACACTTCCTTGCTGTTGCATTCCTATAAATAAAAGCCAGAATCCCATACCTTTTCTACTTGCATTTCCAGCTTTAGTGATCTGCTGGTTTTATTTTGATAATCAGGTATTATCTCTGAGTGCTCACTTGTTCTAAATCCTCCTGTACTGTCCGCCCCTGGGAGCTCACATCTCTCGCTGGGTCTGCAATTACGGAGGAGACGGGCAGTTTCAGCTAAAGATTTTAGACTCTGTAGCGAGACGCTATAAGTGAGTTTGAGTCGGCTGGGTGAATCCCAGGAGTGGGAAGTTTTACAGAATATTGATTCAACACAAGTACAGAGGAACAATATTTGCGTGCTTGTGGTCTGTTATGGATGGAGCAGAGGGTTAACAGCGGGCGTGCAGAATACTGATGCGCTCCCCTCATGGCACAAGCTACTGGCTAGCTCTGTGTGGAGTTAGTGACTATTCTGAAACATGGGGATAGTATTTGCTGAGAGTGTATCTTTATCCTTCAAAATAATGAGGGTTTTTTGGCAGAAGGGTCGATAACCAGAGGGACACGGATTTAAGGTAATTGTCAAAAGGACCAGGGGGGGAGATGAGGAGACATTTGTTTTACGCAACAGATATGTTATGATCTGGAATGCACTGCCCGAAAGGGTGGAGGAAGAAGATTCAATAATAACTTTCAAAAGGGAATTGGATAAATACTCAAAGGGGAAAAATTTGCGGAACTATGGGGAAAGAGCAGGGGAGTGGGACTAATTGGAGAGCTCTTTCAAAGAACCGGCATAGGCACAATGGGCCGAATGGCCTCCTGCTATGCTGTAAGATTCTACGATTCTATGAGTGAAGCGTTATTGTCTTGTTAGGGATTTGGGTCTGCCGTAGATACTTTCTTGGTTTCAGTTGCATCAATCACTCTGGTGAGAGGTCTGAGTATCTAGTTTCATGGGAGTTGACTGCCCTAAATCTACTCGTACAATAGCACAACCTGAGGACATAATAATAGTATTTTCTTGTGAACTGGACCAGAGACTCTTGCCTTTTCAACATGTATTTCTTCAATTTCTCCTAAGACGGCCAAATCGTGAAGTTGCTTCATTCCACAACTAGGTGAAACGTGCAAAGCAACAGGTACGATCAGATTCCCTTGGTTCAATCAGTACATCTTATATTTGTACAGTGATAGGAAATAATGAACATGGCCATGTGTTCTCATAATGCTGGGTCATCTTACTTGATTTAAACAACATGACTTCTAATTATCCTTTAGCCTTTCTAACCTTTTCACCTCACCAAAAGCTCTCATAGCTCTACATTTATCAAAAATTGACTCTTCTTACTGCCTTGTTATTCCAGATGTCAGCCTGGGCTTAGTGGGTAGCTTGCTGGCTTCTGAGTCAGAATGGTTGTGGGTTCAAATCCCACTTCAGAGACTTGAGCAGATAATCTAGGCTGATGCGTTAGTGCAGTACTGAGGGAGGGCTGCACTGTAGAAGGTGCCGTCTTTTGGATGAGATGTTAAACCGAGGCCCCGTCTGCCCTCTCACGTCAGGTGGACGTAAAAGATCCCTTGGCACTAGTCAAAGAAGAGCAGAGGAGTTCTCCCAGGTGATTTTTTCCTGAACCAACATCAATAAAAACAGATTATCTGGTCATTATCACATTGCGGTTTGTGGGAGCTTGCTGTGTGCAAATTGGCTGCCACGTTTCCTACATTACAACACTTTAAAAGTACTTCATTGCTGTAAAGTGCTTTGGGACGTCCTGAGGTCGTGCAAAGCACAATATAAATGCAAGTTCTATCATTTATATGGGCCTCCTCGTGGAATTGCAGGTTTAACCTGCCCTGCCCCTTATCTTACGCTCTCTGGCTTTAAGCTTGATGTGCAGTCAATGAGCAGCTCCTGGTTTTGGCGTGGAAAAATGGTGGGAGAGAAAGCAGAGAAATGCGGCAGATGAGTCCAGTCTCTGCTTCCACATTAACAGGGGCTCTAGTGACCTGAAACCAAAAGTCATTCAAACCACTGCCTCAACAGCTAGCATTCTGCCAAGGGACTGACAGCGATTTTTCACAACTTCGACGTCCTATTTGACCCTGAGCTGGGCTCCATCACCAAGAGCACCTACTTCCACCTCCATAACATCGACCACCCTCTGCCCTCCCTCAACACATCTACCGCTGAAACCCTCATTCATGCCTCTGTCACCTCCAGACTATCTCCTGCCTGGCCTCCCATCACCCACCCTCCGTCAACTTCAGCTCATCCAAAATTCTGTTGCCGATATCCTATTTTGCCCCAATTCCCATTCACCTATACCCCTGTTCTCGCTGACCTGGCAAAACGTACTAAAGCTTACATCAGAAAATGTCCCAAGGCACTTCACAGGAGTGATTATCAGTCAAAATTTGACACCGAGCCACATAAGGAGATATTAGGACAGGTGACCAAAAGCTCGGTCAAAGAGGTAGGTTTTAAGGAGCTTCTTAAAGGAGGAGAGAGAGATAGAGAGACGGAGAGGTTTAGGGAGGGAATTCCAGAACTTAGGGCCTAGACAGCTGAAAGCACGGCCACCAATAGTGGGGCGAAGAAAATCGGGGATGCACAAGAGGCCAGAATTGGAGGAGCGCAGAAATCTCGGCGGGTTGTAGGGCTTGAGGAGGTAGGGACCCGAGATAGGGAGGGGCGAGATCATGGAGGGATTTGAACGCAAGGGTGAGAATTTTAAAATCGAGAAATTTTAAGAAATTGGTGGTGGGCCATCCTTCTTGAACCTCTGCAATCCTATTCTTTGAAATAACTGAATGGCTTGCTAGGACACTCCAGAGGGCAGCTAACAGTCAACCTCATTAGTGTGGGACTGGAGTCACGTATAAGCCAGACTGGGTAAGGGCGGCGCCTTTCCTTCCCTAAAGGACAACGTTTTATGGCAATCCAACAGCTTCATGGCCACTTCATGGTCGCCAGCATTTTATTTTCAGATTTAGTTTGTTAAAACTGAATTGAAATTCTCAAACTGCCATGGTGGGATTTAAACTCACACTCTCTGCATTACTAGTCCAGTAACACAACCACCACAACGCCATACCCAGAGGAAAAAAAGTCCAAGTGAATATTGTCAACAAAATTAGTTTTATGACAACCCAACAGCTTCATGGCCATTTGACAGATACCAGCCATCTTCCCGAGTTACCATGGAAGCTGATCCCAGTCAGGCGTTAGTGACTCATGACCAGTAGCAAACCACAGCCCAAAACACTCCATCAAACCCTTCAAAACACGTGTAACATAAGAACATAAGAAATAGGAGCAGGAGAAGGCCAATCGGCCCCTCGAGCCTGCTCCGCCATTCAATAAGATCATGGCTGATCTGATCCTAACCTCAAATCTAAAGAACACAAGAAGTAGGAGCAGGACCCGGCCACTCAGCCCCTGGGCCCTCTCCGCCATCCACAGGGCCTTGACCGATCCGAACTCAGCTTCATGTCCAATTTCCTGCCCGCTCCCCGTAACCCCTAATTCCCTTTACTTCTAGGAAACTGTCTATTTCTGTTTTAAATGCCTCTGTAAGACAAGGCAAAGGTGACAAAAGATTATTCAGCCCACCAAAGCTGATATCTCTAGTTTCAAGCTCTCCCCTCACTTAACATCTCGTTGTTTTATGAGGCCCCTAAATTCTGCAGCTCTCCTCGCCTACCTGTCGGACTCGGCATGAAGCACTTTCCTCTGGTATCTGGTCTAAATTTATTCTGTTTTCCTCCAATTGAAAATAGGGAAGGATCTCACAGAGTTCCTGCCGCCCGGTTTTGTATCCCCCCAAACCGGGCAGTGCCATTTCTGGGCCTCGAGTTGCCACCTCTGCTTGGACGTATTCCTGGAGGTTTCATCACATGACCTCCCGCCTGCAACCCCCCCCCCCCCCCACTCCCATCCGCACGGTCCCGCCATTGGTCACCCACCATGTCCATCCTCGCGATCCTGGCCTTCCCACGCCAACTGCAAAGCAAACGGACTGCGTAATGCCGGTTGTATGTTTTTTTACTGTCAGTCAAACGGACTTTTTTCCCATCTCCAATATTTTTATAACTAATCAATGAAAGTGTTCTAAGAAATTGAAGAAAAAAACACATTTTTTTTAATGCCACTATGATTTTTCTGCTGGTTTGCTTGTTTCCTGGAGATTAGTCTTTAATTGCTGGAGGCCCCAGGACAATCCTGGAGAGTTGGCAACCTATCTCTAGTCACAAGCGCTATAGGAAGCTGAGGCTGATTTATTGGTAATTGAGTAGGGGCACACCCACCTCACCAGGTCCTCTTCCTCCATGCCTTGGCAAGCACTATAAAGCAAATGAACCAGAAATTTTCCACACATTCAGATTCAAGACCATCAATATAATTATTTTATTCAGCCCAGTTAGGTGGGTGGATTTTGTCAGAATTGCAATAGGGTCATTGCTTTGTGGGATGCTGCAGAGTAAACATGTGATAATTAGAAAGATGTCAGGAAGGATACAGTCCCCTCCCGTTCCCAGAGGATGCAATTTCTACACTGCACACTGATGCCGTAGGGCCAGCCTTCCGAGGTTTAGAGCTGAAGCATATTGCTGGGACAGTGTAGAGGGAGCTTTACTCTGTATCTAACCCGTGCTGTACCTGCCCTGGGAGTGTTTGATGGGACAGTGTAGAGGGAGCTTTAATCTGTATCTAACCCATGCTGTAGCTGCCCTGGGAGTGTTTGATGCAGACAGTATAGAGAGAGTTTTACTCTGTATCTAACCCGTGCTGTAGCTGCCTTGGGAGTCTTTGATGGGACAGTGTAGAGGGAGCTTTATTCTGTATCTAACCCATGCTGTGCCTGCCCTGTGAATGTTTGATGGGACAGTGTAGAGGGAGAGCTTTACTCTGAATCTAACCCCTGCTGCACCTGACCTAGAAGTGACTCCCTTATCCCTCAGATCTATGTGACTCTCTGCACCTGATCTCTCAGATCTGTGTGGATCCCTCTATTTCATCGCTGAGATTAGACTCCTTCCACCCATTCCCGCAGGTCGTTGTAAGTTTCTCTCCAAGACCCCTCATCTCTATGCAATCCTTAATCTCAGATCTACCTGGATCCATCATGCTGATCCATTAGATCCATGTGGATTTCTCAACCTGATCTCTCAGATGCTTTGGATCCCAGTGCCTGACATCTGAGATAGAGATGACACCCTTTCACCGACCCATGACCCTGTTGTTGAAGGTTTCTGATAGAGCACTTTCTGCTGTTCTAAGAAGCCATTCCCCTGCAACTTACATCGGTGAGATGTGTTCAAGAAATGTGAACATCTCACCCACAATGACTCCACCACATACCAACAGAGTCTGAACCCGGGCAACAGCATCCACTTAAAATATCTTTCACTAGAAACCTGGGTTGGTGTAATGTTCCTGTAGCAGCGTTCATCTCCGTAAAACACGTAGGGCTCAATTTTGAGATGGTGGCGGGTTGGCAGCGGGGGGGGAGTGAAAGTGTGTGCAGCAAACCCAAATAAAAATATCTTACCTTTTCTGATGCGATCGGGATGTAATTGATGGTGATTAAAGTTCTTTCTGGGTTTCACGCCAGGCAGCCCCTGATTGACAGGCCGGCTGGCGACAGGAGCTGTAACACCGAGGGGGGGAGGAGAAAAAGAGAGAGCGAAACGTCATCCGGTGCTGGAACAGAAAATCGGGGGGTGGGGAGGAAGAGGGGAAGATCGGAGGGAAGAGAGGAAGATCGGGGGGACATCGGGTGGAGAGGGGGGAAGATCGGGGGGATATCGGGGGGAGAGGGGGGAAGATCAGGGGGATATCGGGGGGGAGAGAGGGGAGAATCAGGGGGATATCGGGGGGGAGAGAGGGGATGATTGGGGGGGCATCGGGGGGGAGAGAGGGGAAGATCGGGGGGTAGAGAGGAAGATCGGGGGGACATCGGGGGGGGTGAGAGGGGAAGATCGGGGGGACATCAGGGGGAGAGAGAAAGATCGGGGGGATACCGGAGGTGGGGGGGGGAGAGGGGAAGATTGGGGGGAGAGAGAATGATAGGGGGGACACCGGGGGGTGAGAGAGGGGAAGATCGGGAGGACATCGGGGGAGAGAGAAAGATCGGGGGAGACACCGGGGGGGGGGGAGAGGGGAAGATTGGGGGGACATTGGGGGGAGAGAGGGGAAGATCGGGGGGATATTGGGAGGGGAGAGGGGGAGATTGGGGGGACATCGGGGGGGGGGAGATGGGAAGATCGGAGAGGGAGATATGGGACATCGGAGCAGGGTGGAAAGGTAGGTTGATTTTGTGTTTTAACTTTGTGCAATGGTTTGTTATTTAATTTATTTTGTTTTGCTGGCCTGATCCGGCCCTTCGGAGTGAATCGGAAGCCATGGGAAAGCCGCCCAGGTAAGTTAAAAATCATTCTAACTACCTAATATACCACAAGTAAAGTACCTTAAGTACCTCAATGAGGTACATTTGGTTCTTTAACTATCATCCCTTCCGGATTCGGGACGCGTCTGTGGGGAACTCGGAAGTCGGCGGGTTGGAGTCGGCTTCCAACCCCGCTCTGTATTTTTGCAATTTTCACAGCACCCCCGCCCCCCAACGCACCCGCAATTTAAGTTTAAAATTGAACCCATAGAATTATACAGCACAGAAGGAGGCCACTCGATCCATTGTGTCTGTGACAACTCTTTGAAAGAGCTATCCAATTAGTCCCACTCCCCTGATCTTTCCCCACAGCTCGGAAATATTCTCTCCTTCAAGTACTTATCCAATTCCCTTTTGAAAATTATTATTGAATCTGCTTCCACCGCCCTTTCAGACAGTGCATTCCAGATCATAATAGCTCGCTGCGTAAAAAAAATTCTCATCTCACCTCTGGCTCTTTTGCCAATTATCTTAAATCTGTTTCCTCTGGTTACCGACCCTCCTGGCACTGGAAACAGTTTCTCCTTATTTACTCTCTCAAAACCCTTCATGATTTTGAATGCCTCTGTTAAATCTCCCCTTAACCTTCTCTGCTCTAAGGAGAACAATCCCAGCATCTCCAGTCTCTCCACATAACTGGAGTCCCTCATCCCTGGTACCATTCTCGTAAATCTCCTCTCCAAGGCCTTGACATCCTTCCTAAAGTCTGCTGTTCAATTTTCTCGGTTTTTGGGAACAATAATTCTGATATTTAAGTAATAGAACCACTGTAAGGCCAGAAGGCACAGCTGTTAATTGTAACGTGCATTGCGGCCTTGTGTTATTTGGACTGACAGCCCAGCAGCACTTTATCCACAATGGTTTCACATAACTGCTGTTGCAATCAAAACAGTCTTGACCCTTGTGTTACGATGTTACTCTGCAAGATTGTCATTACAATATCTGTCAAGAGTTTTTACAATGCCTCAGTACAGCCTTTCAATGTGGAAGGAAAGTGTAATATTAAACCCATTTAAATTTATTTCTGTGAAGGGCACTTTTCACCATATCAAATGTTTAAAGGGAAAAAAAAATAAAGAGAGAGATTGCTGTGCACTTCATTCCAATCCACTGAGTTCTTGTTAAATGAATAATTCTGTTAAGTGAACAGCAATTGATAACCCAAACCATTTCCTGGCTGCACCTGATGGGTTCATTCCAGTTAAAGTCAATCTGTTTTGGCTGCAAATGATTGCAGAGGGAAAAAAAAATCTGTCTTGCATGTTGTGCGACCTTACTCACTTTATGATGTGGCTCAGCTCACCTCCTTGCCTATCAGGTCTTGAGTTGCCTGATTGACCTGATCCTTCACGGAGTCCTGTTGCATTTATATAGTGCCTTTTACAACTTCAAGACATCCAAAAATGTTTCACAGCCAACAAAGTACTTTTGAAGTGTGGTCACTGTTGTAATGTAATAGCACAGCGAAGACCCACAAACGGCAATGAGATAAATGACCAGACAATCTGTTTATGGTGGTATTGGTTTAGGAATAAATATTGGCCAGGAGACCAGGAGAACACTCCTGCTCTTCTTTGAATCGTGCCATAGGAACGTTCACATTCACCTAAGACAGCAGATGTGATCTGTGTTTAATGTCTCATCCGAAAGACGGGACCTCGGACAGTGCAGCACTCCTTCAGTATTGCAATGAGGTGTCAGCCTAGATTATGTTTTTTTTATTATTCGTTCATGGGATATGGGCGTCGCTGGCGAGGCCGGCATTTAGTGCCCATCCCTAATTGCCCTTGAGAAGGTGGTGGTGAGCCACCTTCTTGAACCACTGCAGTCCGTGTGGTGAAGGTTCTCCCACAGTGCTGTTAGGGAGGGAGTTCCAGGATTTTGACCCAGCGACGATGAAGGAACGGCGATATATTTCCAAGTCGGGATGGTGTGTGGCTTGGAGGGGAACGTGCAGGTGGTGTTGTTCCCATGTACCTGCTGCTCTTGTCCTTCTAGGTGGTAGAGGTCGCGGGTTTGGGAGGTGCTGTCGAAGAAGCCTTGGCGAGTTGATGCAGTGCATCCTGTGGATGGTACACACTGCAGCCACGGTGGTGAAGGGAGTGAATGTTTAGGGTAGTGGATGGGTGCCAATCAAGCGGGCTGCTTTGTCTTGGATGGTGTCAAGCTTCTTGAGTGTTGTTGGAGCTGCACTCATCCAGGCAAGTGGAGAATATTCCATCACATTCCTGACTTGTGCCTTGTAGATGTTGGAAAGGCTCAAGTCTCTGGAGTGGGGCTTAAGCCCACAACCTTCTGACTCAGAGGTAAGATGGATAATAATGAGTCAAGTCTCTAAAGAGATTACAGATCCTGCTTCCACTGCTGTTTTGGTAGGACATTTCATGTCCTAACAACCCTCTGTGTAAAAAAAATTCTCCTGACTTTTCTCTTTGTCCTTTTCGTGACAATCTTAAATTTATGCCCTTTAGTTACCGACTGACCGACCAGTGGAAATAGTTTTTCCGTAATTACCTTATCAAAACCTCTCATAATTTTAAACTCCTCTATCAGATTTCTCTGTTCTAGTGAAGAGAGTCCCAGTTTCTCTAGGCTCTCCTCATAACTAAAGCCTCTCATCTTAGTGGGCCTCTTCTGCAACCCCTCCGTGGTCTTGACATCCTTCCTCAAGTAGGGCACCCAAAACTGCACACAATAATCTAACGGTGGTCGAATCACAAAGAAGATTTTCTGACAGCACAAAAGTAATTACCAATTGTGGACTGAGGGGAATTAGTCGAGGTTGAACATAATAGAGGTCAGGTGAGCCAACCATCAAGCACAGCCCAAGGCACAGGGTTATTCAGTTACAAGGGTCAATGATGGACTTTGAAAGGAACTGTTGGCAAAAAAACAGATATTGGTACCTCAGGCACATCATAAAGAATTATTAAAAGAAGCCTCCTACATTCCATTGGCTGGACACCAAGAGATAGAGCGCATGAAGCATTATTATTTAGTATTTCTTAATTGGATGACTGCAGTCAATGATGTAGCACAAATTTGTATTATGTGGGACCATTGTGAGAGAGTCAGTGAAGCATGACTGGAAACAAAGCAGTGCTGCAATCCCACCCACTATTAACAAACCTTTTAAAAGGATACAGATAGAGTGGCTACAATGCCTGTCAGGATTGACTCAAGGAATTGGAAATATTGCAACTGTTAAGTATCCCTTTAAATTCAATCTTAATACACAGGGACACAAATTTGCATGAACCTTTAAGTGTACTCCCACTGTAGCTCCACCAACCCAGATGCACTGGGACCCAGCCTTAAAACCTCCCTTTTTGTATTCTGTTCTACTTTTTACTTAAGATTTCAAATCGTACAACAACAACAGCTTGCATTTAAATAGCACCTTTAACGTAGTAAAACATCCCAAGGCGCTTCAAAGGAGTGATTATCAAACAAATTTGACACCGAGCCACGTAAGGAGATTTTAGGACAGATGACCAAAAGCTCGATCAAAGAGGTAGGTTTTAAGGAGCATCTTAAAGGAGGAGAGAGAGGTAGAGAGGCGGAAAGGTTTAGGGAGGGAATTCCAGAGCTTAGGGCCTCAGCAGTTGAAGGCACGGCCGCCAATGGTGGAGCGATGGAAATCGGGGATGCGCAAGAGGCCAGAATTGGAGGAGTGCAGAGATCTCGGAGGGTTGTAGGGCTGGATGAAGTTACAGAGATGGGGGGTGGGGGCAAGGCCAGAGAGGGATTTGAAAACAAGGATGAGAATTTTAAACTCAAGGCGTTGCTGGACCGGAAGCCAATGTAAGTTAAAAATAACAATCCAGAGGGGACGTACAAGCCGGAGCCAATACAAGTTCTTTATACTATTGATGCCTTGTTGCATCCAATGTTGGCACTATCCATTCAGGCTAGAAGGAATCAGGTTTGAGTGCTGATCTAGCTGAGTTAGTTGATTGTGTAGTAGGACTGCTACTTAGTGCCCCGGGTTAGGAAGGATTGACTGTCTGCCAGCGTTCACTCCTCCTGGCCAGGATGCAGGAATCAGTGCGGGGGTGTAGTGGTTGCGTTACTGGACTAGTAACCCAGGGTCCTTGGACTAATAATCCAATAGAACGTGAGTTCCAAATCCCACCAGCACAGTTTGAGAATTTGAATTCAGTTTAATAAAACCTGGAAACATAAATGGTTTGTGGGGTCAAAATTATCAATGGTTTCAGTAAAAGCTCCTGAACATTTACCTGACGAAGGAGGAAGCCTCCGAAAGCTTGTAGATTTCAAATAAAAATTGTTGGACTATAACTTGGTGTTGTAAAATTGTTTACAATTCAGTAAAAGTGACCATGAAACTCTTGGATTGTTGTAGAAACCCAACTTGTAAGCCACTCAATTGTACCAAACTGCTACCAGTGGGTCCAGAAGAAGGCCCACCACCATCTTCTCAGAGCAACTCGAGATGGGCAATATGTACATCCCAAGAATGATTTTTTAAAAATCCCTGCTGGAAACTGCGAGGTAATGCCACTGTTAGGTGCAGCCGTGATGCTCCTAGGGCACTGACTAGGCTGGCACTGGAGGGAGGGTTTTAATTGCCTGTGAAACTGTATCTCAGGAAGGGTTAAAGCCTTCAGGTAAATGGGAAGTAAAAATATTGGGGTGGGGAAAGATTAAGGAGAGGAGGAACATTGCTGCCAGCTTTTCGATGTTGACCTGTGGCTGTGCAGAATGGGCAGAAATTTGTAGGTGTGCATTTTTGTCAGTGCCCAGGTCAAGAAAGAAAGACTTGCATTTATATAGCACTTTTCACGACTTCAGGGCATCCCAAAGTGCTCTACAACCAATTAAGTACATTTGAAATGTAGTCTGGAAAGAGGTTATAGCCATCAGGAAAGATGAACAGTCTGGGGCTCTTTTCTCTAGAAAAGGGAAGGCTGAGGGGCGACCTATAGAACCACAGAACCATAGAAAAGATACAGCACAGAAGGGGGCCATTTGGCCCATCTTATCCGCGCCGGCTCGAAGAACAACCCCGGTGCCCATTCTAATCCCACCTTCCAGTACCTGATCCATAGCCCTGCAGCTTACAGCACTTTAGGTGCAGGTCCAGGTACTTTTTAAAAGAGTTGAGGGTCCCTGTCTCTACCACCAATCCGGGCAGCGAATTCCATACACCCACCACCCTCTGGGTAAAAAATGTTTTTCCTCATGTCCCCTCTAATCCTTCCACCAATCAACTTAAATCTCTATCCTTTAGATCTAATAAAAGTACAAAAGGGTTTGATAGGGTAGATGTAGAGAAGACGTTTCCACTTGTGGGGGAGACCAAAACTAGTGGCCAGAAATATCCCTCAGTACTGCTCTGGAGTGTGAGCCTGGATTATCTGCTCAAGTCTCTGGAGTGGAGCTTGAACCCATGATTTTCTGACTCGGAGGCGAGAGTGCTACTAACTGAGCCAAGGAATATGCAAGGTGGCTGTTGTAAGGTCTTAAATCCCCTTTCTTTGTCTGGTAAATGCTAATGTGTTAAAGAGCTATGGTGGCCATCCCCAGCGCTGCGGGGTGGTCAGGATGAGTTATCTGGTTTTGTGCGATGTCGCAGCAATGAATTATTGGAATGTATTTATAGGATTCCCGAAAGTCACAGGCATGCTGCCGTTATTTTAATAATACCATTTAGGAAATTCAGA
This sequence comes from Heptranchias perlo, assembly GCF_035084215.1. Taxonomy (NCBI): domain Eukaryota; kingdom Metazoa; phylum Chordata; class Chondrichthyes; order Hexanchiformes; family Hexanchidae; genus Heptranchias; species Heptranchias perlo. The sequence continues at coordinate 13,749,115 of NC_090361.1, forward strand.
CTCCATCAGTTCCTGAGACTGCTCCGTAGAGCCAGCGGCAATTCCTGCAGCTTGCCTGCCACCGCCAGACCATAATGACCACCGGCATGACATATGACAAGAGACATAAGGAGCTTAATGACATATCCCAACTGCAGTTTTAGACTTAACATCACGTTTGCGTGTCTGCAGTATTAAATTAATTCTTTTAAAGGTGAAGTCAACAGCTTCCACAAAAAGACGCAATGTGCCTTCACTTGCCTTGTTACTAATATTGTGATTTTATCTCCAACGGCCCGTTAAATCATATTATTATGCGTATGATTAACACAGTAACTGCATTACTTTAATTAAAAACCAGTGGAGAGATGATTGTGCCACCCAGCAGAGCTGCAGCTTCCCACGTTCGTTAATCGAGCTCATCGCAGTCTTGTTCCACGGAAACCTGCCGCCAATGCCTTTTCCCAGGGGCCAAATGGTTGAGTGGAAGATACAATGGACTCTCTGCCATCCATTAACTCCGCTCTATTATATTATCAGCTCGAACAGAGGGCAGGTGCAGGAGACTCCACTCAGAAATCACCGGGACACAGGGCAGGGTCTCCATTCAGAAATCAGTGGGACACAGGACAGGTGCAGAGGGCTTCATTCAGAAATCACTGGAGTTCTGCACAAATCATCTGCACCCAGGTTTTCTCTGGGCAAAGTTTGGAAGTATAATACAGAGGGACAAGTAAGGGACTGAGAGACAACATATATATCGCCTTGAAGGAAGACAGTTTGAAAGCAGTTGGCTCAGAATTCCCTTGGTGTTTCCAATGTACTGCTGGTGAAATTATAGATCAGAGGAAATTCCGGGCCATTAATTAATTTAGTCTAAATATTCAAAAGTCAACAACCGTTATTATTTTTAAGCTTAACTATTGGTTCTTCAAGAGTATGCAATCTTTTTATTCATTCTTGGGACTTGAGCTGGCAAGGCCGGCATTTATTGCCCATCCCTAGTTGCCCTTGAGAAGGTGGTGGTGAGCCGCCTTCTTGAACTGCTGCAGTCCGTGTGGTGAAGGTTCTCAAACAGTGCTGTTAGGCCAGGAGTTCCAGGATTTTGACCCAGCAATTAGAGTTTTACTTCAGACACAACAATCCCCATCCCCAGAGATGGAGCCCATTGAAAACAAGAGATTCCTAGTCCCTGGAGACAAACCTCAATAAATCAAAGATAAGAAGAAGGAAGAGCAGAAGATGAAAAGAGCAAGAAATCACTCTACCCAATGTTCTGACTCAACAGCCTCACAAGAGTTGGAGAATGCTAGTGCCAACTGAAGCTGAAGACTCTGTTGAATACTTGAGGGCAAGTCTGGCTGAGGGCAGGTGGGGCACACTCACCTGTCTGGGCGTGAAGGAGCACAATTCCCTGTCTGGGAGTGAGGAGATGGACTCCCCTGTCTGGGTGTGAGGAGCACACTCCCATGTCTGAGTGTGAAGAGCACACTCCCATGTCTGAGTGTGAGGGGCACACTCCACTCTCTGGGTGTGAGGAGACACACTCCCCTGTCTGGGTGTGAGGGGCATACTCCACTGTCTGAGTGTGAGGGGCACACTCCCCTGTCTGGGTGTGAGGGGCACACTCCCCTGTCTGGGTGTGAGGGGCACACTCCCCTGTCTGGGTGTGAGGGGCACACTCCCCTGTCTGGGTGTGAGGGGCACACTCCCCTGACTTTGTGAGGGGCCACTCTCCTGTCCGAGAGTGAAGCGACACTCTCCCCTGTCTGGGTGTGAAGGGCACATTCTCGTCTGGGTGTGAGGGGCACACTCCCCTGTCTGTGTGAGGGGCACGCTCCCCTGTCTGTGTGAGGGGCACACTCCTCTGTCTGGGTGTGAGGGTCACACTCCCCTGTCTGTGTGTGAGGGCACACTCCCCTGGTCTGTGTGAGGGGCACACTCCTCTGTCTGGGTGTGAGGGGCACACTCCCATGTCTGAGTGTGAGGGGCACACTCCCCCATCTGGGTGTGAGGGGCACACTCCCCTGTCTGGGTGTGAGGGGCACACTCCCCCATCTGGGTGTGAGGGGCACACTCCCATGTCTGAGTGTGAGGGGCACACTCCCCCATCTGGGTGGAGGGGCACACTCCCCTGTCTGGGTGTGAGGGGCACACTCCCGTGTCTGGGTGTGAGGGGCACACTCTCCTGTCTGGGTGTGAGGGGCACACTCCCGTGTCTGGGTGTGAGGGGCACACTCCTGTGTCTGGGTGTGAGGGGCACACTCCTGTGTCTGGGTGTGAGGGGCACACTCCAGTGTCTGGGTGTGAGGGGCACACTCCTGTGTCTGGGTGTGAGGGGCACACTCCCCTGTCTGGGTGTGAGGGGCACACTCCCGTGTCTGGGTGTGTGGGGCACACTCCCCTGTCTGGGTGCGGGGCACACTCCCCTGTCTGGGTGCGGGGCACACTCCCCTGTCTGGGTGCGGGGCACACTCCCCTGTCTGGGTGTGAGGGGCACACTCCCGTGTCTGGGTGTGCGGGGCACACTCCCCTGTCTGGGTGTGAGGGGCACACTCCCCTGTCTGGGTGTGAGGGGCACACTCCTGTGTCTGGGTGTGAGGGGCACACTCCCCTGTCTGGGTGTGAGGGGCACACTCCCCTGTCTGGGTGCGGGGGCACACTCCCCTGTCTAGGTGTGAGGGGCACACTCCCCTGTCTGGGTGTGAGGGGCACACTCCCCTGTCTGGGTGTGAGGGGCACACTCCCCTGTCTGGGTGTGAGGGGCACACTCCCCTGTCTGGGTGTGAGGGGCACACTCCCCTGTCTGGGTGTGAGGGGCACACTCCCCTGTCTGGGTGCGGGGCACACTCCCCTGTCTGGGTGCGGGGCACACTCCCCTGTCTGGGTGTGGGGGCACACTCCCCTGTCTGGGTGTGAGGGGCACACTCCCGTGTCTGGGTGTGAGGGGCACACTCCCGTGTCTGGGTGTGAGGGGCACACTCCCGTGTCTGGGTGTGAGGGGCACACTCCCCTGTCTGGGTGTGAGGGGCACACTCCCCTGTCTGGGTGCGGGGCACACTCCCCTGTCTGGGTGCGGGGCAGTCATCATTGGCCATAATGAAATCTTAGTCTGGATCAAGTATATGGCTTCCTGTGTGTGTGATAGTGATGTATGAAGTCATGTGTTCTGGCAATGACTCTGTGAATCAGTGACTCAATTAATTGAATATTGAAATGCATTACATCATCATAACCAGGGAGCAGATTCCTGGCAATTGATGGGTTATGGACTGCACGACACATCTGCAGAATAAGCTGCACATTTCCCAGTGTGTTATAATCCATATAATAAAAGATCACAAGATAATTAAGGACGAGGAAAGACTTGCAGATTTTCTTAGTTCCACCTCAGGAGCTCAGCCAGAAAGCCACAAATGCAAGAATTGACATGTTGCTATCGAGTGAGGAGATGAAAGAATCCTTCACCAAATTGCCAAACGGAAAAGCACCCGGCATTGATGAAGACTATTGATCACCTGCACATGCTATTTACACAAGTGTGGGCTGATGACACTAGTCCCCATCACTGGTGCCAAGGCATCCTCATGTAATCTTACAAAGGCAAGGGATCCAAATCAGATTGCAGCTACTCCAGTGGTATTACACGGCTGTCAACAGCGGTCAACATGTTTTTCTGGGTGATGCTCGCATCAGGAACCCTCCAAGGGATAAACGCCGCAAACAACAGGCTGGGTTCACAGAGAACAGGTCCACCATCGAACACTCAGAAAAGCGGCAGCCAAACTAGACCATTACGACGTGTTACACAGGAACACATGAACAGGAGGAGGCCATTTTGCCCACCGAGCCTGTTCCACTATTAAATTAGATCATGGTTAGTCGGTATCTTAACTCCATCTACCCGCTTTGGTTCTGTATGCCTTAATACCCTTACCCAACAAAAATCTATCGATTTCAGTTTTGAAGTCTTCAATTGACTCCCAGTTTCAACAGATTTTTGGGGGAGAGAGTTCGAAATTTCCACTCCCCTTTGTGTGAAGAAGTGTTTCCTGACATCACCCCTGAACGACCTGGCTCTAATTTTAAGGGTATGGCCCCTTGTTCTGGACTCCCCCACAGAGGAAATAGTTTCTCTCTGCCTACCTTATCGAATCCTTTAATCATCTTAAACACCTCAATTAGATCACCCTACATCGATTTCAAAAAACCTTTTGACTCACTTTATAGACATGGCCCATGGCTCCTGTTACAATCTCTAGGTATTCCCACCAATTAATCAGAGAGCTTTATGCTCACAGAAGCAGTCAGGTCCATATTGACAGAAAGCTTCCTGAGCCTTGAGTTTAATATCGGAGTGCACAGAGCTATTTTCTCACCCCAATCTTATTCTTGCCCAGCGTTGACTACATCATGAAGTCAACAACAGGAGAAAGTAGACGTGGGACCAATCTGGGCAATGACCATATGTGGACATGATCGAAGACATCCTGGCCTTGGCTGAAACTGTGGACACTCTCATCAAAGCTCCACGAGCCTTTGACCAAGAAGTATCTAGCCTTGGTCTTCAGGTCAGCTGGAACAAGACAAAGGTTCAATCGTTAGGGTACGCTATCCTTCCAGTTAGATTCATGATAGATGACCATCCAAGACAGTGGAATCAGTGGCATGATTCACTTACACAGGTGGCGTGGTATCCTCCATTGGGGACTGTATTCCCGACTGCTGTAGGCACATTGCACTTGCGAGCTCCACAATGAACACTCTATCCCATATATGGAGATCGAACATAAGTCGCAATCTCAAAGGTATGGATGTCAGCCTTAAATTTACTTCACTAGTTTGAACCTGCATCCCCTTGTCCTACTCCCGCAATTCAATTTGAAGTAATATGTTGGATTTACCGTTTCTATTCATGGAATCATAGAATGGTTACAGCGCGGAAGGAGGCCATTCGGCCCGTCGAGCCCGCGCCAGCTCTCTGCAAGAGCAATCCAGCTAGTCCCACTCCACCGCCCTTTTCCCGTAGCCCTGCAAACATTTTCCTTCTTGTCCAATTCCCTTTGAAAGCCACGATTGAATCTGCCTTCACCACCCCCTCAGGCAGTGCAAAGAGAAAAGATCCTAGCCACAAGCTGCGTAAAAAAGATTTTTCTCATGTATCTTTTGGTTCTTTTGCCAAACACCTTAAATCTGTGTCCCCTGGTGCTTGACCCTTCCACCAATGGGAACAGTTTCTCTCTATCTACTCTGTCTAGACCCCTCATGATTTGAACACCTCTATCAAATCTCCTCTCAACCTTCTCTGCTCTGAGGAGAACAATTCCAGCTTCTCCAGTCTATCCACATAACTGAAGTCCCTCATCCCTAGAACCATTCTAGTAAATCTTTTCTGCACCCTCTCTAAGGCCTTCACATCCTTCCTAAAGTGCGGTGCCCAGAATTGGACACAATACTCCAGTTGTGACCAAATCAGTGCATTATAAAGGTTCATCATAACTTCCTTGCTTTTGTACTCAATGCCTCTATTTATAAAGCCCAGGATATGCTATATCCTAAATATGCTTTTTTAACCGCTTTCTCAACCTGCTCTGCCACCTTCAAAGATTTGTGCACATATACTCCCAGGTCTCTCTGTTTCTGCACCCTCTTTAGAATTGTACCATTTAGCTTGTGTTGCCTCTCCTCATTCTTCCTATCAAAATGTATTACTTCGCACTTCTCTGCATTAAACTTCATCTGGCACGTGTCCGCCCAGTCCACCACCCTGTCTATGTCCTCTTGAAGTCTATCACTATCTTCCTCACTGTTCCCTACACTTCCAAGTTTTGTCTCATCTTCAAATTTTGAAATTGTGCCCTGTACACCCAAGTCCAAGTCATTAATATATATCAAGAAAAGCAGTGGTCCCAGTACCGACCCATAGGGAACACCACTGTACACCTCCCCCCAGTCTGAAAAACAACAGTCCACCACTACTCTATGTTTCCTGTCACTTAGCCAATGTCGTATCCATGCTGCCACTGCCCCTTTTATTCCATGGGCTTCACCTTTGCTGACAAGCTTATTATGTGGCACTTTATCAAACGCCTTTTGAAAATCCATATACACATCAACCACACTGTCTTCATCAACCTCTCTGTTACCTCATCAAAGTTAGTTAAACAAGATTTGCCTTTAACAAATCCGTGCTGGCTTTCCTTAATTAATCCACACTTGTCCAAGTGACTGTTAATTCTGTCCCGGATCACAGTTTCTAAAAGTTTCCCCACCACCGAGATTAAACTGACTGGCCTGTAGTTGCTGGGTTTATCTTCGCACCCTTTTTTGAACAAGGGTGTAACATTTGAAATTCTCCAGTCCTCTGGCACCACCCCCATATCTAAGAATGATTGGAAGATTATGGCCAGTACCTCCACAATTTCCACCCTTACTTCCCTCAGCAATCTGGAATGCATCCCATCCAGACCTGGTGACTTATCTACTTTAAGTACAGCCAGCCTTTCTAGTACCTCCTCTTGATCAATTTTTAGCCCATCCAATATCTCAACTACCTCCTCTTCTACTGTGACTTTCTTCCTTGGTAAAGACAGATGCAAAGTATTCATATAGTACCTCAGCCGTGCCCTTTGTTCATGCGTAGGTCTCCTTTTTGGTCCCGAATCAGCCCCACCCCTCCTCTTACTACCTGTTTACTATTTATATGCCTATAGAAGACTATTGGATTCTTTTTTATGTTAGTTGCCAGTCTATTTTCTAGTTAGTTGCCAGTCTAGTTGCCCCTCTTATTTCCTTTTTCACTTCCCCTCTGAACTTTCTATATTCAACCTGATGCTCACTTGTGTTATCAACCTGACATCTGTCATACGCTCCCTTTTTCTGCTTCATCTTACTCTCTATCTCTTTCGTCGTCCAGGGAGCTCTGGCTTTAGTTGTCCTACCTTTCCCCCTGGTGGGAATGTACTTAGACTGTACCCGATCCATCTCCTCTTTAAAGGTCGCCCATTGTTCGATTACAGTTTTGCCTGCCAACTATTCCCTGAACTATTTTATATCCCTTGATAAGGTCACCTCTCAGATCCCTCCTTTCCAGGCTGAAAAACCCAAGTCTCTCCAGCCTTTCCTCATAACTCTGACCCCTGACTCTAGGGATCAGTCTCATGGCTTTTCCCTGCACTGCCTCCAGCATTTGAATACCCCTCTCGTGTCTCAGTGACCAGAACTGGACACAGTGCTCACAGTGTGGTCCAACCAGACCCCTGCACAGTTTGATCACTGCCTCCTTTGACCTATAGTCTACTGGTTTGGTTATGTAGCTCTACATCCTATTGGTTTGTTGATTGCTGCTCTGCATTGGTTAGACTTGCTGACTATCAAATCTATTAAGATTCCTAGAGGGTCATTTTAACTTTGGGTGACATCAGATTAGTTAAGGGAGTAGTTGGCAGGCAAAACTGTAATCGAACCATGGGCGACCTTCAAAGAGGAGATGGGTCGGGTACAGTCTAAGTACTTCCCACGAGGGGGAAAGGCACACACAAGACCCAATTTTCCTTTCAATTGAAGTCAATGAAAGGAAACATTGGGCAGGTTGTATAATGGCAGCCAATTCGATATCATGGTTTTACACCATCGCCCAAAGTTAAAATGACCTCCTAGGTTTCTTTCAGCTTCACTCTTAGCTATTTCAACACCACTCACAGAGTTTACCATGCGTTCTGTTTACTAGATTGTTACTGTACAGGTGATAATTGATTCCATTATTTTACACAGAATAGAAGCACGATTGATTAGTCTCTAGTTGTGCATGTCTTGTTTTGTCACCCTTTTTTTTTTATTCGTTCACGGGATGTGGGCGTCGCTGGCAAGGCCGGCATTTATTGCCCATCCCTAATTCCCTAATTTTTGAATATGGGCACCATGTCGCCCGGTTTCCAAACTACTGGTGCCTCCTCAGTGCCACACAAATCTCCTCCCTGGTCTCTCTCGGTTCTTTGCGAGAAATATCATTTATTTCGGGATTAAATTGTGCTTCAGCTGATTTCGACTGTCTGGGACTTCCAACTAATTTATATCAAAGTGATTCATTCTGCTTTTGTTATCTCTGGCTGGGAAAGGCATGTTGTTCATGTAATCATTCAGAATATTTACTGTCTTGCTGTTTTTCTCTGTTTCAAACCCATTTGCATCTTGTACGGTTCTCACCTCTTCTCTGACTACCTCCTTACTGTTGTAATATTTAAGTGAAAACCCGAGTGATGGTTTTCTTAAGTTGACTTTGTTACTGGGGAATGGAACTCACTTTGGCACCGGCAATCCCATCAAACACTCCCAGGTCAAGCACCGCACAGTTAGATGCAGGGTACTGCTCTCTCCACACTGCCCAATCTAGAACTCCCAGGTCAGATTACATGCAAAGTAAAGCTCCTACTGCAACAAAGTGTGTCATCCTGGACCTCAGAACAGAGCACCAGTGTGCTATCTTTCCACTTCACATAGCAGCCATCTTGTGACCTCTCTGGGTGGCACTGGCACCAAATAGTGCGGAGTAATAGGCAGCTTTGTGTTCCCGATGTGCTCTCACCTGGAGCTGCATTGCGAGCACCCAGACCAATTCACATAGGCCCCTTACAGCCGGCAGAGAAAAGACTTTCAACCCATGTGGTAAATTGTTATTTTTAAGGAAACAGCAAAAAGTCAAGAGCAGTACTGCCCTCCGCATGTTACTCTTTGATCCATGCTCCCGTCAAGAAGCAGAATCAGTCTGAGCTGGATTTGAACCCAAGCGCCAAAGGCCAGTGTCTAACCCTAACCTACCGCACTATACAGCCCTGTCCTAACATATTCATCTTTAAAGATACATTGCACTGTTGTGGCTACATTTATTACGTACTTGGGAAGATTCCCTGTCAGCTGCTGCAATGCCCCTATAAACATAAGATCATAAGAGCATAAGAGCAGGAGTCGGCCATACGGCCCCTCGAGCCTGCTCTGCCATTCAATAAGATCATGGCTGATCTTCAACCTCAACTCCACTTTCCTGCCCGATCCCCATATCTTTTGATTCCCCCAGAGTCCGAAAATCTACCTACCCCAGCCTTGAATATACTCAATGACTCAGCATCCACAGCCCTCTGGAGTAGAGAATTCCAAAGATTCACAACCCTCTGAGTGAAGAAATTCCTCCTCATCTCAGTCTTAAACAGCCGACCCCTTATCCTGCAACTGTGCCTTCTAGTTCTAGACTCTCCAGCCAGGGGAAACGACCTCTCAGCATTTACCGTGTCAAGCCCTCTCAGAATCTTATACGTTTCAATGAGATCACCTCTCATTCATCTAAACTCCAGAGAGTATTGGCCCATTCTACTCAACTGTGCTGTAAGTTAAGTCATATAATTGGAACGTCAGTTGAAATTGTGCAAACTAAACAGCTAAAGGTGGCAGGTTCGGTCCCTTGTCTGGGTTGAGTTAGCGAATCGCAGCGTAATTGACCTCAGCACCTCTGGTTAAGGGAAAGCAAAATCATCCAGGGTCCGGGCTCCTCACTGCTGCTCAGTGGCCACTCCTGGAAGTGCATGTGATTAGATGTCTGCATAAAATTTATAGCACAGGAACAGGCCATTCGGCCCAACTGGTCTGAGCTGTTAATTGCATGATTTGTCTCAATTGGGGCTAATTGTATTCAGGTGGTGGGTATCGATTGGGGAACTCTCTTGGATCCTTTTTATAGGAGAGCTTAGCTAGGGTGTGGGGTGGTGCAAGAGGAAACTCTGTGACTAAAGGCTTGGAAGCAACCAAAGTCCAGGCTCTAGTATTCTATCCTTCACCACCGGGCTATCCCTTTTGAACATGTGCCAGTGTTAATGCTCCACAAGAGCCTCCTCCCTCCCTACTTCATCTCACCCTGTCAGCATATCCTTCTATTCCTTTCTCCCTCATGTACTTATCAAGCTTTCCCTTAAATGCGCCAATATTACTCACCTCATTCTAACCACTCCCTGGGTAATGTAGTTGCTCCTGAATTCCCTATTGGATTTATTAGTGACTATCCTATACTTATGACCCCTAGTTTTGGACTCCCCACAAGTGGAAACATCTTCTCCACATCAGATGGAGGACAGGATCGGGCTTATCTGCCCTGGCCCACCTTGCGTATGAAGAATGGTCACATCGAGCAGGGCACTAAGAGACTCGCGGTCCATGCGGCACGTGCTCCAGCCAGAGGCAGCGTTTTCAGACCAGCGAATTGTGCAGGCGAAAGGAAAGAAATATATAAAAAATGGAAAGGCGGCCCGTACAGCTTTTCTTAATAACTCTGGCGGGTTGCTGGAGTGAAATGGAGAATCATCAGCACTGAGACACAGGGCACATTTCAGAATCAAGTTGTGTATGATATTACAGCACGTTTGCTATTTGCTCCCACAGGAGAGTCCACAGGTGTTCTTGAGACGATGGGCTATAAATTTGGCCAAGTAGCTCCCATTTTGTAGGCGTTATGCAGCCTTCTAAGGACCCAAAATGGCGTCCGGAATGCACTCGCACACTTCTAGCATGACGTGCCCCAGACATCATCTTGGTAAAGGCATTGGCGCACGCGCAGATAACGAATGCCGGCAGCATGCAAAGTGAGGAGAATATGCGTTAGATCAATGTGCAACACTGATTTAAAGGGACCGCTGCCATTGTGGAACTCAACACTCCAGCCAACGTACTGTCTTAACTTTGCACAGCTGCCCACCCCCTCCGCCATCAGCGCTATTTAAAGGGATCATGCAGGATTTACAGGTCAGTTACTGGATTATTGCTTCCGGCCTGCTGATGCATTTGTACCTGTTTTTGGAGGTCTCCTATACTTGATTACTAGGTCTAGAGGACATAGTCTAAAACTTAGAGCCAGGACTTGCAGGAGTGAAGTTAAGAAACGTTTCTACAGAGACAGGGTGGTAGAAGTTTGGAACTCTCTTCTGCAAATGGCAGTTGATGCTAGCTCGATTGTTAATTTTAAATCTGAGATTGATAGATTTTTGTTAACTCAAGGTATTACGGGATATGGGGCTAAGGCGAGTATATGGAGTTAGGTCACAGATCATCCATGATCTCATTGAATGGCGGAACAGGCTCGAGGGGCTAAATGGCCTACTCCTGTTCCTATCTTCCTATGTTCCCATAATAAAGTTTCAATACTCTACAGGGAGTGGGCTGGCTGGCTGACAGGCAACAGCAAGGGCACTGGTGGAGTAGCAGGGGTGGGACAGGAATGCTGTCATCCTGAGAGAGGACGGCAGGTTCATGTTCCATGGAGCCACTGCCACTTGCTGCCTCCTGTTATGCGCCACCTTCTCCTGCAAGAAAGCGGGACGTGTGTCGGTGAGTGTGCCGCAAGATGTTTAGGTGATGTCATGGTTGAATAGCTGCCAGTGTGTATGACCCGTGAGTTGTGGGTGTGCGGCTTGCAGCAGTGATAATGTGTGAGGGTGAGATGAAACATCTGATTGGAAGAGTTGAGTACTGATCAAAAGAGTTTTTGGCATGTGGGTGATGGGGGTGTAGTGAGTGGAGCAGTGGATGTGGCTAGTGGTGCAGTTGGTAGGAGACGCCACTTGACAGTTGACCTCACTCACCTTGACCACTCGTGTCAGAACATTGAACTTCTTCCTGCACTGCATCCATGTTCATGGTGTTATGTGCCTGGCATTGACTGCGTCCCCAACTGCCTCCCACTGCCTCTTGAGCATATGTCTGGAGGGCCTCTTGCCCCCCCCCCAACTGCAGATATAGGATGCCCCTCCTTCTGTCCACCTCTTGCTCCAAGGCTTCTAGTTCATCATCAAAGAACCTTGGTACATGCTCTCTCAGGCCTGGTACAAACTCAGATCAGCTGATTGGTGAGGTCTGGCATGCAGATTGGAGGATGTGGGATTTAGTGGTGTGCAACTTTTATTCAATGTTTTAACATAACTCAACAGTTTGTAAACATAGGGACGGGACCTGCATCTGTGTTTGACGTGTGCGATGTCTGATCTCCGTTCAGACTCCATGCGGCCCCGTTCCTTATATTTTGCAAATAAGTGATGCAGGCTGCCTCTAAGAGGTGCAGGCTGCCTTTACGTGATGCCACCCACTCGTGCGATATCGGGGCCCACCTGATGGTGAATAGCCGCTCAACGGCGCAGGTCGGCCTGGCTGCTCACAGGAATCAGGTAAATGACCAGGCAGCATGAATCTCAGGTGCTGCCTGCATCTCAACGACCGGGCGCGGGCTAATCGCGACCTCTGCGCCCGGATTCGGGGGTTCTCGAATTTAACCCCTTATTACTATGCCCATAGTTTTCATCACATCCCCATTTGCTTCGTCCGTCTCATTCTTACCCTCTCTTTTAAACTTGATCTTATCATCCCCCGACACGCTTTCGGTTTCTCGGCTCTTTGTCGAATAGTTTTTACTCCACACCACCTCGCACTCTAACTCAATCATTTCCAGTCCCTCAAAATTTCCTTCAGTCTTCCCTGCCATCTGCAGACTTTAAAATACTAGACCTGGTGCCATCTAATCATCACCCACTTCTCTTCTCTTTTCAACCTGCACTGTGGGGCCTCGGCCTCTCACCTCGGTTCCTGGCAGTCATGTAGCATTTGCAGTAATTACCAGTGTTGCACATTTTTCACATACTGTTGAACTCAGCTGTACTTGAATACTGTATGTTGACTAAAACACCAATTACTTTAATTATTAGGGAGAAGATCTGACTACAATTAACCACAGCAGTATTTTCCTCATTAAAAACATGGTACTTCACTTGTTGCATTAGACACAACTGAAATAGGTTTAATTGCCACTAGACATTCAATGCTCTTACACGTTTTTGAGATCACCAATGCATCAGTGAGTATTTACTTTGATAACTTATGCTTTATAACAGCAGAGAGAGGAAAAGGAGGATATAACAGGCCAAGGAATACGTATTTGGCCTGGATGGAACATGACTATTTACATTTGTTCCATTTCCGCAAGAATGGGTCCATTAACATCTCTGCTGCTCTGACTCTGCCCCTTTGCCCTGCCATTGGCGGCCGTGCCTTCAGCTCTGGAATTCCCTCCCTAAACTCCTCTGACTCTCCGCCACCCCTTCCTCCTTTAAGAACCTCCTAAAACCCACCTCTTTGACCAAGATTTTGGCCAGCCTTCCTAATATCTCTTTCTTTGACTGAGCATCCATTTTTTTTTGATTACACCTCTGTGGAGCCCCTTGGGATGTTGGTCTACATTAAAGGTGCTATTATAAAGGCAGGTTGTTGTGGCAAGGTAAATTAGTGTCAGCTGTGGCTCAGTGGGTAGCACTCGCACCACCCGAGTCAGATGTTTATGGGTTTAACTCCCACTCCAGAGACTTAGAGCACAAAGTTTAGGTTGACAGTGCAGTACTGAGGGAGTGCTACACTGTCAGAGGTGCTGAAAACCCATCTGCCCTCTTGGATGGATGTAAAATATTTCATGACACTATTTTGGTGTCCTGGCCAATATTTATCCCTCAACCAACTTCACCAAAACAGATTTACCTGGTCATTATCACATTGCTTTTTGTGGGAGCTTGCTGTGCACAAATTGGCTGCTACGTTTCCTACAATACAACAGTGACTACACTTCAAAAGTACTTAATTGGCTGTAAAGCGCTTTGGGACATCCTGAGGTTGTGAAAGGTGCAAGTCTTTCCTTCTAAATGACTATCTGGAATCATTGTCCGTGATGCTACCTGCAAATCCCTGTGAAGGTAACTGGAACCACCACCATGCTTTCGGGCACCAGGATGTGTTACACTGTATCACCCAGTCCACGGTAACCAACTGTACTGAGGAGACTGTCAATGGTCTCATCATATGGTCATTAAACAGACAAAAAGAAAACAAGAACTACAAATGCTGGTCATACACAGTAAGTCCATCCATATCTGGCTCAAACCTTTCTTCAGAACTCACTAATAACCCTTATTTGCAAAATATAAAGTATCCAAAGGTCCAAAGTTACAGAAAATCCACGAGTACAAACATTAGCAGCATATGAAGGGCAAATCCCAACAGAATGAAGTCCATTTGCTCAAGAAACACAATGGACAAAAATTCTGAGATTTTTATTGAATCTTATCGGCTTCTGAAGCACTTCATAACCAAAGAATTACTTTTGGAATGCTATCTGTCGGCTAACACAGCAGCCAAGTCTCACAATCAGCAAATGACCGGCCAATCTGTTATTAGCAATTTGGGTTGAGGGAGAAATGTTGACCAGGAGAAGATCCTACTCTTTTTCAACTAATGCCATGGGATTTTTTTAAAGTCCACATAAGGCTTTAAACAGTCTCTCATTTTAATGCCTCATCTGAAAGACGGCACCTCTGACAGTGCAGCCCTCCCTCAGTACCGCACTGAAGTGTCAGCCTAGATTATATGCTCAAGTCTCTGGAGGGGGGACATGAACCCACGCTCTTTTGGCTCAGAGGCGAGAATGCTACCAACTGAGCCAAATTGATACTTAAGTATGTAATGCATGGAATTGAATTATCACAGAGAGGTTTAAGGCTATATTTTTCCCTGTCTGTAAAATTGAGGAAGAATTCTATAACTAAACTCTAATTGTTTTATAATAATAGTGTGATGCATCCCTAGAATGGGAGCTGGCAGTAATAGCAGACTCCAAACTTTCAATGTCTTTCAAAGCAAATAGAAATCTAAGAGGACGCTGGGATTATGTAGCCAGAAATGTAGAGCATGGGAGGGGGGGGATTTTCCTCTTTGGGTAACCAGTGGGTACCTAACAGGTGCAGTGCACCTCAGTGCAGGGCCAGGGGCTCTCCAGGCACAGGCCCACACCTTGAATGGGCCTTGCGTCTTTAAAACGGGTACAAATTTAAGCACAGCTGCATTTTGGACCTTCATAGGAACACAGGAGCAGGAGGAGGTCATTCAACCAATCGAGCCAGTTCCGCCATTCAATTCGATCGCGGCTTATCTGTGCCACAGCTCCATCTACCTGACTTTGCTCCATATCCCTTGATTACCCTACCCAACAAAAATGTTTCGATCTCAGTCATGAAAATTTCAATTGAGCCCCAGAATCCACAGCCTTTTAGGGGAGTGGGTTCTAGATTTCCACTACCCTTTGTGTGAAGAAGTGCTTCCTGATTTCCCTCCTGATAAGCCTAGCTCTAATTTTAAGGTTATGCCCCCTTGTTCTGGACTTGCCCACCAGAGGATTTAGTTTCTCTCTATTTACCTTTTCAAATCCTTAAATGATTTTGAACACCTCCATCAGATCATTCCCCAACCCTCTGTACTCAAGGGGAATACAAGCCAAATATATGCAACCTGGCCTCATAATTTAACCCTTTAAGCCCTGGTTATTGATCTAGGCATTTGATAAAGTACCACATAATAGACTTGTTAGCAAAATTAAAGGCGATGGGACTAAAGGGACAGTGGCAGCGTGGATACAAAATTGGCTAAGGGACAGAAAGCAGAGAGTAGTGGTGAATGGTTGTTTTTCTGACTGGAGGGAAGTATACAGTGGTGTTCCCCAGGGGTCAGTATTAGGACCACTGCTGTTTTTGATCTACATTAATAACCTGGACTTGAGTATAGAGGGTATAATTTCAAAGTTTGCAGATGACACGAAACTTGGAAATGTTGTAAACAATGTGGAGGATAGTAACAGACTTCAGGAGGACATAAACAGACTGGTGAAATGGGCAGACACATGGCAGGTGAAATTTAATGCAGAGAAGCATGAAGTGATTCATTTTGGTGGGAAGAATGAGGAGTCCCAATATAAACTAAATGGTATCATTTTAAAGGGGATGCAGGAACAGAGAGACCAGGGGGTGCACATACACAAATATTAGAAGGTGGCAGGACAAGTTGAGAAGGCTGTTAAAAAAGCACATGGGATCCTAGACTTTATTAATAGATGCATAAGGTACAGAAGCAAGGAAGTTATGCTAAACCTTTTATAAAACACTGGCTAGACCTAAACTGGAGTATTGTGTTCAATTCTGGGCACTATACTTTAGGAAGGATGTCAAGGCCTTAGAGAGGGTACAGAAGAGATTTACTAGAATGGTGCCAGGGATGAGAGGCTTCAGTTATGTGGAGAGACTGGAGAAGCTGGGGTTGTTCTCCTTAGAACAGAGAAGGTTAAGGGGAGATTTGATAGCAATGATCTATTTTGACAGAGGAAAAAGGAGAAACTGTTTCCAGTGGCAGAAGGGTCGGTAACCAGAGGGAACAGATTTAAGGCTATCAGCAAAAGGGCCAGAGGCGACATGAGGAAACATTTTTTTATGCAATGAGTTGTTATGACCTGGAATACACTGCCTGAAAGAATGGTGGAAGCAGATTCAATAGTAACTTTCAAAAGGGAATTGGATAAATACTTGAACGGAAAAAAATTGCAGGGCCATGGGGAGAAAGCAGGGGAATGGGTCTAATTGGAAAGCTCTTTCAAAGAGCTGGCACAGGCACGATGGGCTGAATGGCCTCCTTCCGTGCTGTACCTACTATAATACTTGACACTATGGTGAATCCGTGCTGTACCCCCTCTAAGGCCAGTATATCCTTCCTGAGATTCAGTGCCCAGAACTGAACCCAGTACTCCAGGTGGGGTCTGACCAAGGCTCTGGACAACTGAAGCATCACTTCCACCCCTTTGTATTCCTTGAGAGCCCCCTTGAGAGATCAGAGCCTCCTGGTTGCAGATGGAGATCGCCAACCACGAAGTTCCCGAGCGCATCATAACATTCTGAGGGGAAGCTTGTAAAATTAAGAAGCAGCCAGGCTGCCTCCGCCCTGACCCCAGCACCTCGACAAACAGAGGAAAATATCCACATTGGCCCAGGATATCCTGATGGAGCGCAAAGGGGCAAAGGCCTGAGGTAATAGTTCTCTCAGCCTCTTCCCTGGGAACATAAACTACCTAGCTGCAGGATAGAGGAAAATTAAAAGAAGGAAAGACTTGCATTTATATAGCGCCTTTCACAACCACAGGATGTCCCAACGTGCTTTACAGCCAATTAAGTACTTTTTTGAAGTGTAGTCACTGTTTTAATGTAGGAACCATGGCAGCCAATTTGTGCATAGCAAGATCCCACAAACAATAATGAGATAAATGGCCAAATAATCTATTTTAGTGGTGTTGGTTGAGGGATAAATATTGGCCAGGACGGGGAGAACAGCCCTGCTCTTCTTCAAAATCATGCTATGGGATCTTTTACATCTACTTGAGAGGGCAGACGGGGCATCAGTTTAATGTCTCATCTGCACCTCCGACAGTGCAGCACTCCCTCAGTACCGCACCGGAGTGTCGGCCTAGATTTTGCGCTCAAGTGTTTGAACCCCCAACCTTTTGACTCGGAGGTTAAGAGTGCTGCCACTGAGCCGCAGCTGACAACTAAGTCTGCCCTTAAAGGCTTACAGAAGTTATGCTGGGGCTTTGCAATGTACTGGACAGACTTCATCAGGATATTGTGTTCAGCTTTGGTCACCACACCACAAAAAGTATACTGAGTTTGGAAAGGGGACAGAGAAGAGCAACAAACAAAATCTCAAGTGTAAGCTATGAGGTAAGATTAGAGAAGCTTAAAATGGTTGATCTGGAAGGAAGACAGTTATACAGGGCAGGGGAGGGGAATTTCATCAAAACATAAAATATTGACTGGTACAGATAAGGTAAACCTAGATTATTACTTCAAAGCCCAAAATGTAGTCTAGAGGACACCAAAGGAAGTTAATGAAAAGTAAATTTAGGACAGATATGAGAAGCCTTCTTACTCAAAGAATAATAAATGTTTGGATTAATCTACCAAGCAAGGGAATAGAAGCAAAACCATTCAATAGAAACGAAGTGGGAGTTAATGAACACCAATGGGCCGAATGGCCTTTTCTCATTTCTTAAACCTGCCGCCAGCTGTTAAAGGAGAAGGAAAGACGACGCAAACTCCTCCAGTGTCTATCTCAATAAAACAGCCAGGGTTTCTCTCCTACCTATCAAAAGCTACCTTGATTTAAGCAATATACTTTGGTCACCATGGAAACTCAAAATTCTGGGTTTCCGTGGATGCTCCAATGATGTAGGTGGTGCACTGTATCGGATTTGTAATGGGAACCCATATCCGCTCCACCACCACGGTCACCTACTTCCACCTCCGTAACATCGCCACTGCCTCAGCTCATCTGCTGCTGAAACTCTCATCCATGCCTTTGTTACCTCCAGTCTCGACTATTCCAATGCTGTCCCAGATGGCCTCCCACCTTCCACCCTCTGTAAACTTGAGTTCATTCAAAAGTCTGCTGCCCGTATCCGAACTCACATTTTCCCATCACCCCTGTGCTCGCTGACCGACACCGTCTCCTGGTAACGCCTTGATTTTAAAATTCTCATCCTTGTTTTCAAATCCCTCCATGGCCTAGCCCCCTCCCTATCTCTATAACCTCCTCCAGCCCTACAGCCCTACAACCCTCCAAGATCTCTGCGCTTCTCGAATTCTGGCCTCCTGCGCATCCCTGATTTTCATCGCTTCACCGTTGATGGCCATGCCTTCAGCTACCCAGGCCCTAAGTTTGGAATTCCAACCCTATACCACTCTACTTCTCTCTCCCCCTTTAAGACACTCCTTAAACCCTACCTCTTTGACCAAGTTTTTGGTCACTTGTTCTAATATCTCTTTATGTGGCTCGGTGTCAAATTTTGTTTGATAATCGCTCCTGTGAAGCGCCTTGGGATCTTTTACTACGTTAAAGACATTATATAAATGCAAGTTGTTGTTGGAATTGGTCCTGAGGACTAACCAGAAGCTGATCTGGAGTTGACCATCTTCTGAAAAATCACGACCGTTGGTGTATTGCTGTACGCTCAGCAGGTAGGACAGAGGAACCAACAGCAAGAGTTGAAATGTGTGAAACAGTGACCATAACATATATAGCAGCCTGCAGAGCAGATAGCAACCAGCCCTTATATTACTTCCCCTAACCTGTAAGGTAGTGCCTGCCATGTGCAGCCCTAATACATGACATAAGTGAACTATGGAACCTTGCACATCTGTCTGCACCAGTCTTTTCTCATAACTGTTCCACTGCACACACGGAAAGAAAGAAAGCCTTGTATTTATGTAGCACCTTATCAAATATCTCAGAAATCTCGCTCACCAATTCCTTTTGAAGCATAGTCACACAGCACCAACCTGCACACAACAAGACACACAAACAGCAATGAAATGAATGAGTTGTTTTGGTGATGTTAGTTGAGGGTTGGATGTTGGTCAGGGCACTGGGCAAAGTGACGCAGGGCAACATAATCCCGGTCAAAGTAATAGGACATAGAAAGATAAATATGGGAGGAATAGAGCTCCATATTGATCTGCTTGTTGACACCATCCTCACACTCCTTGTGATAGTTCTAACACACTTGGGAGGCCATCGTAATTTTCACTGTTAACAGAAATCACACTTCAAACTGCAGAAACAACCTAAGTTCTTCCCTCACAAGCTCTTCTTCAAATAGTGGGATCATCAGACCTTTAATGTCCACCTTAGCAGACAGACGGGAGATTCGGTTTAAAGTCTCATCCGAAAGATGGCACTCACCAACAATGCTGCACTCCCTCAGCGCTGAACTGAAGCGTCAGCCCAGATTATGACCTCAGGATGTCCCAAAGTGCTTTACAGCCAATTCAGTACTTTTTGAATTGTAGTCACTGTTGCAATGTAGGAAACACACAGCAAGGTCCCACAAACAGCAATGACAAAAATGACCAGATAATCTGTTTTTCTTTTAGTGATGTTAGTTGAGGGATAAATATTGGCCAGGACTCCAGGGAGAACTCCAATGCTCTTCTTTGAAATAGTGCCACAGGATCTTTTTCATCAACTGAGACGGCAGATGGGGCCTTGGTTTAACGTCTCATCTGAAAGACGGCATCTCCAACTGTTCTTGCCCCACAGAACTTATTTCTTCCTATTTCTCCCCTTGTCATCCACGACTCTTCCAACGCCCTCCGCCACTTTAACAGTTTCCAGTTTCCCAGCCCCAACCGTCACCTTTTCACCATCCAGTCCCTCTACACCTCCATCCCTTACCAGGACGGCCTGCGGGCCCTCCGCTTCTTCCTTGAACGGAGGCCCACCATCTGCCTCCGCCCGGCTGAACTTGTTCTTACATTGAACAACTTCTCCTTTGACTCCACTCACTTCCTCCAAATAAAAGGTGTCGCTATGGGAACCCATATGGGTCCCAGCTATGCCTGCCTTTCTGTCGGATACGTGGAAATTTCCTTGTTCCAGTCCTACTCAGATCCCCTCCCTCACCTCTTTTTCCGGTACATTGATGAGTGTATAGGTACCGTTTCCTGCTCTCGCCCCGAACTGGAAAATTTCATCAACTTTGCTTCCAATTTCCACCCTTCCCTCGTCTTCACATGGTCCATCTCCGACTCTTCCCTTCCCTTCCTCGACTTCTCTATCTCCATTTCTGGGGATAGGCAGTCAACCAAGCCCACCGACGCCCACAGCTACCTTGATTACACTTCCTCCCACACTGCTTCCTGTAAGGACTCTGTTCCCTTCTCCCAGTTTCTCCATCTCCATCTCATCTGTTCTGATGATGCCACCTTCTACACCAGTGCTTCCGATATGTCTTCCTTTTTCCTCAACCGAGGATTCCCCTCCACTGAGATTGACAGGGCCCTCACCCATGTCCGTTCCATTTCCCACAGTTCTGCCCTCACCCCTTCCCCTCCCGCCCAGAACCACAATAGAGACTCCTTTGTCCTCACCTTCCACCTCACCAACCTCCACATTCAACGTATCATCCTCTGCCATTTCCAACACCTCCAGCGCGATGCCACCACCAAACACATCTTCCCCTCCCGCCCACCCCCACCTTCAGCATTCCAAAGGGACCGTTCCCTCCGGGACATCCTGGTCCACTCTTCCATCACTCCCAACACCTGCTCTCTTTCCCACAGCACATTCCCATGCGAGCGCAGGAGATGCAACACCTGCCCCTTCACCTCCTCCCTTCCCACCGTCCAGGGCCCCAAGCATTCCTTCCAGGTGAAACAGCGATTTACTTGTACTTCTTTCCATTTACTATACTCACAATGTGGTCTCCTCTACATTGGGGAGACCAAACGCAGATTGAGGATCGTTTTGCTGAACACCTCCGCTCTGTCCACAAGCGTGACCCTGACCTGCGGTCACTTGCCATTTTAATTCTCCATCCCACTCCCACTCTGACCTCTCTGTCCTCGGCCTCCTACACCCTCCCAATGAAGCTCAACGGAAGCTCGAGGAACAGCACCTCATCTTTCGTTCAGGCATTTTACAACCTTCCAGACTCAAGACAGATTTCAATAACTTCAGATCATAACCACTGCTCCCATTTTTCGTCTAGCAGGTGCTGCTAATTGTTTTGATGTTGCCATTTACAGCTCCTCTAGACCCATCTCTTGTTTCTTTACTTGTCCCATTACCACCCTCCTTGCCTTGCACCATCATCCCTTTTGTCATTGAATCACTCCTGCCCTCCACCCCATCACAAACCTTCCCTTTTGTTCTTTCCTCCCCTCCCTCCCCTACTTTCCCTGGGTCTGTACTTGCTTAAAAACTGTTTAATCTTCAATGTCTTCCAGTTCTGATGAAGGGTCATCGACCTGAAACATTAACTCTGTTTCTTTTTCCACAGATGCTGCCTGAGTATTTCCAGCATTTTCTGTTTGAATTTCAGATTTCCAGCATCCACAGTATTTTGCTTTTGATGGAGTCTCAGCCTAGATTTTGTGATCAAGTCTCCGGAGTGGGACTTGAACCCAAGACCTTTTTTTTTATTCGTTCATGGGATGTGGGCGTCGCTGGCGAGGCCGGCATTTAGTGCCCATCCCTAATTGCCCTTGAGAAGGTGGTGGTGAGCCGCCTTCTTGAACCGCTGTAGTCCGTGTGGTGAATGTTCTCCTACAGTGCTGTTAGGAAGGGAGTTCCAGGATGTTGACCCAGCGACGATGAAGGAACGGCGATATATTTCCAAGTCGGGATGGTGTGTGTCTTGGAGGGGAACGTGCAGGTGGTGTTGTTCCCATGTGCCTGCTGCTCTTGTCCTTCTAGGTGGTAGAGGTCACGGGTTTGGGAGGTGCTGTTGAAGAAGCCTTGGCGAGTTGCTGCAGTGCACCCTGTGGATGGTGCACACTACAGCCACAGTGCGCCGGTGGTGAAGGGAATGAATGTTTAGGGTGGTGGATGGGGTGCCAATCAAGTGGGCTGCTTTGTCCTGGATGGTGTTGAGCTTCTTGAGTGTTGTTGGAGCTGCACTCATCCAGGCAAATGGAGAGTATTCCATCACACTCCTGACTTGTGCCTTGTAGATGGTGGAAAGGCTCTGGGGAGTCAGGAGGTGAGTCACTCGCCGCAGAATACCCAGCCTCTGACCTGCTCTTGTTGCCACATTATTTATATGGCTGGTCCAGTTAAGTTTCTGGTCAGTAGTGACCCCCAGGATGTTGATGGTGGGGGATTCGGCGATGGTAGTGCCGTTGAATGTCAAGGGGAGGTGGTTAGACTCTCTCTCGTTGGAGATGGTCATTGCCTGGCACTTGTCTGGCATGAATGTTACTTGCCACTTATCGCCCAAGCCTGGATGTTGTCCAGGTCGTGCTGCATGCGGGCTCAGACTGCTTCATTATCTGAGGGGTTGCGAATGGAACTGAACACTGCAATCATCAGCGAACATCCCCATTTCTGACCTTATGATGGAGGGAAGGTCATTGATGAAGCAGCTGAAGATGGTTGGGCCTAGGACACTGCCCTGAGGAACTCCTGCAGCAATGTCCTGGGGCTGAGATGATTGGCCTCCAACAACCACTACCATCTTCCTTTGTGCTAGGTATGACTCCAGCCACTGGAGAGTTTTCCCCCTGATTCCCATTGACTTCAATTTAACTAGGGCTCCTTGGTGCCACACTCAGTCAAATGATGCCTTGATGTCAAGGGCAGTCACTCTCACATCACCTCTGGAATTCAGCTCTTGTGTCCATGTTTGGACCAAGGCTGTAATGAGGTCTGGAGCTGAGTGGTCCTGGCGGAACCCAAACTGAGCATCGGTGAGCAGGTTATAGGTGAGTAAGTGCTGCTTGATAGCACTGTCGACGACACCTTCCATCACTTTGCTGATGATTGAGAGTAGACTGATGGGGCGGTAATTGACCGGATTGGATTTGTCCTGCTTTTTGTAGACAGGACATACCTGGGCAATTTTCCACACTGTCGGATAGATGCCAGTGTTGTAGCTGTACTGGAACATCTTGGCTAGAGGCGCAGCTAGTTCTGGAGCACAAGCCTTCAGCACTACAGCCAGGATGTCGTCGGGGCCCATAGCCTTTGCTGTATCCAGTGCACTCAGCCGTTTCATGATATCACGTGGAGTGAATCGAATTGGCTGAAGACTGGCTTCCGTGATGGTGGGGATATCGGGAGGCGGCCGAGATGGATCATCCACTCGGCACTTCTGGCTGAAGATGGTTGCAAACGCTTCAGCCTTGTCTTTTGCACTCGCGTGCTGGACTCCGCCATCATTGAGGATAGGGATGTTTGCAGAGCCTCCTCCTCCCGTTAGTTGTTTAATTGTCCACCACCATTCACGACTGGATGTGGCAGGACTGCAGAGCTTTGATCTGATCTGTTGTTTGTGAAATCGCTTAGCTCTGTCTATAGCATGTTGCTTCCGCTGTTTAGCATGCATGTAGTCCTGAGTTGTAGCTTCACCAGGTTGGCACCTCATTTTTAGGTACGCCTGGTGCTGCTCCTGGCATGCTCTTCTACACTCCTCATTGAACCAGGGGTTCTCACCTCTCATAGAGGTGAGAGTGCGACCATTAAGCCACACCTAACACATGGAACACAACATATGGAATGGGCTCCCAGATATAATAGTGCAGAAAAAAGCCCTGGAATCATTTCAGAACCAACTGATGCTGCAGTGGCGGGGGTCGGGGGAAGATTTAGGCTATTGATAGATGAGCTAAGAGGGGCCGAATGGGCTTCTTTATCTGTAATTGTTCCATGAATGTGTGACACTGGAATGGAGTTCCTGTGTCATTTATTGCTGGAAGCCCACAGGTCTCTACTGTTACTTCCACTTCCTGCTGAAGTGGCAGTAATTTTCTTTCCCTGAAGGTTTTGTGAGTCCATTAATGTGCAGAGTATGCAGTTCCCAATTCTGGGCAGCAATACATTTCCATTGTCACATCGAGGGTGCTCAACCAAATATTATTGAACCGTAATGCAATCTGACCCAGTGAGCAATCACTAAAATAGACCCAGTCAAAACAACAAACAGAGTAGAAAGATAAGGCATTGTGGAGCCACAATCTATGGACAATGGACCACCGAGGGAACCTAGCTCCAAGCTCAGAAAGGCAGCATTTATCAGGGAGTTATTGACCAAAAACTGCCGGCCTACCCTCTGTTCTGCTTCTACAGCACTGTTAATGAAAACTTGTTTTTGAGGTTAGGTGAATTTGTACAATGCGGTTTAGAGCAGGCCGCAGTTTCGCACACTGGGCCGCACTGACTCACCTGCAGAATTTCCAACAACGAGCAGTGGAGAGGCAAGAATGGTGTAATTTTAAATTTAAACAGCCCACACCAAATTGCGATCCTCTTTCTTTTTTCTGTATCTTTGTTGATTGAGTAAAGGGTTTTCAAGAGGCCAATTTTCCTCTCCAGATTGTGAATGCAAAAGAAAGATGTATTTATGGTGTCAGCCTTGGCTCAGTGGGTAGCTCTCTTGCCTCTAAGCTCAAGAAGGTTGTGGGTTCAAGTCCCAATCCAGAGACTTGCTCACGAAATCTAGGCTGACACTCCAGTGCAGTATTGAGGGAGTGCTACACTGTTGGAAGTGCCATCTTTTGCATGAGACAGTAAACCAAGGCCCCATCTGCCCTCTCGAGTGGATGTAAAAGATTCCACGACACTATTCGAAGAACGTGAGTTGACTTGGGGCCAATATTTAGCCCTCAAATAACATCACTGAAACAGATTATCTGCACATTGTCACATTGCTGTTTGTGGGATCTTGCTGTGTGCAAATTGGCTGCCGCGTTTCCTACATTACAACAGTGACTACACTTCAAAAGCATTTCATTGGGTGTGAAGCGCCTTGGGATTTCTTGAGGTCGTGAAAGGTGCTACATAAATGCAAGTCTTTCTTTAAAAAAGGGGGTCAGAGACCCATGATACCATGTCTAGGGTTTCTGGTTCAGATTTCTAGGTTTTCTCTCAGGGAGGAGAGTCTGGTGCAGCTGTGCCTACAATAGGTTCAGGCAAATTGGAACCATGGAAATGACGTAGGAGGAGGCTTTCCTGGCACCATAAGAATGTCCAATTTGATGGTCACCAGAGGAATTTGGTGGTAGGGCTTGTATCTGGCCTCCCTCAGATTGGAGGATCTGAAGTGGGACATGCAGCTGGGCAAGAGGGGACCGAAAATGTAAGCAAACGTTTTTATTGCATCCTCCCCATGGGTCTTTGGCCTTAGAGGCTGCCTGCTGGCTTTGGACAACACCCAGAAGTCCTAATATCTAGCAGCTATTACCACCATAGCAGGCCTAGGGGGCCCACAGCAGTGCCTGTATTGGTACCTCAGTTTCTTGGCTGGCCTGAAACAAGGGGTTCGCTGGGGGTAGGAGTACGACCTGAACCCAGAAATACGGGTAGGTTCAGGACATGGCAGAAATTCAGGTGTGAAGGTGACCAGAAAACCAGCCCCTATGTCTCTCTACATTTGTCGCTCTGCAGCCTCACAAGATTCATGCTTAAAAACTCTGTCAAAGAAAGATAATCACGAACAAAGCTTAATTGGATTAAACGTGTGGGACTGGGGGTCGGCAGTAGGTTAAACATTGGCTCTTCACCTGTGAGCACATTTGTTTAAGCCCAGCCCAGGCTGATGAGCTCAACGTCTCCTCCGTCTGCTGGCTGTAAGGGTCCTACGTGGAATAGTTTTGCACAGTTTCAGCCCAGTTCCTAGTAGTCATTGGGCCTACAGCACAGAGCTGCTCTTAACTCGAATTTAAAATTCTTTCTCGGGCTGTGGGCGTCGCTGGCAAGGCCGCCATTTATTGCCCGTCCCTAATTGCCCTTGAGAAGGTGGTGGTGAGCCGCCTTCTTGAACCACTGCAGTCCGTGTGGTGAAGGTTCTCCCACAGAGCTGTTAGGGGGGGATTTCCAGGATTTTCACCCAGCGACGATGAAGGAATGGCCGATATATCCCCCAAGTCGGGATGATGTGTGAGTCGGAGGGGATCCTGCTGCCCTTGTCTTTGCAGATGGTGGAGGTCGTGGGTTTGGGAGATGCTGCCGAAGAAACCTTGGCAAATTTGGTCACCATCTTCTCCACTTCAACCCACACCTGCTCCACCATTGTGTTATCACCTTCACGGGGTCACGGTAAGGTCAAGGTGAGGTCTCCCACTCCCAGTTAGGGTTACGATCAGGCTCGGCATTAATTCCGCCCAGGAGCAGAATGGGCGGCAGAGACTATGGTGATGGTCGGTTAACTCCACTCGCTGTATTGCCGATCGTGTCAAAAAACTGCAGCAGCCCGAAACCACACTGTATTTAGAATCTTACTGAAGCTATGTCACATGAAACAAGCTGTGTCTGACATATTCCCCATTTAATAATTCCCACGTGACGCAGAGACAGAAAGTCTTTTCACACCTGTCTAACTTTTAAAGTTGAGAATTTCCACCGCAGGAAGGCGGAATTCTGTTTCTGAACTGACACAGATTTTAGGGTAAATATTCCGAATTCATGCTCCCAGGGTGGAACGAGTCCCTCCAGGAGCCCAAATCAGGAATTCTGGTGCAGAGACCTGTGGACCCCTCAGGATTTTGTATCCATTAATTTTAAGAAAGAAAGACTTGCATTTGTAGAGCACCCTTCACAACATCCCAAAGCACCTTACAGCCAATGAAGTACTTTTCGAAGTGTAGTCACTGTTGTAATGTAGGAAATGCAGCAGCCAACATGTACACAACAAGCTCCCACAAACAGCAATGTGATGTTGGTTGAGGGATAAATATCAGCCAGGACAGCAGGGAGAACTCCCCTGCTCTTCTTTGAAATAGTGCAATGGGATCTTTTAGGTCCACCTGAGAGGGCAGATGCGGTCTTGATTTAACTACTTCATCTGAAGGACAGCACCTCCAACAGTGTAGCACTCCCTCAGTACTGGCATTGGAGTATCAACCTCGATTTTATGTTTAAGTTTCTAGAGTGGGGTTTGAACCCACAACCTTCTGAGAAGGTGAGAGAGCTACCACTGAGCCAGGACTGACACACATTAACCCTATGGGGCCTGTGGATCCCCATTAGCAAATTTGTGAGATGTGCAGTTGAAGTTCCATGCTGACTGTAAAATTTCTCCCTTTGTGTAGTTTTGTTGGGAATATTCACTTTTTTCCTCCGGTTACGGTAGCGTTACTGGACTAATAATCCAGAGAACGTGAGTTCAAATACCATTTTGGCATCTTGAGAATTTGAATTCAGTTTTAAAAAAGGACGCTGAGGATAAAAAGCTAATATCAGTAAACGTGATGGTGAAGCTGTCAGATTGTCATAAAACCCCAACTGGTTCACTAATGCCCTTTAGATCTTGCTGTGCGCAAATTGGCTGCTGCGTTTCCTACATTACAATGGTGGTTGCTCTTCAAAAGTACCTCATTGGTTATAAAGCGCTTTGGGATGTCCTGAGGTTGCAAAAGGTGCTATATAAATGCGAGTTCTTATTTTCTTTCAGGAAGGTTACCTTCCTGAAAGAAAATAAGAACTCGCATATATATAGCACCCAGTCTAGCCTATATGTGACTCCAGTCCCACACCTATGTGGTTGACTCTTAACTGCCCCCTGAAGTGGCCTAGCGAGCCCCTCAGTTGTATCAAAAATCATTTAAGGAGAAGGCCCTCCACCACCTTCTCAAGGGGCAACTAGGGATGGGCAATAAATGCCGGCCTTGCCAGCGATGCCCACATCCCAAGAATAAATACAAAAATAGGTGTATCGAATACCAGTAGTCATTGATACTGCAATGATTCTATGATCCAGTCACACATTATAAGGGTGTATTCCTACATGAAGAGTAAAGGATGTTGTGTCTCACTAAATCATAGACAAATGAGTTACAAAGGCTGAAAGTAAATGAAGTGATCATTGGTAACAAGTTTACGCTGGCAGGTGCGCAATAGGTAAAAATAAATCTGGTAGGGAACAACGAACGAGGCTTTTTAATTAGATGTAATCAGCTTTAACCTGCTCAGAAACTGACGTGAGCATCTGACCTCAGGAGAATGGGATTGTGATCAGGGGCCGAGCACACTGCATTCACATCAGCTGTTCAAATTTCCCAGGCTCCACGAAGCCATGAGATGGCCGTTTTGCAGTCAATCTGCTAATTTAACTGCAAAAACGGACAAGTGGGGCTACAGGGCCAGCAAATCTCAGCCTGTCCTGAGCAAAGCGAAGACCACCTCAGTTTGGGGGTACGCTCCCCCCACCCCCCACCCCCCATCCCCTCCCCCCCCCACCCTCCCCCTACCCTGGAATTAGGGTGCGGAATTAGGGGCAGCTTTGTGCTGTGGGCCCGTCGAAACTAGGCTCACAAAGACGGGTAAACAGAGTTGAGGTACAGATATAATAGAATGGCGGAACAGGCTTGAGGGGCTGAATGGCCTCCCCCTGTTCCTATGTTCCTGTAATGCATTGAGACTGACACATTGATATCCATCATCCAAAATCTCTAAAACAGATTGTCTGGTCATTGCTGGGATCTTGCTGTGAGCAAAGTGGCTGCCTTGTTTCCTACATTACAACAGTGACTACACTTTGAACTTGCTACCACAAGGAATAGTTGAGGCGAATGGCATAGATGCATTTAAGGGGAAGCTAGATAAACACATGAGGGAGAAAGGAATAGAAGGATATGCTGATAGGGTGAGATGAAGAGGGGTGGGAGGAGGCTCGTATGGAGCCTAAACACCAGCACGGACCATTGGGCCGAATGGCCTGTTTCTGTGCTGTACATTCTATGTATGTAACCGAGGAACCTTACAGACAGCAGGCAGGAGACAGTATTGAATGTTCACCGACATCTCCCCTGAGTTCAGTTCCCATAATCAGCTTTTACGTTTCTCAACTTTCAAAAGTATTGCATTTAAACTTAGTTTTAGATCCATTACAATATGAGTGCTGTGCATATAATTACATGTACCAATCCTTCAAACATATCATTTCTCTAGCATTGCCTGTGCATTAAGATTTGTTTATAATTTATTAAATATCAGGATTAACCTGGCTAATTCATTCGTGTTTGTCCGCTCCATTATCTCACACGTACAGTAGGTAGCCCTTTGACCTTTTTTATAAAAGACAAAAATAAGACTTAACACCTTCCTCCTTCCGAAAAAATTAAAAACAGTTAACCCTTAGACTGCCAGGAACCCCAGGGAATCCCAGGTTGCTGGAACCAGCCATCTTTTAAAGAAGTATTCAGTTCACACATTGTGACACAAATCCTAATATTGCTGTAGTACTAGGGTTACGCACTTTGATATTCGTTTTCTTTATTCGTTCATGGGATGTGGGCGTCGCTGGCAAGGCCGGCATTTATTGCCCATCCCTAATTGCCCTCGAGAAGGTGGTGGTGAGCCGCCTTCTTGAACTGCTGCAGTCCGTGTGTTGAAGGTTCTCCCACAGTGCTGTTAGGAAGGGAGTTCCAGGATTTTGACCCAGCGACGATGAAGGAACGGCGATATATTTCCAAGTCGGGATGGTGTGTGACTTGGAGGGGAACGTGCAGGTGGTGCTGTTCCCATGTGCCTGCTGCTCTTGTCCTTCTAGGTGGTAGAGGTCGCGGGTTTGGGAGGTGCTGTCGAAGAAGCCTTGGCGAGTTGCTGCAGTGCATCCTGTGGATGGTACACACTGCAGCCACTGTGCGCCGGTGGTGAAGGGAGTGAATGTTTAGGGTGATGGATGGGGTGCCAATCAAGCAGACTGCTTTGTCCTGGATGGTGTTGAGCTTCTTGAGTGTTGTTGGAACTGCACTCATCCAGGCAAGTAGAGATTATGCCATCACACGACTGAAGGGTTCTCAAAATTCCCACATTTTTCATATCATCAATAAGGATATAACTTTTGGACTTTTATGACATGCCCGGGCTTGTTGGGTGCAGTGTGGATTGTTGCCTGAAAACCAGACAATGAGAGAAGACAGAATACGCATTCTTCCCTTTAAAACAATCAACCCAGAGAAAGACTTCATCTTACATGAAACTAAAGCCCATCAAAACCTTGCATAAATTATCGCTACTAACTACTAAAGCAGGAAGGTAGCAATCAATGCAATTATGCAAACCCATCAATACTTCACATATACAATGGCTTTCAGTTCAAGACTAGTTACGGGGACAGGAAGCCAACAATCACCTGAAGAAGCCCACCATAATCAGACAAAGAACTAACCTTGTTTTGGATTCAGTTAAGAAATTTGAAAAAAACAGTATAACTGGGCCACCAGTTACGAAGGTGGGGGGGGTTGTTTTGGAGCAGGTTCTAAGCAGTTCTGTTTTGGAGCAGCAGTTTTGGAGCAGGTTGTAAGTTGGTTTTGGAACAGGTTTTAAACAGCAGTTTTGGAGCAGCAACAAGGCGCAACTGCAGCCCTCCATGAAGATCGCCCACCCACAACTGTGCCTTACCGCACCAACAGACTCTATCCAACTGAAGAACCTTCGCAGATTCCACAGACCAGGACCACGTGGGGACGGCAGGGCCCAGAGGACACAAAGAGCGTACCCCAAAACTGCAACCGGCTTACCTGGCTGGATTTCGAACTGTCAAGGAACCCTGGTTGGTGAGCATGATCCCTGACCTCTCCTAGTTCAATTTAGTTAGGTTTTGGGGATGGGACAAGGGTAAGGGGATTAGTAGGGTGATTTTCCTTCGTTATGCCGTGTGTTCCCCATTCTTAACTAAGTGTACTTTGTATGTCTGTATAATCTCAGTGTTATCCTAATGTTATAAGTTCATTTGTGACTTCAATAAACCCAATTTTTTTTTTCTTGCACCAAAACCAGTTGTCTGCTGCACTTTGTCACAACCCCCAAATAAGTCCAAGGTCTAGAACCCAGGGAGTGGGAGCGATTCGGACCACTCAGAAGTCAGAGGTGAAGCTGACACACACCAGCCACCACCCCCTACACTCCTGACTTGTGCCTTGTAGATGGTGGAAAGGCTTTGGGGAGTCAGGAGGTGAGTCACTCGCCGCAGAATACCCAGCCTCTGACCTGCTCTTGTAGCCACAGTATTTATATGGCTGGTCCATATAACATATTGACACAATTCACCATTGGCTGCTGACTCTTCCACATCATCCAGGCATCTCTGGGAACTATTCTGATGCTATTTCTGAGCTCATGGAGCGTACCCAAATGGCCATGTTATCAGCAAACTGCGAGCAAGCCCCAATCAGGTGTTGGGATGTCATTGACGGATGTAGGCGAGAACCAAGCCCTGGGAGCTTCTGCACTGGCTCAGTGGGTCGCACTCTCACCTCTGAGTCAAAAGTTGTGGGTTCAAGCCCTCACTCCAGAGACTTGAGCACATAATCTAAGCTGACACTTCAGTGCAGTACTGAGGGAGTGCAGTGTTGATCGGCCTCCAGTACCTTGGCAAGTGAGAGTAATCATGTTATTTGATAACGGAGGAAGCATAGCCAAGAGCAATTCTGACCTCAACAACTGTCCCATTCCAACAAGCACACTTCACAACAGCAGTTTGGATAGCAATCAGCAGTAAGAACCCTGTCTCTTTTTAACCCTTGAGGTATGACATTAAATGTAGCAGCCCACTGCTGGCCAGGTTGAGATCAGCTAACTCGGCATAGATTAAGAATTGAATCCAGGTCCTTCTAGCCTGTATAGCTCAGTTACTCAATGGATAATCTTGGCAAATCATCCTTATTTTTTTTCTAATCTAAATGTAACCTGTCCTAACTTTCTTAATCTTACATTTTGCCTTTTTTTAAGATTAATCACTTTCATTGGCCTACTTCCACTGCCTCATGGACTCATTGTTTATTTTAGAGGTAGGATCCACATTGAAACAACAGTGGTTGAAAACCACCTTAGATGCCTGTTTTGTGTCAAGTGTAAAGATTGATTTTAGAATATTACAGATATAAGTCAACATCACATCACCAACACAACCAGGTCAACATCACCAACACAACCAGGTCAACATCACCAACACAACCAGGTCAACATCACCAATACAACCAGGTCAACATCACCAACACAACCAGATCAACATCACATCACCAATACAACCAGGTCAACATCACCAACACAACCAGGTCAACATCACATCACCAACACACTGACGATGAGTTGCATACACTGGGTGTGAGTTCTACACTCTCGGAATGAGTTGCACACACCGGGAGTGAGTTGCACACACCAGGAGTGAGTTACATGCACACTGATGATGGGTTGGGCAAAAAGGCCTAGAAATTGGACCTCGTTGCGCCCAGTAAAACGGGTGCAATGTGAGCCAATTTTTGGGACCTGCGCCCCAATGACACCTGAAAGGCATCTGATCCAATCTGGTGGATGTAACAGATCCCATGGCGCTATTGGAAGAAGAGCAGGGGAGTTCTCTCTGGTGTTCTGGCCAATATTTATTCCTCAACATCACCAAAACAAAACAGATTATTTGATCATTATCTCATTGCTGCTTGTGTGAACTTTCTGTGGTCTGGCCATTTTTCAGGCATCCAGGACGGGTAACCAAAATAGGCGTTAGGCCCTTGCATACGTTAATCTGTTTTAGGACTCCCTTAAGAAATTGGCCTGCCCTGAGCAGAACAAGCTCCAGGCCTGCGCTGTTCAGTTTTTGCTGGCATGGATGCAGCCTAGCTAGGAGTAAGGTAAGTAAAACATGCTTTTTAATTTCGATGTAGAGCCAGCACATCTGAGGGCCGCTGCCTGACCACGATCAGCCCCCTCCAAATGTCCTCTATTGCCCTGGCACTCACCTGAGACCACTACCGGCAAGGCAGGTGGCCTGAAATTCAATCAAGCAGAAGGGCAAGCTGCCTGTGGGGGCAGCAGCTCGCCCAGATTATTTAGGTGAGGCCCAAGGCCCATCCCAGTTCAGGCATGCACTGGGGCCACATCATCACTGTTTGTGGGACCTTTCATAACCTCAGAACGTCCCAAAGCACTTTACAGCCAATGAAGTACTTTTGAAGTGTAGTCACCGTTGTAATGTAGAAAACGCAGCAGCCAATTTGCGCCACAGCAAGATCCCACAAACAACAATGAGATAATGACCAGATAATCAGTTTTTTTTTAGTGATGTTGAGGAATTGGCCTGGATACCAGGGAGAACTCCCTTGCTCTTCTTCCATGGGATCTATTACATCCACCTGAGAGGGCAGACGAGGCCTCGGTTTAACCTTTCAGCCAAAAGACGGCACCTCCAACAGTACAGCATTCCCTCAGTACTGCATTGGAGCGTCAGCTTAGATTATATACTCAAGTTCCTGTAGTGGGACTTGAACCAACAACCTTCTGACTCAGCAGCAGGAGTGCTACCCACCGAGCCCCAGTTGACACTTTATAAGCCTCACCGGACTCCCATATGCCCTGCGGGCCCTACATCTCTCAAAGACATGAGGAGTCCTTGGCCCCTTGGAAAACGAGGGCCAGCAGAGAGTGCGACGGAAGGGGAGATCTGTGGGAAATATGGCTATATCGCGTGTGAACAGGTGGGCCATCTGTAAGGGAAGCAGGATGTGTGGGGAGCACAGGGAAGATGAAGAGTATGTGTTTTTGGAATAAAACAAGAAAGGAAGACTTCAGAAATGCCATTCTTTGTGAACTGCAGTGTCATTTCTGCCCCCCAGTGAAAGAACAACATCTTGATCAGATCTGCTGAAATTTAGTACCAGTCACAGAATGTTCTGATCCATAATAATCAGCAGTAGAAGATCAGGGAGAGGATGTGAGTCAATCTTGAACAGCGTAGGATGTTGCAATAGGCACGTCAAAGGGATATTGGTGGCACAACAGGAACTGAATGTTCAGTGTGTCTGCGTGTTTCTGGTGCCAAGGCTGGGACCCTCACTAATCAGGTGGTCCCTTCGAGGGCTGTTCGTGGATGTCTTGCCCCTAACCCGCAGACTTAATGAGGTTAGCTAGATCATCCAGCACAATGAAAACTTGTTAAAGAGTCTCTCATCATTTAAACACAATGGAAACAGCGACAGGAACCGAATGAGAACACATTCTGCTCAGATGATAAGTAGCATCCGCTGCACAGGTTATTACAATTGTAAACAATTTTACAACACCAAGTTATAGTCCAGCAATTTTATTTTAAATTCACAAGCTTTCGGAGGCTACCTCCTTCCTCAGGTGAACGATGCGGAAATGAAGTCCTCGAAATGAAGTCGCATTTATAATTCACAGAACAATGCTGGTGATAACAGACAGTTTTTTCAACTGCCCGTTGCCAAGGCAATCAGTGTGCAGACAGACAGGTGTTACCTGCCAGGTCTCAGAATATACAAATCACCAAAAAAAACAACAAACAAAAAAAAAACAGAGATAGAGAGGTAGAAACATAGAAAAGACAGCAACTGACCCGTTATATTAAAAACAGATAACATTTGTTCGCTGGTGGGGTAACGTGTAGCGTGACATGAACCCAAGATCCCGGTTGAGGCCGTCCTCATGGGTGCGGAACTTGGCTATCAATTTCTGCTCGACGATTTTGCGTTGTCGTGTGTCTCGAAGGCCGCCTTGGAGTACGCTTACCCGAAGCGGCACCCGAGCACAACGCAACGCCATCAACGCTCTCAAGAACAACCGCAACATCGTCATCAAACCAGCGGACAAAGGAGGAGCCATAGTCATACAGAACAGAACGGACTATTGCAAAGAAGCATACCGACAACTGGACAACCAGGAACACTACAGACGGTTACCCGCAGACCCGACCAAAGAACACACCCACCAGCTCAACAAACTGATCAAGACCTTCGATCCAGACCTTCAAAGCATCCTACGCACTCTCATCCCACGTAATCCCCGCGTGGGAGACTTCTACTGCCTCCCAAAGATACACAAAGCCAACACACCCGGACGTCCTATCGTATCAGGCAACGGAACCCTGTGTGAGAACCTCTCTGGATACATCGAGGGCATCCTGAAACCCATCGTACAGGGAACCCCCAGCTTCTGTCGCGACACTACAGACTTCCTACAAAAACTCAGTACCCACGGACCAGTTGAACCAGGAACACTTCTCACCACGATGGACGTCTCGGCACTCTACACCAGTATCCCCCACGATGACGGCATCGCTGCGACAGCATCAATACTCAACACCAACAACAGCCAATCTCCGGACGCCATCCTACAACTCATCCGCTTCATCCTGGATCACAATGTCTTCACCTTCGATAACCAGTTCTTTACCCAAACACACGGAACAGCCATGGGGACCAAATTCGCACCCCAATACGCCAACATTTTCATGCACAAGTTCGAGCAGGACTTCTTCACTGCACAAGACCTCCAACCAACACTATACACCAGATACATCGACGACATTTTCTTTCTATGGACCCACGGCGAGGAATCACTGAAGAGACTACACGATAACATCAACAAGTTCCATCCCACCATCAAGCTCACCATGGACTACTCCTCAGAATCAGTTTCTTTCTTGGACACACGAATCTCCATCAAAGACGGGCACCTCAGCACCTCACTCTACCGCAAGCCCACGGACAACCTCACGATGCTCCACTTTTCCAGCTTCCACCCTAACCACGTCAAAGAGGCCATCCCCTATGGACAGGCCCTGCGAATACACAGGGTCTGCTCAGACGAGGAGGAACGCGATGGACACCTACAGACGCTGAAAGACGCCCTAGTAAGAACGGGATATGACGCTCGACTCATCGATCGACAGTTCCGACGGGCCACAGCAAAAAATCGCATAGACCTCCTCAGGAGACTAACACGGGACGCAACCAACAGAGTACCCTTTGTCGTCCAGTACTTCCCCGGAGCGGAGAAACTACGCCATGTTCTCCGCAGCCTTCAACATGTCATCAATGACGACGAACACCTCGCTATGGCCATCCCCACACCTCCACTACTCGCCTTTAAACAGCCACCCAACCTCAAACAGACCATCGTTCGCAGCAAATTACCCAGCTTTCAAGAGAACAGCGTACACGACACCACACAACCCTGCCGCGGTAACCTCTGCAAGACATGCCAGATCATCGACACAGATACCACCATCACACGAGAGGACACCACCCACCAGGTGCATGGTTCATACTCCTGTGACTCGGCCAACGTTGTCTACCTCATACGTTGCAGGAAAGGATGCCCCGGAGCATGGTACATTGGCGAGACCATGCAGACACTGCGACAACGGATGAACGGACACCGCGCAACAATCGCCAAACAGGAGGGTTCCCTCCCAGTCGGGGAACACTTCAGCAGTCAAGGACATTCAGCCACCGACCTTCGGGTAAGCGTACTCCAAGGCGGCCTTCGAGACACACGACAACGCAAAATCGTCGAGCAGAAATTGATAGCCAAGTTCCGCACCCATGAGGACGGCCTCAACCGGGATCTTGGGTTCATGTCACGCTACACGTTACCCCACCAGCGAACAAATGTTATCTGTTTTTAATATAACGGGTCAGTTGCTGTCTTTTCTATGTTTCTACCTCTCTATCTCTGTTTTTTTTTTGTTTGTTGTTTTTTTTGGTGATTTGTATATTCTGAGACCTGGCAGGTAACACCTGTCTGTCTGCACACTGATTGCCTTGGCAACGGGCAGTTGAAAAAACTGTCTGTTATCACCAGCATTGTTCTGTGAATTATAAATGCGACTTCATTTCGAGGACTTCATTTCCGCATCGTTCACCTGAGGAAGGAGGTAGCCTCCGAAAGCTTGTGAATTTAAAATAAAATTGCTGGACTATAACTTGGTGTTGTAAAATTGTTTACAATTGTCAACCCCAGTCCATCACCGGCATCTCCACATCAGGTTATTACAGACAGCTCCAGGTCTTTACTAGGTAAAGAGTGACCTCCAACTTTTCTCGTTACGAATGCAGGGAGTGATTGTCCGACAGAGAATCAAAAACAACAACTTGCATTTATATAGCGCCTTTAACGTAGTAAAATGCCTCAAGGCGCTTCACAGGAGCGATTATCAGACAAATTTGACTCCGAGCCACATAAGGAGACAGGTGACCAAAAGCTTGGTCAAAGAGGTAGGTTTTAAGGAGCATCTTAAAGGAGGAGAGAGGAAGAGAGGCTGAGAGGTTTAGGGAGGGAATTCCAGAGCTTAGGGCCTAGGCAGCTGAAGGTACTGCCGCCAATGGTGGGGCGATTAAAATCGGGGATCTGCAAGAGTTCAGAATTGGAGGAACGCAGAGATCTCGGAGTCTTGTAGGGCTGGAGGAGGTGACAGAGATAGGGAGGGGTGAGGCCATGGAGGGATTTGAGCACGAGGATGAGAATTTTAAATTCAAGGCATTGCTGGACCCGGAGTCAGTGTAGGTCAGCGAGCACAGGGACAATGAGTAGATCAGTAGTAAAGCTGAAGCGACACAGTTTCAAGTTGTGTCATAAGACAAACTCATGACATTTGAGCAGTTTATTGAGGTCACCTGCAACTGGAGATTTTTTCATAGAATTGTAGAATCATACAGCACAGAAGGAGGCCATTCGGCCCATCATGTCTGTGCCGGCTCTTTGAAAGAGCTATCCAATTAGTCCCACTCCCCTGCTCTTCCTCCATAGCCCTGCAAATTTCTCCCGTTCAAGTATTTATCCAATTCCCTTTTGAAAGTTACTATTCAATCTGCTTCCACCGCCCTTTCAGGCAGTTCGTTCCAGGTCATCACAACTCACTATGTAAAAAAAGGTCTCCTCATTTCCCCCCTGGATTTTTTGCCAGTTAACTTAAATCTGTGTCCTCCGGTTACTGACCCTCCTGCCAATGGAAACAGTTTCTCCCTATCTACTCGATCAAAACCCCATATAATTTTATTGCTCTAGGCGAACAATCCCAGCTTATCTAGCCTCTCCACAT
Organism: Heptranchias perlo; assembly: GCF_035084215.1. Classification (NCBI taxonomy): domain Eukaryota; kingdom Metazoa; phylum Chordata; class Chondrichthyes; order Hexanchiformes; family Hexanchidae; genus Heptranchias; species Heptranchias perlo. The sequence continues at coordinate 13,787,312 of NC_090361.1, forward strand.
AACTGAAGTCCCTCATCCCTGCTACCATTCTGGTAAATCACCACTGCACCCTCTCCTTACATTGAGAAACACAGGTGAAAGTGCAGGCATAGTGCAGGACTCCACCAAGCTTAAAAAGAGTATGCTGAGATACATCAGGAAGCAGTGATTAGATGGCATCAAGCATTGGTTTTAAAAGGCCTATCGATTGTTGAGGGGAAGACTGAAGGAGGTAAGGAGTCCCACAGTCTTGGGGTCGTGGGAAAGAATGAGTTAGGTTAGGAGACACTGTGATTAGTCTTAGGGCTGGATTTTCCTCCTTGATCCTGCCCCAAATTGGGTGGGAACGTGGTGCAAAATGAGTCATAGAGTCATAGAGTTATACAGCACGGATAGAGGCCCTTCGGCCCATCGTGTCCGCGCCGGCCATCAAGCCCAGTCTAATCTAATCCCATATTCCAGCATTTGGTCCGTAGCCTTGTATGCTATGGCATTTCAAGTGCTCATCCAAATGCTTCTTGAATGTTGTGAGGGTTCCTGCCTCCACAACCCTTTCAGGCAGTGAGTTCCAGACTCCAACCACCCTCTGGGTGAAAAAGTTCTTTCTCAAATCCCCTCTAAACCTCCCGCCTTTTACCTTGAATCTATGCCCCCTTGTTATAGAACCCTCAACGAAGGGAAAAAGCTCCTTAGTATCCATCCTATCTGTGCCCCTCATAATTTTGTACACCTCAATCATGTCCCCCCTCAGCCTCCTCTGCTCCAAGGAAAACAAACCCAATCTTCCCAGTCTCTCTTCATAGCTGAAGCGCTCCAGCCCTGGTAACATCCTGGTGAATCTCCTCTGCACCCTCTCCAAAGCGATCACATCCTTCCTGTAGTGCGGCGACCAGAACTGCACACAGTACTCCAGCTGTGGCCTAACCAGTGTTTTATACAGCTCCATCATAACCTCCTTGCTCTTATATTCTATGCCTCAGCTAATAAAGGCAAGTATCCCATATGCCTTCTTTACCACCTTATCTACCTGTTCCGCCGCCTTCAGGGATCTGTGAACTTGCACACCAAGATCCCTCTGACCCTCTGTCTTGCCTAGGGTCTTCCCATTCATTGTGTATTCCCTTGCCTTGTTAGTCCCTCCAAAGTGCATCACCTCGCACTTTTCCGGGTTAAATTCCATTTGCTACTGTTCCGCCCATCTGACCATAGGGGAATATAGGCCAGCGAGGCTGATCCCTTCATCACCACCCAACTTCAAGGTTCCCCCTCCCATCCCTGTTGGATAGGCTGCCTTCAACCCCTTCAACGTCCACTGCATGTAAACTCCAGCGAGGTGGCAGGGCCCAGCAAGCTGCCCGATATGTTGGATCATTGCGGGCCTTCCGGTCCCTTTAGGTTGGGCGATCTCCTGTCCTTTTTAAATCGCATCCGCCAACTTCAGTCTTGCTCCAACACTGCCAGAATTTTCCGGGCTTGCAATGGCGGATTCCCTCTTGGCGGAATGCCCCCGGAAGGCAGTAGCAGAACGATCTCCAAATTAGAGCCTTAGAAGTTGTGCAGAAGAACTCAATGTCAACTGAGTTGAATCTGTTGCCCAAAGGAGACCATGATGGTAGAACTCATCCGACAATGGGCTCAGATCTCACTCGGATCAAGGTCACCCTTTGGATCTGTGCCCACAGTTGTCTGTGATTTGATCGAAGTTTTCAAGATATCAAGGGGAACTGATTGGGCAGATAGAGAGAAACTATTTCCGCTGGTTGGGGAGTCTAGGACTAGGGCACATAGCTTAAAAATTAGAGCCAGGAGTTTCAGAACTGAAGTTAGGAAACACTTTTACAAGCAAAGGGTGGTAGAAGTTTGGAACTCTCTTCCGCAAACAGCGGTTGATGCTAGCTCAATTGTTAATTTAAATCTGAGATTGATAGATTTTTGTTAACCAAAGGTATTAGGTGATATGGAGCTAAAGCAGGTATATGGAGTTAGTCCACAGATCAGCCACTATCTCATTGAATAGCGGAACAGGCTCAAGGGGCTAAATGGCCTACTCCTGTTCCTATGTCTGGACGTTGTAGCTTCATGAGAGAAGCACAGACTTCTGAAACATTACCGAGGGGTCACAGTGAAGTAATGTTCCTGGACCTACAGATGAGGAGGCATGGGTACCCAACAGGCAACGGGCAGCGGCCAGTGGCCACCTATTGTGCCCTGTTCGGTGTGGCATCTTGGCGGTGATCCTCCTCTTCCTCCTCAGAGCAGAGGAACGGGTTTAGGTCTCAGGCAGACCCCATTAGATCCTGAGGCTCAGTGTACAAGATAAAACTTAAAGAGCACAGAATTACATAGAATGTAGAGCACACACAAGCCATTCAACCCAATTGGTCTATTAATGTGTTTATGCTCCACACGAGCCTCCTCCCACCCTACTTCATCTTACCCTATCACCACATCTATACGTTTCTCCCTCATGTGTTTATCGAGCTTCCCCTTAAATGCATCTATGCCAGTCGCCTCAACTACTCCATGTGGTAGTGAGTTCCACATTCTCACCACTCTCTGGGTAAAGGAGTTATAAAAATACTTCAAAAAAATCTTAAATTTACTTAAAGACCCGTTAAGAAAAATGAATGAAACTTCAAAAAATAATTAAAGACATTTTTTTAAAATTTACACATAGTTGAAAAAACATTAAGAAAAATTTAAATACTTCCCTTCAGGTTGCCCAGGATCTCTGCTGGCCTTCGTGATGGAGCCTGCCTCAAGTAGATGCCTTTCTTCCTGAGGTTTTTGCTACTGCTGGCAGCCACTGGGCAATACAAGAAGTAAATGCAGCCCTACGTGATACCCACTCACCCACCCACCCAGCGTTGAACCCATGCAGTGGGTGAGGATGCAATGGTTGAAGATAACTGCCCTTTACCTTAAGACAATCCAGTGCCCCCTACATGTTGACGTCTGAGACTCAGGTGGCAACAGCTTCCTTAACCTGCTAGCGCTCACTGTCCAGGCTCACACATGAAGAATGGCCACTTAGGCAAGGTATCAGAGGGTCATCCAGGCCTGTGGAACGGTTCCCAAGCATGAGGCAGAATCTACCAGAGAGGAAGGAAGAAAACTGGACAAAGGAGGGGTTTTGGTAGAGTAGATAAGGAGAAACTATTTCCACTGGCAGGAGGGTCGGTAACAAAAGGACACAAATTTAAAATAATTGGCAAAAAAGCCAGAGGGGAGATGAGGAGAATTTTTTTTGCTCAGAGAGGTGTTATGATCTGGAATGCACTGCCTGAAATGGTGGTGGAAGCAGATTCAATAATAACTTTCAAAAGGTAATTGGATAAATACTTAAAAAGGAAAAATTGGCAGGGCTATGGGAAAAGAGCAGGGGAGTGGGACTAATTGATAGTTCTTTCAGAGAGCCGGCACAGGCATGATGGGCTGAATGGCCTCCTTCCGCACTGTATGATTTTAAGGGACTCTTCCAGTCCCAGACAGGAGTGAATTGTGCCTTGTTATCTTATATGTACTGTGTGTGTGCAGGTGTTGACACTGAGACATAACGGACTGCAGTGGTTCAAGAAGGCGGCTCACCATCACCTTCTCAAGGGCAATTAGTGATGGGCAATAAATGCTGGCCTTGCCAGTGACGTCCACATCCCATGATCGAATAAGAAAAAAACAAGGTGTATAATGCCAGTCCGTAGTGAACTTTACTTGTGCAGAAGTTAGTCTTTTAAACCATTCCCTTTTCAGACTTGACATGATCTGCTGGTCAAGGTGTCAGCCTTGGCTCAATGGGTAGCACTCTGACCTCTGAGTGAGAAGGTTGTGGGGTCAAGTCCCACTCCAGAGTCTTGAGCACATAATCCAGGCTGACACTCCAGTGTAGCACTGGGGAAGTGCCGTACTGTCGAAGATGCCGTCTTTCGAATGAGATGTTAAACCGAGGCCCTGTCCGCCCTCTCAGGTGGATGTAAATGATTCCATAGTACTATTTGAACAAGAACAGGGGAGTTTTTCTGGTGCCCCTTAACCAACATCACTGAAAATCAGATTATTTGGTCATTATCATGCTGCTGTTTGTGGGATCTTGCTGTGCGCAAATTGACAGCTGTGTTTCCTACATCACAACAATGACTACACTTCAAAGGTACTTCAGTGGCTATAAAGCACTTTGGGACGTCCTGAAGCCATGAAAGGCGCTATGGAAATACAAGTCCTTTCTTTCTTTAATGCTAGGGCTGAGTCAGATGGTGCTAACTGTTAGATTCCTGTTTCAGTCATCAATATGTCCAAACAAAGTTTTATTCTTCAGGAAAACCTTTTGACAAGTTATCTGAAAATGAGAAGGAGTAGTAGATTTTAACTGGCAGTCAACACAAGTCTACTATGCTATGACAGGCTTCATAGTCAGCATGTAAACATAATCTTGTGTTCAAGCATATTGTGTGGAAGTGTTGAGGAGTGTCGGTGTATCAGTGAATTATCCGCTTCAGGCTTTGAAAGTTTTTTTTTTAAATTTGCAAATACTCCTATCTTCATGCTATGCTTCCATAATATCCTGTCAAACTCAGATTCATCACTGTCAGGCTATGTCAGATAAGCATCTTACACAAGGCTTTCTCCTGCATCTCCTGTATGAGTGGGAGCTTGGAAAGGCAGTGGTATCAGTCAGTGATCTTGACCTGTTGCAAATGTGACTTCTGAATGGCTTCAATCTGGACTGGATTCAGAAACCATAAGGTTCCTCTGAAATCAATCCCAAAGATAAGAACAATAAAGACTATTGCAATAATTATATAATAATTATAAGATGATTTGGATACAGATCCTTCATCAGAACTAAAATGAAGACGGTCCCCCCCCACCTTTAAAAGATCGTAATTATAAAAATAATCCATATTATTGTTTGATTGAGAGGAATACTGGGAGTATCCAGGATGCAAAGAATCAAGAATGATATAATAAGAACATGGCTTGGACAAGAAACAACACTTCTACAGGAGTTCCAAGAGGAACGACTGCGATGGTTTGGGCAAGTTTCAAGAATGGAAACAGCTAGAATATCTTTCACGGCCCTGCACACAGAGGGACATGGAACAAGAAGTCCAGGAAAACCAATGAAAGTGCTGGATGGACAACATCAAGAGCGACTGGTCACAGAAAGGGATACGGATGGCTAGTTCAGAAGCGACAAGAGCGGAGTGAATTTCTCGGCACAAAAGGCATCAAGGGGTATGGGGAGAGCGCGGGAATAAGGTATTGAGATAAGGGATCAGCCATGATCATATTGAATGGTGGAGCAGGCTCGAAGGGCTGAATGGCCTACTCCTGCTCCTATTTTCTATGCTTCTATGTTTCTAACTCTTTCGGCCCTTTCATCACTGCTGAGCTGACGGACGGGAATTTAGTTGTTAGTAGTAGTCACGGGGCTGGGAGAATTTTATTTCATCGAAGTATTTGAACTCTGCTGTACTTTTTGCTCGCAGTCCATTAGACGTTGCTCGTTCCCTCTGAGCAGCAGAAAGGATTTGCCTGCACAAGGGGATCTCAGGGCTCAAAAGGTTAATGAAATGGCAGCGGAATTGACAGATTTTATTTTATTTCAATTAAAACCAGATCTAATCACCGTCTGGTTTTCAGATCCTGCATGCCCGGGCTCAGCAAACTAACCAGTATTGTTGTTGACGGTAAATGCTTTCAAAGACCACAGAGGATAAGAAATGTATTTGAGCAAGTTCTCTGTGCTACTCTACGCTTGGAATAGAATTGATTTTTTTGGGTGGTGGGGGGGATGAAGGATCGTTCTTCCATTAGTGAATAAAGGGTACCTCACCGTTAGTACTCAAGTCTGGTCAGAGAGGACAGGCAAAAAATAACAAAGAAAAACAAGCCAATTAAATTCTGTGACTATCAACCTCTTAAAACCACTAATCAGCGGAAATTGCATTTGAATTGAACCCTGAAATATTACTGGAGAGACAGGTTGACAACTCCAGGCGAGAGCTTTTGTCAGCCTGCATTTCAACATCTGACAACAAGGTCAATTAAGTGATGGGAAGCTAAAGCCTGCCTCGATCTCTCGGATCAATGTGCAGCCTTAATTTTGCGAAGTTAAAGTGATGAAGTCAAACAAACAAGAAAAGTACAAAGCAATAAAGAGAAAATTTCACAATGAATGGCACATATCCTGACTAATATAATGGTCTGGACTTTTACATGCTTCTTGAATGTGTCTTCTGTCATCATAAGGCTAAGGTACAATGAGTGAAGCATCAGTGCACTAAAAACACAAATATACTAATGCTAAACAAGTGCTAGACACAGCTAGCTGCCCATCCGGTCCCATTATATTGAATCTCAATGAACCATACTCTTTCCTATTCATTCCCATTGTATAAGAATCCTCATGAATCAAACCCCTTCCTGTTCACTTCCATTGCATGAAATTCCAATAGCTAACTCCTTCCCGATCAGTTGCAATTCACCAAACCCTTTCTCACCACTTCCACTGTGCAAACCTTTCCTATTCAATTCCATTGTCTGAAATTCCAATATTCCCAACTTCTTTTTGTTGGCTTCCATTACATAGAATTCCAATGGACTAAGCCCCTTCTCATTGACTTCCATTCTATGAATTAAAATATGCCAACCTTCTCCCTGTCCACTTCCATTGGACAGAATCCCAAGAGTCAAATCCCATTCCATTTATTTCAAGTTATGCCTGTTGAATATGGGTCTTAGTGAACACAACCTTTTCCTATTAACTTCCATTGAGTCAAATACGAACAGAGCAAACTCATTTCCATTTAGTCCCATTGTACAGAATTCCAGTGGATCATATCCATTCCCATTGACTTCTAGGGGACAGAATTGCAAACCCCTTACCATTCAACCCTGCTGCTTCCAATCACTATAGGCAAAACCTGAATAAGGGAACCAATGGGTAAAACTCCTTCACTTTGATTCCGTAGAATTCCAATTAACTCTTTCAATTCACTCAGATTTTAGAAAATCCCAAAGAACAATAAACAAACCTTCTTTCCACTCGATCATTTAGGAATTCTCATCCAACACCAGGCTCAATGTAAACTCACTTGAAAGGAAAATATATTTCTAATTGTATTGAGGTTAGTTCCCAAGAATATTCTGGACATTCAAGTCAATGGTCAGCAAATCAATCCCAATTCACCATCAAAGGTCACTCGGAGACAGCAGCAGTTTGACCTCTATTCAATTTAGGAAGTTTCAGATTATTGCTCAGTGCTTCTATTCTGTTTAATTCAATAGAATCTCTGAAGGATTCATTAAATGGTGTGGTACTAAGGTTTATAGCTAGGTTATTTAGTCTCCATTAATCTTTAACAAAGTAAAACATTTCCTGACAATGGAGGGAGCTGTTCCATAGCACATCGCCATAATATATAACACTCAATGCTCAATAAAGGGACATTTCATTCTGCATATTAATCAATATACAGCCAATCTATTTTACATACCAATCCATACTCAGCCGGCAGACAATCCCTTCTACATAATAATCAATAAAAGGCCTGTCATTTTTACACAATAATCGTTATTCAATATAAAACAATCACATATACATACGAATCAATAATCGATGTTTCCACAAAAACAATAATAAACATAGAGTTAATCTCTTCTATATAATAATCAATAATCAATTTACAGCCAATCCTTTCTATACTTAATCAATCAATACTTAATCTACAGCCAATCCCTTCTAAGTAATAATCAATAAACAAGGCACAGCCAAATCTCTCTATATGATCATTCATACTCAATACACAGCCAATTCCTTCTCATAACAATCAATTCCCAGTTGCAGCCACTCTCTTTTACATAACAATAGAGTTACATAGAATTTACAGCACAGATTCAGGCCATTCGGCCCAACTGGTCTATGCCGGTGTTTATGCTCCACACGAGCCTCCTCCCACTCTACTTCATCTAACCCTATCAACATATCCTTCTATTCCTTTCTCCCTCATGTACTTATCTAGCTTCCCCTTAAATGTATTCATGCTATTTGCCTCAAATACCCCGTCTGGTAGAAAATTCTACATTCAAACCACTCTATGGGTAAAGAAGTTTTTCCTGAATTCCTTATTGGATTTATTAGTGACTATCTTATATTTATGACCCTTGTTTTGGTCTCCCCATAAGTGGAAACATCTTCTCTACATCTACCCTATCGAACCCCTTCGTAATTTTAAAGACCTCTATTAGGTCGCCCCTCAGCCGTCTCTTTTCTAGAGAAAAGAGCCCCAGCCTGTTCAGTCTTTCCTGATAGTTATAACCTCTCAGCTCTGGTATCATCCTTGCAAATCTTTTTTTGCATCTTCTCCAGTGCCTCTATATCCTTTTTCTATTGTAAAAACAAAAGAAATAGGAGCAGGAGTAGGCCATATGGCCCTTCGAGTCTGTTCCGTCATTCAATAAGATCATGGCTGATTTTCGACCTCAACTCCACTTTCCCGCCCTATCCCCTTGATTCCCTTAGTGTCCAAATATCCATTGATCTGAGACTTTAATACACTGAACGACTGAACATCCACAACCCTCTGGGGTTGAGAATTCCAAAGATTCACATATGGAGACCAGAAGAACTGTGTACAGTAGTCTGAGTGTAGTCTAACCAAGGTTCTATATAAGTTTAAAATAACTTCTCTGCTTTTCAATTCTATTCGTCTAGAAATGAACGCCAGTGCTTTGTTTGCAGTTTTTATGGCCTGGTTAATCTGTGTTGCTACTTTTAATGATTTGTGTATCTGTACCCCTTGAACCCTTTGCTCCTCGATCCCATTTAGACTCACACTTTCCAAGGACTATATGGTCTCCTTTCTCCTGCTGCAAAAATGCACCACCTCACACTTATGTCACACTTATGGAATGGTCCTTGTTGCCTGGAAGGTAGCAAATGTAACCCCACTATTCAAGAAAGGAGGGAGAGAGAAAATAGGGAACTACTGGCCAGTTAGCCTGACATCGGTCATCGGGAAAATGCTGGAATCCATTATTAAGGATGGAGTAACAAGGCACTTAGAAAATCAGAATATGATTAGGCAGAGTCAACACGGTTTTATGAAAGGGAAATCGTGTTTGACAAATTTATTTGAGTTTTTTGAGGATGTAACTAGCAGGGAAGATAAAGGGGAACCAGTGGATGTAGCATATTTGGATTTTCAAAAGGTATCCTGGGCCAGGCCCACATCACTCCTACCACTCTGCTGGATGACGGTTTGGAGGACATGTGTGAAGCCTTGTAAGGCCAGTGCTAGCATTTAAGGCGGCAGAAAGTTGCTTACCCTGAGTCCAAATGGCCACTGTCAGGGCCTCAATGGACTCATTGGTGAGTCGTGCTTGAAGCTCGATGGAGGCTAGCAGACGTTTCCGCAATTACCCGCGACACTATCTCAGAGATGCCCTCACATCCCTGTGACAGTATCTCAGAGATCCCCACCATTCCACTCATGCAGGAGTTGGACTCCTCCGTCCTCTGCGTGATTGTGGAGGGTGCACGTGGCACCTGTTCCAGCACCTCGCAAATGTGCTGCTGCCCCTCGATCATTCTCCTTTTCATGGATGCCCCCCAGGGTTCAGCATCTGTGCCCAGCTGAGCAGAGCCTGGAGAAGAATGCTCCCACTGACCCGGACTCTCCACAGCTGCCCCTGCCACCAGTGTCTGCTCGTGCTCACATGTGTGTGATGACTCACCATGTGCAACCCCAACTAAGTGAGGACGGGGACCCACCAAGGTGTGTGTATCTGCGCTGGTGGATGGCTCACTCAGATGTGACGGTGCCCCCTCAGAGGCCGGCAGGTCCTCTGAGGAATCGCCCTCCGCCGTCACGGCAGTCGCTGAAGGCCCTGTGAGAGAACAGAAGGCAATATTAAGCATGATGACAGATGTTGAGGTGCTGAAGATAACAAGGCCTGTTTCCGTACAGTTTTGGCCTCCTTATCTAAGGAATGTTATACTTGCCTTGGAGGCGGTGCAATGAAGGTTCACTAAATTAATTCCTGGGATGAGAGGGTTTTCCAATGAAGAGAGGTTGAGTAGAATGGGCCTATACTCTCTGGAGTTTAGAAGAACAGCTAGAGGGTCTAGAACTAGGGGACATAATTGCAGGATAAGGGGTCGGCCATTCAAGACTGAGATGAGGAGGAATTTCTTCACGCAAAAGGTTGTGAATCTTTGGAATTCTCCACCCTAGAGGGTTGTGGATGTTGAGTCATTGAATATATTCAAGGCTGAGATGGATAGATTTTTGGACTCCAGGGGAATCAAGGGATATGGGGATCGGGCGGGAAAGTACAGTTGAGGTCGAAGATCAGCCATGACCTGATTGAATGGCGGAGCAGGCTCGAGGGGCCGTATGGCCCACTCCTGCTCCTATTTCTTTTGTTCTTATGTTCTTATGTTGAAATTCATTTGCCATTTATATGCTCATTCTGCAAGTTTATTAATGTCTTCTTGTATTTTGTCACAGTCTTCCTCAGTATTAACTATAACCCCCAATTTGTTGTCATCTGCAAGTTTTGAAATTGTACTTCCAATTTCCAAGTCCAAATTATGTAAATAGTGAACAACAGTGGTCCCCGCACTGATCCCAGCACCACTTCCCACTTTCCGCCAGTCTGAGTAAATACCTTTAACCTCTGTTCTCCGTTTTCTGTTTTAATCAATAAAGAGTCAAACCCCTCTACCCAACAGTCAGTAATCAGTACAAACAATTCCTCCTCCATAAAAATCAATATCCAATATACAGCCACTCTGTTCTTCATATTGATCAGTAATAAATAAACAGCCAATCCATCCTACATAAGCAATCATCAATGAATTTTTTACATAATAATCAATAAATGCTGGCCTTGCCAGCGACGCCCACATCCCGTGAACGAATAAAAAAAAAACACAATACACAACCAATCCATTCTATGTAATAATGAATAACATACAGTCAAATCTCTCTACATATTAATAAATATACTGTCAATCTCTTCTGAATTAGAATCAAAAATTCAATTTAATTCAAACTTTCCTGCATAATCGATGATGTCCACTGAATCCCGTCCAAAGGACAATCAATAACTCAATGTACACAGACCAAGGAGTCGAAGACATGAGCCAGTCAAAGGGTGCCACAAAACTCCAGGGCGCAATGAAAGTGAAGGCCGACGCTGGTCGGCTGAGGTTTTTTTTTTATTCGTTCACAGGATGTGGGCGTCGCTGGCGAGGCCAGCATTTATTGCCCATCCCTAATTGCCCTCGAGAAGGTGATGGTGAGCCGCCTTCTTGAACCACTGCAGTCCGTGTGGTGACGGTTCTCCCACAGTGCTGTTAGGAAGGGAGTTCCAGGATTTTGACCCAGCAACAATGAAGGAACGGCGATATATTTCCAAGTCGGGATGGTGTGTGACTTGGAGGGGAACGTGCAGGTGGTGTTGTTCCCATGTGCCTGCTGCTCTTGTCCTTCTAGGTGGTAGAGGTCGCGGGTTTGGGAGGTGCTGTCGAAGAAGCCTTGGCGAGTTGCTGCATTGCATCCTGTGGATGGTGCACACTGCAGCCACAGTGCGCCGGTGGTGAAGGGAGTGAATGTTTAGGGTGGTGGATGGGGTGCCAATCAAGCGGGCTGCTTTATCTTGGATGGTGTCGAGCTTCTTGAGTGTTGTTGGAGCTGCACTCATCCAGGCAAGTGGAGAGTATTCCATCACACTCCTGACTTGTGCCTTGTAGATGGTGGAAAGGCTTTGGGGAGTCAGGAGGTGAGTCACTCGCCGCAGAATACCCAGCCTCTGACCTGCTCTCGCAGCCACAGTATTTATATGGCTGGTCCAGTTAAGTTTCTGGTCAATGGTGACCCCCAGGATGTTGATGGTGGGGGATTCGGCGATGGTAATGCCGTTGAATATCAAGGGGAGGTGGTTAGACTCTCTCTTGTTGGAGATGGTCATTGCCTGGCACTTATCTGGCGCAAATGTTACTTGCCACTTATGAGCCCAAGCCTGGATGTTGTCCAGGTCTTGCTGCATGTGGGCTCGGACTGCTTCATTATCTGAGGGGTTGCGAATGGAACTGAACACTGTGCAGTCATCAGCGAACATCCCCATTTCTGACCTTATGATGGAGGGAAGGTCATTGATGAAGCAGCTGAAGATGGTTGGGCCTAGGACACTGCCCTGAGGAACTCCTGCAGCAATGCCCTGGGGCTGAGATGATTGGCCTCCAACAACCACTACCATCTTCCTTTGTGCTAGGTATGACTCCAGCCACTGGAGAGTTTTCCCCCTGATTCCCATTGACTTCAATTTTACTAGGGCTCCTTGGTGCCACACTCGGTCAAATGCTGCCTTGATGTCAAGGGCAGTCACTCTCACCTCACCTCTGGAATTCAGCTCTTTTGTCCATGTTTGGACCAAGGCTGTAATGAGGTCTGGAGCTGAGTGGTCCTGGCGGAACCCAAACTGAGCATCGGTGAGCAGGTTATTGGTGAGTAAGTGCCGCTTGATAGCACTGTCGACGACACCTTCCATCACTTTGCTGATGATTGAGAGTAGACTGATGGGGCGGTAATTGGCCAGATTGGATTTGGTAGAATCCCATCAGCCGGCCCCACTGGCCTATCTCACCCGCTCGATGGGGAGGTGGAGCATGAGGGTGCCCAATCGGACCTGAAAGATGGTGAATTCTGCCTGGGCAGGGTGAAGCCAGAGAAAACTCGGGTGGAACTCGTCCACGTGTAGTTTTATCGAATTATTTTTGAAAAAGTAGACAGCTCTTTCACAGAACTGGCACAGGCACGATGGGCCAAATGGCCTCCTTCTGTGCTGTAAGATTCTACATGATAATTAAAACCAAGCAGACAACTCCGACATAATAATCAATACTCAATACACAGCCAACCCCTTCTAAATAACAATTAATACACAGCCAATCCCTTCTACATAATAACCCATAACCAGCATGCAGTAAATATCTTTGACGTAATACAATCAATCTCATCTGCATAATAATTAGTACACAATAAACAGCCAATTCTCTCTACATAGTGATCAATACTCAGCATATAGCCACTCAATTGTACATAATAATTAACATTCAATCAATATCCAGTCACTTCTACATAATAATCAATACAGAACCAATCCTTTCTATATAGAAATCAATATTCAACATCTAGTTTCCCACATGATAACCATTACTTAATATATTGCCAATCCATTCTACCTAATAATAATCAACATGCAATAAATAGCCGATCCTTTCTATGTGATCAATAGTCAATATACAGTGAATTCTCTTTTACATAATAAACAGTCAATTCCTTCTACATAGTAGTAACAATATATAACCAATCCTTTCCACATAATAATCAATACTCAGTAAATAAACACCAATCCATCCTACATAAGCAATTATCAATGAATCCCTTCTAGATAATAATCAATGCATAATTATAGGGAGAGGTTGGATAGACTGAGACTTTTTTCCCTGGAGAGTAGGAGGTTTAGGGGTGATCTTATAGAAGTCTATAAAATAATGAGGGGCATAGATAAGGTCGATAGTCAAAATCTTTTCCCAAAGGTAGGGGAGTCTATAACGAGGGGGCATAGATTTAAGGTGAGAGGGGAGAGATACAAAAGGGTCCAGAGGGGCAATTTTTTCATTCAAAGGGTGGTGAGTGTCTGGAACGAGCTGCCAGAGGCAGTAGTAGAGGCGAGTACAATTTTGTCTTTTAAAAAGCATTTGGACAGTTACATGGGTAAGATGGGTATAGAGGGATATGGGCCAAGTGCAGGCAATTGGGACTAGCTTAGTGGTATAAACTGGGCGACATGGACATGTTGGGCTGAAGGGCCTGTTTCCATGTTGTAAACTTCTATGATTCTATGATTCATCAAACACAACCAATCCCTTTTACAATAATTAATACTTAATAAACAGACAATTCTTTCTGCGTAATAATAATTGTCATTACGCAGTAATTCCATTCTCCATAATAATCAATATTCATAAAACAGCCAATCCCTTCCACATAATAATCAAGACTTAGTACACACACTGTAATACATACAATATAAAAAATAATCACTAATTTGCAGATCGATAAGGATAATTAGAGACTAACTGGAGATTTATTTTCATTGCTGTTTGTGGGAGCTTGCTGTGCGCAAAATTGGCTGCCATGTTTGCCTACATAACAACAGTGACTACACTTCAAAAAGTAATTACTTGTTTGTGAAGCGTATCAGGACATTCTGAGGATGCGAAAGGCGTTATAGAGTTGAAAGACTTTCTTTTACCTTCGGAGCATGTTCACAATGTATTAGAGTTGCATCAGTGCTGGGAATGTATGGCCAACAACTCAAGAAAAAAACCGAGGGACAACCTCTGAAACTCAGTAGGGAAAAGCATGAGGAAGCACAGCAGTTTAATAATACTGAAGGCAAACTAGAGGGAGGCACAGGAAGCTGGGATAGAGCACAAAGGGATCAAGCAACTTAGATTTCCAAGCAAGTTGCGGCCAATCATGACTTCAACTAGGAGCTGAAGATCTAAACCTTCGATTGCATTTGTTGGGAATATTGGGCTGAATCTTGCTTACGTCGTTAGTTAGATTTTTCCTGCACCCTTCAGCGTGAATTTTTCTTGCGCTATAACTTGCTGGAAGAGCGAGCTTTTAATGGCGTGGCGAGGGCATGAAGCATCTGGGACCTTAGTGAATGGCTGGACCAACAGTGTATCTCCTTAACCAAAGAGACTTAAGGATTGGTAAAGAAACAGAGGAACGATGGAGGTGGGTGAATTAGAGTCAAATCGGGTACAGAAAGATAAATAAAGAGAGAGAACGAAATAGTGGATTAAGAGAGAGAGAAAATAGAGACCGAAAGATAAAGTAAGAAAATGATATAAAAATTTAAAATTTGACATTTTTAAAATCTCCAACAACAAATTACTAAATATAAAAATTGGGACTCAATAGTTTAATTTTTTTATTATTCATTCATGGGATGTGGGCTTCGCTGGCGAGGCCGGCATTTATTGCCCATCCGTAATTGCCCTTGAGAAGGTGGTGGTGAGCCGTCTTCTTGAACCGCTGCAGTCCGTGTGGTGACGGTTCTCCTGCAGTGCTGTTAGGAAGGGAGTTCCTGGATTTTGACCCAGCGACGATGAAGGAACGGCGATATATTTCCAAGTCAGGATGGTGTGTGATTTGGAGGGGAACATGCAGGTGGTGGTGTTCCCATTGTAGAGGTCGCGGGTTTGGGAGGTGCTGTCGAAGAAGCCTTGGTGAGTTGCTGCAGTGCATCTTATAGATGGTACACACTGCAGCCATGGTGCGCCGGTGGTGGAGGGAGTGAATGTTTAAGGTGGTGGATGGGGTGCCAATCAAGCAGGCTGCTTTGTCCTGGATGGTGTTGAGCTTCTTGAGTGTTGTTGGAGCTGCACTCATCCAGGCAAGTGGAGAGTATTCCATCACACTCCTGACTTGTGCCTTGTAGATGGTGGAAAGGCTTTGGGGAGTCAGGAGATGAGTCACTCGCCGCAGAATACCCAGCCTCTGACCGGCTTTTGTAGCCTCAATATTTATGTGGCTGGTCCAGTTAAGTTTCTGGTCAATGGTGACTCCCAGGATGGTGGGGATTCGGCAATGGTAATGCCGTTGAATGCCAAGAGGAAGTGGTTAGACTCTCTCTTGTTGGAGATGGTCACTGCCTGGCACTTGTCTGGCACGAATGTTACTTGCCACTTATCAGCCCAAGCTATCCATGTTTGGACCAAGGCTGTAACGAGGTCTGGAGCCAAGTGGTCCTGGCGGAACCCAAACTGAGCATCGGTGAGCAGATTATTGGTGAGTAAGTGTCGCTTGATAGCACTGTCGATGACACCTTCCATCACTTTGCTGATGATTGAGAGTAGACTGATGGGGTGGTAATTGACCGGATTGGATTTGTCCTGCTTTTTGTGGACAGGACATACCTGGGCAATTTTCCACCGGGTAGATGCCAGTGTTGTAACTGTACTGGAACAGCTTGGCTAGAGGTGCTGCTAGTTCTGGAGCACAAGTCTTCAGCACTACAGCCGGGATGTTGTCAGGGCCCATAGCCTTTGTTGTTCCCTTTCTGGGTCAGAGAGGTTGATTGGCAGTCATTAACAATTAGCACATAATTAAAAGGGTACTTACACTCTTAATTACCAGACTTAACTTTCTGTGGTGAATTTAATGGGCAAATAATGTGCAAATCCTGCAAGTTCTTCAAAATAACAGGGAGGCTCAGGGCGAGATGCCGATTGTGCGAAGCAAAGAGTGGAGCGACATAAATTGACCAGCAAGTTCTGGTGATTCGCAACTCATGGCGTATCTCTTAATCTCCTGAATTCGCTGGCCGATTTGCACATTAATAACAGCGTGCCTCATTATCAGGCCATAATTTTTCCAGCAAGATCCAGCCCATTATTGAGAACTTCACCTGCTAATTGTATGTCCTGCGCAACTGGGATCTGCGATGTTACTTGTTGCTGTGTACCCAGTGGCAAGTTTCTGTGCAAACAACTTTCAGTCCCCCACATCACTCAAGTAGACTCTCCACCTCATCTGACCACATTCCATTATTGCGTGCACGGGGAAGTGACTCCACAATGGTGCTGCTGTTCTAACAGCCTCAGTTTGAAGGTCAGCCCAATAAGATCTGTCTCTCCATAGCACTCATGAGGTGGACCTCTGCCCTTTGCCAGTTGGCATCTCATCAATGCTCAGAACTGCTATCCATTTCTCACCAATGCTCAATGCCTCACTCTATGCTTCATCTTCAATATCACTATGAACTTCCCCCATAGAGTATGGGACCTCCTCCAAGTGTAGAGGTGATGGTGACTGGTACTCAGCTGAATGATGTTCTTGGGTTTTTCTCACTCTGTGAATACAGCAGATGGAACATTATGAGTAGAAAAGCACACTTATCCATTTGGGTATTGTTCTGTAATTGCTTGCACTAATATGCACAATCAATGATCACCGAGATGCAAAATATATGATTATTGTTTATAATTCAAAGTCTTGCACATCCATTGAGCATCAGAAAGTGTATATCAGACTTCAAAGTGTCACATACAAAGGCGTCATACTTGAAAAGCATCACGCATGTATAGTGTCTAGAACAATTAACTGCTTTGCTCCAAATAATCACAATTTGTCAAGTTAACCATGTTGATTCATTCAAATACAAAATAATTTAGAACTGCCGGCATGGACTCGATGGGCCGGATGGCCTCCTTCCATGCTGTAACCTTTCTATGATTCATCACAAGCCTGTAGTCTGGTAGGAAAAGCAACCAATCAAGAACCAGCAACCCACACAAACCCAACCAATAAAATCGCTCATTGTTTTCCCAAAGCCACCAATCAGAAACCAGCAGCTGCCACAAGCCAGATTGTCCACAGAATTCTTTCAAACTGCTTTCAACTGCTATTTCCCTTCCTCACTTCAGGTCAGCACATGTCAGGTAAAAAGAACTTTTATAACATAAAAATACTTTTAAAAATTACATAGTTCCAAACAAAAGTCACTAATCCCAATGATAAAATTAGTTCAATGTTAGAAGTACCTGCTAGATATTTTCCTTGACAGGTCTGACCCTTTATCTGAAGCTTGGAATACAAGTTAAGCTTCAATGGGAAGCAGAATAGGAACTTTCACCACAGCCTGGGTACCGGGCATTTCAAGTCCTGTTGACAGATTCTGTCTGCACATGAGAGAGATTCTGTGAGTATAAGAGAGAGGTGGAGTTGGGAGCCTTTATCCTGCAAATCCAGAGCGAGCTACATCAAATAACAACCTGGCTGAAAATTTAACAAAGAACAACTATGAGACGCGAACATTGAAAAGAAATCAAACAATGAAAAGATTTGGTTGTTTTCCAGGTTTTAAGGTTTCAGCTTTGGCTCAGTGGTAACACTCTCGCCTCTGATTTAGAAGGTTGTGGGTTCAAGACCCAGCCAGAGACTTGAGTACAAAATCAAGGCTGCCCTATCAAGTCGATGTAAAAGATCCCACGGCACTATTTAAAGTAGAGCTGGGGAGTTCTCCCTGGTGTCCTGACCAATATTTATCCCTCAACCAACACCTGAAACAGATTATCTGCTCATTTATTTCATTGCTGTTTGTGGGATCTTGCTGTGCGCAAATTGGCTGCCATATTCCCTACATTACAACAGTGACTGCACTTCAAAAGTATTTCATTGGCTGTAAAGCACTTTGGGACATCCTGAGGTCGTGAAAGGCATTATATCAATGCAATTTCTTTCTTTATAGATTTTAGCCCATTAAATAAAAATTCAGAGTTTATGGTTTTGTTTGGGATGTGATTTATTTCATGTTGGCGAGGGGTGCTGATGTTTGTGATGGAGTTAGAGGGGGATGTTTCTAAAGTACTTTAGGTATTGTTGTCAGAGTCAGTCAGCCAGGCCAGACTATGTCAAATGTCCAGCTGTTTAAGGTATTGGTCATTGGAGATGCAATGATAGAAAAAACACTCCCTGGTAGGCACTACAAGCAAATACAGCTTTAGTAAGAACTGCTGGAAATAAGGGGGAGCAAAAGCATACTCTATGGTCATGTAAATAACTGAGAATATTAAGTTGTCAGTCCTGTCCAAAGCTCAGCCCTGTTTCCTTTTATAGATATATTGTACACTTCCAAAGTTACCGATGCTCCTAACACAGCAATTTTACTTTGAATGCTTTGTCCATTTATATACATACCTCTCAAATCTGGTGCCAGTGTTGGCACTCCACAGCACTATTACCAGATTCTAGTACTTTTATACCAGTTCAGTAGCTTATTAGTTGCTTGAGAAATGCTAAAGGTTTGTTACAAGTTTGTTCCGGGTTTGTTACAGGTTTGTTACAAGTTTGTTGCAAATTCATCACAAGTTTGTTACAGGTTTGTTACAGGTTTGTTACAGGTTTGTTATAGGTTTGTTACTGGTTTGTTACAAGTTTGTTAAAGGTTTGTTACAGGTTTGTGACAGATTTGGGACAGGTTTGTTACAAGTTTGTTACATGTATGTTACAAATTTATTACAAGTTTGTTGCAAGGTTGTCACAAATTAATTATAGGTTTGTTACAAGTTTGTTGCAAGTTTGTGACAGGCTTGTTACAGGTTTGTTACAAGTTTGTGACATTTGATACAGGTTTGTTATCCATTTGTTGCAGATTTGTGACAGGTGTGTGATAAGTTTGTTTTCTGGGTACGGTAGCATAGTGGTTATGTTACTGGGCTAAGTAATCCAGAGGCCTGGACTAAATTCAGAGTCATGAGTTCAAATCCCGCCACGGCAGCTGGCGAATTTAAATTCAATTAATTAATTAAATTCAATTAATTAAAATAAAAATCTGGAATTAAAATACTAGTATCAGTAATGATGGCCATGAAACTACCGGATTGTCGTAAAAACCCATCTGGTTCACTAATGTCCTTTAGGGAAGGAAGCCTGCCGCCCTTACCCGGTCTGGCCTATATGTGACTCCAGACCCACAGCAATGTGGTTGATTCTTAATTGCCCTCTGAAATGGCCCAGCAAGCCACTCAGTTGTAAAATCTCGCTACGAAAAGTCATAAGAATAAAACCGGACGGACCACCCGGCATCGGACCACTAGGCACCGGACACGACAACGGCAAAACACCAAGCCCAGTCGACCCTGCAAGGTCCTCCTTACTAACATCTGGGGACTTGTGCCAAAATTGGGAGAGCTGTCCCACAGACTAGTCAAGCAACAGCCTGACATAGCCATACTCACAGAATCATATCTTTCAGCCAACGTCCCAGACTCTTCCATCACCATCCCTGGGTATGTCCTGTCCCACCGGCAGGACAGACCCACCAGAGGTGGCGGTACAGTGATATACAGTCAGGAGGGAGTGGCCCTGGGAGTCCTCAACATTGACTCTGGACCCCATGAAATCTCATGGCATCAGGTCAAACATGGGCAAGGAAACCTCCTGCTGATTACCACCTACCGTCCTCCCTCAGCTGATGAATCAGTCCTCCTCCATGTTGAACACCACTTGGAGGAAGCACTGAGGGCAGCAAGGGCACAAAATGTACTCTGGGTGGGGGACTTCAATGTCCATCACCAAGAGTGGCTCGGTAGCACCACGACTGACCGAGCTGGCCGAGTCCTGAAGGACATAGCTGCTAGACTGGGCCTGCGGCAGGTGGTGAGCGAACCAACACGAGGGAAAAACTTACTTGACCTCGTCCTCACCAATCTACCTGTCGCAAATGCATCTGTCCATGACAGTATTGGTAGGAGTGACCACCGCACAGTCCTCGTGGAGATGAAGTCCCGTCTTCGCACTGAGGACACCATCCAACGTGTTGTGTGGCACTACCACCGTGCGAAATGGGATAGATTCAGAACAGATCTAGCAGCTCAAAACTGGGCATCCATGAGGCGCTGTGGGCCATCAGCAGCAGCAGAATTGTATTCCAGCACAATCTGTAACCTCATGGCCCGGCATATTCCTCACTCTACCATTACCAACAAGCCAGGGGATCAACCCTGGTTCAATGAGGAGTGTAGAAGAGCATGCCAGGAGCAGCACCAGGCGTACCTAAAAATGAGGTGCCAACCTGGTGAAGCTACAACTCAGGACTACATGCATGCTAAACAGCGGAAGCAACATGCTATAGACAGAGCTAAGCGATTCCACAACCAACGGATCAGATCAAAGCTCTGCAGTCCTGCCACATCCAGTCGTGAATGGTGGTGGACAATTAAACAACTAACGGGAGGAGGAGGCTCTGCAAACATCCCCATTCTCAATGATGGCGGAGTCCAGCACGTGAGTGCAAAAGACAAGGCTGAAGCGTTTGCAACCATCTTCAGCCAGAAGTGCCGAGTGGATAATCCATCTCAGCCTCCTCCCGATATCCCCACCATCACGGAAGCCAGTCTTCGGCCAATTCGATTCACTCCACGTGATATCAAGAAACGGCTGAGTGCACTGGATACAGCAAAGGCTATGGGCCCCGACAACATCCCAGCTGTAGTGCTGAAGACTTGTGCTCCAGAACTAGCTGCGCCTCTAGCCAAGCTGTTCCAGTACAGCTACAACACTGGCATCCACCCGACAATGTGGAAAATTGCCCAGGTACGTCCTGTCCACAAAAAGCAGGACAAATCCAATCCGGCCAATTACCGCCCCATCAGTCTACTCTCAATCATCAGCAAAGTGATGGAAGGTGTCGTCGACAGTGCTATCAAGCGGCACTTACTCACCAATAACCTGCTCACTGATGCTCAGTTTGGGTTCCGCCAGGACCACTCGGCTCCAGATCTCATTACAGCCTTGGTCCAAACATGGACAAAAGAGCTGAATTCCAGAGGTGAGGTGAGAGTGACTGCCCTTGACATCAAGGCAGCATTTGACCGAGTGTGGCACCAAGGAGCCCTAGTAAAATTGAAGTCAATGGGAATCAGGGGGAAAACTCTCCAGTGGCTGGAGTCATACCTAGCACAAAGGAAGATGGTAGTGGTTGTTGGAGGCCAATCATCTCAGCCCCAGGACATTGCTGCAGGAGTTCCTCAGGGCAGTGTCCTAGGCCCAACCATCTTCAGCTGCTTCATCAATGACCTTCCCTCCATCATAAGGTCAGAAATGGGGATGTTCGCTGATGACTGCACAGTGTTCAGTTCCATTCGCAACCCCTCAGATAATGAAACAGTCCGAGCCTGCATGCAGCAAGACCTGGACAACATCCAGGCTTGGGCTGATAAGTGGCAAGTAACATTCGCGCCAGATAAGTGCCAGGCAATGACCATCTCCAACAAGAGAGAGTCTAACCACCTCCCCTTGACATTCAACGGCATTACCATCGCCAAATCCCCCACCATCAACATCCTGGGGGTCACCATTGAGCAGAAACTTAACTGGACCAGCCATATAAATACTGTGGCTACGAGAGCAGGTCAGAGGCTGGGTATTCTGCGGCGAGTGACTCACCTCCTGACTCCCCAAAGCCTTTCCACCATCTACAAGGCACAAGTCAGGAGTGTGATGGAATACTCTCCACTTGCCTGGATGAGTGCAGCTCCAACAACACTCAAGAAGCTCGACACCATCCAGGACAAAGCAGCCCGCTTGATTGGCACCCCATCCACCACCCTAAACATTCACTCCCTTCACCACCGGCGCACTGTGGCTGCAGTGTGCACCATCCACAGGATGCACTGCAGCAACTCGCCAAGGCTTCTTCAACAGCACCTCCCAAACCCGCGACCTCTACCACCTAGAAGGACAAGGGCAGCAGGCGCATGGGAACAACACCACCTGCACGTTCCCCTCCAAGTCACACACCATCCCGACTTGGAAATATATCGCCGTTCCTTCATTGTCGCTGGGTCAAAATCCTGGAACTCCCTTCCTAACAGCACAGTGGGAGAACCGTCACCACACGGACTGCAGCGGTTCAAGAAGGCGGCTCACCACCACCTTCTCGAGGGCAATTAGGAATGGGCAATAAATGCTGGCCTTGCCAGCGACGCCCACATCCCGTGAACGAATAAAAAAAAAACCTCAGCCGACCAGCGTCGGCCTTCACTTTCATTGCGCCCTGGAGTTTTGTGGCACCCTTTGACTGGCTCATGTCTTCTTTCAAGTTTGTTACAGATTTGTTACAATGTTGTGATCGTTTTCTTACAGTGTTGTCACAAGTTTATTACAGGTTTCTTGCTGGGTTGTTACAAGTTGATTACAGGTTTGTTACTGTTTTGTTACAGTTTTCTCACAAGTTTGCGACAGGTTTCTTACAGTGTTGTTACAGGTTTTTTCACAGGTTTGTTACAAGTTTATTACAGGTTAGTTACAAGTTTGTTACAGTTTTGTTACAAGATTGTGCAAGGTTTCTTACAGGGTAGTTACAAGTTTGTTACAGGTTTGTCACAAGGCTGTGACATGATTCTAATGGGTTTTTACAAGTTTGGTACAGGTTCGTGACATGTTTCCTACTGGGTGCTTACAAGTTTGTGACAGATTTGTTACAAGTTTGTGACAGGTTTGTTACAAGTTTGTGACAGGTTTTTACAGGGTTGTCACAGTGTTGTTACAAGTTTGTGACAGGTTTGTTATATTTTTGTTACAAGGTTATTACAAATTTGTGACATGTTTGTTACAAATTTCCTGCTAGATTGTGATAGATTTGGTACAGGTTTGATACAAGTTTGTGACAGGTTTCTTACAAGTTTATGACAAGTTTGGTACAGGGTTGTCACAAGTTTGTTATGGGTCTTTTAATTTGTTACAAGTTTATTGCAGGTTTGTTACAAATTTGTAATAGGTTTCTTATAGGGTTGTTACAAGTTTATGACAGGTTTGTTACAAGTTTGTGCTATGTTTGGTACAGATTTGTTACAAGTTTAATATAAGTTTGACACAAGTTTGTTACAGTTTTGTTACAGGTTTTTTATAAGTTTATTACAGGTTTGTTACAAGTTTGTTACAGTTTTGTTACAAGTTTGTGATAGGTTTCTTACAGGGTTGTTACAAGATTGATACAGGTTTGTTACAAGGTAGTGACAGGTTTCTTACAGGGTTGTTAGAAGTTTGTGGCAGGTTTGTTACAGGGTTGTTACAAGTTTGTGACAGGTTTGATACATGTTCTTTGGTGGTTTGTTGCAAGTTTGTTACAGTTTTGTTACAAGTTTTTTACAGGTTTCTTTCAGAGTTGTTATAGGTTTGTTATAGGTTTGTTACAGGTTTGTTACACATTTGTGACAGGTTTTTTACAGGGTTGTTACAAGTTTGTGACAGTTTTGTTATAAGTTTGTTTCAAGGTTGTGATAGGTTTGGTACAAGTTTGATACAAGTTTGTGACAGGTTTGTTACAAGTTTATGACAGGTTTGGTACAGGGTTGTCACAAGTTTGTTATGGGTCTTTTAATTTGTTACAAGTTTATTGCAGGTTTGTTACAAATTTGTGATAGGTTTCTTATAGGGTTGTTACAAGTTTATGACAGGTTTGTTACAAGTTTGTGTTATGTTTGGTACAGATTTGTTACAAGTTTAATATAAGTTTGACACAAGTTTGTAACAGTTTTGTTACAGGTTTGTTAAAAGTTTATTACAGGTTTGTTCCAAGTTTGTTACAGTTTTGTTACACATTTGTGTTAGGTTTCTTACAGGGTTGTTACAAGATAGGTACAGGTTTGTTACAAGGTAGTGACAGGTTTCTTACAGGGTTGTTACAAGTTTGTGACATGTTTGTTACTTTTTTGTGGTATGTTGCAAGTTTGTTAGAGTTTTGTAACAAGTTTCTTACAGAGTTGTTACAAGTTTGTTACAGGTTTGTTAAAGGTTTGGTACAAGCTTGTGACAGGTTTATTATAGTGTTATTACAAGTTTGTTACAGGTCTGTTAAGTCTGCTACTTGCTTATTACAATGTTGTTACAAGTTTGTGACAGGTTTCTTAGAGAGTTGTTACAAGTTTGTGACAGGTTTGTCACAAGTTTTTTAGTGGTTTGTTGCAAGTTTATTTCAGTTTTGTTACAAGTTTATGACAGGTTTGTTACATGATTTTTGGTGGTTTTTTGCAAGTTTATTACAGTTTTGTAACAAGTTTGTGATAGGTTTCTTACAGGGTTGTTACAAGATATGTACATGTTTGTTACAAGGTAGTGACAGGTTTCTTATGGGTTGTTACATGTTTGTGACAAGTTTCTTACAAGGTTGTTACAAATTTGTGCCAGGTTTGTTACATGTTTTTTGGTGGTTTGTTGCAAGTTTGTTACAGTTTTGCAACAAATTTTTTACAGGTTTCTTACAGAGTTGTTACAAGTTTGTTACAAGTTTGTTACAGGTTTGTTATAGGTTTGTTATAGGTTTGTTATAGGTTTGTTATAGGTTTGTTACAGGTTTGATACAAGCTTGTGACAGGTTTCTTATAGGATTGTTACAAGTTTGTTACAGGCCTGTTAAGTCTGCTACTTGCTTATTACAATTTTGTTACAAGTTTGTGACAGGTCTCTTAGAGAGTTGTTACAAGTTTGTGACAGGTATGTTACAAGTTTTGTAGTGATTTGTTGCAAAATTATTTCAGTTTTGTTACAGTTTTGTTACAAGTTTGTGACAGGTTTATTACATGATTTTTGGTGGTTTGTACCAAGTTTATTACAGTTTTGTTACAAGCTTGTAACAGGTTTCTTACAGGGTTGTTACAAGCTTGTTACAGGTCTGTTAAGTCTGTTACTTGCTTATTACAATTTTGTTACAAGTTTGTGACAGGTTTGTTATGAGTTTTTTAGTGGTTTGTTAAAAGTTTGTTACAGTTTTGTTACAAGTTTGTGACAAGTTTCTTACAGAGTTGTTGCAAATTTATTACAGGTTTGTTCTAAGTATATTACAGGTTTGTTTCAAGTTTGTTACAGTTTTGTTACAGTTTCATTGCAAGTATTGCCAGGTTTCTTACAGGTTTCTTACAAGTTTGTTACAGGTTTCTTATAAGGTTGTGATGGGTTTCTTACAGGGTTGTTGCAAATATGTTACAGGTTTGTTACAAGTTTATTACAGATTTGTTACAAGTTGTTGCAGGTTTGTTACAAGGTTGTGACGGATTTCTTACAGGGTTGTTACAAGTTTATTACAGGCTTGTTACAAGTTTGTTACAGTTTTGTTACAAGTTTGTGACAGGTTTCCTACAGTGTTGTTACAAGTTTGTTACATGTTTGTGACAGGTTTGTTACACATTTTGTTTGTTACAGGTCTGTTACTGGTTCATTACAAGTTTGTTACAATTTTGTAACAAGTTTGTGACATGTGTGTAATAGGGTTGTTAAATATTTGTGACAGGTTTATTACAGGGTTGTCACAAGTTTGTTACAGGTTTTTTACAAGTTTGCTACAGATTTTTAAACAGGTTTGTTACAGGATTATTACAAGTGTGTGACAGGTTTGTTACAAGTTTGTAACAGGTTTTTTACAATTTTGTTACTGGTGTGTTACAATTTTGTGACAGGTTTCTTTCAGGGTTGTTACAAGTTTGTGACAGGTTTCTCAAAGGATTGTTACAAGTTTCTTACAAGTTTGTGACAGGTTTGTTACAAGTTTTTGTCAGGTTTGGCACATGTTTGTTACAAGTTTATTACAGGTTTTTTACAAGTATGTTGCAGGTGTGTTACAACTTTGTTACAGTTTTGTTACAAGTTTGTTGTAGGCTTTTTACAGGGTTGTTACAAGTTTGTGACAGGTTTCCTACAGTTTTGTTACAAGTTTGTGACAGGTTTGTTATAAGGTTGTGACGGGTTTCTTAAAGTGTTGTTACAAGTTTCTTACAGGTTTTTTACAAGTTTGTTACAGTTTTGTTATAAGTTGGTGACAGGTTTCCTACAGTCTTGTTACAAGATTGTTACAAGTTTGTGACAGATTTGTTATAAGTTTGTGACAGGCCTGTTACATGTTTGTTACAGGTTTGTTACAAATTTGTTATAGTTTCCTAACAAGTTTGTGACAGGTGTTTAACAGGGTTGTTACAAGTTTGTGACAGGTTTATTATAGGGTTGCCACAAGTTTGTTACAGGATTGTTACATCGTGTGACAGGTTTGTAACAGGTTTTTTACAAGTTTGTTACTGATGTGTTACAATTTTGTAACAGGTTTATTTCAGGGTTGTTACAAGTTTGTGACAGGTTTCTCACAGGATTGTTACAAGTTTGTTTCAAGTTTGTATCAGGTTTGGTACAGGTTTGTTACAAGTTTATTACAGGTTTTTTACAAGTATATTACAGGTGTGTTACAAGTTTGTTACAGTCTTATTACAAGTTTGTTGTAGGCTTTTTACAGGGGTGTTACAAGTTTGTGACAGGTTTGTTACAAGTTTGTTACAGATTTCTTATCGGTTTGTTAGAAGTTTATTACAGCTTTGTCACAGATTTATTTCAAGTTTGTTACAAGTTTGTTACAGATTTGTTACAAGGTTGTGACAGGTTACTTATCGGGTTGTTCCAAGTTTGCTGCAGGTTTGTGTTACTGGTGTGTTACAATTTTGTGACAGGTTTCTTTCAGGGTTTGTTACAAGTTTGTGAGAGGTTTTTTCAAATTTGTTGAAAGATTGTGATAGATTTGGTACAGGTTTGATACAAGTTTGTGACAGGTTTGTTACAGGGTTGTTACAGTATTGTTACAAGTTTGTGACAGGTATGTTACAAATTTGTTGCAAGATTGTGATAGATTTGGTACAGGTTTGATACAAGTTTGTGACAGGGTTGTTACAAGTTTGTGACAGGTTTATTACAGGGTTGTCACAAGTTTATTACAGGTTTTTTACAAGTTTGTTACAGGTTTTTAAACAGGTTTGTGACAGGTTTGTTACAGGATTGTTACAAGCGCGTGACAGGTATTTTACCAAGTTTGTTACTGGTGTGTTACAATTTTGTGACAGGTTTATTTCAGGGTTGTTGCAAGTTTGTGACAGGTTTCTCACAGGATTGTTACACGTTTGTTACAAATTTGTGACAGGTTTCTTACAGGAATGTTACAAGTTTGTGACAGGTTTGTTACAAATTTGTGACACGTTTGGTATGGGTTTTTACAAGTTTGTTACAGGTTTGTTACAAGTATATTACAGGTGTGTTACAAGTTTGTTACATGTTTATTGTAGGCTTGTTATAGGTTTGTTACAAGTTTGTGACAGGTTTGTTACAAGTTTCTTACAGATTCCTTGCAGGGTTGTTACATGTTTATTACAAGATTTTCAAAGTTTGTGACAGGTTTGTTTCAATTTTGTTACATTTTTGTTACAGGTTTGTTAGAAGTATATTACAGCTTTGTAATAGATTTATTACAGTTTCTTTCAATGTTATTACAGGTTTGCTACAAGTTTGTTACACTTTTGTTACAGTTTTGTTACAAGTATGTGACAGGTTTCTTAGAGGGTTGTTACAAGTTTGTTACAGATTTGTTACAAGGTTGTGACAGGTTACTTACAGGTTTGTTACAAGTTTGTTGCAGGTTTGTGACAGGTTTATTACAATTGTGTGATAGGTTTCTAACAGGGTTGCTACAAGTTTGTGACAGGTTTGTTACAAGTTTGTTACAGGTTAGTGACAATTTTGTGACATGTTTCTTACTGGGTTGCTACAAGTTTGTGACAGATTTGTTACAAGGTTGTAACAGGTTACTGACAGGTTTGTTCCAAGTTTGCTGCAGGTTTGTTTTACTGGTATGTTACAATTTTGCAACAGGTTTCTTTCAGATAGGTTTCATACAGGGTTGTTACAAGACAGATACAGGTTTGTTGCAGGTTTGTTACAAGGTAGTGACAGGAGGTCTTACAGGGTTGTTACAAGTTTGTGACAGGTTTGTTACAAGGTTGTTACAAATGTTTGACAGGTTTGTTACATTTTTTTGGTGGTTTGTTGCAAGTTTGTTACAATATTTTTTACAGGTTTCTTACAGAGTTGTTACAAGTTTGTTACAGGTTTGTTATAGGTTTGTTACAGGTTTGGTACAAGCTTGTGACAGGTTTCATATAGGGTTGTTACAAGTTTGTTGCAGGTCTGTTAAGTCTGCTACTTGCTTATTACAGTTTTGTTACAAGTTTATTATAGGTTTGTTACAAGTTTGTGATAGGTTTGTTACAGAGTTGTTGCAAGTTTATTACAGGTTTGTTCCAAGTATATTACAGGTTTGTTTCATGTTTGTTACAGTTTTGTTACAGTTTCATTATAAGCTTTGACAGTTTTCTTACAGGTTTGTCACAAGTTTATTACAGGTTTGTTAAAAGGTTGTGACCAATTTCTTACAGGTTTGTTACAGTTTTGTTACATGTTTGTTACAGGTCTGTTACATGTTTGTTACAAGTTTGTTACAGTTTTGTTACATGTTTGTGACCTGTGTCTAACAGGGTTGTTACAAGTTTGTGACAGGTTTATTACAGGGTTGTCACAAGTTTATTACAGGTATTTTACAAGTTTGTTACAGGTTTTTAAACAGGTTTGTGACAGGATTGTTACAAGTTTGTTACAAGTTTGTGACAGATTTGTTACATGTTTGTGACAGATTTGTTACATGTTTATTACAGGTCTGTTACAGGTTTGTTACAGGTTTGTTACAAGTTTGTTACAGTTTGTTACAAGTTTGTAACATGTGTCTAACAGGGTTGTTACAAGTTTGTGTCAGGTTTATTACAGGGTTGTCACAAGTTTGTTACAGGTTTGTTACAAGTGTGTGACAGGTTTGTAACAGGTTTTTTTACAAGTTTGTTACTGGTGTGTTACAATTTTGTGACAGGCTTCTTTCAGGGTTGTTACAAGTTTGTTATAGGTTTGTTACAAGTTTGTTACAGGTTTCTTACAGGTTTGTTAGAAGTTTATTACAGCTTTGTTACAGACTTATTACATATTTCTTTCAATTTTATTACAGGTT
The DNA here is from genome assembly GCF_035084215.1 of Heptranchias perlo. Taxonomy (NCBI): domain Eukaryota; kingdom Metazoa; phylum Chordata; class Chondrichthyes; order Hexanchiformes; family Hexanchidae; genus Heptranchias; species Heptranchias perlo. The sequence continues at coordinate 13,816,739 of NC_090361.1, forward strand.
TGTTACAAGTTTTTTGCACCTTTGTTATAGTTTTGTTACAAGTGTGTGAAAGGTTTCTTACAGGGTTGTTACAAGTTTGTTACAGATTTGTTACAAGGTTGTGACATGTGTCTTACAGGGTTGTTATAAGTTTGTGACAAGATTGTTATAAGTTGCTAACAGGGTTGTTGCAAGTTTGTAACAGGTTTATTGAGTTGATTGCAGGTTTGTTACAAGTTTGGGGCAGGCCACTTACAGGGTTGTTACAAGTTTGTGGCAGGTTTGGTACAGATTTGTTAGAAGTGCAATACAGGTTTGACACAAGTTTGTTACAAGTTTGTGATAGGTTTCTTACACATTTTTAGTGATTTGTTGCAAATTTGTTACATTTTTGCTACAGTTTTGTTACAAGTTTTTTACAGGTTTCTTACAGAGTTGTTACATGTTTGTTACAAGTTTGTTACAGGTCTGTTAAGTCTGCTTCTTGTTTAATACAGTTTTGTTACAAGTTTGTGACAGGTTTCTTAGAGAGTTGTTACAAGTTTGTGACAGGTTTGTTACAAGTTTTCTAGTGGTTTGTTGTAATTTTGTTACAGTTTTGTTACATGTTTGTGACAGGTTTTTTACAGAGTTGTTGCAAGTTTATTACAGATTTTTATAGGTTTGTTATAGGTATATTACAGGTTTGTTTCCAGTTTGTTACAGTTTTGTTACAGTTTCAGTACAAGTTTTGACAGGTTTCTTACAGGTTTCTTACAAATTTGTTACAGGTTTGTTACAAGATTATTACAGATTTGTTACAAGTTTGTTACAGTTTTGTTACAAGTTTGCAATAGGTTTCCTACAGGGTTGTTAGAATTTTGTGACAGGTTTGTTAGAAGTTTGTGACAGGTTTGTTACAGGGTTGTTACAAGTATATTGCAGGCATGTTACACGTTTTTTACAGTTTTGTTACAAGTTTGTTGTAGGCTTTTTACAGGGTTGTTACAAGTTTGTTATTGGCTTGTTATAGGTTTGTTACAAGTTTGTGACAGGTTTGTTACAAGTTTCTTACAGATTTCTTGCAGGGTTGTTACTTGTTTATTGCAGGTTTCTTCCAAGTTTGTGACAGGTTTGTTTCAAGTTTGTGACAGGTTCGTTTCAAGTTTGTTACATTTTTGTTACAAGTTTATTACAGTTTTGTTACAGTTCTGTTACATGTTTGTGATAGGTGTCTAATAGGGTTGTTACAAGTTTGTGACAGTTTTATTATAGGGTTGTTAGAACTTTATTATAGCTTTGTTACAGGTTTATTACAGGTTTGTTTCAAATTTGCTACAGTTTGGTTATAAGTTTGTGACAAGTTTGTTACAGGTTTGTTACAAGTTTGTGATGGGTTTGTTGCATGTTTGTTACAAGTTTCTTGCAGGGTTGTTATATGTTTATTACATGTTTGTTCCAAGTTTGTGACAGGTTTGTGTCAAGTTTGTGACAGATTTCTTACAGGTTTGTTTGAAGTTTGTTACAGCTTTGTTACAGATTTATTACAGGTTTCTTTCAAGTTTATTACAGGTTTGTTACAAGTTTGCTACACTTTTATTACAGTTTTGTTACAACTATGTGAGAGGTTACTTACAGGGTTGTTACAAGTTTGTTGCAGGTTTGCGACAGGTTGGTTACAATTTTGTGATAGGTTTCTAACAGGGTTGTTACAAGTTTGTGACAGGGTTGTTACAAGATTGTTACAGGTTTGTTACAATTTTGCAATAGGTTTCTAACAGGGTTGTTACAAGTTTGTTACAGATTTGTTACAAGTTTGGTACAGGTTTCTTACTGAGTTGCCACAAGTTTGTGGCAGGTTTCTTATAGGGTTGTTACAAGCTTGTAACAGGTTTGTTACAAGTTTGTTACAAGATTGTTACAGGTTTGTTACAATTTTGCAATAGGTTTCTAACAGGGTTGTTACAAGTTTGTTACAGGTTTGTTACAAGTTTGGTACAGGTTTCTTACTGAGTTGCCACAAGTTTGTGGCAGGTTTCTTATAGGGTTGTTACAAGCTTGTAACAGGTTTGTTACAAGCTTGTAACAGGTTTGTTTCAGGTTTGTTACAAGTTTGTGACAGGATTCTTACAGGGTTGTTACAAGTTTATTACAGGTTTGTTACAATTTTGTAACAGTTTTCTTACAAGTTTGTGACAGGTTTCTTACAGGGTTGTTACAGGTTTGTTACAGTGTTGTGAGAGGTTTCTTACAGGGTTGTTACAAGTTTATTATGGTTTTAATACAATTTTGTTTCAAGTTTGTGACAGATTTCTTACAGGTTGTTACAAGTTTGTGACAGATTTCTTACAGGTTGTTACAAGTTTGTTGCTGGTTTCTAACATGGCTGTTACAAACTTGTGACAGATTTGTTACAGGTTTGTTACAGGTTTATTACAAGTCAGTTTCAAGTTTGTTGCAGTTTTAATACAATTTTGTTACAAGTTTGTGACAGATTTCTTACAGGGTTGTTACAAGTTTGTTCCAGGTTTTTTACAAGTTTGTGATGATTTGCTTACAGGGTTGTTATAAGTTTATTACAGGGTTGTTACAGGTTTGTTACAAGCTTGTGACAGGTTTCTTACGGAGTTGTTACAAGGTTGTGACAGGTTTATTACAAGTTTGTAACATGTTTGGGACAGTTTTGGTACAGGTTTGTTACAATTTTGTGATAGGTTTCGTACAAGGTTGTGACAAGCTTGTGACAGGTTTGTTAGATATTTGTTATAGGTTTGTTACAAGTTTGTGACAGGTTTCTTACTGAGTTGTTACAAATTTGTGACAGGATTGTTACAAGTTTGTTACATGTTTGTTACAAGTTTGTGACAGTTTTCTTACAGGGTTGTTACAAATTTGTGACAGGATTGTTACAAGTTTGTTACATGTTTGTTACAAGTTTGTGACAGTTTTCTTACAGGGTTGTTACAACTATGTGACAGGTTTGTTACAAGTTTGTTACATGTTTGTGACAGTTTTGGTTCAGGTTTGTTACAAGTTTGTTAGCAGTTTGTTACAGGTTTGTTACAAGTTTATGACAGGTTTCTAACAGGTTGTTACAAGTTTATTACAGGTTTTTTTACAGTTTTGTTACAGTTTTCATACAATTTTGACAGATTTCTTACAGGTTTGTTGCAAGTTTATTACAGGGTAGTTACAAGTTTGTTGCAGTTTTATTACAATTTTGTTACAAGTTTGTGACAGATTTCTTACAGTGTTGTTACAAGATTGTTGCAGGTTTGTTACAAGTTTGAGATGGTTTTCTTACAGGGTTGTTACAAGTTTATTACAGGGTTGTTACCAGTTTGTTATAAGTTTGTGACTGGTTTCTTACATGATTGTTAGAAGTTTGTTACAGGTTTGTTACAAGGTTGTGACAGGTTTCTTACAGGGTTGTTACCATTTTGTGACAGGTTTGTTCCAAGTTTGTTACAAGTTTGTAACAAGTTTCTAACAGGGTTGTTACAAGTTTATTGCAGGTTTATTACAAGTTTATGCAGGTTTTTTACTGTGCTGTTACAGGTTTGTGACAGTTTTCTTACAGGTTGTTACAAGGTTGTGACTGGTTTATTACAAGTTTGTTACATGCTTGTGACAGTTTTGGTATAGGTTTGTTATAAGTTTGTGATAGGTTTCTTACGGAGTTGTTACAAGCTTGTGATTTGTTACTTCCACATTTGTTACATGTTTGTGTCAGTTTTGGTACAGGTTTGTTTCAAGTTTTTTATAGGTTTGTTACAAGTTTATTACAGGTTTGTTACAAGTTTGTGATAGGTTTAATACAGAGTTGTTACAAGCTTGTGACAGGTTTGTTACATGTTTGTTACATTTTTGTTACAAGTTTGTGACAGGTTTCTTACAGGGTTGTTACAAGTTTGTGATTTGTTACTTCCACATTTGTTACATGTTTGTGTCAGTTTTGGTACAGGTTTGTTTCAAGTTTTTTATAGGTTTGTTACAAGTTTATTACAGGTTTGTTACAAGTTTGTGATAGGTTTAATACAGAGTTGTTACAAGCTTGTGACAGGTTTGTTACATGTTTGTTACATTTTTGTTACAAGTTTGTGACAGGTTTCTTACAGGGTTGTTTCAAGTTTGTGATAGGTCAGTTATACATTTGTTACATGTTTGTGTCAGTTTTGGTACAGGTTTGTTTCAAGTTTTTTATAGGTTTGTTACAAGTTTATTACAGGTTTGTTACAAGTTTGTGATAGGTTTCATACAGAGTTGTTACAAGCTTGTGACAGGTTTGTTACATGTTTGTTACATTTTTGTAACAAGTTTGTGACAGGTTTCTTACAGGGTTGTTACAAGTTTGTGACAGTTTTTTTACAAGTTTGTGACAGTTTTCTTACAGGGTTGTTAGAAGTTTGTGACAGGTTTGTTACAAGTTTTTTTACATGTTTATGGCAGTTTTGGTATAGGTTTGTTACAAGTTTATTACAGGTTTGTTACAATCTTGTTACTGTTTTATGCAACTTTGACAGGTTTCTTACAGGGTTGTTTCAAGTTTGTGATTTGTTACTTCCACGTTTGTTACATGTTTGTGTCAGTTTTGGTACAGGTTTGTTTCAAGTTTTTTATAGGTTTGTTACAAGTTTATTACAGGTTTGTTACAAGTTTGTGATAGGTTTCATACAGAGTTGTTACAAGCTTGTGACAGGTTTGTTACATGTTTGTTACATTTTTGTTACAAGTTTGTGACAGGTTTCTTACAGGGTTGTTACAAGTTTGTGATAGGTTAGTTACACATTTGTTACATGTTTGTGTCAGTTTTGGTACAGGTTTGTTTCAAGTTTTTTATAGGTTTGTTACAAGTTTATTACAGGTTTGTTACAAGTTTGTGATAGGTTTAATACAGAGTTGTTACAAGCTTGTGACAGGTTTGTTACATGTTTGTTACATTTTTGTTACAAGTTTGTGACAGGTTTCTTACAGGGTTGTTACAAGTTTGTGACAGGTTAGTTACAACTTTGTTACATGTTTGTGACAGTTTTGGTACAGGTTTGTTTCAAGTTTTTTATAGGTTTGTTACAAGTTTATTACAGTTTTTTTACAATTTTGCTACAGTTTTGTTGCAAGTTTATGATAGGTTTCTTACAGGGTTGTTACAAGTTTGTGACAGGTTTGTTACATGTTTGTTACAAGTTTGTGACAGGTTTCTTACAGGGTTGTTACAAGTTTGTGATAGGTTAGTTACACGTTCGTTACATGTTTGTGTCAGTTTTGGTACAGGTTTGTTTCAAGTTTTTATAGGTCTGTTACAAGTTTATTACAGGTTTATTACAATTCTGCTACAGTTTTGTTACAAGTTTGTGATAGGTTTCTTACATGTTTGTTACAAGTTTGTGACAGGTTTCTTACAGGGTTGTTACAAGTGTATTACAGGTTAGTTACAGTTTTCTTACAATTTTTGACAGGTTTGTTACAGGGTTGTTATATATTTATTATGGGTTTGTTACAGTTTTCTTACAAGTTTGTGACAGGTTTTTAACAGGGTTGTTACAAGTTTGTGACAGGTTTTTAACAGGGTTGTTACAAGTTTGTTACAATGTTGTGACAGGTTTCTTACAGGAATGTTACAAGTCTGTGACAGGTTTCTTACAAGTGTGTTTCATGTTTGTTACAAGTTTGTTACAGGCTTGTTACACGTTTTTTTACAGGTTTGTTTCAAGTTTGTGACAGGTTTCTTAGAGGGTTGTTACAAGTTTGTGACAGGTTAGTTACAAGTTTGTTACATGTTTGTGACAGTTTTGGTACAGGTTTGTTTCAAGTTTTTTATAGGTTTGTCACAAGTTTATTGCAGGTTTTTTACAATTTTGCTGCAGTTTTGTTACTAGTTTATGATAGGTTTCTTACAGGGTTGTTACAAGTCAGTGACAGGTTCGTTACAAGTTTGTTTCATGTTTGTTTCATGTTTGTTTCATGTTTGTTTCATGTTTGTTTCATGTTTGTTACAAGTTTGTTACAGGTTTGTTACAAGTTTTTTTACAGATTTGTTACCCGTTTGTGACAGGTTTCCAGTAGGGTTGTTACAAGTTTGTGACAGTTTAGTTACAAGTTTGTTACATGTTTGTGACAATTTTGGTACAGGTTTGATTCAAGTTTTTTACAGGTTTGTTACAAGTTTGTTTCAGGTTTGTTATGAGTTTGTGGCATGTTTCTAAAAGGGTTGTTACAAGTTTGTTACAGGTTTTTTACAAGTTTTTTACAGGTTTGTTACATGTTTGTAACTGGTTTCTTATCGGGTTGTTACAAGTTTGTGACAGGTTTGTTACAAATTTGTTACAAGTTTGTGACAGCTTTGGTGCAGGATTGTTAAAAGTCTGTTACAAGTTTGTTACAGGTCTGTTAAGTTTATTACTGGTTTATTACAATCTGTTAATGGTTTCTAATAATTTTGTTACAGGTTTGTTACATGTCTGTTTCAAATTTGTGAGAAGTTTGTTACAAGTTTGTGACAGGTTCGTTACAGCTTTGTTACAAGTTTATTCCAGGTTACAAGTTTGTTACTGTTTTGTTACAAGTTTGTGACAGGTTTTTTGCAGGGTTTTTACAGGTTTGTTACATGTTTCTGTCCTTCCCTGTGCCCTGTGTTTTGCCTCTGTCTTGGATCTTGGTCTATTTACTTTAGAGCACAGACAGAGAGGTGACCTGATAGAGGTCTATAAAATAATTAAAAGGCTGGATAATGTTCCTATTGATTGATTATTCCAATTTAACAGATTGGGGAGGACCAGGAGACATGAGTTTGAACTATGGAAGAGTAGGAATAGACTGGATGTTGGGCGGTTCTTCTTTTCCCAGAGAGCAGTGAGCCTCTGGAATGTGTTGCCGGCTGGTGTGGTGGGTGCCGACTCTCTGCCTTCAAGAGGGAGCTGGACCAGTTCCTGACTGGGGCACAGATCGCATCATAGAGAAGATAAGTGTCTTTATAGGTAATATGTGGGCCATGTGATCCCCTGGACTGGTTTCAATCGCCGGAGAGGAATTTGTTGCCGCTCCCAGGAGATTACATGGCAGCAAGGTTTGGGGGGGTGGGGACTGGGCAGGGAGGTGGGGAGGGGAGGGGGAGGGAAGAAGTGTTTAGTCAGGATGCACCGACCATCATGGTGTGGGGCGGGCTCGATGGACTAGCTGGTCTTTTCCCCCCATCAATAGGGGTAACCAAGAAGATAGATGAGGGCTGTGCAGTAGACGTGGTCGACATGGACTTTAGCAAAGCCTTTGACAAGGTACCGCATGGTAAGTTGTTACATAAGGTTAAATCTCACGGGATCCAAGGTGAGGTAGCCAATTGGATACAAAATTGGCTTGACGACAGAAGACAGAGGGTGGTTGTAGAGGGTTGTTTTTCAAACTGGAGGCCTGTGTCCAGCGGTGTGCCTCAGGGATCGGTGCTGGGTCCACTGTTATTTGTTATTTATAGTAATGATTTGGATAAGAATTTAGGAGGCATGGTTAGTAAGTTTGCAGATGACACCAAGATTGGTGGCATTGTGGACAGTGAAGAAGGTTATCTAGGATTGCAACGGGATCTTGATAAATTGGGCCAGTGGGCCGATGAATGGCAGACGGAGTTTAATTTAGATAAATGTGAGGTGATGCATTTTGGTAGATCGAATCGGGCCAGGACCTACTCCGTTAATGGTAGGGCGTTGGGGAGAGTTATAGAACAAAGAGATCTAGGAGTACAGGTTCATAGCTCCTTGAAAGTGGAGTCACAGGTGGATAGGGTGGTGAAGAAGGCATTCAGCATGCTCGGTTTCATTGGTCAGAATATTGAATACAGGAGTTGGGATGTCTTGTTGAAGTTGTACAAGACAGTAGTAAGGCCACACTTGGAATACTGTGTACAGTTCTGGTCACCCTATTATAGAAAGGATATTATTAAACTAGAAAGAGTGCAGAAAAGATTTACTAGGATGCTACCGGGACTTAATGGTTTGACTTATTGGGAGAGGTTGGATAGACTGAGACTTTTTTCCCTGGAGAGTAGGAGGTTTAGGGGTGATCTTATAGAAGTCTATAAAATAATGAGGGGCATAGATAAGGTAGATAGTCAAAATCTTTTCCCAAAGGTAGGGGAGTCTATAACGAGGGGGCATAGATTTAAGGTGAGAGGGGAGAGATACAAAAGGGTCCAGAGGGGCAATTTTTTCACTCAAAGGGTGGTGAGTGTCTGGAACGAGCTGCCAGAGGCAGTAGTAGAGGCGGGTACAATTTTGTCTTTTAAAAAGCATTTGGACAGTTCCATGGGTAAGATGGGTATAGAGGGATATGGGCCAAGTGCAGGCAATTGGGACTAGCGTAGTGGTATAAACTGGGCAACATGGACACGTTGGGCCGAAGGGCCTGTTTCCATGTTGTAAGCCTCTATGATTCTATGATTCTATGAATCTCATACGTTCCCTCGCACTGAATGAGAGGTTTATTCGCCCTTTGCCAGGTAACTGCTTAAAGTGATCGCACTGCCCCGAGTGGTCAGACTGGTTACTGAACTTTTAACACACTGATAACAAATGTTCTCCTGCCAGACTGGGTGCAGTGTGCTGCTGATTGCACGGAGTTTGCCGATTGTCTGGAGTCCCCGGCCGTGCAATGTTCCAGGAGTCGAGTGTCACTTACAAATTTCAGAACAGTTTTCTACCTGATTCCAATGTTCTCTCAGTCTGATTTCATGCTGCAAATCAGAGCTTAGAAATCACTGTTGACGAACATTGAACGCATTCACATGATAACCTCTCTGTCTTCCAAAATAAAGGCTGGTATGAACTCATTTATATTAATTGGATTAAATCCCACCGCTAAGGTAAGCAGACTGAGGGATATTAGTCGAACGCTCTGAGCATTGATCCTTTGATTTGCCAACATTAATTTCTCGGTTTGAACCTCGGCGAACACCTCGGAGCTGAGGGGGTGAATTTCCTCGCAGCCTTTCCCCCTCCAGCCCCGCGCACAGAGGTTTCTGCTGAACCTCCGCCAGAGTTACTGCGGCCGAGCGGCAGAAGTCCACTCTCTGAGATTTTACCGGGAGGATGAGGGAGAGTGCGTGAGGACGACAAACGCGTTGAAATCTTGGAGTGTGGGAGGGTTCCCCGCTGGCTAGTCCCCAAAAGTCGTGCCGCAGGATGCCAGTTCATAATCGCCCTCGTGTGAATTGGGCATCCTGTGTTACTAGGATATGTACAGAAGTTTGCTTAAAGGGATGGTTCCCAAACCTCCCGCAGTGACCGGGAGTCCCCCGAGAATGGAGATTTCTATCAGCCTCTATCAGCCTGGGAGATAACCATCCCCCGACACCCCCTCCCCCGACACCCCTCCCCCGACACCCCCTCCCCCGACACCCCCTCCACCGCCGCCCCCCTCCCCCGACACCCCCTCCCCCGACACCCCCTCCACCGCCGCCCCCCTCCCCCGACACCCCCTTCCCCGACACCCCCTCCCCCGACACCCCCTCCACCGCCGCCCCCTCCCCCGACACCCCCTCCACCGCCGCCCACTCCCCCGACACCCCCTCCACTGCCGCCCCCTCCCCCGACACCCCCTCCACCGCCGCCCCCTCCCCCGACACCCCCTCCACTGCCGCCCCCTCCCCCGACACCCCCTCCACCGCCGCCCCCTCCCCCGACACCCCCTCCACCGCCGCCCCCTCACCCCCACCCATTTCATGACGTCACCGGCTGCTGCTCGGTGCAGTCTCTGGCTCCGGCTCGGTGACGTCACCCGCAGAGAGTGCAGAAACCCGGCCTTGGTTTCCCCTCTTCCCCCACCCTCAGTTTCCCCTCTTCCCCCTCCCTCGGTTTCCCCTCTTCCGCGTCCTCAGTTTCCCCTCTTCCCCAGTCCTCAGTTTCCCCTCTTCCCCCACCCTCGGTTTCCCCTCTTCCTCGTCCTCGGTTTCCCCTCTTCCCCCACCCTCGGTTTCCCCTCTTCCCCCTCCCTCGGTTTCCCCTCTTCCTCGTCCTCAGTTTCCCCTCTTCCCCGGTCCTCGGTTTCCCCTCTTCCCCCACCCTCGGTTTCCCCTCTTCTCCCTCCCTCGTTTTCCCCTCTTCCCCCACCCTCTGTTTCCCCTCTTCCCCCGCCCTCAGTTTCCCCTCTTCCCCCACCCTCGGTTTCCCCTCTTCCCCACCCTCGTTTTCCTCTCTTCCCCCACCCTCTGTTTCCTCTCTTCCCCCACTCTCGTTTTCCTCTCTTCCCCCACCCTCGTTTTCCTCTCTTCCCCCACCCTCGGTTTCCCCTCTTCTCCCACCCTCGTTTTCCCCTCTTCCCCCACCCTCGTTTTCCTCTCTTCCCCCACCCTCGTTTTCCTCTCTTCCCCCACCCTCGGTTTCCCCTCTTCTCCCACCCTCGTTTTCCCCTCTTCTCCCACCCTCGTTTTCCCCTCTTCTCCCACCCTCGTTTTCCCCACTTCCCCACCCTCGGTATACCCTCTTCCCCACCCTCGGTTTCCCCTCTTCCCCCACCCTTGGTTTCCCCTCTTCCCCCACCCTCGGTTTCCTTTCTTCCCCCACCCTCGATTTCCCCTCTTCCCCCACCCTCGGTTTCCCCTCTTCCCCACCCTCAGTTTCCTCTCTTCCCCCGCCCTCGGTTTCCCCTCTTTCCCCACCCTCGGTTTCCCCTCTTCCTCGTCCTCAGTTTCCCCTCTTCCCCGGTCCTCGGTTTCCCCTCTTCCCCCACCCTCGGTTTCCCCTCTTCCTCGTCCTCGGTTTCCCCTCTTCCCCCACCCTCGGTTTCCCCTCTTCCCCCTCCCTCGGTTTCCCCTCTTCCTCGTCCTCAGTTTCCCCTCTTCCCCGGTCCTCGGTTTCCCCTCTTCCCCCACCCTCGGTTTCCCCTCTTCCCCCTCCCTCGTTTTCCCCTCTTCCCCCACCCTCTGTTTCCCCTCTTCCCCCGCCCTCAGTTTCCCCTCTTCCCCCACCCTCGTTTTCCCCTCTTCCCCCACCCTCGGTTTCCCCTCTTCCCCACCCTCGGTTTCCCCTCTTCCCCCACCCTCTGTTTCCTCTCTTCCCCCACCCTCGTTTTCCTCTCTTCCCCCACCCTCGTTTTCCTCTCTTCCCCCACCCTCGTTTTCCTCTCTTCCCCCACCCTCGGTTTCCCCTCTTCTCCCACCCTCGGTTTCCCCTCTTCTCCCACCCTCGTTTTCCCCTCTTCCCCCACCCTCGTTTTCCCCTCTTCCCCCATCCTCGTTTTCCTCTCTTCCCCCACCCTGGGTTTCCCCTCTTCCCCACCCTCGGTATACCCTCTTCCCCACCCTCGGTTTCCCCTCTTCTCCCACCCTCGTTTTCCCCTCTTCCCCCACCCTCGTTTTCCTCTCTTCCCCCACCCTCTGTTTCCTCTCTTCCCCCACCCTCGGTTTCCCCTCTTCTCCCACCCTCGTTTTCCCCTCTTCCCCCAGCCTCGTTTTCCTCTCTTCCCCCACCCTCGGTTTCCCCTCTTCTCCCACCCTCGTTTTCCCCTCTTCCCCCACCCTCGTTTTCCCCTCTTCCCCCACCCTCGTTTTCCTCTCTTCCCCCACCCTGGGTTTCCCCTCTTCCCCACCCTCGGTATACCCTCTTCCCCACCCTCGGTTTCCCCTCTTCTCCCACCCTCGTTTTCCCCTCTTCCCCCACCCTCGTTTTCCTCTCTTCCCCCACCCTCTGTTTCCTCTCTTCCCCCACCCTCGATTTCCCCTCTTCCCCCACCCTCGATTTCCCCTCTTCCCCACCCTCGTTTTCCTCTCTTCCCCCACCCTCTGTTTCCTCTCTTCCCCCACCCTCGGTTTCCCCTCTTCCCCACCCTCGGTTTCCTTTCTTCCCCCACCCTCGATTTCCCCTCTTCCCCCAACCTCGGTTTCCCCTCTTCCCCCACCCTCGGTTTCCTCTCTTCCCCCACCCTCGGTTTCCCCTCTTTCCCCACCCTCGGTTTCCCCTCTTCCCCCACCCTCGGTTTTCCCTCTTCCCCCACCCTCGGTTTACCCTCTTTCCCCACCCTCGGTTCCCCCGCTTCCCCCACCCTCGGTTTCCCCTCTTCCCCCACCCTCGGTTTCCCCTCTTCCCCCACCCTCGGTTTCCCCTCTTTCCCCACCCTCGATTTCCCCTCTTCCCCTCTCTCGGTTTCCCTCTCTTCCCCCACCCTCGGTTTCCCCTCTTCCTCCACCCTCGGTTTCCCTCTCTTTCCCCACCCTCGGTTTCCCCTCTTCCTCCACCCTCGGTTTCCCCTCTTCCCCCACCCTCGGTTTCCCCTCTTCCCCCACCCTCGGTTTCCCCTCTTCCCCCACCCTCGGTTTCCTCTCTTCCCCCACCCTCGTTTTCCCCTCTTCCCCCACCCTCGTTTTCCTCTCTTTCCCCACCCTCGGTTTCCCCTAGTCCCCCACCCTTGGTTTCCCCTCTTCCCCCACCCTCGGTTTCCTCTCTTCCCCCACCCTCGTTTTCCCCTCTTCCCCCACCCTCGTTTTCCTCTCTTTCCCCACCCTCAGTTTCCCCTATTCCCCCACCCTCGGTTTCCCCTATTCCCCCACCCTCGGTTTCCCCTCTTCCCCCACCCTCGTTTTCCTCTCTTTCCCCATCCTCGTTTTCCTCTCTTTCCCCATCCTCGTTTTCCTCTCTTCCCCCACCCTCGTTTTCCTCTCTTTCCCCACCCTCGGTTTCCCCTATTCCCCCACCCTCATTTTCCTCTCTTCCACCACCCTCGGTTTCCCCTATTCCCTCACCCTCGGTTTCCCCTATTCCCTCACCCTCGGTTTCCCCTATTCCCCCACTCTCGGTTTCCCCTCTTCAGCTGCTATCGAATGGATTCCTGATTCTTGGAATTTCTCGTACAACAGCTGCTGGCGCAAAACCATGAAAAAATCACCAACTACAGAGCACCCGATCTTTATAAAATAAACGCAGTAACATCTGTCATGTGATTAGATGTCTGTTGGTCAAAACATCAGGTGATCAAACCTTCAGACCAGAGTTGGCAATCCTACTTAAAGAACACGGTGGAATCAAACATTCTTCCATTTTGACTCCCAGCTCAGATTTGTCGGCATATTTAAACAAAGGATCTAGGGCCGATATCCCAAGGTCAATATTGTGGAGGGTGGAAGTGGTAGGACCCCAATCCAAATCCCGGTGATAGGGCCATTTAAATACTTAGGGAGAGCAATGGAGCAAAACTGGCACCCGAGCCACAGAGGAGGGAGATTGGGCACTGGCACCAGAGCCACAGAGGAGGGAAATCACCAGAGCCACAGAGAAGGGGGAATCGGGCACTGGCACTAGAGCCACAGAGGAGGGGGATTGGGCACTGGAACCCGAGCCACAGAGGAGGGGAATCGGGCACTGGCACCAGAGCCACAGAGGAGGGAGATCGGGCACTGGCACCCGAGCCACAGAAGAGGGATATCGGGCACTGGCACCCGAGCCACGGAGGTGGGAGATCACCAGAGCCACAGAGGAGGGGGATTGGGCACTGGCACCAGAGCCACAGAGGAGGAGGATCAGGCACTGGCACCAGAGCCACAGAGGAGGGAGATCGGGCACTGGAACCCGAGCCACAGAGGAGGGGGATCGGGCACTGGCACCAGAGCCACAGAGGAGGGGGATCGGGCACTGGCACCAGAGCCACAGAGGAGGGGGATCGGGCACTGGCACCACAGCCACAGAGGAGGGGGATCGGGCACTGGCACCAGAGCCACAGGGGAGGAGGATCGGGCACTGGCACCTGAGCCACAGAGGAGGAGGATCGGGCACTGGCACCAGAGCCACAGAGGAGGGGGATCGGGCACTGGCACCAGAGCCACAGAGGAGGAGGATCGGGCACTAGCACCCGAGCCACAGGGGAGGGGGATCGGGCACTGGCACCAGAGCCACAGAGGAGGAGGATCGGGCACTGGCACCCGAGCCACAGGGGAGGGGGATCGGGCACTGGCACCAGAGCCACAGAGGAGGAGGATCGGGCACTGGCACCAGAGCCACAGAGGAGGGGGATCGGGCACTGGCACCAGAGCCACAGAGGAGGGGAACACGCAGTGGTCATCTGCAAATTGAAAAGGGGTGTCCGTAGCCCGATTAAGGCCAAAGCAAAATAAAGGAGGAATTTTGCTGATTGCCCTCAGGGAACAGTGGGGTGACTTAGTTAAGGTAATTGTTCACTCTTGGATCAAAGTATCGACCGTCTCTTTTCTAATGGGGCCTTCAGTATGCCCACAATGGGATCCACGTTTATTCTCACCAAATGTAGGTCCCACGAAGCCAGTCAGGGGAGCTCTGGGTGAAAGTGCGACTGCAGGAGATGTCCTTCAACACCTCTCTCTGCTCTGGCGTGCCGTCGCTGCAAACTGCTGGAATTGAGCCCGGTTTGGGGCGCTAACGAATTTAAGCCCCATAGATTTAAATCCAGAATAAGCTTGAACACCCTGATAGAGCTCTTTAAAATTATGAAAGGGTTTGATAGGGTAAACGTGGAGACGATGCTTCCACTTGTGGGGGGAGTCCAAAACTAGGGGTCATAAATATAAGATAGTCACTAATAAATCCAATAGGGAATTCAGGGGAAACTTCTTTACCCAGAGAGTGGTGAGAATGTGGAACTCGCTACCACAAGGAGTAGTTGAGGCGACTGGCATAGATGCATTTAAGGGGAAGCTAGATAAACACATGAGGGAGAAAGGAATATGTTGATAGGGTGAGATGAAATAGGGAGGGAGAAAGCTTGTGTGGAGCATAAACACTGGCATAGACCTGTTGGGCCGAATGGCTTGTTTCTGTGCTGTAAATTCCATGTAATTCAGCTCCTCCGACACCCTTGTCCATCACTCACTGCTCACAGTGTGGTCTCCTTTACACCGGGGAAACCAAACGCGGATTAGGTGACCGTTTTGACCAACACCTCCGTTCCATCTGCAATTATGACCCAGAACCACCCGTGGCCGACCACTCTCAATCCTTCTTCACTTCTCACTCTGACCTTCTGTTACCGGCCTTGTACTCTGTTCCCCCCAAGCTGACTGCAAGCTCCAAGAGCAACATCTCATCTTTCTCCGAGTCACTCTGCAATCCTCTGGTCTGAACACCGACTTCAGTAACTTCAGACTTTACTTATATCCTCAATTTCAGGCTTTTTTAAATTTCATCCCTCACCCTCCAGGTTTTCCATCTCTTCCACTTCCCCAGGCCTCCCACTTTGGTCATTTAAAACAACAACAACTTGCATTTATATAGTGCATTTAACGTAGTCAAACGTCCCAAGGCGCTTCCCAGGAGCGATTATCAGACAAAATTTGACACCGAGCCACATAAGGAGATATTAGGACAGGTGACCAAAACCTTGGTCAAAGAGGTAGGTTTTAAGGAGGAGAGAGAGGTAGAGAGGCGGAGGGGTTTAGGGAGGGAATTCCAGAGCTTAGGGCCTAAGCAGCTGAAGGCACGGCCGCCAATGGTGGAGCGATGAAAATCAGGGATGCGTGAGAGGCCAGAATTGGAGGAGCGCAGAGGTCTCAGTGGGTTGTAGGGCTGGAGGAGGTTGCAGATATGGGGGGGAAGGGGGGCAAGGAGGGATTTGAAAACAAGGATGAGAATTAAAATTCTCAGTGCAGTACTGAGGGAGTGCTGCACTGTCAGAGATGCCGTCTTTCAGATGAGACATTAAACCGAGGCCCTATCTGCCCTCTCAGTTCCCATGGCACTATTTGAAGAAAAGCAGGGCATTTTTGCTCAGTGTCCTGGCCAATATTTATCCCTCAACCAACATCACTGAAAAAAAAGACGGATTATCTGGTCATTTATCTCATTGCTGTTTGTGGGATCTTGCTGTGCGCAAATTGGTTGCCGCGTTTCCTACATTACAACAGTGACTACACTTCAAAAGTACTTCATTGACTTTAAAGCACTTTGGGTCGTCCTGCGGTCATGAAAGGCGCTATATAAATGCAAGTCCTTTCGTATTTTCTTTATTGCACTGATATGGCCGCCCGTCTCTTATTTATCAGTTTTGAAGGGTCTGGACTCAAAACATTATCTTGTCTATTTTCCTCCACAAATGCTGTCCACCATTTTCAATTTTTGTTTTAATTAGATTTCTCTGGATAAAATTCCTCCCAAATTAGTAAATTTTACACCTGGACCCAATTTAGTTTCAATTGGAAGATCTCTTTTCATTCTAGCAATCTGTCTTGTTGGCACAGCCTGGCACCGTGGAACTACACTTCCAACAAAGGCCCTCACACCAAGTGCCAGTACAGCAGAGCTGGGCATTGTGGTGCCCAGTGTGATCCTGCCAAGCAAATAAAGCCCACGTCTGAGATTTGACTGTGAACACTGAAACCACAGGAATTAAATCCTTCACTGAAACAGTTTGATTCCTGATTCTTGATCACTGTGCAGTCCTTTGTGTTCTCCCCTGGTCAGGCTTGTACCCTGCCATTGGAAAGTGCGAACCAGTACACTGCAGCGCCACTCTGGCTGAGAAATTCAGGCCCTGCGCCTAAATGGTGAGGCCCAAGGTCTAGTCGGGGTGGGGGGTAGCGCAGGGTGTATAATGGAACCAGCAAGGCACAATGGCCCACCGGCGAAGAGGAGTGCAAGATCGGGCCGTTGCCAGCATTGCAGTGACCCTCAAGTAAGTGGGGGAGGATAGGGGGATGGGAGAGGAGGCCAGGTGTTTGGGGAGGATTGGGGGATGGGAGAGGAGGCCAGGTGTTTGGGGGAGGATTGGGGGATGGGAGAGGAGGCCAGGTGTTTGGGGAGGATTGGGGGATGGGAGAGGAGGCCCGGGGGGGTGGGGGGAGAATCGGGGGATGGGAGAGGCCGGGAGGGGGGAGGAGGATCAGGGGATGGGAGAGGAGGCCCAGGGTGGGAGGAGGATTGAGGGATGGGAGAGGAGGCCGACGGTGGGAAGGATCGAGGGTCGGGGTGAGGTGGTGATCAGGGAATTGTTGGATGTGGGATTGGGATGAGTACTCCTGCTCCTCCAGGCTCTACATTCAGGTAAGTAATGGTTTGGTTTTCCTATGTGCAGCCAGCCCCTTATTTGCATATGCAAAGGCCCTAACGCCTGCTTCAGGTGTGGGTAATGGCCGTCTTTTTTTTTCCTTTCTCAATTTGGCGAGCGGCACGCGTCCTGCCCGCCATTTTGGGGGCTAAGTAGGCCAGTTAGTGCCTGAAAAACGGGTTTTGCCCAACCAAATTCATCGGTCTATCTGTCTGGAGAGATTTCCAGCTTTATTATGCAGTTTTGTCAAGTTCAAACTGTTCTGTATAATTTTTTTCAATCTTGGGACATCACAACACTGGCAAGGCTGCATTTATTGCCCATCCCTAGTTGCCCTGACAACTTCAGGGAATTGTAAGGCCACTTCAGAGGGCATTAAGAGTCAACAGTATAGTGTGGACTATGAATCATATGTAGGCCAGACCGGGCAGGGGTGGGAGTTTCCCTTCCCTCGAGGGCATTAGTGAACCAGTTGGGTTTTAATGACAATCTGGCGGCTTCCGTGGTCTAGTTTTCTCCATTGCCATCTCACATCGCGCCATTTATGGCCTTAACAACCCCGACCTACTCCATCCCCCTGTGCCAACCTCAGCCCACCACTGCTGCATGTCCTTGCTTCCTTTCCAGGCCGATTCTAACCCCCAGTCCTGCCCCCACTCCTGTTTGCCGAGCCTCCCTTACCCACCCTGGGACCTTCCTGTCGCATCCCGTCCACTCTCTTTACCAGAAGAATCAGCAAATTTTTTAAAAAGCGTTTATAAATGCAAGTTCTTTCTTTCTGTTTATAGACTTAAAAATAGATTGTAGTGTTTTAAATGCTTTGTAAACAAATTGCTTTTTGCCCAGCAACAGTGACAGCCAGATTGCATTACCCATTGGGTACGGGAGTGTAATGGTCATGTTTCTGGACTAGCAATCCGGAGAATGTGATTCAAATCCCAACATGTTTGCGAATTTTAATTCGCTTTATAAAAAATCTGGAAATAAAAAGCTGGCATCAGTAAAAGTGACCATGGAGCTGTCGGATTGTCGTAAAAACCCAACTGGTTCATTGATGTCCTTTAGGGAAGGAAACCCGGTCTGGGCCTATATGTGACTCCTGTTCCCACATCAACACGGTTGACTCTTAACTGCCCTCTGAAGTGGCATAACAAGCCCCTCAGCCAAGGTACCCTGGGCAATAAAAGCCGGCTCTGCCAGCGACGCCCGAGAATAAATTTTAAAAAGAACGCGGAGCAGCATCAGACAGGTCAAGGCGGGACAGCGTGCGGGCCGCGGTAGGTCTGAGTGGATACGGGGGGGGCAGGCCAAGAGCGTGACGTCTGAAATGTGACATTTGGAGCGTGACATCTGAAATGTGACTCCTGGCAGAGGAGCCAGAGGCGCAAACATGGAGTGTGCAGACGGTGATAGACCTGGGTAGGTGATGGGCAGACACTGGTGGTGGGGGAGCCCAGGGGAGGCCCAGGATAGCGGAAGGAACTGTGAAGGCAATGGCAGGTGAGGAAATTTAAAATTAAAATGATTTAAAAGTGATTTAAATTAAATTGAAAATAAATTTAAAACAACAAAATGTATCCGCAGCAGTAACGGAGCTGAGAAAGGCACCTTGGAGAAGCAGCAGTGCCACCCAGCGCTGGGAGGACTGGAAGGTAAGCATGCACACCTAACAGTTAAACACCTGGGCCGTACCTCAGGTGTGACAGAGGAACTAAGTGACAAACAGGAAGTGTGCAATAGATGCAAACCTTTCAATATAACATAGATACTGAAGAATCACCTTTGTCATTTCTCAAGGTAAGTGGGACGACAAGCTATTCTTTAAAAACATGGAATGATACAGCACAAAAGGAGGCCATTCACCCCATTGGGTTTGTGCCAGCTCTTTGAAGGAGCTATCCAATTGGTCCCACTACCTTGCCCTGCAAGTTTCTCTTTTTTCAAGTATTTATCCAATTCCCTTTTGAAAGTTACTATTGAATCTGCTTCCACCGCCCTTTCAGGCCCAGACTAATAATCCGGAACCATGAGTTCAGATCCCGCCAGGGCAGCTGGGGAATTTAAATTCAATTAAATGAAATCTGGAATAAAAAATACTAGTATCAGTAATGGTGGCCATGAAACTACCGGATTGTCGTAAAAACCCATCTGGTTCACTAATGTCCCTTAGGGAAGGAATCCTGCCGTTCTTACCCGGTCTGGCCTATATGTGACTCCAGACCCACAGCGATGTGATTGATTATTAATCGCCCTCTGAAATGGCCACTCAGTTGTACAATCTCGCTACAACAAGTCATAATAAGAACTCCCTTCCTAACAGCACTGTGGGAGAACCTTCACCACACGGACTGCAGCGGTTCAAGAAGGCGGCTCACCACCACCTTCTCAAGGGCAATTAGGGATGGGCAATAAATGCCGGCCTTGCCAGCGACGCCCACATCCCATGAACGAATAAAACAAAAGGCAGTGCATTCCAGATCATAACAACTCGCTGTGGAAAAAAAATTCTCCTCATGTCATTACACGTAGTGCATAATGTATTATTCTGCTGCTAAGGTGAATCTGTGTCCCATTAAGCCACAAAGTCTAATTGTTTTTAAGCAAACACAGGCTCAGGTCAATCAGAGTTTAATTGCTTGGCCAGGAAACTGCAGAATGGAAAAAGCCTGAAAGTTTTAGGTTGCTGTTCAGAAGCACGCAGACTGATTCTTTCTCTTTTTTTCTAAGGTTGTTTTGCATCTGAAACAATTTATGACATCCAGAGAGTGACATCTGGAATGTGAAAATCGAAGTATGATGCCTGGACTGTGACATTCAGAGAGTGACATCTGGAATGTGTTGCCTGGGGTGTGACATCTGGAGCGTGATTCCTGGGGTGTGACATCTGGAGCGTGATTCCTGGGGTGTGACATCTGGAGCGTGACATCTGGGGCATGACATCCGAAGTTTGATGCCTGGAGCGTGGCATCTGGAGCGTGGCATCTGGAGCGTGACATCTGGAGTGTGATACCTGGAGCGTGGCATCTGGAGCGTGGCATCTGGAGCGTGACATCTGGAGCGTGTCATCTGGAGCGTGGCATCTGGAGCGTGGCATCTGGGGCGTGGCATCTGGAGCGTGGCATCTGGAGCATGGCATCTGGAGCGTGGCATCTGGAGCGTGATACCTGGAGCGTGGCATCTGGGGCGTGATACCTGGAGCGTGGCATCTGGAGCGTGGCATCTGGAGCGTGACATCTGGAGCGTGGCATCTGGGGCGTGATACCTGGAGCGTGGCATCTGGAGCGTGATACCTGGAGCGTGGCATCTGGAGCGTGATACCTGGAGCGTGGCATCTGGAGCGTGGCATCTGGAGCGTGACATCTGGGGCGTGACACCTGGAGCGTGACATCTGGAGCGTGACATCTGGGGCGTGATACCTGGAGCGTGACATCTGGAGCGTGGCATCTGGAGCGTGGCATCTGGAGCGTGGCATCTGGAGCGTGACATCTGGAGCGTGGCATCTGGAGCGTGACATCTGGGGCGTGATACCTGGAGCGTGACATCTGGAGCGTGACATCTGGGGCGTGACGTCCAAAGTTTGATGCCTGGAGGGTGGCATCTGGAGCGTGACATCTGGAGCGTGACATCTGAAATGTGACACCTGGGGTGTGATATCTGGAGCGTGACATCTGAAGAGAGCGACCAGAATGATTGAGGATAAAGGACGTAATGAAGGGATTGGATTATGAGGAGCGATTATGTAAATCGGGCATTTTCTCACTGGAAAAGGGAAGGTTGAGAGGTGATATGATTGCTGATATTAGGTTTCTAAAGTGACGAGATAATGTCGACCAAGGCAAACTGTTTCACATTGTCCAGAACAGTAAAACCAGAGGACATGACGTGCGCTCAAAGTGGGTAAATTCAAAACTAATCTGTGGAAACAATATTTCGGTGAGCAAGTGGTCACTCTGTGGAACAGGCTCCCCAGGGAGACGGTGGAAGCTGAGAGTATTGATTCATTCAAATGCAAATTGGACACATTTCTTTTAGAGAATAACATTTTGGGATACAGTATATGAGTAATTTGAGACGTGAGGTGTGGTGAGTGTAACAGGATCGGGAGGAACAGGTGACTTTGGACCAATGGTTCCCAAGTCTCTCCATCACTGGGGATTTCCTCACCTCTTGTCTGGGTCTGTTGGAGACTCATTGATTGAGATTGAGTGCTCTGATTAGTCAACAACTCCGTTATCGTTGTATCATGGGACCACCAGGGTGGTAGAAGGGGGACTAGATGGACCTTAGTTTTTTATTGTCCAGCAATTCCTATGTTCTAAAGTGTGACACTGGTGATATTAGCAGCGTGACATCTGAAGTGTGACATCTGGAGTGGTGGACAAAAGATAGAAGGATATGTTGATAGGGTGAGATGAAGTTAATAGGGTGGGAGGAGCATTAACACCGGCATAGACCAGTTGGGCCGAATGTTCCCATGCTGTAAATTCTATGTAATTCTATCTAATTCTGTGTAAAAGATGCATGAGATGTGCCACTTTTATATGTATGGAAGGCAGATAAATATCTATTGAGACAAAATTTCTATTTTTGTCCCTAACAGCACGGTGTAAAAATCTATGAATACACGATATCCAGGACACTCAGGATCCAGGCTTTTTCAGATTCTGCACAATATTCTGTTACACAGTGCTCTGCAAGAGTATCTACTGGGGATATTTAAATTCACAAACACACCCACAGCCACAGTTTAAGTTGATATTGCTCTGCTAGAATGCACAGAAGGATTTTTCAATGGTTCTTATTCCTTTATTTTTACAGTGTGTGTATAATGCTTGTGCTTTTTCATCACACAGATCACATTTATGATATTGCTTTTTGAACTAAAAAAAAAATCAGCACTGATGAAATTTAAGATTAGATGACGTGGCTGAGGCCTGTAGTGGCTGAGGCCTGTAGTGAGTGAGTGGGACCTTCAGTGTGTGAGTGAGGCCTGCAGTGAGTGGGGCCTGTAATGAATGAGTGGGGCTTGTTGTGAGTGAGTGAGGCCTGTAATGAATGAGTGGGGCTTGTTGTGAGTGAGTGAGGCCTGTAATGAATGAGTGGGGCTTGTTTTGAGTGAATGGGGCCTGTAATGAGTGAGTGGGGTGTGTAGTGAGTGGGGCCTGCAATGAGTGAGTGGGGCCTGCAATGAGTGAGTGGGGCCTGCAATGAGTGAGTGGGGCCTGTAATAAGTGAGTGGGGCCAGCAGTGAGTGAGTGGGGTCTGTAGTGAGTGGGACCTGCAGTGAGTGAGTGGGGCCTGCAGTGAGTGAGTGGGGCCTGTTATGAGTGAGTGGGGCCTGTAATAAGTGAGTGGGGCCTGCAGTGAGTGGGGTCTGTAGTGAGTGGGACCTGCAGTGAGTGAGCGGGGCCTGCAGTGAGTGAGCGGGGCCTGCAGTGAGTGAGCGGGGCCTGCAGTGAGTGAGCGGGGCCTGCAGTGAGTGAGTGGGGCCTGCAGTGAGTGAGTGGGGCCTGCAGTGAGTGAGTGGGGCCTGCAGTGAGTGAGCGGGGCCTGCAGTGAGTGAGCGGGGCCTGCAGTGAGTGAGCGGGGCCTGCAGTGAGTGAGCGGGGCCTGCAGGGAGTGAGCGGGGCCTGCAGGGAGTGAGTGGGGCCTGCAGGGAGTGAGTGGGGCCTGCAGGGAGTGAGTGGGGCCTGCAGGGAGTGAGCGGGGCCTGCAGGGAGTGAGCGGGGCCTGCAGGGAGTGAGTGGGGTCTGCAGTGAGTGAGTGGGGCCTGTAGTGAGTGAGTGGGGCCTGTAGTGAGTGCGGCTTTTAGCTCCATCGTACCTCTGTGCTGGGAAAAGCACCACACACAAACCACCTGAGCCGGACAAAAGCTGTTTCACTGTGCATGATTAGTGTTTAGACAGGATCATGAATGGAAATGCACTACAGCTACTAACAAGCAGGCTTCCCAATGTCCCAGGCTAGAACAGGCTGGGATCCTGATACTCCAGTATGGGATTGACTGCGACGCTGATATTCTTATATTGTATAGAGTGAGAACTTTGAATTCCTGCATTTAATAGGCTAGGATCACGTCAAGAAAGGGTCTGATTGCAGTCCTGATAAAGCTGTATGGATAGACTGGGGTCGCTCGACTCCAGTTTAGAATAGACCGGGATCATAGAATCATAGAATGGCCACAGCACAGAAGGAGGCCACTCGGCCCGTCGAGCCCGTGCTGGATCTCTGCAAGAGCAATCCAGCTAGTCCCACTCCCCCGCCCTATCCCCGTAGCCCTGCAAATTTTTTCCCTTCGAGCACTTATCCAGTTCCCTTTTGAAAGCTACGATTGAATCCGTCTCCACCCACCCCCTCGGGCAGCACATTCCAGATCATAACCACGCGCTGCGTAAAAAAGATTTTCCCTCTTGTCGCCTTTGGTTCTTTTGCCAATCGCCTTAAATCTGTGTCCTTTGGTGCTTGACCCTTCTGCCAATGGGAACAGTTTCTCTCTATCTACTCTGTCTAGACCCCTCATGATTTTGAATACCTCTATCAAATCTCCTCTCAACCTTCTCTGCTCTAAGGAGAACAACCCCAGCTTCTCCAGTCTATCCACGTAACTGAAGTCCCTCATCCCTGGGACCATTCTAGTAAATCTCCTCTGCACCCTCTCTAAGGCCTTCACATCCTTCCTAAAGTGCGGTGCCCAGAATTGGACACAATGCTCCAGTTGTGGCCGAACCAGTGTTTTATAAAGGTTCAACATAACCTCCTTGCTTTTGGGATTATTGTATACAATGGACGACTAGACATTATGGTAGTTGGGATCATCTTTGCAGGTGTGGAGTGGGTTGGGTAAGGGCTGGGATTGCAGTGTTGAACCATTTCACTGGATACCATTGTCCACCCTCAGAGGCCCACTCCAGCCCCTACTGCTGAACAATCCCTCACCCTGCCTGCTGACCTGAGTAGGGGGGTGGGAACCCTGGGCAGCAGAGATGCCCTGTGTGTCGGGTCTCTCAATCCAATCCCCAGCATGATGCAAACCAGACAAAAGAGAGCCTGCTGTACACTAGAGCCTACGGCCGGCACAGCAGCAATGTGACTCTTGCCAAAGGAGCAGGGGCTGTCTGCCGCACAGATCCCAGGCTATTTTCTAACCCATGGCCAAATTCAACCCATTTGATGTAGCCCTTAGTGACCTTGTCAGCCGTGGCTCAGTGGCTTCAAGTCCCACGCCAGAAACTTG
Source organism: Heptranchias perlo (assembly GCF_035084215.1). Taxonomy (NCBI): domain Eukaryota; kingdom Metazoa; phylum Chordata; class Chondrichthyes; order Hexanchiformes; family Hexanchidae; genus Heptranchias; species Heptranchias perlo. The sequence continues at coordinate 13,840,917 of NC_090361.1, forward strand.
AACACCTAATCTTAAATGCAGGACTGAGGGAGTGCTGCACTGCCAGAGGTGCCATCTTTCAGATGAGATGTTAAACCGAGGCCCCTTTTGCCCCTCTCAGGTGGTTGACAATATTCATCCCTCAACTAACATCATGAAAAGAAACAGATTATCTGGTCATTATCACATTATCTGTTTGTGGGACCTTGCTGTGCACAAATTGGCTGCTGTGTTTCCCACATTACAATTGTGACTGCACTTCAAAAGTACTTCACTGGCTGTAAAGCGCTTTGGGACATCCTGAGGCCGTGAAAGGCACTATATAAATGCAAGTCTTTCTTTTCTTTTTCTTACACAATGCAGCTCGCAGTTCCCAATTCCAAACAAATTGCTCCACCCCCTGCACTCTCCTTGAACGTGTTGTCGCCTCCCAAATCCGTGCCCATCTTTCCCGCAACTCCATGTTTGAATCCCTCCAATCAAGTTTCCACCCCTGCCACAGTACTGGAACGGCCCTTATCAGAGTCACAAATGACATCCTATGTGACTGCGATGATGGTAAACTCTCCATCCTCATCCTTCTCGGCCTGACCACACCATCCTCCTCCGATGCCTCGCCTCCGTTATCCAGCTGGGTGGGACTGCGCTCGCCTGGTTCCATTCTTATCCATCCAGTCATAGCCAGAGAATCACCTGCAATGGCTTCTCTTCCCACTCCCGTACCGTTATCTCTGGAGTCCCCCCAAGGATCTATCCTTGGCCCCCTCCTATTTCTCATCTACATGCTGCCCCTCGGCAACATCATCTGAAAACACAAAGTCAGATTCCACATGTACGCTGACATCGCCCAGCTCTACCTCACAGCCACCTCCCTCGACCCCTCCACTATCTCTCATTTGTCACACTGCTTGTCCGACATCCAGTACTGGATGAGCAAAAATTTCCTCCAACTAAATATTAGAAAGACCGAAGCCATTGTCTTTGGTCCCCACTTCAAACTCCGTTCCCTAGCCACCGACTCCATCCCTCTCCCTGGCCACTGTCTGAGACTAAACCAGACTGTTCGTAACCTTGGTGTCCTATTTGACCCTAAGATGAGTTTCCGACCCCATATCCGCTCCATCACCAAACCCGCCTACTTCCACCGTCGTAACATCGTCTGTCTCCCCCCCTGCCTCAGCTCATCTGCTGCTGAAACCCACATCCATGCCTTTGTTACCTCCAGATTGGACTATTCCAATGCTCTCCTGGCCGGCCTCCCATCTTCCACCCTCCATAAACTTAAGCTCATCCAAAACTCTGCTGCCCGTATCCTAACTTGCACCAAGTGCGCTCTCCCATCACCCCTGTGCTCGCTGATCTACATTGGCTCCCGGTCCAGGAACGGCTCAATTTTAAAATTCACATCCTTGTTTTCAAAACCCTCCATGGCCTCGCCCCCCTCCCTATCTCTATAACCTCCTCCAGCCCTACAGCCCTCCGAGATCTCTGCGCTCCTCCAATTCTGGCTTCTTGCGCATCCCCGATTTTAATCGCTCCACCATTGGCGGCCGTGCCTTCAGCTTCCTAGGCCCTAAGCTCTGGAATTCCCTCCCTAAACCTCTCTGCCTCTCTCTCCTCCTTTAAGATGCTTCTAAAACCTAAATCTTTTACCAAGCTTTTGGTCACCTGTCCTAATATCTCCTTATGTGCCTTGGTGTGAAATTTTGTTTGATAATCGCTCCTGTGAGGCACCTTGGGACGTTTTACTACGTTAAAGGGGCTATATAAATGCAAATTGTTGTTGTTGTTATTGGCTGCCTATACAGGCCAGTTGATGTGAGCCTGCTGGAACGGAGAAAATTTCAAATTCTAAATTGCCCTCGTCTGTCCCAATCCTCTCCCAGTGATCTACTGGGGAGACAAGACTGTTCACATGAGTCTCGAGGATTCACGTTGAAGGTAAGGGGACAGAGTTTCAATTTACAGAAAAAGAAAGAAAGAGCTTGCATTTATATAGTGCCTTTCACAACCTCAGGACATCCCACAGCATTTTACAGCCAATTAAGTACTTTTGAAGTGTAGTCACTGTTGTAATGTAGGAAACGCAGCAGCCAATTTGCACACAGCAAGCTCCCACAAACAGCAATGTGATAAAGATCAGATAATATGTTTTTAGCGATGTTGATTGAGGGATAAATAACGGCCAGGTCACCAGGGAGAACTCCCCTGCTCTTCTTCGAAATAGTGCCATGGGATCTTTTACATCCACCTGAGAGGGCAGACTTGGTTTAATATCTCATCCGAAAGACGGCACCTCCAACAGTGCAGCACTCCCTCAGTGCTGCACTGGAAGTGTCAGCCTAGATTATGTGCTCAAATCTCTGGAGTGGGATTTGAACCACACAATCTTCTGGCCATCAGAGGCAAGAGTGCGACCCACTGAGCCCCGGCTGACACCTGCCAATTAATGCCTAACATTGGGACATGTGACTCTTTTTACTGTTTGTTTTACAATTGGATAAATTTGAGTTTTCCTGATACGCAGGAAGATGTCATTCTCCCCCTGTGTACATGATTGAGTGGAGCAGTAAGCTACAGTGAGCCAGAGTAGGCTATTGCCGTGGTGGGGTTGGGCTGATTTTACTACTGTTCATGGTTTTCCAAGGCTGGGGCCAGTCACAGGACTGTCTGGGGCACTTCTTTGAATCAACTGGCTAATTTTATAATTCTTCAGTTGCAGAACATAACCAAGATTTAACTTGGCGATTGTATAAATCTCATAAAATATAATGTACTGCGGAAAATGAAAAATACTAATGTATTTCAATGTGCTGATTTTGGCTTAAAAGTTGATCTGATGAATGTACACATCTCAAACACTGTGCTATGAAAATCAGATAACATTTGATGACTTTGCTGTTGCCTCATTCATGGGTCAATCGTCAGGTACTCCGCGTACGGGGGACCCTCTCTCCTGTGTCCCCCTTAATTGAACTGTACCCCATAGAATGTTCACTTTTGGTGCCTTAAGCCATGTCTAAGGTTGGCTGGAAGGTGAGTGTGGTGGAACGTAGGGGAGGGGAGGTCTCAGTTTTATGCTGTGATTGGGCTACATTGGTCTGTAATCCAGGCTTGAATGGCCTATTCACTTGTTGTGACAGATCTGCCCTACTGCTCCTAAAGGTGGGATGAGCCTGATCTAGGCTTACACTTCAGTACAGTGGCGAGAGAGTGCTGCATTGTCTGAGGTACCATCCTTCAGCTGAGATGTGAAACTGAGGATCTGACTACCTGTTCAGGTAGACTTAAACGATCTCATGACATTCTACTCATAGCCCTGGTCAGCATTCCTCCTTCAATCAACACCACTAAAAACATATTAATGGGTCGCTCCTCTCTTTACTGTTTGGGGGATCTTGCTGTGCGTTTGCCTACAGCACAGTAGCACTTTTCGAACATCCTGAGAGATGGGAGGAGGTGCTATGTTTCCCCTTGAGGTAGAGACTAGAACTAGGGGCCACAGTTTAAAAATAAGGGGTCTCCCATTTAAGACGGAGATAAGGGGGAAATTTTTTCCCTCAGAGGGTCGTGAGTCTGTGGAACTCCCTTCCCCAGAGAGCGGTGGAGGCAGGGTCATTGAATATTTTTAAGGCTGAGTTAGATAGATTCCTGATTAACAAGGGAGTCAAAGGTTATAGTAGGTAGACAGGAAAGTAGGGTTGAGGTCACAATCAGATCAGCCATGATCTTATCAAATGGCAGAGCAGGCTCGAGGGGCCGAATGGCTCTTAATTCGTATGTTTGCATGTTCGTTTGTAAATGTAAGTTCTTTCATTCTTCATACAAAACTATTACATGGGGCAGAGTAAGTGAGGAAGGATCAGATAGAGGACAATATCACCTCACTGATAGAGCAACTGAAGAGGGGTCAAATAGGGGAAAATATCAGGCAAAGACTGAATCATTTCGAGACCCCTACATCGCCACGCCATTTTAACCCTTGCAGATCCCAGTTGCGCTGAGGGAGGACAGAATCCCGGACGCTGTCTCTTTCCTTCCTCCGTCTTCCCGTTTTGTTCCCATGCCCCACCTCCCCCTCCTCTCCTGAAGGCATTGAATCCTTGCTAGTCACCCCCAACACTTGACCCAAGCAGCCCCTTTCCATGTGTAAAACTAAACAGCAGGTGTTGGCAGGCTATTTGACTATGGGGGCATCACAGTCATAGCTTCCACCTTCATTCTGAACATCCCCCATTTTTGACTCTTCTTCCCTGACTGGCAGATTGTCCCAAACATTTCTCACACTTTGAGTAAAGAAGGACTTCTGAATATCTGCTTTTAACCTGCGCTTCACTCATTTAAATCATTTTCCTCCAGTGCTGCTCTCCTGGCTTAATTTGAAGTAATAATCCATATTCACCTTATGTGTAGCATTAATATTTTATATATAGTCTGCCGCAATCTCTAGTCCCCTTTAGAATTGGAATCAGCCTTTTGTCCTTCTCTGCACCCACTCCGATGCTTGCACTGTATGTGTGATGATGAGTGTCGAATGCCCAAGTCAAACTGAGGTCTCACCAATGCAGAATCCCAGCACAACCTCCAGGCACTTCAGGGAACTCTACAAGGCACAAGTCAGGAGTGTGGTGGAATACTTGTCTGGACGGGTGCAGCCGCAACAAAAATCAAGAAGCTCGACAACATCCAGGACAAACCAGTCCGCTTGATTGGCAGCCCATCCACCATCTTAAACATTCACTCCCTGCACCGTAGCTGCAGTGTGTACCATCTACAAGATGCACTCCAGCAACTCGCCGAGGCTTCTTCAACAGCACCTCCCAAACCCACGACCTCCACCACCTAGAAGGATAAAGGCAGCAGGTGCATGTGGAACACCATCACCTCCAAGTTCCTCTCCGAGTCACACACCATCCCGACTTGGACATATATCGCCGTTCCTTCATCGTCGCTGGGTCAAAATCCTGGAACTCCCGACCTAACAGCACTGTGGGAGAACCGTCACCACACGGACTGCAGCGATTCATGAAGAAGGCCCACCATCACCTGCCACCGGGCAGTATCGTCCAACAGATACGAGTGTTTGGACATCATGGCCCAAAGTTTTCTTAGCATTTAACAAACGAATGAACAGAAAATTCTGTGTACAGTGATTTCCTGATATTCATTGGCTGGTGCACAAACATTCCCCATTGGTAGCACACATTAATAAAACTGTCCCTTTGTGCTCTACCGTTAGAATCATAGAATCATCGAATGATACAGCACAGAAGGAGGCCATTCGGCCCATCGTGCCTGTGCCGGCTCTTTGAAAGAGCTCTCCAATTAGTCCCACTCCCCTGCTCTTTCCCCATAGTTCTGCCAATTGTTTCCTTTCAAGTATTTATCCAATTCCCTTTTGAAAGTTATTATTGAATCTGCTTCCACCGCCCTTTCAGGCAGCGCATTCCAGATTGTAACAACTCGCTGCGTAAAAAAAATTCTCCTCATCTCCCCTCTGGTGCTTTTGCCAATTATCTTAAATCTGTGTCTTCTGGTTACCGACCCTCCTGCCACTGGAAGGTTTCTCATTAAAACACTTCCTGATTATGAACAACTCTATTAAATCTCTCCTTAACCTTCTCTGCTCTAAGGAGAACAACCCCAGATTCTCCAGTCTCTCCACGTTACTGAAGTCCTGCAGCCCTGGTACCACTCTGGTAAATCTCCTCTGCACCCTCTCTAAGGCCTTGACATCCTTCCTAAAGTGTGGTGCCCAGCAATGGACACAATACTCCAGCTGGGGCCTAACCAGTGATTGGCAGGAGGTGTGTAGAGAGAGACTAATTTTGGGTGAGTGAGAGAGGAGGTGGACAGAGAGATGAGGTATTGAGTGAGACAGAGAGGGTGTGGCCAGAGAGACAAGGTATTGAGTGAGACAGAGAGGGTGGGGACAGAGAGATGAGATATTGAATGAGACAGAGAGGGTGGGGACAGAGAGACAAGGTATTGAGTGAGATAGAGAGGGTGTGGTCAGAGAGATGAGGTATTGAGAGAGAGATGGAGAGCGGGTGGACAGAGGGATGAGGTATTGACTGAGACAGAGAGATGTGGACAGAGAGAGATGAGGTGTTGAGTGAGATAGAGAGGGTGTGGACACATGGACATGAGGTATTGGGTGAGACAGACTGAGAAGTGGACATTGAGTGATGAACTGGGATAAATGGCAACAAAAGCCATTCAGGAAAGCAGCTTTTCGTTCCAGGACAACCCTTGATATAATGCATGAACTGGCTGCTTGCCAGCCATCACACTGTAATGAGTAAATCCGTGTGTGTGTGTGTGTGTGTGTGTGTGTGTCTCAGGCCCATTAATATTTTGATGTATTTTAGGAGAAAGCACTAGAGGCCAGAAGAAAAAGGGCTGCCCTGAAAGCTGAAGTGGTACAAAGCCATTCAGGCTGGGAATGTTCGATCCATGTGCTGAGTCACCTGGTGACAGTCAAGGTAATGGATGGGGCTCTAGTTTGTTTGGGTGTCCCTGGGCTAGGGGAGGAGAAACCTTGCTTGCCTGCGAGACTGTGCAAGTTTCATAGATATCGGGATTGGCTGTGAGGCCCCTGTGGTCCAATAGCTTGTTTAAACTCATGATTCAGCCTTGTACATGTCCCTCCATCCATCCTTTTTTCTGTTGCTTAAGCAAGGTGCTGGAAGGGCTACCAGCACCTGTGGAGCCAAACCTGGCGAGAGTGACTGGGGGTGAAACTCGTCTCGGGCAGTAACGCAAAACCTGCAATAACGAATCATCCACCCCGATTTACACTCCACCCAATGGGCAGACTATAAAACGGGCTGCCAATTCACTATTGCCCATTTGAAGAATTTCATTGGAGGTAATATATTTGGATTTTCAAAAGGTCTTCGATAAGGTAGACTCATGACTAATGTCAGAGTACGTGGAGTCAGGGGACAGGGAGCAGAATGGATAGCATCTGGCTACAAAACAGAAAACAGAGAGTAGGGGTTGAAGGGTAGCTACTCAGACTGGCAAAAGATGGGAAGTGGTGTTCCTCAGGGATCAGTGCTGGGACCACTGTTGTTCACAATTTACATCATTGATTTGGACTCGGGAATCGGAAGTATAATTTCAAAATTTGCCAAATTGGGGGGTGTAGTTAATACAAAGGAAGGTTGCGTCAAAATGCAAGAAGATATTAATAAACTTGCAGACTGCGCGTATAATTGGCAAATGAATTTCAATATCGATAAGTGTGAGGTGGTGCATTTTGCTAGGAAGAGTAAAGAGGCCACATACTGCTTGAATAATAAGAGTCAAAACGGAATAGAGGAGCAAAGAGATCTCAGGGTACAGACGCACAAATCACTAAAAGTAGCAACGCAGGTTAATAAGGCCATAAAAAAGGCAAACCAAGCACTGGAGTTGATTTCTAGCAGAGAAGTTATGTTAAACATCCATACAACCTTGGTTAGACCACACTTGGAATACTGTGCACAGTGCTGGTTTCCATATTATAAAAAGAATATAGAAGCACTGGAGAGGGTGCACAAAAGATTCACAAGGATGATACCAGAACTGAGAGGATATACTTATCAGGAAAGACTAAACAGGCTGGGGCTCTTTTCTCTAGAAAAGAGAAGACTGAGGGGAGACCTGATAGAGGTCTTTAAGATAATGAAAAGGTTTGATAGGGTAGACGTAGAGAAAATGTTTCCACTTGTGGGGGAGACCAAAACTAGAGGTCATCAATATAAGATAGTCACTAAGAAATCCAATAGGGAATTCAGGAGAAACTTCTTTACCCAAAGAGTGGTGAGAATGTGGAACTCACTATCACAAGGAGTAGTTGAGGCAAATAGCAAAGAAGCATTTAAAGAAGCTAGATAAGCACATGAGGGAGAAAGGAATAGAAGGGTATGCTGATAGGGTTAGATGAAGTAGGGAGAGAAGAGGCTCGTGTGGAGCATAAACGCCGGCATAGACCAGATGGGCCGAATGGCCTGATTCTGTGCTGTAGATATGACGTAACTCGATGTAACGCCCAGTGTCCTCAGGGTAGCAGAAAGCACATGGGAGAAAAAATAGGTAGTGATGGTGGGGGTGCTAAATGACTGGTGGCAGAATGAGTTAGCACAATGTCAACTTGGTTTAGTAGATTATATCCCTCACTTTTGAGTCAGAAGGTTGCGGGTTCAAGCCACACTCCAGGACTTAAGCACACAACCTAACCTGATACAGGGTGCAGTACTGAGGGCAAGTTATACTCTTGGAAATGCCGTCCTTGAGATGAGCTGTTAAACTGAGGCCTTATCGGCTCAGGTGGATATTAAAGATCCCATGGCACTATTTTAAGAAGAGCAGCAAGTTGTCCTGGTGTCCGGGCCAACATTCCACCCTCAACCATCACCTCCAAAGAAAACAGATTCATTGCCCTTTCAGATCATTGCTATTTTTTTGGATCTTGCTGTGCATGAAATAACTACCTTGTTAATCTCTATAACTTCAAAATAATTCACTGAATTGAAGCTCTTCAGAATGTTTATGAGATGCGCTATGTACAGCAACAACATGCATTTGTATAGCACCTTTAATTTAGAAAAGCATCCCGAGGCGCTTCACAGAGGCGTAATCAGAGGAAAATGGACACCGAGCCAAAGGAGGAGATATTGGGAGTTGACTGAAGGCTTGGTCAAGGAGGTGTGTTATAAAGAGAGTCTTCAACGAGGAGAGGGTGGAGAGGTGGAGGGGTTTAGGCAGGGCATCCCAGAGGTGTGGGGCCTAGGCAGCTGAAGACGCCGCCGCCAATACTGGGAAAAGTGAGGGGGATGCACAAAGGGTCAGAGTCGGAGAAATGGAGATTTCAGGGAGGGGTGGGGGTTGTTGTCAGGCTGGAGGAGGTTACTGGGATAGGGAGGGGTGAGCCCACGAGAGGAATTAAACACAGGGATGAGAATTTTAAATTTGAGGCATTGGGGGACTGGGACCCAAAATAGGTCAATGAGATCAGGGATGAGGGGCAAGCGGGACTTGGTGTGGGACAGGGCTGGAGGAGGTTACAGAGATAGGGAGGGGCGAGGCCCTGAAGGGATTTAAACAATATAATATAAATGCAAGTTCTTCTATTTTCTTCTGCGCATTTATTTTAATAAATCCATAAAAAGTGTTGTTTGTAAACACTTTTACGGGTTTGAGCAAACTAACACCTAAAGGATAGGACCGGCCAAGTGTTGTCTCATCTTTTGAATCTTAGTTCAATTCCAGCCCAGGCTGATGGGATGAAAGGTCAAAGGTGACTTGTCTCCATCTCTGGATGTACTAGAGATGTGCTGAGATAGTAAAACAAAAGTGTTCTACTCTCCAACATTGACATCCCTAACTAATAATTGCAAAGGTTCACAAAAAACGAACTAAAGAAAGAAAGGACTTGCATTTATATAGCGCCTTTCACAACCTCAGGATGTCCCAAAGCGCTTCACAGCCAATGAAGTACTCTTGAAGCGTAGTCACTGTTGTAATGCAGGAAACGCGGCAACCAATTTGAGCACAGCAAGATCCCACAAACAGCAATGGGGTAATGACCAGATAATCAGTTTTGGGTGTTGGTTGAGGGATAAATATTGGCCAGGACACCAGAAAGAACGCCCCTGCTCTTCCTCGAATATTGCCATGGGATCTTTTACGTCCACCTGAGAGGGCAGATGGGGCTTCAGTTTAACATCTCATCAGAAAGACGGCACCTCTGACAGTGCAGCATTCCCTCAGTACTGCACCAGAAAATGTGTTTACATTATTCAAGACATTTTAAAGAAATTAAGAAATATTTAACTTCAGTCATTTTTAACTCTATTTCCCTCATAATTCTGAAACAGTGCTGTCTCCAGTTAATACAAGTTGCTTCTTCTGCTTTCATTTACTGATTGCTGCTGTTTACTGTGTTCCTCAATTAATCTTACTCTTTCTTTTCAGATTGGATACTGCAGTAGGTTAAACACTGGCCTTTCATCTTCAGGACCTGGGTTCAAAGCTCAGACAGGCAGGATGAAAGTCTCTTGTGACTCCTGGCTGCAATGGTTCTATATCAATGAGCTTGGGAATTCTCGATGCAATCCCTAGTGGGCATTGGGCCACAAAACAAATCTTTCCCTAATCTTGCACAAATTGGTAATGTAATTCTGATCAGAGGATGACTGGGATGGAAGTTGGAAAAAATATTACATTGGTGCAGTGGGGCTGAGTTCACATTGTGTAGAGGGAGCTTTACCCTGTATCTAACCCATGCTGGACCTGACCTGGGAGTGTTTGATGGGACAGTGTAGAGGGAGCTTTACTCTGTATCTAACCCATGCTGTACCTGACCTGGGGGTGTTTGATGGTACAGTGTAGAGGGAGCTTTACCCTGTATCTAACCCATGCTGTACCTGACCTGGGAGTGTTTGATGGGACAGTGTAGAGGGAGCTTTACCCTGTATCTAACCCATGCTGTACCTGACCTGGGAGTGTTTGATGGGACAGTGTAGAGGGAGCTTTATTCTGTATCTAACCCATGCTGTACCTGACCTGGGAGTGTTTGATGGGACAGTGTAGAAGGAGCTTTACTCTGTATCTAACCCATGCTGTACCTGACCTGGGAGTGTTTGATGGGACAGTGTAGAGGGAGCTTTACTCTGTATCTAACCCATGCTGTACCTGACCTGGGGGTATTTGATAGGACAGTGTAGAGGGAGCTTTACTCTGTATCTAACCCGTGCTGTACCTGCCCTGGGAGTATTTGATGGGACAGTGTAGAGGGAGCTTTACTCTGTATCTAACCCATGCTGTACCTGACCTGGGGGTATTTGATGGGACAGTGTAGAGGGAGCTTTACTCTGTATCTAACCCATGCTGTACCTGCCTTGGGAGTGTTTGATGGGACAGTGTCGAGGGAGTTTTACTCTGTATCTAACCCATACTGTACCTGCCCTGGGAGTGTTTGATGGGACAGTCTCGAGGGAGCTTTACTCTGTATCTAACCCACGCTATACCTGATCTGGGAGTGTTTAATGCTGACACTGGGTGTATGAAATGAAGTGTTTCATTCCTTGCAGGATGAAAGTCTCTTGTGACTCCTGGCTGCAATGGTTCTATATCAATGAGCTTGGGAATTCTCGATGCAATCCCTAGTGGGCATTGGGCCACAAAACAAATCTTTCCCTAATCTTGCACAAATTGGTAATGTAATTCTGATCAGAGGATGACTGGGATGGAAGTTGGAAAAAATATTACATTGGTGCAGTGGGGCTGAGTTCACATTGTGTAGAGGGAGCTTTACCCTGTATCTAACCCATGCTGGACCTGACCTGGGAGTGTTTGATGGGACAGTGTAGAGGGAGCTTTACTCTGTATCTAACCCATTCACAGTATTTTGTTTTTTCTTTGAATCATAATCTGTCCTACAGTTGAGTAAAATTCAGGCATAAATGCCTTTCAGAATTCAACCTTGGATAATTATTTCCTGCGCTTGTCATGAAAAGATAAGTGAGGAAGTTTTGCTGCCCTGATTTTTTACCTATTATAATTTTACTGAGACCCGCTATTGAATAATTCAGCCTTGCTACATTCCAGCAGGAGTAAATCCATATCAGGATTTCATTGCTCCCCCTCCGCAAGGCTGGCTGTTAATCCTGTTTCAGTATGATTACGGTGCCAGGTTTTGGGCGTACCAGGCTGCTGGGACTGGTTGTATTAGAGAGGAGTTGCAGGACCAAGGCTGTTACTGCTTGCAGCCTCCCAGAGCTGTGTATCTCTCTCCCTCTCTGCATATGTGTGTGCCTGTACAAGGCAACCTCTCTGGCTCCATCTCACTCTTCCCCCTCCTCTTTCCCCTTCCCTCTCTTTTTTCTCTCTCTCTCCCTGTCTGTCTCTCTTTTTCTCTCTCTCTCTCTCTCTCTCCCAGCAGCTGTCTCGTGTTATTCAGGGAAGACCCAGCGGATTAAAAGCAAAAAGGAAAGAAGAGGGGGGAAAAAAAAAATCACCAGGAAAAGGATGAAGCTTTAGCATCAAACCTCTTGTGCTGGCACAAGATTCCACCGCCTGTGTTTGTACTCTAGGAACTGCAGTGTGGTCGGATTGAGGGATAAGCAACCAGAAAAAAAAACATTCAGCCTCATCATTCGTTTTGTGAGAGAAGATTGGTTTTTTTTTGTGTTCCCACAAGAGAAAAAGCCCCACGTTTGCAGGTTTATATTCTAAAGAAATATCGGCGCCTGACTACCGTCCTTGGGATGCCAGCGGTGTCCAGACTCCATCGCTGCGGCGGGTCCGAAGCGCCTTAAACCCCCCATCGCTCCGGAGCTGGGGATTGCCAGCCGCTCACCCCAGGTGAGGGTGAGGAGGGACCGTGGGCAGCACAGGCAGGCAGGTGAGTGAGGGGGGCAGAGTGACCACTGAGGGGCAGAGTGACCACTGAAGGGGGAGTGACCACTGAAGGGGGGGGGGGCAGAGTGATCACTGAGAGGGAGTGACCACTGAAGGGGGGAGGGCAGAGTGACCATTGAGGAGGGGAGAGTGACCATTGAGGGGGGGGAAGAGAGTGACCATTGAGGGGGGGGGGAAGAGAGTGACCACTGAGGGATGAGAGAGTGACCACTGAGGGAAGGGGGAGAGTGACCACTGAGGGGAGGGCGGGAGAGTGACCACTGAGGGGAGGGCGGGAGAGTGACCACTGAGGGGAGGGCGGGAGAGTGACCACTGAGGGGAGGGCGGGAGAGTGACCACTGAGGGGAGGGCGGGAGAGTGACCACTGAGGGGGGGCAGAGTGACCATTGAGGAGGTGAGAGTGATCGCTGAGGGGGTGAGAGTGACCACTGAAGGACGACATGTCCACTGAAGGGAGGGAGTGACTACTGAGGGAAGGGAGGGGAGAGGAGAGTGACCAGTGAGGGGAAAGAGTGACAAGTGAGGGAGGGGGAGAGTGACAAGTGAGGGTGGGGGAGTGACCACTGATGGGGAAGAGTGACCACTGATGGGAGAGAGAGTTACTATTGATGGGGGGGGGGGGGTGACCACTAAGGGGAGAGAGTGACCACCGAGGAGGGAGGGGGGGGGGAGAGAGCTCTGGGAGGAGCAGCCCCGCAAAAAAAAAAATCCCGCAATCGGTCCGCATTTCACAAAAATATATATATATATATAAACAATCCACGACCAGTCCGCAAAAAAAAACCCGCAATCGGTCCGCAAACCCGGTGCCGCCGCCGATACACCGCTCCTCCCTCCCGCACCCAGTCGCTTCATTCATCCCGACCGAGTGTGGGTGAGGCGGGCAGACAGATGCCGGTACCTGGGGAGAGAGAGAGAGCTGAGTGTATAAATCAGGAGAGGGTGGGGGGGAGGAGGAGATTTCCGCAGTTATCACCCCAGTGATCTGTTGTTTTTATATATATATATAAAAAAAAGAAAAATATTTGTTTGCATTTTTGTGAATATGTGCACAGAAATTAAAACCCAGAGCACACAACTCCTGTCAGCCCATGGATTAATATGAGGCTGGGGCAGCTGTACTCGGTGCTCTGCCCCCCACCTTAGGTTCTGTGCCTGTTTATTCATGGGTTCCTGACTGGTGCTGATGTGAGCAGGTGTGACTCCCTGTAGCCCCCTCCCCTCCTGGTTGTGGGGTCCAGCCGGTAACGGGCACATTCCGTGAGCTATGCCCAACCTCTCAGCATCTTGCAGCCTCCCAGTCCCGACACATTGCAAAGCCTCGTGATGGTTGGTGTTAAACCTGTGTGTGTGTATATAATATATATATATATATATAAAATCATTTAACAAAGATTGCAGCATAATTCACTCTTAGCAGTCATTGCTGCAATAATAACTCGATAAATATTTATATATTTTCTGCAAAAATCTGCTTGGTAGAGGAAGGAATCTGTAAAATTATTGATGTGGTACCATGTAATGGAAATGGCATAATAGACACACAGATACTCACACTCACATACACATATTCTTACACTTGCTGTGACACACTATCTGATACACACACCCGCACTGCTATACACAGGCAGTCATTCACAATAGATGTGCAAGGGCTGTGTAAATACTGCAACACAGTCTGTAAGAGGATTGGGACTGAAAGGCAAAATGTACAATCATTCAAAATAGATGGATCCGACCCAATTCGATGTGTGTTTGCCCGACGTCTCTGCTCAGTAAACAGGAAGCCCGATAATTCAAAGGGTTGGGGTTGCTAGCTGTGTGTTTTTAAAATACAAAAATTAAAACAGTCGCTTGCAATAATCAGGTGCGATGGTATTGTCTCAAGACTGAGATTCTCACTGTAGATTTTCACTTGCTGCCATGTTTTCATTTTACCCTGATTACACCAGATGCTAAAAGTATTATTTTGCTGTTGTAATGACAGCGCTGCTGAGTGTTACGCTTTTTAATAGATGAATTCATATTTAAAGATGTAATTGGGACTTTGGGGATCAGTGGCAGGAGTGGGATGCAAGAGATACAGGCAATAATACCCAGTGCTGTGCTACAGTGCAGGATTACAATCTCCCATTTTCTGCTCCTTATGCTATTTATTCAGTCCGGACTTTTCGGAGAGATTACCGCGCGCACAAACTTCACATTCCGTGAGGTTTCTCTCCTTGCCCTTTGTGCGCGGCTTCGGACTCTTTGCCCGTAGATTGTCAGTCTGGTGGAGCGAAAACATTCCAGGAAAAGGCAGGCAGGGAGAAAATGAGGATTTTTTTTTTTTCTTTCTCTCTCAGACGATCAGTCCGTGAGAAGGTGATAATCGGGTCGATGTGGGCTACGTAGGAATTACCAGCCTTGCATCTTCCTCTCCGTGCAGCGGTCCCTTCGGGTCTGTTTCTCCGAGAGAGCTCAGTCGCGGCGGCCATGATAGCTAACGTCTCTGCTTTTTTTTTTGGCGGTCCTCACTCCGAGCTGCGCTCGCAAGAGTCAGTCCCACGCCCGCCTCAGCTACAGTCCTCCGGTAGCTGGGTGTCGCGTGGGGATTGTGTGATGGGAGGGGTGAGAGGTCACTGCAACGCCTTCTATGGGCAGTGTCCACCCCACCTCAGTTATTTCAATCTGACAAAGGCGGGTGCTGGCTAGCTGGGGTGGTGTTATAAAGCGGAATCTGCAACCCTTCAAGGCAGCTTCCAGTATATGGGTCAAAGGATAAGCACCTATATTATATTGTTATATTATATGGATCTGTTATATTCCCCTATTCCCCACCTCCTTTCCCCCCTTGTTGCTAGGCACACACTAGGGCACATTATCAGAGCTTGCATGGCACGACTTGCAAGGGTTAGGGGCTGACTGCATGAGATTCGTTACTGAATGCGGAGTTGGAACCAGGGGCAGGGAAAGTGAGATGAAACCAGAGTGCGTTTTCTGCTCCGTCCCGTGCCACATCGGCAGCGAGCGGCTTCACGGAAATGGGCGCCCGGGCTGAGAACTAGTCCGAGGGATAATTCCTCAGTGCTTTTTTTTTTAAAAAAGGCCTCTTGTTATTCAGGACTTTGTTAAAAAAAAAATTTCCGCTGTACTTTTTAGAATAAAACAATTGTACTGCTTTAGTTCAGCGCCTGCGTCATTAAACAGGGAGGGGTGTATGTGACTACAGCTGGGAGAACGGACGCACTAAATACCTTTAAACTGCAAATGCCATCACACTCCCTCCACAATGTTCTAGAGTAGGCAGGTACCAGGTCCGAATGCTGAGTTCACTGATCTCAGCCAGGGCGTTAAGAGAGATGCCAACATTGGCCTCACGTCCCCCGGATTAGAGAAGGGACGGTTCATTTGAGGTTACTGCACCCGGGCTCAGAGTTTAAATGATGCCAACTGGTGAACCCAGGCTCTACCCGGCGACCCCTTCTGGCCAGTGCACGCGCCCGAGGATTGGGCGAGGAAAGGGTCGGTTTCGGTCGCCCCCTCCCCCCCCCCCTCCCATTTTAGCCATTTGGATAAGGGTCGGGAGGGCCCCTGGTAACAGTAGATCCGTGTCCCCCTCCCCAGCAAGAGTCAGCACCTCCAGGGAGAAGGAAAGGGCCTCCAGGGACATGTCTCCATCTTCCGCAGTACCCTCTGAGGTTGTCAGCCCCTTCACCGTCAACCTCTGCATCCCATGACAGATGCAGTGATGTGCAAGCAGCAGTGTTTCTTGTGCACTGGGAATGAAGCAGGGATTTGTGGTGGAAATACTGTGATGGTAAGATGTGGCATGGTGCCCTGTGTTTACAGGTATCTGCTTTCTGCATATTACCAGTTTCACTTATATATATTCGCCATTTTTTAAAAACATCTCTGTAATATCTACGCTCTCTGCATTCCCCATGTTTGCTCCATTCCCTGTATTCGCTAGATTGTGTACATTCTCCTTATCCTCTGCTATCTGCTCATTACCCTCCATGTTCCTCTGCATCTCTCCATGTCTCTCTGTCCTTGTTGTACGTCTCACTTCCTCTAACTCTCTCTGTCTTTCTCCCTCTGGCTGTCTCTGTCTCTTTTGCTTCGTCTCTTTCTCTGCCTGTACCTCCCTCTCGCTCTTTGTACCCACTGCTGTCTACATATTACCCTCCATGCTTGCTACACTGCTTGTATCCCTCTCGGCTTTCTACATCTTTTCATAGGTTCCACAGTCTCCCCATTCACCAGCTTCTCCTCATTCTGGTTTCCTCTCCCACTCTATTATCTACCTTGGTCTGCGTTCTCCATTTTCCCTGTGGTTCCCTACGTTCTCTATATTGTCTGGTGTTGTACTTAAGTTTTATTTTCTTGAATATGGTGCTCAGAAAACGAGTTGGAACGAGTGTCACATTCAGGAGAGGGTGTGCACCTCACCTCACTCCACCCGCATCATTCTGAGCGATTATTTATAACGCACTAGCTGAGGGCGTGGGTATTAGAGCATAGGGCACCCGGAATGAAAAGAGAAAATGTGTGCATCTATCACACTGTGTGTGTGCGCACACCTATGCAGGTTATAATGTATATTTAGAGACGGAGCGGGAGACATGTAATGTATTCTGAAGTATCACAATTCAATCTGTCTTGGAGTGTTGTGTGTTTTTCTGTCTCTCGGTACCTTCTGCTGTATCCCTCCCTGAACCTCCCTCGTGCCGCTCTCTACTTTCCTTTGCTCATCTCTTTGAATTTTTATCTGTGTTTCTCTCTCTGCATCTCTCCGTGTCTTACTGTACTCTATGTTGCACTTCCTCTCACTTTCTCTGTCTGTATCCCTCTGCCTGTCTCTATTTCTTTGTCTTTCTCTGCCACTCTGCCTTTGTTTCTCTGTCACTCTGTCTTTTCGAGCCTTTCCATGCCCCTCTGTGTCTACGTTTGTGTCTGTTGATTTCTCTATCCCTTCTCTCTGGCTCTCCGCATGTGTTTAAACCACTGTTATTTTCTATGGCTGTATCTCTATCTGTCTCTCCCTTTCTCTCTCTCTCTCTGCCTCTCCGTCTATGTATTTCTGTCTCTGTTTTCTGTCTCTCTATCCCTCTCCCTGTCTCTCTATCCCTCTCCCTGTCTCTCTATCCCTCTCCCTGTCTCTCTATCCCTCTCCCTGTCTCTCTATCCCTCTCCCTGTCTCTCTATCCCTCTCCCTGTCTCTCTATCCCTCTCCCTGTCTCTCTATCCCTCTCCCTGTCTCTCTATCCCTGTCTCTATCCCTCGCTTTGTCTCTCCCTGCCTCTATCCCTCGCTTTGTCTCTGCCTGATTCTATGTCCCTCTCTCTGTCTCTGTCCCTTTCTTTGTCTCTCCCTGTCTCTCTATACCTCTCTCTGGTTCTCCGTGTCTCTATGCAGTTCCCCTGAGCACTGCAGCTTTCTAAACACACATTTCCTCTCACAAAACATCTGCACAAACCCATGTCTTTTTCTCACTTCTCTTTGCAGTGAATGTCAGATTATAGTTGTGATAAAGGAGCAATGTATGGAGGCAGTGAGGGAGACCTCCTGTGTATCACAATCAATTAACCAAATGGAAGCTTGTGATATTACGGTTTTGATCAAAAATTCTTGCACAGCCCAATGATTAAATTAATTCAAACATTCCCAATAAACACGGATTCCAACACCTCACTGTGCTGTGCTTTCGGAGAATGCTCGTTTCAAAATGGAAGATTTCCATCGTTAACAGTGTGCCTGCCAGTCAGATCGCTTGTATAGAATTCTGATACAGGCTGTTCAGAACTGCAGCTCTGATTGTGAGCAGAGAAATGTCAAAGCTCTCTTCGCCACAGAGCTCAGCTCCTATGATTCCGACACCCCCCCACAGTTCACTGTCCCTGTGTGATATTTTCCTGTATCCTACACCCCCCCCAGTTCCGCTGTCACTGTGTGATATTTTCCTGTATCCGACACCCCCCAGTTCCTCTGTCTCTGTGTGATATTTTCCTGTATCCTGCACCCCCCAGTTCCGCTGACACTGCGTGATATTTTCCTGTATCCGACACCCCCCAGTTCCGCTGTCCCTGTGTGATATTTTCCTGTATCCGATCACCAATACCCCCCCCCCCCCCCAGTTACTCTGTCGCTGTGTGATATTTTCCTGTGTCTGACCCTCCCCAGTTCCTCTATCCCTGTGAGGATGTTTTCCTGTATCTGATCCTCCCGAGTTTATGTATCAATGTGAGATTTTTCTGTATCCGACCCCCTCCCAAATTACTTTGTCGCTGTGTGTTATTTTCCTGTTTCCGGCACTTCCTCCAGTTCATTGTCCCTGTGAGGTATTTTCCTGTATCCGACCCCTCCCCAGTTCCACTGTCCCTGTGTGATATTTTCCTGTATCTGACCCTCCCCAGTTCTCCTATCCCTGTGTGATATTTTCCTGTATCTGACCCTCCCCAGTTCTCCTATCCCTGTGTGATATTTTCCTGTATCTGACCCTCCCCAGTTCTCCTATCCCTGTGTGATATTTTCCTGTATCTGACCCTCCCCAGTTCTCCTATCCCTGTGAGATATTTTCCTGTATCTGACCCTCCCCAGTTCTCCTATCCCTGTGAGATATTTTCCTGTATCTGACCCTCCCCAGTTCTTCTATCCCTGTGTGATATTTTCTTGTATCTGACCCTCCCTAGTTAGTGTATCATTGTGAGATATTTTTCTGGATCCGACCCCCTCCCAGGTTATTTTGTCGCTGTGTGTTATTTTCCTGTATCCGATCCCTCCACAGTTACTCTGCTCCGTGTGATATTTCCCTGTCCCTGACCCCTCTCCAGTTACTCTGTGTGATATTTTCCTGTATCTGACCCCCTCCACACTTACTCTGTCCCTGTGTGATCATTTTGTATGAAGAATGAAAGAACTTGCATTCATACAGCACCTTCTCCCATCCCTCAGGATGACCCAAAGTGCCACTGTGATGTTGGTAGTGCACAGCAAGATCCCCCAAATCACAGTGAGAGGGTGTGACCAGTTAATCTGTTTTTGGTATTTTTGGTTAAGGGAGGAATGTTGACCAGAACGCTGGAAGAACTCTCCTGTTCTTAATCAAATAGTTGTTTAATAACCACCTGAACAGGCGACAGGACCACGGTTTAACATCTTAGCCAAAGGACAAGATCTCCCTCAGGCGTTCTCTCAGTACTGCACTGAAGTATAAGCCTGGATCAGAGTCGAGCCAACTTTGGGAACAGTGGGCTGGATCCATGTGCGACAACCAGTGAATTAGGCCATTGAGGCCTGGATTAGAGACCAACATGGCCTAATTGCAGCATGAAACTCAGACACAGCCCCTCCCTTCCCCTACGTTCCACCGCACTCACCGTCCAGTCAACATTAGGCATGGCTTAGGGCACCAAAAGTGAACAGTCTATGGGGTACAGTTAGGGGGACACAAGAGCGAGGGTCCCTGTACACAGAGTGCCTGACGATTGACCCATGAATGAGGCAACAGCAAAATCATTCAAACGTCGTCTGATTCTCAAAACACAGAGATTGAGATGTGCACATTCATCAAATCAGCCTTTTGTGACCCGATCTGTGTTTTAAGACAAAATCAGTAAATTAAAATGCATTAGTAGTTATCTTATCAATTTTTATGTGGTGCATTATATTTCATATAATCACCAAATCAAATTCTGTAATAAAAAAACAGAAAATACGGGAAACACTTAGCGGGTGGAATGATAGAATCATAGGAAATTTACGGCACAAAAGGAGGCCATTCGGCCCATCGTGTACGTCAGGCACGTGGAGAGAAGAACAGAGTTAACGATTCAGGTCTCAAAACATCAACTCTTCCTTCCTCTCTAAACAGATGCTGCCTGACCTGCCGAGTGGGGGTAATTTTAACTTTCGGTGAAGATGTGAAGCAGACGATATCGCCTGTTTTATACATCCCGTCCAAATTTACTTCCCATTGATTTCAACGTGAAGGAAAACCGAGCAGGATGAATGACGGGCCATCAGTCCGTTATGGCCCCATTTACACCATTTGGCAAATGTTAAAATTATCCCCGGTGTTTCCAGCATTTTCTGTGTCTGTTTCAGAATTTCAGCGTCAGCAGTATTTTGCTTTTTTGTTTCATAAGTTCAATCTTGTGCATTTTACGGTTGATAAAATTAGCCAAGTTGACTCTAAGAAGTGTTCCAGTCAGTCTTGTGGCAGCCCAAATCCTTGGAAAACCTTGAACGTGTCTAACCTGCCCAACCCCACCATGGCAGTACCCTGGCTTGGCTCACTGTAACACACTGCCCAATGCCATCACATCCTTGAGGGTTAAAAAAAATTACACCCTCTTGTACATCAGGAAAATTAAAATATATCCAATTGTAAAACAAGCAGCCTAATTAGCATAACCTGTGTACTAATATTTCTATGAATGGAGGTTCTTAAATCATTCAGCATCTGGTTGCTTCACCTCCAACTCGAGTCCTCGAGACTCTCCAATGCTCTGCTGGAGCCTTATCACCCCAGCAGAACACTGAAAGGGTATTGGGACGAGGGTTGCCAACCCTCCAGGATTGCCCCGGCGTCTCCGGGAATTAAAGATTAATCTCCTGGACACTGCTGCGAGCAAACGCCTGAGAGAAAAATCATGGGGACGTTAAAAAAATTGTGTGTAAGGCCAATGAGGGTTATAACAGATGGTCAAGTAGGTGGATTTAGCATCTGGGTGGGACACTCGTCCCAAGATCGCATGTCCAACAATCAGGCAGTGGGTTAAATCTGACCCATGAGTTCAAACGTTAAAGAATTCGATGGGTAGATTCAGAGAAACTATTTCCTCTAGTGGGAGAATCAAGAACGAGGTGGGCGTAACCTTAAAATTAGAACTAGGCCATTTAGGAGGGAAATCAGGAAGCACTTCTTTACACAAAGTGTAGTAGAAACCTGGAACTCTCTTCCCCCAAAAGGCTGAGAGTCAATTGGAGCTTTCAAGACTAAGATATAGATTTTTGTTAGGTAAGGGTATCAAGGGATGTGGAGCTAAGGTGGGTAAATGGAGTTGAGGTGCAGATCAGTCATGAATTGATTGAATGGCGGAGCAGGTTCGAGGGGCTGAATGGCCTCCTCCCGTTCCTATGAGCTCCTATTGTCCAGCCCACAGAGTCTCCGTCATTCCCTTACACCTTGGCCTGCTGGTGTGCTCAGCCTCAGCTCCCTAGACGACTGGAAAAACCCTCTGATTGGTGCAGAAAATGCACCAATCAGCCACCAGCCTTTACCAATTAAACAGGCCTCGGTAGATTCAGGAACTGAGGCTGAAGGTTCCCAGTTTGCCAGCTTTGGGTGGTTGGTGAACAAATGGGCCTTGAATCGTAGTGTATGGGGTTTGGATTTTATGTGTGTTCAGGTTGGATATTTTTCCTATATGTGTCCTATGGGGGTTTGGCTATCTGTGCAACCCTATATGGTCTACTTACTGGCTGTGACACATGTATTGGGCCCCCAACTCCTCCGGTTTCAAAATCCTCGGCCTAGATTAGGCTCTCAAGTTCTGGTCAGTAACCAGAGGACACAGATTTAAGATAATTGGCAAAAAAATCCAGGGGGGAAATGAGGAGAATTTTTTTTTTACGCTGCGAGTTGTTAAGATCTGGAATGCGCTGCCTGAGAGGGCGGTGGAAGCAGATTCAATAGTAGCTTGAGAAAGGGAATTGGATGAATACTTGAAAAGGAGGAATTTGCAGGGCTACGGGAAAAGAGCAGGGGGAGTGGGACTATTCAGATAGCTCCTTCAAAGAGCCGGCACAGACACGATGGGCCGAATGGTCTCCATCTGTGCTGTAAGATTCTATGGAGCGGGGCTTTAACCCAAGACCTTCTGACTCAGAGACCCAGACTCCTCCGGAAAGAGCCAAACTGACACTGAGAGGTGTATCTCACCCCCTCCTCAGTTACTCAGTCACCGGGAGATAATTTTGACCTTGTGCGATGGAGTGAAACGGATCAGCAGCCTGTTTTTACATCTCTCCTGCTTTTTATTTCTATTGACTTCCACTGACAGAGATGTAAAACAGGCTGCTGGTTCGCTCTCACACATTTTACACGATCACACAAAGTCAAAATTACCCCCACTCTGCGATATTTTCCTGTATCTGACCCCTCCCCGTTTCCCTGTCGCTTTGTGATATTTTTATCTATCTGTCAACTCCCGCAATTACACGTCTCGCTGTGTAATTAATTAATGTGACTGTTCTCCTCATTACAATGTCACTCTTATTTTCATGGAACTGACCCCATCCTCTGTCAATACATCGCTATGTAATATTTTCGTTTTGCTGACTGTGAAAACAGGAGCATTGAATTTCCTGGTGCTTGACCCGCTCAGTCGTCACAACTTACGCCTGTAAACGGGATTTCCGTGAAGTTCTGCCGACGTTCCAGCAGCGGAATGGGAGAAGTCCTGAGGAAATTCGACCGCCATCGATTTTTGTGCGTGTTGAATTTTTCACTTTTATTTTGTATTGCTGGAAACAGCATGCAAAGAGGCTAAAACCCAAGTTCACACACTTGGTGTCGCTCAAAGAGAAACCATCAGTTTGGAGACCAGGCAGGTTGGCAGCAGTGAGCTTCACAAGGTGCAGTTCCTAAGGAAAACAGAATGGGAGGCCTAAGGTGTGAATTATTTACATGGCCAAACCGTAACATTCAATTAGAGACTTCCCTGCCATTGTCACAGACTGGGTTTCCATTCAAAATTGATAAGAGAAATTGATTATGGCCATTGATCAAATGTAATTATGAGAAAGTAAGTAAGTCTTGCATTTATATAGTGCCTTTCACGACCTCAGGACGTCCCAAAGCGCTTTACAGCCAATGAAGTACTGTTGTAAGGTAGGCAACGCGGCAGACAATTTGTGCACAGCAAGCTCCCACAGACAGCAATGTGACAATGACCTGTTTTAGTAATGTTGGTTGAGGGATAATATTGGCCATGACACCGGGGAAAATGCCCCTGCTCTTCTTCAAAATAATGCCGTGGGATCTTTTATGTCCACCTGAGAGGGCGGACAGGGCCTCGGTTTAACGTCTCATCCGAAAGACGGCACCTCCAACATCATTTTCCTCAGTGCTGCACTGGAGTGTCAGCCTAGATTTTGTTAGATTTAGATCCATTTGTTTTATAATTTTTTTTTCTTTCTGTATAACATCATAGGGATTTGAATTGTATTTCCTGGGGAAGCCTGTTGCACCAGAGATGATCAGTCGTTCAGCTTTCCGGCCAGAGAAGAGCTCTGTATTTTTAGATGTGCCGAATAGCAAAGCAGCTGGGACAGATTGCGTTGGGCCGTGCTTTGTAATGTGGGACCTGTACTCCTGTTTTAAAGTCTTTGCCATTAATTTCCGTCGGAATGCTCCTGTGGGAGAAAGTAAAATAAGGGTATGCTGATAGGGTGAGATGGAGTAAGGTGGGAGGGAGCTTGTGTGGAGCTCAAACACTGGCGCAGACCTGTCGAGCCAAGTGGCCTGTTTCTGTGCAGTAAATTCTATGTAATTCCATGACCGTCCACTGTAATTCCACTGGAAGATCTGCGGAAACTCAGAGCGATGGCGATTACGTTGTTTCTCCGCAGTTTCCTGGGTTCCTTTGCCCAAGTTACGGTGGACAATCGGCAGAAACCCCTGTGGAAATTCAACTCCTATGTTTGGAGAAGAAGGTGAGAGGACTCTTCGCTATCTTGTGCGTTGACGGGGAGAAGACCATTGTATGACTCGTTGTTTCAGAGGGCATACTGTTCCTCTACAGTCCCCATCATTATAATGGGCGTGTTGACGTTAACGCGCCAAGCCCGCTATAAGGAGTAAGTTCAATCTGCTGCTAGCGGCGTGTACGCAAAAGCAAAGTTGTGGATTTTCTCCGATTCTCCACCTCTGGATCGTTGCGATTTCCCGGATCCTTGCTCCGGAATCCCTCTCGGATTCGATTTGGGGCTACAACACATCGGAGTAATTCAATAAGCATTGCATATCTTTGTTATAGAGCTTGTGAACATTAAGATGACAAAGCTTCCACCTCCCATTTCGCCCAAAATAACTGGCTCACTTAATGTGTTATAAGCGATGCCTTTGCAATTGACTTCAGTGGGAATGGCAAATGGTTAACGCCATTTGTCTGATGTAAGTGGTTGCCTGTTATAAGCCTGAACTGTGTAAGTGGTGGGGACTATACCTGTTTCTGTTTAAATAAACAGATTACTAGTTCAGAGATTGACTCTCAGTCTAGGAAGAGTGTACGTTCAGTACTTTTGGACAGAGAATCACTTGGCACATTCTAGCAGCTGGTGTACAGAGTACGGGCTCTTTGCTGCGATCCCCGTGTCTTTCTGTTGTTTGCCAAGATATTTGGGCACGTTAAGGCATACTCCTGATCATAGAGCATGCAAGGACTGCTTACAGGAGCGGTCGGTGTCGCTGAAATTGAGAAAGGATGTTGTATAAAATCCAAAATAATGTAACACGGGCTGCTCACCAGCTTCTAATGTGCTTCTAATGTTTGTGACTTCTACCAGTTACCCTACTCTCGTGTTATATTTTTGTGTACATAATCAGCCAACATTACGAAAGTAGATTATCTGTTCATGGGACCTTACTGTGCACTAATTGGCTGCCGCATTTCCTACATTACAACGGTGACTTCACTTCATTGGCTGTAAAGCACTTTGGGACAGCCTAAGGTTGTGAAAGGCGCTATATAAATGCAAGTCTTTCTTTTTATAAACCCTCATTCGTCACTCTCTCACTGTGATATTTTCTTGAATCTGACCCTTCTCCTGTTACTCTGTCGCTGTGTGATATTTTTACATATCTATCTCCTCCCTGATCACTACGCCACTATCTGATATCTTCCTGGTTTCTGACCCTTCCCAGTTCCTTTGTAGCAGTGTGATATTTTCCTCTGTCTGGCCCTTCCTCGTTACACTGTTAAATGTGATATTTCTTGGTATTTCCCTCATCCCCGGTTACTCTCTACTTCTGTGATATCTTCCTGGCATCGGAGTACTCCCCAGTTACACTGTAGGTGTGTGATATTTTCTTAAGTTAGATTCTTCCCAGTTACTCTGTCGCCATCTGATACTTTCTCATATCTGACCCCTTCCCAGATCCTCTATGGCTGTGTGATATGTTCCTGTATCTGACCCGCCACCCCCCCTCCCCCCTCACCTTATTCCTGTATGTTACAGTTATTCTGTCCCTGTGTAATATTTCCTGTATCGTTCTCCCAACTAATTATTCTGTCACTATGATATTTCCTGCCATCTTCAGCCTCTTTACCTCCATGATATTTTCCTGTAACTGTCCCTACTCCGGTTATTCTCTCACTCTTTGTGTGATATTTTCCTGTAACTGTCCCCTCCCCAGTTATTCTCTCACTCTCTGTGTGATATTTTTCTGGATCTGTCCCCTCCCCGGTTATTCTCCCACTCTCTCTGCCTCTCTTGGAATTCTCTGAAGGGCCCATCAAGGGTCCCATTGCTGTGATGATGTGAGCTGCACCCCCGACTGCCTCATCCTCTCTTTTGCTGACCTTCCTGCTCAGCTCACCCATTGAAGGCTTTCCTTGTCGACCTCCTCCCCGTCCCCCTCACCTCGCTCACCAATGCCTGTTAGCGGATCAGCAATCACTGCCCCTCTCCACATTTCCCTCCAGAAACTCTGTTCAGTCATGAGTGAGGTCCTTGCCATCCACAACCGAATTGTAGATGATTCCACTGGCATTCTGGCTTTGACTAAAACTTGCCTCATGAGTGGTAACACTTTGCCCCTTACCGAAGCCTCCCCACCGAGTTATACTTTCCGTAACCTGCCCCGCCCAAACTGCAGTGTAGTTCTTATAACAAATCACAGCTTGGTCTCTGCCCCTATTTCTCTGGTACCTTCCCCTGCTCGAACAAATCACCTTGTTCCACCCCTCACGCCTCCTCTAAAGTCTATGCCCCCTCAAGCCCCACCTCTGGTTTCTTCCTGAGATATCCCCCTACCTTTGCTCCCGCAGCCTTTGCTCTGAGCAAATCCTCATCCTCGGTGGTTTCAATCTGCATCTCAGTTACCCTTGCCGTCTGCCTTTAGAATTCACCGGCCTCCAGTCCTCCCTAAACCACTCCCTCCATGTAAACTCCCCTATCCATATTCATGGCCACCTCCTTGACCGTGCCATCTCCTGTGGCCTCTCTGCTCCCACGGTCTTAATCACAGGCAAGGCCATCTCTGACCACTTTCTTGTACCCCACATCTCTGCACCTCTTCCAACTCCACTTCCTTCTGCATCTGCCCCCGTCACTTATAACTGCAGTTTCAAACGCCCAAGAGCCTAGCCTTTGGCCCTCCATTTGCCACAATTCATTTGCAGCTGTTGACGTACTCAGTCATTCCCTCCCCTCCACCTTTGATGCCCTTTTCCCTATTAAAGCCTTTACTCTCTCCCGTCCTGCGTGTTCCCCCTGGCATGGCCTCCATCTTCATTCCCTCCAGTCCCAAGGGGCGCAGACTTGAATGTAACTGTCGCACAACTGGTTTAGCCGTCCATCAGCAGATCTGGCTGGACCACATCAAGCGCCATCGGGCCTCACCCTCTTCAGCCAAAACGGCCCACTGCTCCAGGATCACCCTGGAGAGCAAAGATAACCCCCGGCTTCTTCTCTCCTTTACCAACTGTCTCTTGATACACATCTCCCCTGCCACTTCCAATCTCACTTCCAACAATGTGCGAGCAGCTCATGGAATTTGTTACTAAGATTGAGTTCATCCATTCACTGCCCTCTGCCGCTTCCCCCAGTTCCCTATCCCCCCCCCCCCCCCCCCCCAAGCCAAACCTGCCCCCAGGTTCCCCCCTGCCCTAGATCTGGACCCGCATCTCTCTCTCATTTCACCTTTGACCTCTCCAAGCTCATCTCGACCATAAGTCCCATACCCTGCAGCCTTGAACCCATTCTCACTAAACTGCTGACCACCCAACTTCCCTTCGTGGCCTCCATGCTGGTTGACATTGTAAATGAGTCCTTCTACCCTAACCCTAATGCACCTCCCTTTCAAAAACCACTGTCATCACCCCCTCTCAAAAACCTACACTTGACCCCTCCCTCCTTGAAAACCACCACCCCATCTCCTATCTCCCTTTCCTCTCCAAAGTCGTTGAACGTGTTGTATCCGACTCATAAGAACATAAGAACATAAGAAATAGGAGCAGGAGTAGGCCAATCGGCCCCTCGAGCCTGCTCTGCCATTCAATAAGATCATGGCTGATCTGATCCTAACCTCAAATCTAAATTCATGTCCAATTTCCTGCCCGCTCCCTGTAACCCCTAATTCCCTTTACTCTTCCCCAGTTACTCTGGCCCCGTGTGATATTTTCCTGTATCTGACCCCATCCCAGTTATTCTATCCCCGTGTGATATTTTCCAGTATCCGACTACTCCCCAGTTACTCTGTCCCTGTGTGATATTTTCCTGTATCTGATCTCTCCGCAGTTTCTCTATCCCTGTGTGATATTTTCCTGTATCTGATCTCTCCGCAGTTTCTCTATCCCTGTGTGATATTTTCCTGTATCTGATCTCTCCGCAGTTTCTCTATCCCTGTGTGATATTTTCCTGTATCTGATCTCTCCGCAGTTTCTCTATCCCTGTGTGATATTTTCCTGTATCTGATCTCTCCGCAGTTTCTCTATCCCTGTGTGATATTTCCCTGTATCCGACTCCTCCCCAGTTACTCTGTCCCCGTGTGATATTTTCCTGTATCCGACTCCTCCCCAGTTACTCTGTCCCCGTGTGATATTTTCCTGTATCCGATGCCTCCCCAGTTACTCTGACCCTGTGTGATATTTTCTTGTATCTGACCCCTCCCTTGTTATTCTGTCTCTCTGTGATATTTTCCTGTATCTGACCCCTCCCCAGTTACTCTGACCCTTTGTGATATTTTCCTGTATCCGATGCCTCCGCAGTTGCTATGTCCCTGTGTGATCATAGAATCAGAGAAAAATTACGACACAGGAGGCCATTTGGCCCACGCCGGCCGAAAATGAGCCACCCAGTCTGATCCCACTTTCCAGCATTTGATCTGTAGCCTCGTAGGCTATGGCACTTCAGGTGCATATCCAGATACTTTTTAAATGAGTTGAGGGTTTCTGCCTCTACCACCCTTTCAGGCAGTGAGTTCCAGACCCCCACCACCCTCTGGGTGATAAAAGTTTCCTCAGTTCCCCTCTAATCCTTCTACCAATCACTTTAAATCTATGCCCCCGGTTATTGACCTCTCTGCTAAGGGAAATGGGTCCTTCCTGTCCACTCTTTCTAGGCCCCTCATAATTTTGTACACCTCAATTAAATCTCCCCTCAGCCTCCTCTGATACAAAGAAAACAACCCCAGTCTATCCAATTTTTTCTCATAGCTAAAATTCTCCAGTCCTGGCAACATCCTCGTAAATCTCCTCTGTACCCTCTCTAGTGCAATTATGTCCTTCCTGTATGCAGTACTCAAGCTGTGGCCTAACTAGTGTTTTATACAGTTCTAGCATAACCTCCCTGCTCTTATATTCTATGCCTCGGCTAATAAAGGAAAGTATTCCATATGCCTTCTTAATCACCTTAAATACCTGTCCTGCTACCTTCAGGGATCTGTGGACAGGCACTCCAAGGTCCCTCACTTTCTCTACACCTCTCAGTATCCTCCCCTTTATTATGTATTCCCTTGCCTTGTTTGCCCTCCCCAAATGCATTAACATAACATAATCTTTTAACAGCCTGGGATACATTTCATCCGGATCTGGTGATTTATCTACTTTCAAAGATGCTAATTCCCTTAATATTTTCCTGTATCCGATCCCTCCGCAGTTACTCTGTCCCATGGGATATTTCTGTGTTGCTGTCTCCCATCGATTCCCCTATTTGTTAATGTTAGTGCAGTTCTATTGCTGTCCAGTGAGGCCTTCCACCAGTGCCGACCCTGTGAGGTCGGTCACCTCGGTTGTCGGAGGGTAAAAGTTGGAGCTGAGGAGCGTGCCTTCGGAATGGAAGGTTCAACTGTGGGAAGTTTTGAGTAAAGTCTAGTTGCGACAAAGCAGTTGGACAGGCAACTCCCTCACTGCTTCTCTCAGTCGTGACGCGGCTGCTGCAGCACCCTGCCTCTCCACTAGGGGCAGAGGAGTCCCACGAATGAAGTCAGCTCTGCACTAAACACAGCAGCAGATTTAAAGCTGGGCTTTGAATTGTTCTCACTCGAGTCCCATTTGATGGAATTTTTGCAAACAGCTCATTCTGCTGCCTGGGTACGAGAAGGAGCCTTTCTTCGGCCAGCTCTCTTGGCTTTTTTGTACTGCTTTTGGATGTGTTCCTCCAGCCTCTCAGCTGTAGGCAGTGACAGGTAATGAATGGACATTTCATCTTTTCTATACTGGCACATTTTGTGTGAAAGGATTTTTTTTTTCTTCTTCTCTGGTAATATTGTTTGTTTTTTGTAAGCGGGAAGTGCTTGTGTTTGTGTAGTCCTGATGCTAGCACAATGAGTGCCTGGAATAAACAGGCACTAATATCCCCAGTGATCGAAGACAAGAGAGAGAGAAATTGGTGAAGATTGGAAATTGGAAACAGAAACAGAAAATGCTGCAAGTACACAAACTCCACCTGCACCTGAGAGAGGAATGCGCGGCCGATATATTGCCTGGATTGTGACGGGGAGTCTGTGCCTAAGAACTTAACCTGCCTCTCCTTTTCCAAATGCTGATGGGCCTGTTGTGCAGTTCCAGAATGTTCCGCGTTGATTCATGTTTTACCAAGTCCCGTTCAACAATCACCCCTGCGCTAGTTGACCTACACTGGCTCCCAGTCCTGCAATTAATAATTCTCAACCTTGTGTTCAAATCCCTCCATGGCCTCACCCCTATCTATCTCTATAACCTCCTCCAGCTCCATAACCCTCTGAGATCTCTGCACTCCTCCAATTCTGGCCCCTTGTGCATTCCCAATTTTCATCGCCCCACCATTGGCGGCCGAGCCTTCAGCTGACTAGGCCCTAAGCTCTGGAATTCCCTCCCTAAACCTCTCCGCCAGTCCACCTCTCTCTCCTCCTTTAAACCTACCTCTTCAACCAAGCTTTTGGTCACCTGTCCTAATGTCTCCTTATGTGGCTTGGTGTCAAAATTTTGTCTGATAGTCGCTCCTGTGAAGTACTTTGGGACGTTTTACTACGTTAAAGACACTATATAAATGCAAGTTGTTGTTGTTATCATGTGTTTTGAATCGGTTACTTCGCTAATCTATCACAGTATGCTGGGAATATCCTCGACCCAGATGTGTGTCTGGTCCTCTTGACTGATAGGGAGGGGCAAAGCACACAAAGGGAACCCCGGGGGGGAATCCACATGCCCGTAGCGGACCTGAATCCTGGACGTTATGATCCAGCTCCCCAGTGCCTTAGCCAACTGAGTCACCGGGGCGAGTGTATTTCAAAGGGATTTGCTCGAGCTGAATAGTCATGGCACAAGTAATGATCCTGTGGACACCAGAGTTTGAGGATGCTAATAGGGGCTGTTCATCCAGTGCCCTGTAACTGAGGGAGAGTAGAAGCGAAAACATCAACATAGCCTTTCCAACCAAAGGAGACACCTGGGGTCAGTTGAGAGGATTCTGCCATACAGCCTCACTAGACAGGAGCATGAGTCAGAGATGGGTCTATACTCTGCTGAGGGCCATTTCTGCCACTCACGCTCCCATCCAACGAGGCTCCATGGTGGGCGCAGTGCCTCACAAAATTATCCCTTCGGAACATAGGTACAGGAGTAGGCCATTCAGCCCCTTGAGCCTGTATCGCCATTCAATTCGACCATGGCTGATCTGTATCTTAACTCTACGCGCCTTTTACGCCATATCCCTTGATACCGTTACCGAACAAAAATCTATAGATCTCAGTCTTGAAAGCTCCAATTAACCTCCAGCATCCACAGCTTTTTGGGAGAGAGAGTTCCAGATTTCCTCTACCCTTTGCGTGAAAGAAATGCTTCCTGACATCACCCCTGAATGGCCTTGCTCTGATTTTACGATCCACCCTATCGAATGCCTTTATCATTTTAAACACCTCGATCAGATCACCCCTTAACCATCTATACTCAAGGGACTACGAGCCAAGTTTGTGCAAACTGTCCTCATAATTTAACCCTTTTAGCCCCGGTATCATTCCGGCAAATCTGTGCTGCACCCCCTCCAAGGCCAATATATCCTTCCTGAGGTGCACTGCCCGGAACTGAACACAGTATCTCGAGATGGGGTCTGACCGAGGCTCTGTGCAACCGAAGCATAATTTCCACCCTTTTGTATTCCAGCCCCCTTGAGATAAATGCCAACATTCCGTTAGCTTTTTTGACCACTTTTTGTACCTGTGCACTAGCTTTTAGTGATATGTGTACACAAATCTGTGGCACAAAACCTAGTCTAAGTATTCTCAATGATTTGATTTGACATCGTCTGTCTCCTGCACTAACGGGAAGTATGTACACTGTGTTTTTTAAAAAGTATTTACCACTGGCCTGCTGCTGTCAGAGTCCCCTGGTTGTGGCTTGTTACGACGCTGTACGATTGCAGATGGAGCTGTCTCCGATTGTTTGGAAGGACTGCAATTGCCCACTGGGATGGTGCACAGATCATTCTTTATATTCTTGGGATTACATTTCCCTGGCATCATCCAAGTGTTTTTGGCATTCCACTTCAGACCAGATTGTGTTGCTTAATCCGGGGAGCACCGATCCTCTGCAGCATTCTGAATGCACAGCTGTTTCCTATTGAAGAACATCTGCAAAAGAGATTTAATATCAGTTCAGAATGCTGTGCAGTAAAAGCAAAACATCACCATCCTCATTGTTGCACACACCCCTTCTCTTCCCTGCGTTGAAATCAAGACTTGGCGTACAGTCTCCCACCCTGACTCGTTCAGCCTGACTACTTCTCCTCTTCATCTGTCCCTTCTTCCTACCCAAGCTTGGTATCTTCTAATCATCACTCTCCTATTTACCTGCTCCTCTCCCCAACTCTCTCCAATCGTGGTCTTGTCCTGTACTATGAGCCTTGGCAGCCGCCATGGTCTGCAAGTGTGAGGAGTCGGGTCGCCAGGTTTCTTGATCCAACTATGCCAAATCCACTCTCCAGAGTTGAAGGCAGTTTGGATTGATGTTGTTTTGGTAATCAAGCATTGAAACGATTGATCAAATGTTGATGAGCTTTCAATTCTAGTATCGGAAAGTGGTAGAAAGAGCACCGTACTGCATTGCCCAATCCAATCGAAGTGCAGTACTACACAGAATTACATATAATTACAGAGTCGACAGCACAGAAACAGGCCATTCGGCCCAACTGGTCGATGGCGGCGTTTATGCTCCACACGAGCCTCCTCCCACCCCTCTTCATCTCACCCTATCAGCATATCCTTCTATTCCTTTCTCCCTCATATATTTATCTAACTTCCCCTTAAATATATCAATGCTATTCACCTCAACTAATCCTTGTGGCAGCGAGTTCCACTTTCTCACCACTCATTGCGAAAAGAAGTTTCTCCTGGATTCCTTATTGGATTTATGAGTGACTATCTTATATTTATGGCCCCTATTTTTGGTCACCCCCACAAGTGGAAACATCTTCTTTATGCCTATCTTATCAAACCCCTTCATAATTTTAAAGACAAAAGAGCCCGAGCCTGTTAAGTCTTTCCTGATAAATAAATCCTCAGTTCCGGTATCATCCTTGTGAATCTTTTTTGCACTTTTTCCAGTGCCTCTATATCCTTTTTATAATATGGAGACTAGAACTGTGCACAATACTCCAAGTGTGGTCTAACCAAGGTTCTATACAAGTTTAACATAACTTCTTTGCTTTTCAATCCTATCCCTCTAGGAATGAACCCCAGTGCTTGATTTGCCTTTTTTATGGCCTTATTAACCTGCGTCGCTACTTTTAGTGATTTGTGTATCTGACCCTGAGATCCCTCTGCTCCTCTACCCCATTTAGACTCTTATTATCCAAGGAGTATGTGGCCTCCTTATTCTTCCTACCAAAACATATCAAGTCACACTTATTTATATTGAAATTCATTTGCCCATTGTCCAATCCAATCAGAGTACAGAACTGCATTGCTTGATCCAATCAGGGTACAGTACTGCAGTGCCCAATCCAATCACAGTATAATACCATACCGTTCAATCCAATCAGAGTACTGTACCACACTATCCAATCAGAGTATAGTACCACATTATCCAATCCAATCAGAGTATAGTATCACACTATCCAATCCAATCAGAGTACAGTACACTATCCAATCCAATCAAAATAAAGTATCACACAGTCCAACCCGGTCAGAGTATAATACCACACTATCCAATTCAATGAGAGTACAGCACTGTACTGTGATTGGATTGGCTGCTTTGACAAGACTGCCTCTAAGTCTGATTCCAATTGATTACTAATCACGCTCACTTTCTGCCTGTTGTACATTTTTAATTTGTTGCAAACATGTTTTATGGGTGCGTAGATTAACTGAACAGTGAGTGATGGTCACCTTTCACCCTGAGAGCAGACTGAAGGATGAGCTCGCTGTGAGCTGCCAGGTATGGGCTGCAGGCTTAGCTCGCTGTCTTGGGCATTTTAGGGAGGCCTGTGACCAGGTTCAAAATATATCCACTTTCCAATTAGATCGTTCTACATTTCTCCAAAGGAAGTCACGTCTCCTTGGGCTAGGAGAAAACGGCTCATTTATAGATGGATAATAACAGGAGGTATGAGGGGAGCAAAACATGTCACTGAAAGCAGTCACATCCCTAGGGTCCAGCAACACTGGAATCATAGACCGATCATCAAGCCGTCGAAGGTGTAAACGCCTTGGGACGTTTTACTACGTTAAAGGGGCTATATAAATACAAGTTGTTGTTGTTGTTGTGGGCCCGCTGCCCTCGTTTATCTTTTCCCTAGTATTCCCTTCTTTCGGTTGATACGTTAAATCGAGGCCCCATCTGCCCCCTCAGGCGGACGTAAAAGGTCCCATGCCACTGTTCGAAGAATAACCAGGGAGTTCTCCCCGGTGTTCTGGCCAATATTTATCCCTCAACCAACATCACTAAAAAAAAAACCAGATGATCTCATCGTTTAACTCATTGCTGTCTGTGGGTCCTCGCTGTGCACAAATTGGTTGCCGCGTTTCCTATATTACAACAGTAACTAGAGTTCAAAAGTACTTCTCTGGTTGTAAAGCACTTTGGGATTTTCTGCATTCGTGAAAGACACTGTATAAATGCAAGTCTTTTCTTTCATTCTTTTCTTCATTCATAGCATGTTACAGCACAGAAGGGGACCCCTCAGGCCATCGCGCCTGTGCCGGCTCTTTGAAAGAGCTATCCAGTTAGTCCCACTCCCCTGCTCTTTCCCATAACCCTGTAATTTTTTTTCCTTCAAGTATTTATCCAATTCCCTTTTAAAAGTTACTATTGAATCTGTTTCCACCTCCCTTTCAGGCAGTGAATTCCAGATCATTACAACTCGCTGCGTAAAAAAATGTCCCCTCATGTTGCCTCTGGCTCTTTTGCCGATCATCTTAAATCTGTGTCCTCTGGTTACCGACCCTCCTGCCACTGGAAACAGTTTCTCCTTATTTACGCTATCATGATTTTGAACACCTCTATCAAATCTCCCCTTAACCTTCTTTGTTCTAAGGAGAACAGCTTCTCCAGTCTCTCCACATAACTGAAGTCCCTCATCCCTGGTTCCATTCTAGTAAATCTCCTCTGTGCCCTCTCTAAGGCCTTGACATCCTTCCTAAAGTGCAGTGCCCAGAATTGAACACAATACTCCAGCTGAGGCCAAACCAGTGTTTTGTAAAGGTTTACAATAACTTCCCTGCTTTTATACTCTATGCCTCTATTAATGAAGCCCAGGATTACATATGCTTTTTTAATAGCCGTCTCAACTTGTCCTGCCACCTTCAAAGATTTGTGTATGTTCACCCCCAGGTCTCCATTCTTGCATCCCCTTTTAAAATTGTACCATTTAGTCTATATTGCCTCTCATTCTTCCTACCAAAATGTATCACTTCACACTTCTCTGCATTAAATTTCATCTGCCATGTGTCATCCCATGTCACCAGTCTGTCTATGTCCTCCTGAAGTCTGTTACTATCCTTCACATTGTTTACTACATTTCATAGTTTCGTATCATCTGCAAACTTTGAAATTATACCCTGTATATCCAAGTCCAGGTCATTAATATATATCAAAAAGAGCAGTGGTCCTAATACTGACCTCTGGGGAACACCACTGTATACTTCCCTCCAGTCTGAAAAACAACCGTTCACCACTACTCTCTGCTTTCTGTCCCCTGGTCAATTTTGTATCCACGCTGCCTCTGTCCCTTTAATACCATGGGCTTTAATTTTGCTAACAAATCTATTATGTAGTACTTTATCAAATGTCTTTTGAAATTCCACATGCACAACACCAACCGCAATACCCTCATCAACCCCTTCCGTTACCTAACAAAGAATTCAATCAAGTTAGTCAAACACGATTTTCCATTAACAATTCCGTGCTGACTTTCATTTATTAGCCCATACTTTTCCAAGTGGCAATTAATTTTGTCTTGAATTATTGTCTGTAAAAGTTTCCCCACCACCGATGTTAGGCCGACTGGCCTGTAGTTACCGGGTTTATCCCTCTCCCCTTTTTTGAGCAGGAGTGTAACATTTGCAATCCTCCAGTCCTCTGGCACCGTCCCCGTATCTAAGGAGGATTGGAAGATTGTGGCCAGAGCCTCCACAAATTCCACCCTTACTTCCCTCAGTAACCTAGGATGCATCACATCGGGCCGGGTGACTTTTCTACTTTGAGCGCTGCCAACCTTTTAAGTACCTCCTCTTCATCTATTTTTATCCTATCCAATATCGCCACTACCTCCTCCTTTACTGCTACATTGGCAGCATTCTCTTCTCTAGTGAAGACGGATGCAAAGTATTCATTTAGTACCTCAGCCATGCCCTCTGCCTCCACAAGAAGATTTCCTTTTTTGTCCCTAATTGGTCCCATGCTTCCTTTGACTACCCTTTTACTATTTATATGTTTATAAAAGACTTTTGAGTTCCCTTTTATGTTAGCTGCTAATCTAGTCTCATACTCTCTCTTTGCCCCTCTTATTCCCTTTTTTAGATGATCTCTGTACTTTCTGTATTTAGCCTGGTTCTCTACTGTATTATGAACCTTACATTTGTCATAAGCCTCCTTTTTCTGTTTGATTTTAATCGCTATATCTTTAGTCATCCAGGGAACTCTAGCTTTGGATGCCCTTCCTTTCCCCCTCATGGGAATGTGTCCACTCTGTATCCGAACCATCTCCTCCTTGAATGCCTCCGATTGTTCAATTACTGTTTTGCCTACCCAATTTTTGATTCCAATCCACCAGTGCAAGATCCCTTTTTAACTCACTGAAATTAGCCCTCCTCCATTTAAGTATTTTTACGTTTGATTGTTCCTTGTCCTTTTCCATAACTTTTCTAAACCTAATAATATTTCTTTCTTTCCTTTCTTTTTTTCTTTCCTTCTTTCTTTCTTTAGTCCCCATTGCCACTCTCTGCTTCCTGCTCTCTGTGCTCCTTCTGATCCTCTGCCTCTCTCGGTCTCCCGCTGCTTTCCTAATCCTTCCTGGCCCCTGACCCCCCCCCTACCCCCCCATCACCATATTCACTGGTAGTTTATATTTGCTGATTTTCTTTGCAGTGGGACAGAGAAATATTGGAAAATGGTGAGGACATGGCTGGCCTATCAAAGCTTGACCTAGTAATGAAAGAAGAGAGAACTTATACTTCCAAAGCTCCTTATCATTCCCTCAGGAAGTCACAAATTGCTTCACAACCTATGAGTTAATTTGAAGTGCGGTCACTGCTGGTGTGTTGGCAAACATGGCAGCCAATTTTTGCAAGCAGGGTCCCATGAACACCAGTTATTGTGGTTTTGTTGGTGCTGGTTAAGGGAGCAGTGTTGGCCAGGACCCTGGGGAGAACCCCCCTGCTCTTCTTCGAACATTACTCTGGGATCCTTTACGTCCACCTGAGAGGGCAGATGGAGCCTCGGTTTAACATCGCATCTGAAATTTCAAGCTCAGCTGATATAGTGTCAGCCGTAGCTCAGTGGTAGCGCTCTCGTCTCTGAGGCAGAAAGTTGGTTCAGAGACTTGAGCACCTAATCTAGGCTGACACTCCAGTGTAGTACTGGGGGAGTGCTGCACTGTTAGAGGTGCTATATTTTGGTTGAGGCGTTAAACCGAGGCCCCATCTGCCCTCTCAGGTGGATGTAAAAGATCCTGTGGCACTATTTGAAGAAGAGCCCGGTGACCAGGCCAATATTTATCCCTCAGCCAACATCACTAAAGAACAGATGATTTTGTCATTATCTCATTGCTGTTTGTGGGATCTTGCTGTGCGCAAATTGGCTGCTGCGTTTCCCTAGAATACGACAGTGACACTTCAAAAGGTACTACATTGGCGTTTTGGGACATCCTGAGGTTGTGAAAGGTGCTATATGAATGCAAGTTCTTTCTTCCTTCTGATATATTCTTGTGTCATCCCACAGACAGATCAGTACCAGAAGGTTTTGAGACAAATTTAAATTTTCTGTTTTATTTTGATTGTATTTCCCACGACAAAGTCACTAATTCCCTCAGGATCACATTCCTGAACCATTGTCTTGTTATTGTGTTTCTACGGCACTATAATGCGGTCAACAGCTGCTGCTAACCTAGTGGATTTCATCTGGGGTTGCCTGCAGGCCGCAAGAACCATGAGATTGGGGCTGGTGTTGCACAAAGAGAATGGAAAGGATGAGAGAGGAACTGAATGGCCTGTTTGTGAATACTGGCAAAAGAAATTAGGCTTCCTTTAGGGAGCCACTCAATGATGGCAGAGAATCACTTCAGCATCTTTTGAAAAGAAGCTTCGCCAAGGGCCAGACATACAGCACGCTCAACTGAACGAAAACACTCAAAATGCTTTCAAACTAGGCAGTGCTAAAGATCAATCCCACAGACACTTGGATTTCTAGGAACATAAGAAGAGGAGGAGGCCATTCAGCCCCTCGAGCCTGTCCCACCTTTCAATTAGATCATAGCTGATCTGTATCTCAACTCCATCTACCTGTCTTGGTTCCGTAACCCTTAATATCCTTGCCCAACAAAAATCGATCAATCTCAGTTTTGAAATTTTCAATTGACCCCCAGCCTCAACAGCTTTTTGGGGGAGAGAGTTCCAGATTTCCACTCCCCTTTGTGTGAAGAAGTGCTTCCTGACATCACCCCTGAATGGCCTAGCTCTAATTTTGAGATTAGGCCCCCTTGTTCGGGACTCCCCCACCAGAGGAAATAGTTTCTCTATCGACCATATCAAATCCTTTAATCATCTTAAACACCTCAATTAAATCACCCCTTAATCTTCAATACACAAGGGAATACAAGCCTAGTCTATGCAACCTGTCCTCATAATTTAACCATTTAAGCCCCGGTATCATTCCAGTGAACCTGTGCTGAACCCCCTCCAAGGCCAAATCCTCAAGTTACAAGCTATAGAAGTTATCCCTAAAAGTACACTCAGCCACTATTGTGTTGCTATTGTATCTTTTTGTTGTTGAGGTCAACAGGACCGGCCTGGAGGTGCTCCGATACATTCGGCATTTACCCGTGTCCAAAACTCTGCTGCCCGTATCCTAACTTGCACCAAGTCCCATTCGCTGACCTACATTGATCCCTGATCTGGCAACGCCTCGATTTTAAAATTCTCATCCTTGTTTTCCTCTCTCTGTCACCTCCTCCAGTGCTACAACCCTCCGAGATCTCTGCTCTCCTCCAACTCTTGCCTCTTGCATATCCCTGATTTTCATTGATCCACCATTGGCGGCCGTGTCTTCAGCTGCCTAGGCCCTAAGTTCTGGAATTCCTTCCCTAAACCTCTCCATTTCTCTACATCTCTCTCCCTCTTTAAGACACTCCTTAAAACCCACCTCTTTGGCCAAGCTTTTGGTCGCTTGTCCTAATATTTCCTTATGTGGCTCGGTGTCAAATTTTGTTTTGAGAACGCTCCTGCGAAGGGCCTTGGGATGTTTTACTACGTTAAAGGCGTTATATAAATGCAAGCTGTTGTTGTTTTCCTGAGTTCCAATCACTGTCTAACAAGGCCTGGCAGCCCCAAAAGCACAGGGTTAGATTCCCCTTCCACTCAGCCTGGGTTCAAATCCCAGCCGTGAAAGGGCAGTGCATGGGCCTCTCTCGCCTGTTGGACCAAATTGAGGGGAGTTCAAAGCCTCTTCTTTCTATCTGGTTGTGTGGGTCTTTTGCGAATTGGGTTCGTGACAGCCTCAAGAGACTGTGGCACAAACTGGCACTTGTCCCTCATCCCACCGGATGACTGCCAAGGGAAAATAGCACACTGATGCAATAGAGGGCTCTCTTCTGAGGCGGGTGCTAAGGACAACTCAGATGCCACTCCCCTCTAATCAAACTCAACTATTCTTCACTGAGCCCTTTGACCATTTGCCTTTATCCTTCTGGTATTTCTGTGGATTTGTTGGATCTGCATTGGATTAATCCCACTTTCCTTTGCCTTACCCCCTCGGTGTTAGCTAAACATCCTGAGGCTGGATTGGGCAGTGGGCTGTGAGCTGACTGCTTCACTGTTTTCTGAGCTTCGCCTGGCGGTAATGTGTTGTGGGCGTCGCTGGGTGGGGTAGGGTAACAGAATAGGGGCGTGCAGCAGAATACTGGTTAGGCTGGATGTGCCCATTTTTGAACAACAGGGCAGAGATTAATACCCAAATGATGGCCTTAATCCCTGAGTAGTTCATTGAACGTGAATCACTTTCGGACACTCCTGAGAGACTTGATAAGGTGATTTGTAAATGCAACTGGGGGTATGATAGTGCAGTGGTTATGTTACTGGACTAGTAATCTAGAGCCCTGGGCTAATAATCCAGAGAACATGAGTTCATATCCTACTGTGGCAGTTTGAGAATTTGAATTCAGTTTAAAAAACAAAGAAACAATATCAGTAAAAGCGACCATGAAGTTGACTGATTGTCGTAAAAACCCAACTGGTTGACTGCAGTCCTTTAGGGAAGGAAACCTGCCGTCCTTATCTGGTCCGGCATATATGTGACTCCAGTCCCACACCAACACCGAGTGAGCCACTCGGTTGTATCAAACTGCTGCACAAGAAGGCGGCCCACCACCTCCTTCTCAGGGCAGCTAGGGAAGGGCAATGAATGCCGGCCTTACCAGCGACGCCCACATCCCAAGAATGAATGAAAAAAATAATTATTATTTCACCATCCTTAACTCCCACGCCCAATGCCACACCAGCAGAAGGAGATTCCCAGCGGACTGCTAACCTGTAAGTTTCCATTCAGATTTTGAGATTGAAATGCGAAAAATAAACAGTTTTAACTGTTGGAGCTAATTTAACAGATTATGCGCTTCCAGTGTAGAACTTCACTCGTGTTAGGAGTACGGGAACGCACCCCACACAACTTATCATCCGTGAAAAGCAGAATGAAGGAATGGATTTGTAGGAGGTGCATGTCTGATTTCATGGCGTGTGCTGTCAGTGGGCGTGACTCGTTGC
The DNA here is from genome assembly GCF_035084215.1 of Heptranchias perlo. Taxonomy (NCBI): domain Eukaryota; kingdom Metazoa; phylum Chordata; class Chondrichthyes; order Hexanchiformes; family Hexanchidae; genus Heptranchias; species Heptranchias perlo. Next base: position 13,881,964 of record NC_090361.1, read on the forward strand.
TGGGAAAACAAATTCATAAAATCAACCCTCATCGTGACTCCAATAAAACAATACAACTCAGCGAATAAATCAATCAGCACCTTCAGCAAGTAGAATCCACACTGCTCAGTCTGAATGAGTGCTGGAGATTTAACATGGGGAGGGGCTTTATGTTTGTTAGATGCTTGTTAGCCTCGTGTGATAGATTTCACGGAGCTCTGTCGAGGTGCCATAATCCCAGCATTCACTGATCTGAAAACCAGCAATGCAATAAAGAGTCTCAGACTGTACTGGTTCTGTAGTGTAATCATCTGTCTGTAACCTTGTGTGACACTCCACAACTAAACTTCTATTCATTGCAGAAAAGGAGATTGAGGGTACATGACCCAAGTCTTAAAGATGTTGAGCAGCATGGAGAGTGCACCTGTAACCAGAGTATTTAATGTTGAACATGAGCTCAGTACTAGAGTGCACTGCTGAATAAACATCTGTGATATAATTGCACGGTGCATCACACTACCTCATGTTTGGCCTGTGTCGTGTCATGCACTCTCTGGTGTGTGGCCCGAGTTATGCTTTGTCTGGTATTTGGTTTGTGCTGTGCACTGTCTGGTGTCTGGATTGCGCTGCGCACTGTCTAGTTTCTGCTTTGCACCATGCACTGTCTGGTATCTGGTTTGCGGCGTGCATTTCTGGTGTCTGGTGTGCGCCATGTACTGTCTGGTGTCTGGTTTGTGCCATTCACTGCTTAGTTTGCGTCATGCACTGTCTGGTTTGCGTTGTGCACAGCCTGGTTTGCGTCGTGCACAGTCTGGTGTCTGGTTTGCGTCGTGCACAGTCTGGTGTCTGGTTTGCGTCGTGCACTGTCTGGTGACCGGTTTGGGTTGTGTACTGCCTGGTTTGCGACTTGCAATGTCTGGTTTGTGGCGTGCACTGTCTGGTGTCTGGTTTGGGTTGGTTACTGCCTGATTTGCGTCGTGCAATGTCTGGTTTGTGTCGTGCACTGTCTGGTGTCTGGTTTCTGTCGTGCAGTGTCTGGTTTGCACCGTGCACTGCCTGTTTGGTCTGTGCTGTGCACTATTTGGCGTGCAAGATGTACTCTGTTCAGTTTACTGTGTGTGTGGGGGTGGGCTCACACAGTGCCTCATGTGCAACCCCCCCACCTTGCCCCAATCCTGGCACCAACACACCAAGTTCAGATACAGGAGGTAACATCCCATTAGCTTAGAGCACTAGCTCACAATGCTATTGAGAAACCAAGGTGAAGGGACCAATTTCCATAGTGCAGGACACCACCGAATGGAATGATGAGGTTAATCAGGAAATGTTAGGTGAGGCCAAACTTGGCTTTTAAAAGCTCAAAGATTGCAGGAGGAAAGGAAGGCTGAGAAAGGCAAGGAGTTCCACCGAGCAATGTGGAGAAATAACATCCCCAGCCGAGAGAAAAATAGATTCAGCGAAGCAAGCAGGTGCCCTTCCAGAGAGTCGCTGCCTCTAGTGTGATGCCCACGTCCGTTATGCTTTGCAGCTGGAGTAACAAAGGCATTTAGAGAGCGCCTTGCACATCCTCAGGATGTCTCAAAGCGCTTTGCAGCTAATGAAGTACTTTTTTTGAAGTGCAGCCACTCTTGTAATGTAGGAAACGCGGCAGCTAATTTGCACACAGCAAGGCCCCACAAACAGCAATGTGATAATGACCAGATAATCTGTTTCAGTGATCTTGGTTGAGGGATAAATATTGGCCAGGACACCGGGGAGAACTCCCCTGCTCTTCTTCGAAATAGTGTCATGGGATCTTTTACACCCACCTGAGAGGGCAGACGGGGCCTCGGTTTAACTCGGTCTCATCTAACAGACGGCACTTCCGACAGTGCAGCACTCCCTCAGTACTGCACTGGAGTGTCAGCCTTGATTGTATGCTCACGTCTCTGGAGTGGGACTTGAACCCCAATACCATTCATGACTCAGAGGTGAGTGTGCTATCAACTGAGCCATGGAAAGGCCAGAACATCCACAGTGGAGTGTGTGATTCAGAGAGTGCTGAATAGACCAAACCCAGCTAGGTTCAGAGATTAAACTCGTCCATGACCTCAGCAAGATACAGCCTCGTGGGAGGGAATTAGAGGCTTCACTTTAGTGACGTTTAAAATCCTCTGAACTCCTGGATAGGCTAAGTTTAAGTTCCTCTCACACAGGCCCTTAGTGCTTCCGAGTACCACATTAGACTACGTTTTTGTAGTTCTATAAAAGAGAAGTGTTGCTGCAGGGTTTCTAACAAGTCCCATCTCCAGAAATGGTTTAAAATAGACGCGTAACTCCTGAGACCCTCTGTGCTCCCCTTACTCCCTTGAAAGACTCCCTGACATCACCCGGTCACATGTTAGGAGACAACATGCGATTGGCTCAGAGCCTCCGTGTGTGTGAGGCTGTAAATTGCTATATTTAGTCAGTGTTTTTGCCGGTCTCCAGAGAGGCTCTGTGATAGTGGATTCTGCCGAGATCCCAGCATATGGCGTTTAACGCGTTTCATTCCCCACCAGTTGAAAGGCTTTGTTGCAACGTACTTCAGATGTACAAAACCCCTCACATTGGTCTGGGGTTATTTGGGAACCACCATCCTCCTGTGTAATATTCAGGAAAATGATATTAATATTAAAAGGAAAGGGCAGGGGGAGTGGGACGAATTGGATAGCTCTTTTCAAAGAGCCTACACAAACACGATGGGCCAAATGGCCTCCTTCTGTTATTCATGATACGAGAAACTCTATGATTTGGTAGGAGGCTTCAGTCAAAGGAACATAGGAACAGCAGTAGGCTATTCAACCCCTAGAGCCTGTTCCACCATTCAGTTAGATCACGGCTGATCTGTACCTCAACTCCATTTACCCGCCTTTACTCCATATCCCTTGATACCCTCACCCAACAAAAATCTATCAATCTCAGTCTTGAAAGCTCCAATTGTCCCCCAGCGTCCACAGCCTTTTGGGGGAGAGAGTTCTACATTTCCACTACCCTTTGTGTGAAAAAGTGCCTCCTGATTTCCCTCCGAAATGGCCCAGCTCTAATTTTAAGATTGTGCCCCCCTGTTCTTGATTTCCCCCACCAGAGGAAATAGCTTCTCTCTATCTGCCCTATCGAATCCGTTTAGCATTTTAAATACCTTGATTAGATCACCCCTCAATCATCGATAGTCAAGGGAATACAAGCCAAGTTTATGCAACTCATAATTTAACCCTTTTAGCCCTGGTGTCATTCCGGTAAATCTGCGCTGCACCCCCTTCAAGGCCAATATATCCTCCCAGAGGTGCGGTGCCCAGAGCTAAGCGCAGAGGGGGCCTGAGCAAGGCTTTATACAACTGAAGCATAATTTCCTCCCCTTTGTATTCCAGTCCCCTTGAGATAAAGGTCAAAATTCCATTAGCCTTTTTGTATCTGTCCACTAGCTTTTTGCACCTGATTACTACCTTTTAGTACAGGGGAACATATTGTTCCCCGTTTGGTTTCCTGCTCCATTTTCTTCATTTACCGGAGGTTACAGTATATTTAGTGAGCATGCTTTGTCCTTCTTGCAACGGAGGAGTCCGCACGAGGCACGATGCCCAGTTACTTGCTGACACCTGTCCAATGTTCAAAAAACAGAAAACAACACATCTGATCGGGAAAGAAGGAGTTTGCATTTATGTAGCGCCTTTCACGTCCCCAGGACATCCCGAAGAGCGTCATACCCAATGAACTACCTTTGAAATGTAGTCACTGTTGTTACATAGGCAAATGTGCGAAAAGCGAGGTCCCACAAACAGCAATGAGGTAGAAGTTAATCTATTTTTGGGTGCTGGTTGACGAATAAATATTTGCCAGGACACCAGGAGTCTCCCCTGATATTCTTCGAAATAATGCCATGGGATCTTTTACATCCGCCTGAACTGGGAGACGGGCCCTCAGTTTAATGTTTCATCCGAAAGATGGCACCGCCGACAGTGCAGCACTCCCTCATTACTGCACTGGAGTGTCAGTCTGGATTATGTGCTCAAGTCTCTGGAATGGGACTCGAACCCACGACCTTCTGATTCCAAGGCGAGATAACTGAGCCAAGGCAGTTACCATGGCAACATGTGTAACCAGGACAGCTACCGCGTTAAAACACGCAACCAGGACAGTTGTCATGGCAATTTACGTGAGTAGGTGTGTGCTGTGTGTATTTGATGTAGTAAGTAAGGTAACACACGTGATTGATATAATAATCATAATACCACATGTAATAAATATAGTAAACACAGTAACATCTGATGTAGTAAACATGGTAGCACATGTAGTTCCTCCCTCAGCTTCTACATCGATTGATTCCTCATCCTTTGCGATTTCAATCTCCATCTCAGCTTCCCTTGCCCTTTCTCCTCTGAATTCGCTGCCCTGCTGCCCTCCCTAATCCCCTCCCTCCATATAAACTCTCCTACCCATGTTCACAGCCACCCCCTCGACCTTGCCATCTCACATGGCCTCTCCGCTCCCGTTGTGCCGATCACAGACAAGGCCTTGTGTCCCTCATCACCGACGTCATCCAACTCCTTCCAATCCCACTACCTTTTGCATGTCATTTCACTTTCAGTTTGCCAACTGCCGACCTTTTGGCCATCCAAATCGTCACAATATTTCAACCGTCAATCACTCCCTCACCTCTACTGTGCCCTAGCCCCCAGGAAAACATTTACTCTCTCCCATCCTGCTTGTTCCCCCTGGTATGTCCCCCATCTTTGCTGCCTCAGGTCCAAGGGATGCAAACGTGAGTATATCTAGTACACAGCTGGCTTAGCCATCCATCACATCTGGCTTGGATCATATCAAGCAATATCAGGCTTCACTCTCCTCTACGAAAACTGCCCCCTACTCCAGACTTATTTTCTCCATTACCAACCATCTCCTTAAACCTTTTCCGCTGCCCCCTCAACCCTCACCTTTAACTACAAGCGTGAGGAGCTTATGGACTTCCTTGATACTAAGATTGAGACCATCCGTTCAGTTGCTTCCCCCCCATTCCCCTTTCCCACCAAGCCCAAACCTCCCCCCAGCTCTAGTCCTGAATCCGTGCCTTTCTCTAGTTTCTCTCCTATCTCCTCTCATACCCTCTCTGAGCTCATCTTGACCATAAGATCCACCTCCTGCTCCCTTGACCCCATTCCCACTTACCTGCTGACCACCCAACTTCCCTTCCTGGCCCCCACGCTAGCTGATATTGTGAATGGTTCCCTCTCCTCAGATACTGTCACCCTACCTTTCAAAATTCCCATCATCACCCCATCTCAAAAAACTCACCTTTGACCCTTCTGTCCTTGCAAGCTACTGTCCCATCTCCAATCTCCCTTTCCTCCCCAAAATCCTTGAATGTGTTATTGCTTCCCAAATCCGTGCCCATCTTTCCCGCAGTTCCATGTGTGAATCTCTCCAATCAGGTTTCCAGGACAGTGAACACACTAACACATGTACACAGGGCAGTGAACACACTAACACATGTACACAGGGCAGTGAACACACAAACACATGTACACAGGGCAATGAATACAGTAACACATGTACACAGGGGCTGTGAATGCACTAACACATGTAGTCAAGGCAGGGTGAACACATTAACACGTACTCGGGACAAGGTGCACACACTAACACGTACTCAGGACGATGAACACACTAACACATGTACTCAGGTCATTGAACATGATACGACATATACTCAGGACAGTGAACATGGTACGACATGCACTCAGGACAGTGAACATGGTAACAGTTGGATTTGGGATAACATGTTACTGCGTACAGTCATACATGAAGACATGTCACTGGGAGAGGTAACTTAGTAACATAATCTGTGCAAAAGAATGGTCTGATGTTGGGAGGAATAAACATTTGAAACCGTTCAGCTGAAAGGAGGGGACCCACTAGTTACAGTCAGAGAGCAGGTTGAGAGTCTCAATTTCTGATCACTCGATGGAAATATCCCGCTGCCAGGTGCTCACTCACCCGGAAGTTGGTGGTAACGTGAGATGGAAAGTGTCCTCCAGGCACTGAGCTGGGAGGGGTTAAAACGCCTGTCTGTGCACGGACTCCTGCTGTGCTGCCTGATACCGTCTTCATAAAGAGTTGGGGGGGGCACGGGGGTAGTGGGGGCTCATCGCGAGCAGTGTAATCAGCACAGGCACTTCTTTACAAATCTCATGAATCACTGGGCTGGATTCACAACGATTCTTGCATCTCAGAGTCTTATTTTATTCCAATGAGAGGAACAAAGGCTTTAAGCTCGGCAGGGTTTCTGTCAGCCAAGCAGATTCACTGTCCCCCTGAGGATCGATTGCATGCAAGCACAAATAGTCCTATTATTAACACAGGTCTGCAGGTGAGACCCTAGGCAGGCTGGTGAATGAGGGGTGGTGGGGGAGTGGGCGCTGGGAGCTATCAAACAGAGCCGTACTGTTCAAGCAATGGGAGCTTTGGGCAGGTTGACCCTTCGAACACCAAAAGGGGCATTTTAACTCCGTGCTATTATTAGAACGCGGGTCAGCTGAAGGTCAGTGCAGATAGCAGCACTGAGCAAGAGCCCACCAGCAGGGCATCATGAGAAAAAGAAAGACTTGCATTTATATCGTGCCTTTCACGACCTCAGGACTTCCCAAATTCCTTTACAGCCAATGAAGTACTTTTGAAGCGTAGCCACTGTTGTAATGTAGGAAACGCGGCAGCCGATTTGTGCACAGCAAGATCCCACAAACAGCAATGTGACAATGAAAAGATCGTCTGTTTTTTTTTTCGTGATGTTGGTTGAGGGGTAAATATTGGCCAGGATACCGGGGAGAACTCCCCTGCTCTTCTTCGAAATATTGCCATGGGATCTTTTATATCCGCCTGAAAGGGCAGACGGGGCCTCGGTTTAACGTCTCATCCGAAAGGCGGCACTTCCAACAGCGCAGTGCTCCCTCAGTACTACACTGGGAATGTCAGCCTAGATTATGTGCGTAAGTCTCCGGAGTGGGAATTGAACCCACAGCCTCCTGACTCAGAGATAAGAGTGATAGCAGCTGAGCTGCAGCTAATAGTTATTCTCAGTGCCCCTGTACTGGGGTGGGGGGGGGGGGGTGGGGGAAGAAAGTCTGCCATGGTTTCCACTCCTGATCGCTCCCCAGTGGAAAGTGTGCGCGAGTTTGTGGACATTGGACAGGTACAGGATCGGGTTGGGTTGTGATGCCCCCCTAGTGCTGAATATTCGCTACTGGGTTAGGCTCGTGGGTGAGGTGCTGCAAGCCTGCTGGCGCCCATTGAACTGTACCCTAGAAAGAAGTCAGCGGGGACAATTTTGCCAGGGCACGCTGCTTCCGTGGACCCTCACCCGCTGGCAGTGCCAATCAGAAACTCGGACGCCCGCAGTCCAGAATTTTTCGACCTTTAGCGGTCAGAAAAACATGGAAAGAACGCGCCCAGATTTTCACTTCGTGTTGCCAGCTCCCGGTGAGCAGCAGCACTGGCAAAATCACCTCCACGGAGTCTTGCTCGGGTACGGGACCTTGGGCGACGGCAAACCTGCGATACCTCACTCAAACGGACATTCTTCACATGCAGGCCTAGGTGCAGAGTGAATATTCAGCATTGCGGGGGTGCATCAAAACCCAGCCCAATCGCTTACTTGCCCAATGTCCACATACACCCGTGCACTTTCCAGCGGGAATCACTGGGTAGCGATCAGGTAGCTGAATATCTTCCCTCCTCCCCCAGCGCAGATATCTTCAGGAGACGATGGGCAGAAATTGGGGAAAGTATTTTTGTGGACATTGTCGAATAAAACCAGTGATCAGGGAAACGCTCAGAACCCTGAAGGGATCTCAAAGGGTGACACGAGATCAAATGGCCACGAGATGGCCAATATCCTAAACCAGTGGTGTCCAACCTACTGCTCCTGGGCCATATTCAGCCTAGTATTCCCTGGCAATCCTGTTCCATTTGTGCTCAATCCCTCCATGGCCTCGTCCCTCCCTGTCTCTGTAACCTCCTCCAGCCGTACAACCCTCCGAGATCTCTGCGTTCCTCCAATTCTGGCCTCTTGTGCATCCCCCACATCCTTCGCCCCACCATTGGCGGCCGTGCCTTCAGCCGTCTAGGCCCTAAGCTCTGGAATTCCCTCCCTAAACCTCTCTCTCCTCCTTTACGACACTCCTAAAACTACTTTGACCAAGCTTTTGGTCACCTGTCCTCCTTTGGCTCGGTGTCATTTTTTGTCTGATTACGCTCCTACAAAGCACCTAGGGATGTTTTACTACGTTAAAGACACTGTTTAAATGCAAGTTGTTGTTATTAATGAAAGCATTCCGCTATTTAAAATAAACAGGTTAAAACAATGGGCACAGGCATGTCACAGGAAAGTACAGAGTTTCCGTACTGTAGTTTCTGGTCTACATTTCTCACTCTCTGGTTCTTAATAAAATTCTCATCCTTGTCTTCAAATCTCTCCATGGCCTCCCCCCTCCTATCTCTGTAACCTCCTCCAGTCCTACAACCCTGCAAGATCTCTGCGCTCCTCCAATCTCTTGTGCATCCCTGATTTTAATCGCTCCACCATTGACGGCCATGCCTTCAACTGCCTAGGCCTAAGCTCTGGAATTCCATCCCTAAACCTCTCCGCCTCTCTCCCTCTATCTTTAAGATGCTCCTTAAAACCTACCTCTTTGACCAAGCTTTTGGTCACCTGTCCCAATATCTCTTTATGTGACTTGGTGTCAAATTTTGGGTGATAATCGCTCCTGTCAAGCACCTTGGGACATTTTACTACGTTAAAGGCGCTATATAAATGCAAGTTGTTGTTTGCCCTGTTTGAATGCCATGGGGCTGGAGCTTTAGAAAGGGCTGTTCTGAGTGCTGTTGCCTAAATAAATGCTAAATCGTTTTGCGCATTCTGAAATCCCTTTGCCCACCTTTGGTGGCCATGCATTCGGCCACTTAGGCCCGAAGCTGAGGACTCCCTCCTGTGCATACAGAGACTGGGGAATGGGTCTGTCTGTGTATACAGAGACTGGGGAATGGGTCTGTCTGTGTATACAGGGACTGGGGAATGGGTCTGTCTGTGTATACAGGGACTGGGGAATGGGTCTGTCTGTGTATACTGTGACTGGGGAATGGGTCTGTCTGCGTATACAGAGACTGGGGAATGGGTCTGTCTGTGTATACAGGGACTGGGGAATGGGTCTGTCTGTGTATACAGAGACTGGGGAATGGGTCTGTCTGTGTATACTGTGACTGGGGAATGGGTCTGTCTGTGTATACAGGGACTGGGGAATGGGTCTGTCTGTGTATACAGGGACTGGGGAATGGGTCTGTCTGTGTATACAGGGACTGGGGAATGGGTCTGTCTGTGTATACAGGGACTGGAGAATGGGTCTGTCTGTGTATACAGGGACTGGGGAATGGGTCTGTCTGTGTATACAGGGACTGGGGAATGGGTCTGTCTGTGTATACAGGGACTGGGGAATGGGTCTGTCTGCATATACAGAGACTAGGGAATGGGTCTGTCTGTGTATACAGAGACTGGAGAATGGGTCTGTCTGTGTATACAGGGACTGGGGAATGGGTCTGTCTGTGTATACTGTGACTGGGGAATGGGTCTGTCTGCGTATACAGAGACTGGGGAATGGGTCTGTCTGTGTATACAGGGACTGGGGAATGGGTCTGTCTGTGTATACAGGGACTGGGGAATGGGTCTGTCTGTGTATACAGGGACTGGGGAATGGGTCTGTCTGCATATACAGAGACTAGGGAATGGGTCTGTCTGTGTATACAGAGACTGGAGAATGGGTCTGTCTGTGTATACAGGGACTGGAGAATGGGTCTGTCTGTGTATACAGGGACTGGAGAATGGGTCTGTCTGTGTATACAGGGACTGGGGAATGGGTCTGTCTGCATATACAGAGACTAGGGAATGGGTCTGTCTGTGTATACAGAGACTGGAGAATGGGTCTGTCTGTGTATACAGGGACTGGAGAATGGGTCTGTCTGTGTATACAGGGACTGGGGAATGGGTCTGTCCGTGTATACTGTGACTGGGGAATGGGTCTGTCTGCGTATACAGAGACTGGGGAATGGGTCTGTCTGTGTATACAGGGACTGGGGAATGGGTCTGTCTGTGTATACAGAGACTGGAGAATGGGTCTGTCTGTGTATACAGGGACTGGGGAATGGATCTGTCTGTGTATACAGGGACTAGGGGATGGGTCTGTCTGTGTATACTGTGACTGGGGAATGGGTCTGTCTGCGTATACAGAGACTGGGGAATGGGTCTGTCTGTGTATACAGAGACTGGAGAATGGGTCTGTCTGTGTATACAGGGACTGGAGAATGGGTCTGTCTGTGTATACAGGGACTGGGGAATGGGTCTGTCCGTGTATACTGTGACTGGGGAATGGGTCTGTCTGCGTATACAGAGACTGGGGAATGAGTCTGTCTGTGTATACAGGGACTGGGGAATGGGTCTGTCTGTGTATACAGAGACTGGAGAATGGGTCTGTCTGTGTATACAGGGACTGGGGAATGGGTCTGTCTGTGTATACAGAGACTGGGGAATGGGTCTGTCTGTATACAGGGACTGGGGAATGGGTCTGTCTGCGTATACAGGGACTAGGGGATGGGTCTGTCTGTGTAGACAGGGACTGGAGAATGGGTCTGTCTGTGTATACAGGGACTGGGGAATGGGTCTGTCTGTGTATACAGGGACTGGGGAATGGGTCTGTCTGTGTATACAGGAACTGGGGAATGGGTCTGTCTGTGTATACAGGGACTGGGGAATGGGTCTGTCTGTGTATACAGGGACTGGGGAATGGGTCTGTCTGTGTATAGAGAGACTGGGGAATGGGTCTGTCTGTGTATACAGGGACTGGGGAATGGGTCTGTCTGTGTATACAGGGACTGGGGAATGGGTCTGTCTGTGTATACAGGGACTGGGGAATGGGCCTGTCTGTGTATACAGAGACTGGGGAATGGGTCTGTCTGTGTATACAGGGACTGGGGAATGGGTCTGCCTGCGTATACAGGGACTGGGGAATGGGTCTGCCTGCGTATACAGGGACTGGGGAATGGGTCTGTCTGTGTATACAGGGACTGGGGAATGGGTCTGTCTGTGTATACAGGGACTGGGGAATGGGTCTGCCTGTGTATACAGGGACTGGGGAATGGGTCTGCCTGCGTATACAGAGACTGGGGAATGGGTCTGTCTGTGTATACAGGGACTGGGGAATGGGTCTGCCTGTGTATACAGAGACTGGGGAATGGGTCTGTCTGTGTTTCCAGGGACTGGGGAATGGGTTTTTGCATACAGGAGCTGAGAAAGGTCTGTTCGTGCATGTTTTGTTTTATTTAAAAGCAGCAATCAAAAGCAAGAAGTTTCTTGTCTGGTTTTCATTTTACAAAATCATCAGGTGTTTCCCCCCCCTCCAATATTGGACTGTCCAGTTGAAATCTACCCCATGTGCTGAATGCAGAAGTGAAAGCCAAGACTGTCAGTTCTTCACTGTCACTTTATTTATGTTGGTCCTTAATGGCCTGTGTTGATATGAAGGCTCTAGGAGAACTCCCGTGCTCTTCTTCAAATGGTGGCATGGGATCTTTTACATCCACCTACAAGCAGAGACTTGGCCTCAGTTTAACATCTCATCTGAAAGATGACACCTCTGTCAATGCAGCACTCCCTTGGTACTGCACTGAAGTGTCAGTTTAAATTATGTGCTCAGGTCTCTGGAGTGGCACTTGAACCCATGGCCTTAGGACTCAGAGGTAAGAGAGGAACACCTTGATAGAGTGGTGTACCAGGCATTGAAGGGGATCCCAGGGACAAATGGGTCCATTAGGGGGAATATAGGGGTATACCAAGCATTGAAGGGTACACTGTTTATTGAAGAGAACATCAGGGATAGAGGAGTATATGAAGGATACAGGGGTACAAGAAGAATGTACCAGGAATACACCAGATATAGACAGGGACACGAGATATACAGCAGTACATCTGGGATATGCGGATATACCGAGGTTATAGGGGTCCATCGAAGATACACGTGATATGGAGATACACGGGATGTACAGGAATGCACCTGATGGTAGTTCATTAATACGATGATTGCTGTCAAATTCAATAGAGGGAGAGTCCAATGCAGTCCATGACTCTGCCGCACTATAGGGTTTGGCTGCTTCTCCGTCACTCGGGTTGCCAGCTCTGGTTGAATGTATTCCTGGAGGTTTCGTCACATGACCTCCTGCCTCCAACTGCCCCGCCCCCACGCTCCTGTCGTTGGTCACCCAACACGTCCATCCTCGCGGTGCCCCGCCTTCCTATGCCTTCCAATTGGAGAGCGAAAAGACTCTTTGTCATCCAATTGGATGATTCTTGACTGTCAGTCAAGCAGCCTTCTCCCCATCTCCAATACTTTTGTAACTAGTAAGCAGAAGCGTTCAAAGAAAATGAAAAAAAAACGCACAATTTGTTTTAATGCCCCTATGATTTTTCTCGCAGCAGAGTCCCTTAGATTAATCTTCAATTCCTGGAGACTCCAGGACCATCCTGGAGGGTTGGCAAACCTGCCCGTTACACTGGCAGCAGAGTGGAAGGAGTTTGGCGGTGAAAGAGTTAAGCTTGCCTCAGGGCGCATGGACCTGCCCAATTCCCCACTGCCCCCAAGTACTTGGCATTCCTGAACAGACGCTGAGGCCTTGGGGAAAGGCGGCCCAGACACCTTGTGCAAGGGGCTCCCACTCAGATTACTCTCCAATGATTGCTTGTTTGGAAGAATTAAACAGTCAGAATATTTCCTTGATTCCCTGGATTAACGTGCAAACTGCAATTAGCTGAAATGAGCCAGGCTGGGCTCAGGGGCCTAGAGTTCAGGCTTCGTGGGGGGGGGTGGGGAGGGGAAACAGCCAGCCTGCTCAGAGAGATGGTGCTGACTGGGAGTGAGGCGATGGAGAATGTAAGGAAACTGTGTCAGGAATATGTCTTTACACTGATCAACAGTCTGGGATTCACGCTGGGAAAGGAGGCAGCCGAACGTCAGAACACGAACCATCCATCACTTTAAAGCAGGAGCTCACTCGCTGCTTACAACAGCGCCCGGGTCGAGGGCTCCCATCCCTCCAGCATTGTCCTGGAGTCTCCAGGAATTAAAGATTAATCTCCAGGACACTGCTGCGAGCAAACACCCGCGAGAAAAATCATAGGGGCATTAAAAAAATTCTGCATTTAAAAAAAATGACTTTGAGCACTTTTGTTTATTAGTTATAAAAATATTGGACATGGGGGGGAAAAGCCTGTTTGACTGACAGTCAAGAATCATCCAATTGGGTAATGAAGAGTCTCCTTTCTGATTGGCGCAGGAAGGCAGGGCACTGCGAGGATGGACATGGTGGGCGGCCAATGGCTAGAGTGTGGGGGCGGGAGGTCATGTGATGAAACCTCCAGGAAGACGTCCAACCAGAGTTGGCAACCCTATCCGAGTCAGGCACATGACAGCGCCTCTCTCCCCTGTATTCACCATCCCACTTTCTGCATCATCCATCCTTCCATCTCTTTCCTCATGTCACTGTCTCTTTTGCTTTCTCTCTCTATCTCTTTGTTCACTTACTTCTCCCCTTTGCTCTCTGTCTCTCACTATCCCCTCCGTTTCTTTTTTCTTTTCTCTTTGATTCTAGCTCACTTTCTGTCTCTGGTGCTCTCCCTTTCTCCCTCTCTCTGTTCCTGTTTTTGATTTTTGCTCTCTTTCTCCATCACTCTCTTACTTTTTGTGCTCTCTTGGCAAGACGTAGGGAGGTTACTTCCATCTGTGGGTGTACCAAAACTAGGGGCTACAATTAAAAGATAGTCACTAACAAATCCACTCAAAAAAATTCAGGGGAAACTTCTTTACTCAGAGAGGGGTGAGAATGTGGAACTTGCTACCACATGGAGTGATTGAGGCGAATAGCATAGATGCATTTAAAGGGAAGCTAGATAAGAACATGAGGGAGAAAGGAATAGAAGGATATGATGATAGGGTGAGATGAAGTAGGGAGGGAAGAGGCTCATGTGGAGGATAAACACCAGCATGGACCTGTTGGGCCGAATGGCCTGTTTCTGTGCTGTACATTTTATGTAATCAGTACGGATACCGTACTGATTACAGGGACTGGGGAATGGGTCTGTCTGCGTATACAGGGACTGGGGAATGGGTCTGTCTGCATATACAGGGACTGGGGCATGGGTCTGTCTGCGTATACAGGGACTGGGGAATGGGTCTGTCTGCGTATACAGGGACTGGGGAATGGGTCTGTCTGCGTATACAGGGACTGGGGAATGGGTCTGTCTGCGTATACAGGGACTGGGGAATGGGTCTGTCTGCGTATACAGGGACTGGGGAATGGGTCTGTCTGCGTATACAGGGACTGGGGAATGGGTCTGTCTGCGTATACAGGGACTGGGGAATGGGTCTGTCTGTGTATACAGGGACTGGGGAATGGGTCTGTCTGCGTATACAGGGACTGGGGAATGGGTCTGTCTGCGTATACAGGGACTGGGGAATGGGTCTGTCTGTGTATACAGAGACTGGGGAATGGGTCTGTCTGTGTATACAGGGACTGGGGAATGGGTCTGTCTGTGTATACAGGGACTGGGGAATGGGTCTGTCTGTGTATACAGGGACTGGGGAATGGGTCTGTCTGTGTATACAGGGACTGGGGAATGGGTCTGTCTCTGTATACAGGGACTGGGGAATGGGTCTGTCTGTGTATACAGGGACTGGGGAATGGGTCTGTCTGTGTATACAGGGACTGGGGAATGGGTCTGTCTGCGTATACAGGGACTGGGGAATGGGTCTGTCTGTGTATACAGAGACTGGGGAATGGGTCTGTCTGTGTATACAGGGACTGGGGAATGGGTCTGTCTGTGTATACAGGGACTGGGGAATGGGTCTGTCTGTGTATACAGGGACTGGGGAATGTAATCAGTACGGATACCAGGCCAGGTCCTCAGGAGGGCCCGGGGGAAATAGAGTTAAAACGTACTTTTCAGCGGTTTCTTTAAAGACCGCTGGTTTGGCTGCGATGCACCCGAAGAAACCGACCGCACGGTGCACGGTGCACACTGCGCTCATTCACAGTCCAATTTGGCAAAGGGGCCAGAAACAGCTTTACGGCCCCGGATTTGCCAATGCGGGCACGAGCCCTGGATGCCTACGGAGGAGCCCGAACCAGTAAAGCGGGTGGCGCACTTCTGGCACGGAATAAGCTGCGCACATGCTGACCGCCATATTAGACTCTTAGGCGCCCGTTTTATACACCGCAATCCAATTTCTAGGCCATTATCTTGTCATTTATCTCATTGCTGTTTGTGGGATCTTGCTGTGTGCAAATTAGCTGCCGCGTTTCCCTGGAATACATTACAACAGTGACTACACTTCAAAAAGTACATCATTGGCTGTGAAATGCTTTGGGATCTCATTTCATGGAAGACCCTTACAGCCAGCAGATAGAGGAGACTTACAGTTCACCGGTCTGGCCTGGGTTCAAGTTGAGGTCCCAGAGGTGAAAGATGATAGAAATTACAGCACAGAAGGAGGCCGTTCAACCCGTCACACATGTGCCAGTACTAGCTCTTTGGCTGGAGTTATTGGAGTAGATTTTACAAGCGCGGAGTATCAATTGACAGGAACATAGGTCAGTGTGCCCAATTCATGGCCCTCCCAAGTTTCTGGTTTATTAATTTTAATGACAGAGTGGGTCAAACATGAATGGGGAACACTGGCCTCCACCCTGATTGTCTGACCTGTCATCTCCTCAATCTAGGGTCAACGTTGGGATTGCCATTTGATAGAATTTACCTCATCTACTCAAATTCTACTTCCTTTTCAATGCTTTCTTCCTTTTCAAATTCTTCTCCAATTCCCTTTTAAATGATTGTAAACAATTTTACAACACCAAGTTATAGTCCAGCAATTTTATTTTAAATTCACAAGCTTTCGGAGGCTTCCTCCTTCGTCAGGTGAACGATGTGAAATTAAATGATGTTACAATCTCTGCCTCAATAGTCACCTGTGATCATGCATTCCGTGATCTAATAACCCTTTGTGTGACTATACCTCTTCTAATCTTTCCCCTTAAATCATCCACTGATAATCCTCAGTTTATGCCCCTTTGTTACTGACTCACCAACCAGTGGAACGAATCTCAATATTTATCTTTACCTGGATAAGTACTTGAAAGGAAAAAATTGGCAGGGCTACGGGGAAAGGGCGGGGGAGTGGGACTAGCCGGATTGCTCTTGCATCGAGCCAGCTCGCACTCGATGGGCCGAATGGCCTCCTTCCGCACTGCAACCTTTCTATGATTCTCTGATTCTCAAAACCCTTTATTATTTTGAAAGTCTCTGGTAGATTCCTTCTTCACCTTCTAGTGCAAAAAAGTCCCTAGTTTTTGAGCCTTTCTTCAAAACTATAAGCTGTTCTTCCTGGTATCATTCTATGAATTTTCACTGTGCCCTCTCTATGGTTCTAATATCCTTCCTATAATGGAATACACCAACTGTGGTCACACCAGTGTCTTGTCAAATTTAGCATAACTTCCTTACTGTTATGTGTATATAAAGCTCAGAATTCCATTTGCCTTTTTTTTGTTGCCTTCTGCAACTGACCTTTAAAGATCTACATATCCGCACCCCTAAATCTCCGTTTCTTCACTGTTGAGAACTTTAGCATTTAGGATACGCTACCTTTCATTCTGCCTTTTCCCCACAATGTATTACTTCAAGTTTCTCTGCATTGAACTGCATTTCCCACCTGTTTGCCCACTCCACTAACCTGTCTATGTGCATTCTTCCTCATGTGCTACCAACTGAGTCACGGCTGACACCTGCGTATGTCCTGCTTTTGCCATTTGACGTTTCGTTTGACGATGCCCAGGAGGAGGCCAGGGAGCCAGCAGAATGATCCCCTGCTGCATTTCATCATCAGCAAACTTCAATGTCATTCCTCTTCGACAAACCGTTTATAGAAACGAAAATCAAAAAGGGGTGCCAGAACAGATTCCTGGACATTCCGACAACGCATCCTCTTTGCTTTCTGTCCCCTCGCCACCTTTCTAACTGCATGACTTAATTTTCGTAACAAATCTCTCATGTGGCAGCTTATCAAGTGCATTCTGAAAATCCATGTCTGCAGCAACCACCACAGTTCCTTTACCAACACAATTGAGGATTTCCTCAAGAAATTGGATTAAATTAGTCGAGCTTAATTTGTCCTTTCCAAATCCGTGGTGACTGCCCCCGATTAGTCCATGCCTTTCTAAATGCTCACTAATTTCATCCAGGATTATGGATAGTCAGGCCTGGATTTTCTGTGGATGCGCCGACCGTTTTCAGGAAGTTTCTGGGCTGGTGGGAGTGTGAAATGCAGCAGGGGGCGTAGTCGATTGAAATAGCAAATGGCAAAGTACATTATACACAGGTGTCGGCGGTGGCTGAGTGGGTAGCGCTCTCGTCTGAAGGTTTGTGGGTTCAAGTCCCACACCAGCGACTTGAGCGCGAAATCTAGTCTGACACTCCCGTGCATTACTGAGGGAGTGCTGCACTGTCGGTAGGTGCCACTGTCTTTCAGATGAGATCTTAAACCGAGGCTCCGTCTGCCCTCTCGGGTGGACGTAAAAGATCCCGCAGCACTATTTCGAAGAAGAGCAGGGGAGTGCTCCTGGTGTCCTGGCCAATATTTACCCCTCAACCAACCACCATAACAGATTGTCTGGTCATTTATCTCATTGTTGTTTGAGGGACCTTGCAGTGCTCAAAATGGCTGCTGCGTTTTCTAAGTTACAACAGTGACTGCACTTCAAAAATTCTTCTTTCTTTGGAAAGCATTTCGGGATGTCCTAAGGTTCTGGAAGACACGATATAAGTGCAAGTCTTTCTTTACAACATATTTTTCATAATTCACACATCAGCCGCGTTGGGTGTGGGGAGCATTGCCTTGTTCCTGGTGTCCAGCGTCGCTAAAGCAACGAAGGAGGTTTATAAAGAGTAAAGGGTGAGAAATTTTTTCCCTTCAGCTGTCACTGCCAGTCACACGGTGCTGAGGCACCTGCTGCAGCAACGTCCCTCCTCCCTAACCAAGGGGGGGCAACCAAGCGGGAATGGGAGCCCACCACCACGATTAAAGTCACCCTGACCCCAGGATATCCTGACTTCCCATCAGATCAGAAAATCCAGACCATTGTGGCTAATCGTGTCCTAGTGAGCGTGGGGGTGCATGAGTGCGCACACTTAAATGTTAGCACATGCGTGTGCGTGCACACACGCGCCACTAATTGTCTACCCATGCTGAAGTGTTCACTCAAATATGTGTGTGTGCATATCTTTGCATGTGCGTGTGTAAATGTGTATGTGTGCACGCGAGTGTGTGTACGTGACTTTTTAAGTGTGCGTGTGTGAGATTAACTGGTGAACTGGTGCCCATCATCTGTTTTGTGGAGCTGCCAAACCCAACAACCTTGGGTTGGAATAACATTATTAACTTTTGCCTCTTACTTTTTCGAGGTTCCTTACAGCACAACTTAATCTGAATAATTCATAAGTCAGTTCAAGTAATTATTTGTTAAATAAGTAATTATCTACTTGAACAGAAAAGTACTTTGAGTAACACACACAGACTATTTGTAATCTTTAGCTGGTTACAGAAATGAAATCTTGGCTTCAAGCGATGGGAATCATTTCCTTTCCAATCCCGGAGCCTTTAGCCTTTGTATTGGTCATGCTTGTAGTACAGTACTTCTCTCTCACTGCTAGTGTTCCAGCTGTAGAAAGGCATGGGGCATGTTTCCGTACCTTAATATTGAAATAATTATACAGTCTGCTCGGCGGAGGAAGGCCTGGACTGAAGGTAGACCCAGCAGAAGGAGTCCAAGGCTCGGGACGAGTCCAGTGTCGGGAGGCCTGGTCTCTGGCTGGGCCCAGTGTAGGAAGGCCTGGTCTCTGGCTGGGCCCAGTGTCGGGAGGCCTGGTCTCTGGCTGGGCCCAGTGTAGGGAGGCCTGACCTCTGGCTGGGCCCAGTGTAGGAAGGCCTGGTCTCTGGCTGGGCCCAGTGTAGGAAGGCCTGGTATCTGGCTGGGCCCAGTGTCGGGAGGCCTGGTCTCTGGCTGGGCCCAGTGTAGGAAGGCCTGGTCTCTGGCTGGGCATAATGAAGGGAGGCCTGGTCTCTGGCTGGGCATAGTGAAGGGAGGCCTGGTCTCTGGCTGGGCCCAGTGTCGGGAGGCCTGGTCTCTGGCTGGGCCCAGTGTAGGAAGGCCTGGTCTCTGGCTGGGCCCAGTGTAGGAAGGCCTGGTCTCTGGCTGGGCCCAGTGTAGGGAGGCCTGACCTCTGGCTGGGCCCAGTGTAGGAAGGCCTGGTCTCTGGCTGGGCCCAGTGTAGGAAGGCCTGGTCTCTGGCTGGGCCCAGTGTAGGAAGGCCTGGTCTCTGGCTGGGCCCAGTGTAGGGAGGCCTGACCTCTGGCTGGGTCCAGTGTAGGAAGGCCTGGTCTCTGGCTGGGCCCAGTGTAGGGAGGCCTGACCTCTGGCTGGGCCCAGTGTAGGGAGGCCTGGTCTCTGGCTGGGCCCAGTGTAGGGAGGCCTGGTCTCTGGCTGGGCCCAGTGTAGGAAGGCCTGGTCTCTGGCTGGGCCCAGTGTAGGAAGGCCTGGGGAGGCCTGGTCTCTCGCTGGGCATTGAATAGAAGGCCTAGGCTCTGGCCATTCCCAGCACGGGGAAACTGGGGCTCTGGCTGGATCCACCCTTGGGAAAACATAAGATAGGAATTAAATCACTTTCTGGAGTCACTGGCAGAGATGTACATTCGGACTTCAGTCAGCTTCTTGTGAGCAAGTATCCCACACGGCTTCTCCCGATGCAATTTGATCTCCCATGGTCTTGTGTGCTTGATGAGTCAAAGCCAAGTTTATCTTTACATCATGGAATCCATCCCTGCCTGTTGCAGTTCAAGCTTTCCAACATCTTTCTTCGCACAAATGGCCCTGATCTGAAACACAGCACAAGTGACATAACAGAACTCTCTCAAGAATGCATGGAATTATTAGCCTCGATTGTGTCTTTAAGTCCTGTAGTGGAGTTTGAACCACACCCTTCTAACTCAGAAGCAGGAATGGTACCAACTGGGCCAAAATGAAACCTCTAATCACTGGCGCGCTACGAATGATTCTGTACAGTTCACCAACGCTTGCCAATAGTGGGTAGCATGGCCAATACTCCCAACAATCCCCCCCCCCCTCAGACAACATCACCAGAACATGGATTAACTGGTCTGTCATCTCATGCGCAAATTGCCCACTCCGTGACCACTCTTCAAAGGCAATTCAATGTCCTTGAAGAGAAAGAAAGAGGAAGAAAGACTTACATAGAATGTACAGCACAGAAACAGGCCATTCGGCCCAACTGGTCCATGCCGGTGTTTATGCTCCACATGAGCCTTGCATTTATATGGCGCGTTTCACGACCTCAGGATGTCAGAAAGCTCTTTACAGCCAACGAATTACTTTTGAAGTGTAGTCACTGTTGTAATGTACGGAAGTGCTTTGGGACATGCCGATAAGGTGCAGCATGGACATGTTGGGCCGAAGGGCCTGTTTCCATGTTGTAAACTTCTATGATTCTATAGAGGGATATGGGCCAAGTGCAGGCAATTGGGACTAGCTTAGTGGTATAAACTGGGCGACATGGACATGTTGGGCCGAAGGGCCTGTTTCCATGTTGTAACTTCTATGATTCCATGATTCTATAAATGCAGGATCTTTCTTCTCACAGGGTTGCTGGCAGGAAACTATTGCATTCTTGTGTGTCCTTCATATTGCAGGAGGAATAGGTCCATTCGAGAACAGAGAGTGTACTCCAGAAAATCAACAGCGTTCGGAATATCATTAGTGGCAGCACAACCCTTCCCCATGAATTATTCCTTCCATGTTGTGATCATTACACAGGAAGATGGCCCATTGATCCTTGAATGTACCTGCGGTGGGATGGTGCTAAACAGAGCTCATATATTGAGTGAGCTTTATTTTTTTAAACTCAGAAACCTAGATGAAGGGTCACGGAGAGCAGGTGATTAATGGGTATGGTAGGTGGTGTAGTGGTTATGTTACTGGACTATAATCCAGAGAAATATAAATTCATAATCGCAGTTTGAAAATTTCAATTCAGTTTTTTTTTAAAAATCTGGAAATAAAAAGCCCATATCAGTAAAAGTGACCATGAAGCTTTGGGATTATCGTAAAAACCCAACTGGTTCACCAACGCCCTTTAGGGAAGGAAACCTGCCGTCCTTACCCGGTCTGGGCCTATATGTGACTCCAGTCCCGCAGCAACATGGTTGACTCTTAACTGCCCTCTGGAATGGCCTAGAAAGTCACTCAGTTGTATCAAACCGCTACCAGCAATTCAAGAATAGGCTCACCTCCACCTTCTCAGGGGAACGAGGTGGGACAATTAATTACGACTTTAAAAGCCAGTGGACTGTAGCAGGGAGGGAAGATGAAGAGAGGCAGAGCATTCCACATTTTTAAGGTCCTGGGAAGGAATGAGTTAATGCAGAAGACAGTGGAGTGTAAGTTGACTTGACGACAGTGTGGATATCGGGCGCAAGGAAGAGCAGGTAGGAGAGTGAAGCTTAATAGGAACAAAAGTGGAAAGTTCAGAGAAGTACTACATCGTAGAATCAATAAAATAAAGACAAGTGTTGTAACAGACAGAAAGGTCAGATGCAAGAGGACAGATATGGATTGTTCATCAAAGGAGAAGCCTTTTTATAATATTTGTTCCCAGGATTTGTTGGCAAGGTCACATTTGCCCATTCCTAGTTGCCCTGAGAAAGTACTAGTGATGGAGGATCTTCTCCTTGAACCACTGCAGTACTTGTCGCAATGATGCTCCCACACTGGTGTTCGGTGGGGATTTACAGGATTCTGACCCAGCGACATTGACCCTCAATTTCCTGGAGAT
The DNA here is from genome assembly GCF_035084215.1 of Heptranchias perlo. NCBI lineage: Eukaryota > Metazoa > Chordata > Chondrichthyes > Hexanchiformes > Hexanchidae > Heptranchias > Heptranchias perlo. Next base: position 13,903,949 of record NC_090361.1, read on the forward strand.
TTGTGCCACTGTAAAGAAAGAACTTGCATTTATATAGCGCCTTTCATGACCTCAGGACGTTCCAAAGCGCTTCGCAGCCAATGAAACACTTTTGAAGTGTAGTTTCTGTTGCAATGCAATGGTGCATCAAGAGAGCAGGGCCTGATTTACAGCACAAAAAGTCGCAGGAGATTATGGAGTAAGTGACTTCAACCATTATTCCGTAAATTCCTGAGATTTTTGCACTGCTACGCCCTTTCCCCTCACTGAAACAGTTGAACAGCTAATTATCATAGCTCCGCCCCCTTTCAAATTAACGGAGAGATCGAGTTAGCTGAATTAAAGCCACTGAGATCGTGGGAGATGGTGCTGGAGAGGGGTGAGTATATAGGACTCAGAACAGGGACGCGTTTAAAAGAGGCAACATCGCTACTGGGTATTATAATAATATTATTATAATCTGAATTCTGAAATTTCTTGATCAGATTGATCAAAGCACAGCCCACGTTTTTGAAGGTTTAATGTAGCGCAAACGTTATTTATACTTATCTCTGCGCTCCTCCAATTCTGGCCTCTTGCGCATCCTCGATTTTCATCGCTCCACCATTGGCGGCCGAGCCTTCAGCTGCCTCGGCCCTAAGCTCTGGAATTCCCTCCCTAAACCCCTCCGCCTCTCTACCTCTCTCTCCTCTTTTTAAGACCCTCCTTAAAACCTACCTCTTTGACCAAGCTTTTGGTCACCTGTCCTAATATCTCCTTATGAGGCTCGGTGTGAAATTTTATTTGTTAACGCTTCTGTGGAGCGCCTTGGGACGTTTTACTACGTTAAAGGTGCTATATAAATTCAAGCACTTGTTGCTAAATATGGTAATCAAAAGAAATTGCTTCTTGGGGTGAATGTTTTCTGCATTGTCTCTGAAATCGCTTTCTGATGTCAATCACGGGTGAAATACAGCACTCTTCTTACAATCCACAGCTCCCGGCCATAGCTGTGTGATACAGTGCGAGAGTTATAGAAGAACTGTTAGCTCCTGCGGCAAGATTTATTCATTTTTGCATCTTTCAGTAATTTTCTGGCGGATATAAATGAATAAACAAATAAATTAGGTTGAAATTCCCGCAGAAATCAGCAAGCAAAAGGAATTCTTAACTATCCGTTGGCCGCGCTGCGCGCTGCTCCCCGTCCCCCGCTGCGCGCTGCTCCCCGTGCCCCGCTGCGCGCTGCTCCCCGTGCCCCGCTGCGCGCTGCTCCCCGTGCCCCGCTGCGCGCTGCTCCCCGTGCCCCGCTGCGCGCTGCTCCCCGTCCCCCGCTGCGCGCTGCAGTTCTAATTATTTTCCCAGCAAGTTGTGATGTAAACTCACCACTGGAGGATCGGGAAGCTCAATGTCATTTGGCGCCAATATCGCCATGGCAGCAATTTCCAGGCCAATGAACGAATGAACATAAGAACATAAGAAATAGGAGCAGGAGTCGGCCATCCGGCCCCTCGAGCCTGCTCTGCTAATCAACAAGATCATGGCTGATCTTCTACCTCAACTCCATTTTCCTGCCCGATCCCCATATCCCTTTAATATCTAGAAATCTATCGATCTCTGTTTTGAATGTACTCAATGACTGAGCCTCCACAGCCCTCTGGGGTAGAGAATTCCAAAGATTCACCACCCTCTGAGTGAAGAAATTTCTCCTCATCTCAGTCCTAAATAGCCTACCCCTTATTCTGAGACTGTGTCCCCTGGTTCTAGACTCCCCAGCCAGGGGAAACATCCTCCCTGCATCTACCCTGTTGAGCCCTATAAGAATTTTGTATGTTTCAATGAGATCACCTCTCATTCTTCTAAACTCCAGAGAATACAGGCCTAGTCTACTCAATCTCTCCTCATACGACAATCCCGCCATCCCAGGAATCAGTCTGGTGAACCTTCGTTGTACTCCCTCTATGGCAAGTATATCCTTTCTTAGGTAAGGAGACCAAAATTGCACACAATACTCCAGGTGCAGCCTCACCAAGGCCCTATATAATTGCAGTAAGACATCTTTACTCCTGTACTCAAATCCTCTTGTAATAAAGGCCAAAATACCATTTGCCTTCCAAATTGCTTGCTGCACCTGCCTGTTAGCTTTTAGTGACTCATGTACAAGGACACCCTGGTCCCTTTGAACATCAATCCCAGTCTCTCACCATTTAAAAAATACTCTGCATTTCTGTTTTTCCTACCAAAGTGGATATCTGCACATTTTTTCCACATTATATTCCATCTGCCGTGTTCTTGCCCACTCATTTAGCCTGTCTATATCCCCTTGAAGCCTCTTTGCATCCTCCTCACAACTTACATTCCCACCTAGTTTTATGTCGTCAGCAAACTTGGAAATATTACATTTGGTCCCCTCATCCAAATCATTGATATATATTGTGAACAGCTGGGGCCCAAGCACCGATCCCTGCGGTACCCCACTAGTCACAGTCTGCCAACCTGAAAAAGACCCGTTTATTCCTACTCTCTGTTTTCTGTTGTTAACCAATTCTCAATCCACGCCAGTATATTCCCCCCAATTCCATGTGCTCCATCTTTGTTTACCAACCTCTTGTGTGGGACCTTATCGAAAGCCTTCTGAAAATCCAAATACACCACATCCACTGGTTTCCCCCTTATCTATTCAACTAGTTACATCTTCAAAGAACTCCAGTAGGTTTGTCAAACATGATTTCCCTTTCATAAATCCATGTTGATTCTGCCAAATCCTATTATTATTTTCTAAGTGTCCTGTTATCACATTCTTTATAATAGATTCTAGCATTTTCCCTACTACTGATGTCAGGCTAACAGGTCTGTAGTTCCCTGTTTTCTCTCTCCCTCCTTTCTTAAATAGTGCGGTTACATTTGCCACCCTCCAATCTGCAGGAACCGTTCCAGAATCTATAGAATTTTGGAAGATGACAATCAATGCATCCACTATTTCTATAGCCACCTCTTTCAAAACCCTGGGATGTCGATCATCAGGTCCTTGGGATTTATTGACTTTCAGTCCCATTAATTTCTCGAGTACTTTTTTTTACTAATACTAATTTCTTTCAGTACCTCATTGTCACCAGAGCCTTGGATCTCTAGTATTTCTGGGAGGTTTTTTGAGTCTTCTTCCGTGAAGATAGACACAAAGTATTTGTTTAATTTCTCTGCCTTTTCCTTATTCCCCATTATTAATTCTCCCGTCTCTGTCTGTAAGGGACCCACATTTGCCTTCTCCAGTCTTTTTCTTTTTACAGTCCGTTTTCATAGAAGCTTTTACAGTCCGTTTTTATGTTTCTCGCTAGTTTATTCTCATATTCTATTTTCCCTTTCTTTATCAATTTCTTGGTCCTCCTTTGCTGAATTCTAAAATGCTCCCAATCCTCAGGCTTACTGCTTTTTTCTGGCAACTTTATATGCCTCTTTGATTTAATACTATCTTTAATTTCTCTTGTTAGTCACGGTTGGACCACTTTTCCTGTTGGGCTTTTGTGCCTTAAAGGAATATATATTTGTTGCAAATTATGTATTAATTCTTTAAATGCTAGCCATTGCCTGTCTACCGTCATACCTTTTAATGTAGTTCCCCAATCAACCACAACTAACTTGCGCCTCATACCTTCATAGTTTCCTTTGTTTTGGTTTTAAGACCCTCGTTTCGGATTGAACTACATCACTTTAAAACTTAATGAAGAATTCTGTAATATTATGGTCACTCTTCCCTAAGGTCTCCTTTACAACAGGATTATTAATTAACCATTTCTCATTGCACAATACTAGATCTAAAATAGCCTGTTCCCTAGTTTGTTCCTCAGCATACTGATGTAGAAAACCACCTCGTATACATTCCAGGAATTTGTCCTCCACGGTATTATTGCTAATTTGGTTTGTCCAATCTATATGTAGATTAAAGTCCCCCATGATTACTGTATTACCCTTGTTACATGCACTTCTAATTTCCTGCTTTATACCATGCCCTACATTACCACTACTGTTTGGTGGCCTATAAACAACTCCCACCAATGTTTTCTGCCCCTTGCTGTTTCTTAACCCCACCCAAACTGATTCTACATCTTGATCTTCTAAGCCAAGATCCTTTCTCACTATTGTGCTGATCTCACCCTTTATTAACAGCACTACCCCACCTCCTTCTCCTTTTTGCCTGTCCTTCCTAAATGTCGAATATCCTTGAATATTGGTCACCCTGCAGTCACGTCTCTGAAATGGCAATAGATCATACCTATTTACTTCTATTTGTGCCGTCAATTCATCTACCTTGTTGCGAATGTTGCGTGCATTCAGATAAAGTGCCTTTAATTTTGCCTTTTTTACATTTTTTCCTATTTTGACCTTATTTGCTGCTGGCCTTTGTTTCCGCTGCCGTCCCATTTCACTTTGGTGATATATGTCCAAGTTAGGATTGTGCGTGAGTTGGAAGGGAACGTGGAGGTGATGGTGTTCCCATAATGTTACTGCTCTTGCCCTTCTTGGGGACAGAGACCTTGGGCTGGGAGGTGCTGTCACAGTTAGCTTGGAAAGTTGCTGCAGTGCATCCTATAGATTGCAGTACCTCCTATAGATTGTACATATTGCTGCCACAGTGCACCAGTGGTGAAGGGGTGGACATTAAGACTAAATGGCAGGGGCACCGATTAAGCGAACTGCTCTGTCCTGGATGGTGTCGAGCTTCTTAAGTATTGTTGTGGCTGCACCCATCCAGGCAAGTGATGAATATTCCATGAACTCTGGACTTACATTGGCTCCCGGTCTGGCAATGATTCGATTTCAAAATTCTCATCCTTGTTTTCAAATTCCTCTAGGGCCTCGCCCCTCCCTATCCTTGTAACCTCCGCTAGCCCTACAACTCTCCAAAATCTCTGCGCTCCTCCAATTCTGGCATCTTGCACATAGTATTACAGAATCATTGAATCTTACAGCACAGGAGGAGGCCATTCAGCCTATTGTGCCAGTACCAACTCTTTGAAAGAGCGATCCAATCAGTTCCACTCCCCTGCTCTTTCCCATAGCCCTGTAAATTTTTCCCTTCAAGTATTTATCCAAATCTTTTTAGAAAGCTACTATTGAATCTGCTTCCACCACCCTTTAAGGCAGTGCATTCCAGATCATAACAACTTGCTGTGTAAAAAAAAAATGTTTCCTCGTGTCACTTCTGATTCTTTTGCCAATCACTTTAAATCTGTGTCCTTTGGTTACCGACCCCTCTGCCACTGGAAACAGTTTCTTCTTATTTATTCAATCAAAACCGTTCATGATTTTCAACACCTCTATCAAATCTCCCCTTAACCTTCTCTACTGTTAGGAGAACAATCCCAGCTTCTCCAGTCTCTTCACATAGCTGAAGACCCTCATCCCTGGTACCATTTTAGTAAATCTCTTCTGCACCCTCTCTAAGGCATTGACATCCTTCCTAAAGTGTGGGGCCCAGAATTGAACACAATACTCTAGTTGAGGCCTAACCAGTGTTTTATAAAGGTTTAATATGACTTCCTTGCTTTTAAGAACATAAGAACATAAGAAATTGGAGCAGGAGTAGGCCAATCGGCCCCTCGAGCCTGCTCCGCCATTCAATAAGATCATGGCTGATCTGATCCCAACCACAAATCTAAAGAACACAAGAAGTCGGAGCAGGACCCGGCCACATAGCCCCTGGGCCCTCTCCGCCACCCACTCAATGCCTCTATTAATAAAGCCCAATGCATTTTTAACAACCTTCTCAACTTGTCCTGCCGCCTTCAAAGATTTGTGTACATACAAGCCCAGCATCCCCCAATGTCTTTGCCCCACCATTGGCTGCTGTGCCTTTAGCTGCCTAGACTCTAAGTTCTGGAACTCCCTCCCTAAAGCTCTCTCTCCCTCTCTACCCTCCGTTAAGACTCTCCCAAGGATCTTGACTCGGAAGATCAGGAAGTAGAATCAGTATGGGTAGAAGTAAGAAATAACAAGGGGGAGTAGTTTATAGGCCCTCTAATAGTAGCAATACAGTTGGACAGAGTATTTATCATGAAATAATAAGAGCTTGTAACAAAGGTAATGCAGTACTCATGGGGGACTTTAATCTTCATATAGACTGGGCAAATCAAATTGGCAAAGGTAGTTTGGAGGACGAGTTCATGGAATACATTTGAGATGGTTTACTAGAGCAATAAGTCATGGAACCAACCAGGGAACAGGCTATTTTAGATCTTGTATTACCTAATGAGACAGGGTTAATTAGTAATCTCACAGTAAGAGATCCTCTGGGGAAGAGTGATCATAATATGATAGAATTTCACATTGCGTTTGAGAGTGATGTACTTAAGTCCGAAACTAGCGTCTTAAACTTAAATAAAGCCAATTACATAGGTATGAGGGGTGATTTGGCTAAGGTAGATTGGGAAACCAAATTAAAAGGTAAGATAGATACATAGAAAATAGGAGCAGGAGTAGGCCATTCGGCCCTTCGAGCCTGCTCCACCACTCAATATAGTCATGGCTGATCCTCTATCTCAATACCATATTCCCGCTCTCTCCCCATACCCCTTGATGGTTGAAAAGCAATGGCTAACATTTAAAGAAATATTTCAATATTCTCAACAAACATACATTCCATTGAGAAATAAAAACTCCATGGGAAAAATGATCCACCCGTGGCTAACTAAAGAAGTTAAGGATAGTATTAGATTAAAAGAAGGGGCCTATAATGTTTCCAAGAAGAGTAGTAAGCCTGAGGATTGGGAGAGTTTTAGAAACCAGCAAAGGATGACCAAAAAATTGATTAAAAAGAGAGAAAATAGAATATGAAAGTAAACTAGCAAGAAATATAAAAACTGATTGTAAGAGCTTCTAGAAGTATGTAAAAAGGAAGAGAGTAGCAAAAGTAAACATTGGTCCCTTAGAGGCTGAGACAGGGCAAATTATAATTGGGAATCAGGAAATGGTAGATGCATTAAACAAATATTTTGTATCTGTCTTCACTATAGAAGACACAAAAAACATACCAGAAATAATGAGAGTGAGGAACTTAAAGTAATTAATATCAATAGAGAAAAAGTACTTGAGAAACTAATGGGACTAAAAGCTGATAAATCCCCTGGACCTGATGGCCTACATCTGAGGCATCTGAAAAAGATGGCTGCAGAGATAGTGGATGCATTGGTTTTGATCTTCCAAAATTCCCTAGATTCTAGAACGGTCCCAGCGGATTGGAAGGTAGCAAATGTGACTCCGCTATTCAAGGAAGGAGGGAGAGAGAAAATAGGAAACTACCGGCCAGTTAGCCTGACATCAGTCCTCGGGAAAATGTTGGAATCCATTATTAAAGAAGTGTTAACAGGGCACTTAGAAAATCATAATATGATTAGGCAGAGTCAACACGGTTTTATGAAAGGGAAATCATGTTTGACAAACCTATTACAGTTTTTTGAGGATGTAACCAGCAGGGTGGGTAAAGGGGAATCAGTGGATGTCGTATATTTGGATTTTCAAAAGGCATTCGATAAGGTGGCACATAAAAGGTTGTTACACAAGATAAGGGCTCTTGGGATTGGGGGTAACATATTGGCATGGTTAGAAGATTGGTTAACGGACAGAAAACAGAGAGTAGGGATAAATGGGTCATTTTCAGGCTGGCAGGCTATATCTAATGGGGTGCCGCAAGGATCGGTGCTTGGGCCCCAGCTATTTACAATCTATATTAATGACTTAGATGAAGGGACCGAGTTTGCTGACAATACAAAGTTGGGTGGGAAAGTAAGCTGTGAGGAGGACACAAAGAATCTGTAAAGGGAGATAGACAGGTTAAGTGAGTTGGCAAAGAAAGTGGCAGATGGACTATAATGTGGGGAAATGTGAGGTTTTTAAATGGTGAGGAACTATCAAATGTTGTTGTTCAGAGAGACTTTGGTATCCTCGTACAAGAAACATAAAATGTTAGCATGCAGGTACAGCAAGCAATTAGGAAAGCAAATGGAATGTTGGCCTTTATTGCAAGTGGGGTTGGAGTACAAAGTTAATGAAGTCTTACCACAATTGTACAGGGGATTGGTGAGACCTCACCTGGAGTACTGTGTACAGTTTTGGTCTCCTTTTCTAAGGAAGGATGTACTTGCCTTAGAGGCGGTGCAGTGAAGGTTCACTAGATTAATTCCTGGGATGACAGGGTTGTCCTATGAGGCGAGTTTGAATAGAATGGGCCTATACTCTCTGGAGTTTAGAAGAATGCGAGGTGATCTCATTGAAAGATATAAGATTCTGAGGGGGTTTGATAGGGTAGATGCTGAGAGGTTGTTTCCCATGGCTGGAGAGTCTAGAACTGGAGGGGGCATAGTCTCAGGATAAGGGGTCAGCCATTTAAGACTGAGATGTGAAGGAATTTCTTCACTCAGAGGTTTGTGAATCTTTGGAATTCTCTACCCCAGAGGGCTGTGGATGCTGAGTCGTTGAATATATTCAAGCCTGGGATAGTCAGATTTCTGGAGTGTAGGGGAATCAATGGAGATGGGGATCGGGCAGGAAAGTGGAGTTGAGATTGAAGATCAGCCATGATCTGATTGAATGGCGGAGCAGGCTCGAGGGGCCACATGGCCTATTCCTGCTCCTATTTCTTATGTTTTTATGTTCCTTAAAACCCACCTCTTTGACCAAGCTTTTTGTCACCTGACCTAATATCTCCTTATGTGGCCCAGTGTCAAATTTTTTTTTTGGTAACGCTCCTGTAAAGTGCCTTGGGACGTTTTACTACGTTAAAGGCAGTGTATAAATGTTGTTGTTCAGGAGAACAATAGGAAGCCCCTCCATAATGCCAGGGTAGTGCTGATGCAGTGTGTGAGGGAGGTTGCTCTTTGCAGGCCTCAGTCCCGGTGTGGTTCAAATCTGGCCCGTCTAGTCAAACAAACAATACGGAGCCTGTTTAAAAATTAAACGGCGGAACCTCTTATTTCTGCCTGACTGCTGAAAAGAAAAGCTATGAGGAGGCTGAGCCGGTCTCAGGCAGAGAAGGAGGGGCGGAAGATGCTGATAAATTTGTTCTGGCATGCAGTGCGAAGGAGCTGCATTTGGTTGAGAGGAGAGATACAGCATTGGTTTAGCCCAAGGCCCAAGAAGGAAGTGGTGTGTGTGTAATTTGGGTGAGAGGTGTGCAGAGAGATGGAGCACACTCTGATTCACTGGGGTGAAAATTAATTCTATTGTAGACCAGCTGGAAGCTTCAGCAGCAAGTCAGGCAAAGATTAATCACATGCTAATGGGAGAAAAAAGATCTGCAAAACAATCCCTCACCATTGATTTATACCAATAAAGGTGGAGCCTTAACAAGAGAAAAACAACATACATTCCTGGTTTTTTTCCTATGCTGTTAATCAAGGATATACACAAAGCGTTCTCTATAAGGAGCACCTGTTAATACAATGAGCGCACACACCCATTATACAGCCAGTCACCACAGCCTTACCTCACTCTGCCTACTGGCACTTCTGATCTTGTGTGCCATCTATCCCTGCCCAATCCTGCAAGGTAGCATCTGTTGGTTAAGATAACCAGATGGGTTCTAGTGATAGAAGCAATACCGGAATAGTGTGCAGGTTTTCAAATGGGATAAGTGGCCCCTGCTGGTTATTGACTGGGTCAGGTGGTCCCTGCTGGTTTTTGAATGGGTTAGGTGGTCACTTCTGGTTATTGATTAGGTCAGATGGTCACTGCTGGTTATTGAATGGGTTAGGTGGTCAGTTCTGGTTATTGATTGGGTCAGGTGGTCACTGCTGGTTATTGACTGGGTTAGGTGGTCACTTCTGGTTATTGACTGGATCAGGTGGTCCCTGCTGGTTATTGAATGGGTTAGGTGGTCACATCTGGTTATTGATTGGGTCAGGTGGTCACTGCTGGTTATTGACTGGGTTAGGTGGTCACTTCTGGTTATTTACTGGGTCTGGTGGTCACTGCTGGTTATTGAATGGGTTAGGTGGTCACTTCTGGTTATTGACTGGGTCAGGTGGTCACTTCTGGTTATTGACTGGGTCAGGTGGTCACTGCTGGTTATTGATTGGGTCAGGTGGTCACTGCTGGTTATTGACTGGGTCAGGTGGTCACTTCTGGTTATTGAATGGATTAGGTGGTCACTGCTGGTTATTGACTGGGTCAGGTGGTCACTGCTGGTTATTGATTGGGTCAGGTGGTCACTTCTGGTTATTGACTGGGTTAGGTGGTCACTTCTGGTTAATGACTGGGTTAGGTGGTCACTTCTGGTTATTGACTGGGTCAGGTGGTTACTGCTGGTTATTGACTGGATTAGGTGATCTCTGTGGTTAATAAATATATAGGTTGATGTCTGCTAGTTTTGAATGGATGGGCTCATCTCTGCTTGTTCTTGATTGGATGGTTGATGTCTAACGGTTATTAAATAAATCAGGAATTCTCTGCTGATTATTGAATGACTGGAGTTGTCTCTGATGGTTATTGATTGGACCAGGTGCTAACTATTGGTTATGAAAAAGGTCAGGTTGTCTTTACTGGCTGTTGAATATGTGAATGGTTTCCGCTAGTTATTAAATGTGTGAGCTAGTCTCTGCCGGTTATTGAATGTGTGAATGGTTTGATGGCTATTGAATGGGTGGGTGGTCTCTCCTGGTTATTGAATAGATGGGTGGTTGGTTTGTTATTGACTAGGTAGGTTGATCTCTGCTGGTTATTGAATGGGTGGGTGGTCTGCTGGTTATTGAATGGGTGGGTGGTCTGCTGGTTATTGAATGGGTGGGTGGTCTGAACTTTATTGGATGGCTGGAGATCTGTTGGTTATCATATGAGCCAGTGGTCTAATGCTTATCGTACGGTTGGGTGGTTTCTGCCGGTTACTTGGAGACTGATGCTGTCTTGTTTAATTGGCACATGAGATGTGTTGAAGTGAATGATACGATTGTCCAGTAACCTGCAGAAGCAGCGATGCTTCCGAACAGATCATGAGTTTGAATATGAGTCCTTATTCCACCATTTCTAGCAGTTTGAGACCGAGCCACTGAACTAGAGTGGTACAAAATCGAGAAACAGGTCACCTGAGGCAACCCGCCCTACACATTAAATGCAACGGCCAAGCCGAGCAGATCCATAGAGCCTGACACTTCTCTGGGATACCTTAGGTGACATTGTGGCAAATGCTAGGAAGGTAGCCACATCTGAGTAGGTTAGCTATAGGTCCCTGCTTTTCCTTGTTTCCTGTGCCCTCTTTGCATTGAAATCAATACTCATTGCACCATCTCCTTCTTTGGTTTACTCTCCAAAACTGTGAGAATGCTTCCCTCCCTCGAAGGCTTTTAAAACTCAAGCTTGGCGTTGCCTAATCTTTTGCTTCTTGACTTAATCTTGTCTTCTCTCTTACTCTCTTCAGGACAGGTGATGTCCTGCACTGTGAGCCTTAGTTTCTCAATAAAAATATAAATATACTGGACGATGTCCTGTGATGTTGCACACAGGAAGTCAGTACCAAGTGTAGTCCTCAGATGAAGCAAGGTTAAAGCCTGGTGGATCATTGGACCAGTGAGCGCAGATGTAATTCAGTCCCCATTTTAAAGTCCCACATTCTGTCCTTATTTTTATATTGTTCCATTATAAATTCCTGTCTTCACATTTATAATGGAAACTGCCTATGTAAACTTGTTACTCTGTAATTACACCCTTCTGCCAATGGGTGGAGCTGCAGCACCAGCACTGGAAGGAGAGTATAATTAAAGTGTGACATGTTTACATAGTAAGTTCCCATTATAAATGTGGACATTGGAATTTACAATGGAAAAAGTTGACAGGAAATGCTCAAAGGCATATGATTTAAATATATTAAATCGAGATATATTGTGGTAACTACATAAAAAATGTGATGGGCTTTCTGTTGGGCCTTGCTCTGTGGCCTGAGAATGATAAAGTTGCTTAGTTTCAGCTGAGAAAGCTCAGCATTAATCACCTCCTTGCAAACCAGAATTTCGATCTGTTACACCAGGCACGTGCCTTCTTCCACTTGTTTTTTTTGTTAATCATTGTAGAAATTTGACAAAGAATGGTTGATTAATCACTCATTATGTTACTAGAAACGGATTTAGAGGTTGCTGCCCATCCATTTTGTTTTTTTATTTTTAGTGGTGACTGGGTGCCAAAAGTCCAATTTTCCTTGTTTTTTTTTGTCTGGTTCCCGTCTGGTTTTCAGTGGATCTGTTTCCGGTATTTCAGGGTTTACCCTGAAGTATCGAACCTGGACCGATCTGAGTTATATATAAAACCTCCCCAAGGCCTGGAAGTGAGAGTCAGCACCATCAGTGGAGAGGAGCAACTTTGGAATAAATCCACCCCCTGAGTGTGGTGGCTAGAAGTTGCCAACATACGACTTAAAAAGAGCTCTGTTCCTAAGAACTGCCCTTGGCCCCACCCTCTGTACAGCTGTACAGATGGGAGAGGCCATTCGGCCCATCACGATCAACCTTCCATAGAAACCTGCAGTCCCTCCATCGCTGCATGACTGCGGAGTTTCTGTCTCTCCTCTCCTACCTGGAGCCCATACCAGGTACTGATCACTCTGTGAGTGAAGAAGTGCTTCCTGAGGTTAGTCCTGAACTTGCCTTTCACCAAATTGTATCTGTGCCCCCTTATCCAACAGCCATGGTCTAACAGTGCTCAGCATTAATCTTTTCTATTTCACTTTGTATGTTATGTACATCTACAAGGTCCTCTCTCACTGCTCCCTTTCAACAACAATAACTTGCATTTATATAATGCCTTTAACATAGTAAAACATCCCACAGGAGCATAATCAATCAAAAATTGACACCAAGCCAAAGAAGGAGACATTAAGACAGGTGACCAAAACCTTGGGCAAAGAGATAGGTTTTAAGAAGCATCTTAAAGGAGGTGAGGGAGGCGGAGAGGTTTAGGGAGGGAATTCCGGAGTATAGGGCTTAGACGGCTGAAGGCACGGCCGCCAATGGTGGGGTGAAGGAAATGGGGGTTGCACAAGAGTTGAAGGAACGCAGAGATCTCGGAGGGTTGTCGGGCTGGAGGAGGTTACAGAAATAGGGAGGGGTGAGGCCACGGAGGGATTTGAACACAAGGATAAGAATTTTAATACTGAGGCATTGCCGCACCAGAAGCCAGTGCAGATCAGCGAGCACAGGGGTGATGGGTGAACGGGACTTGGTGCAAGTCCCTGTTTTTCTAACCCTTCCTCATAATTCAGTCCCCTGACACAAGGGATCAGCCTCACGGCCCTTTTTGGAATTGGTAATAATAAAGAGTAGCCCTAGGTGAACCTACCTAAGACGGTGCACACCTACCTAGGCCAGTGTTCACCGAATGACATGTCCAGAGTAAACTGGTTACGAGTTTAATTGTGTCTGATTAAGCAGTCTTGCAAAGTGAGTTTCTGCAAAGAGTCATTCTGTCTTCACCTTCCTCCTTTCTAGTTTCATTCATGATGTGGATGTGAAGAGAGATACATTAAAAGGCTCTGGGGAGTGTGCGGACGGAGGTAGGAATTGATTTTAGTTCTTCTCGTTGCCGACTGAGTGCGTGTGTTTGTGTGTGAGAGAGAGGAAAAAGAATTAAATGATTTTACTACTGTATCTTTACTGTGTAAAGAACAGTGGCCAATCAGGGGTGTGTTAGAAGAAGTCGTGGGATGATTTTAGGACATTATACGCAAATGCCCAAAACCAAAGAAAAATCCCATTATACTGAAGCTGACCCCCTGACCTCTTGGCATCCATTGGTGACAAGAACTGTGGTTTTACAGCCACAAAGTCTGAATGGATCTCGGATGTGAAATTGCAGGAAATTGTTCGGCGTGTTCCTGTGCATGAATCTGTACATTTTACAAAGTAGTCCTTTAGCAAGAGAGAAAGTCTTGGATACACGTGGAGCCTTATTCCATCCCTGAGACCTGCCTCAAAAACGTGTCACATAAAATGAATTGAGATTGAGACCATCCGTGCAGCTGTCTTTGCCATTGCTTCTCCTCCAATGCTCCCAACTCCCTCTCTAACCACCACCCACTCGTCCTCTGATTCCCCCATCACTCTGAAGTTCCTCCCCCGCCTCTCCATATCCTGTGTCCTCGTTCATCGCAACAACATCCACTTCCTGCCCTCTTTATCCCTTCCCCCAAATCCTGACCGCTCGGCTTCCTCGCCTGACTTCCCACGTTAGCGGGCACTGTTAATGGCTGCCTTTCCTCAGGCACTGTCCCTCTGCCTTTCAAAACGGCACTCATCACCACCCTCAAAAAAAGCGCATCCTCGACTTTTCTACCCTCTCCAACTACTGCCCACCTCTAACCTCCTTTTCCTCTCTAAGTTCCTCGAGCATGCTATGGATTTCCAGCTCTCTCCCAACTCTCCCAAATGTGCTTTCGAATCCTTGCAGTCCAGGTTCCTTCCTGCCCAGAGCGCCCAAGGTGCCCTGGCCAAAGTCACGAATGGCATCATGTGTTCTAAGACCGTGGTGCTTTATTCCTTCTTGACCTGACTCACTGTGTTTGATAAGGTGGGCACTGCCATCCTCCACTATCACCTCTCCTTCATTCTCCAGCTCCTTGAGACTACACTTACATGCTTCCCACTCCGATCCAAATACAGACAACATATCTCCAGAGCATAGTGCTGAGGTGGCTGAAGGCTGTGCTTTATTTTCCGGACATCCCCCATAAACCTCTGACCCTCTCCAGATCTCCCTCCTCCTTTAAAAACCTATCAAAACTAATGTTTTCAACCAAGCTTTTCAGCACTCTTCTTAACCTCCATGAGTGTGGATCCATTTCCCTGTCTATTTCCATTTGCAATGCACTTTGGAATATTTTTTGCGTTAAAGATGCTGAATAAATACAAGTTTTTGCTTTTAAGAACATAAGAACATAAGAAATTGGAGCAGGAGTAGGCCAATCGGCCCCTCGAGCCTGCTCCGCCATTCAATAAGATCATGGCTGATCTGATCCCAACCACAAATCTAAAGAACACAAGAAGTCGGAGCAGGACCCGGCCACATAGCCCCTGGGCCCTCTCCGCCACCCACAGGGCATTGACCGATCCGAACTCAGCTTCATGTCCAATTTCCTGCCCGCTCCCCATAACCCCTAATTCCCTTTACTTCTAGAAAACTGTCTATTTCTGTTTTAAATTTATCTAATGATGTAGCTTCCACAGCTTCCTGGGGCAGCAAATTCCACAGACCTACCACCCTCTGAGTGAAGAAGTTTCTCCTCATCTCAGTTTTGAAAGAGCAGCCCCTTATTCTAAGATTATGCCCCCTAGTTCTAGTTTCACCCATCCTTGGGAACATCCTTACCGCATCCACCCGATCAAGACCCTTCACAATCTTATATGTTTCCATAAGATCGCCTCTCATTCTTCTGAACTCCAATGAGTAGAGACCCAATCTACTCAACCTCTCCTCATATGTCCGCCCCCTCATCCCCGGGATTAACCGAGTGAACCTTTGTACTGCCTCGAGAGCACGCAGTGACTGCTAAGGTAGCAAATGTGGAAGATTTTTTGCACAGCAAGATGCCACAAATAGCAATGACATATTCATCAGTTCATCTGTGTTTTGTTGATGTTATGTGTGGGAGGACTAATTGATTCCACCCCCTCCCTGGCTGATTGCTCAGGGTAGAGCCAATAGTGTACAACCTCAGTGTTGTGTTTAGCTCTGAGCTAAACCTCGAACCCCACATCCCAGTCCATTACCCAAGAGAACTTAGTGCCACCCTCGGAATATTGCCTGCCCCAGTCTCACCGCCACCAACGCTGGAAATTCTATTCACACCTTCATCATCTCCCGGCTCGACCTCTACAGAGCTCGACCCTACACCAACTCCGACCCTACACCAACTCCAACCCTACACCAACTCCAACCCTACACCAACTCCAACCCGACACCAACTCCAACCCTACACCAACTCCAACCCTACACCAACTCCAACCCGACACCAACTCCGACCCTACACCAACTCCAACCCGACACCAACTCCGACCCGACACCAACTCCAACCCTACACCAACTCCGACCCTACACCAACTCCAACCCTACACCAACTCCAACCCGACACCAACTCCAACCCTACACCAACTCCAACCCTACACCAACTCCAACCCTACACCAACTCCAACCCTACACCAACTCCGACCCTACACCAACTCCGACCCTACACCAACTCCAACCCTACACCAACTCCGACCCTACACCAACTCCGACCCTACACCAACTCCGACCCGACACCAACTCCAACCCGACACCAACTCCAACCCTACACCAACTCCAACCCTACACCAACTCCAACCCTACACCAACTCCAACCCTACACCAACTCCAACCCTACACCAACTCCAACCCGACACCAACTCCAACCCTACACCAACTCCAACCCTACACCAACTCCAACCCTACACCAACTCCAACCCTACACCAACTCCAACCCTACACCAACTCCAACCCTACACCAACTCCAACTCTACACGGACTCCGACCCTACACCAACTTCGACCCTACACCAACTCCGACCCGACACCAACTCCGACCCTACACCAACTCCGACTCTACACCAACTCCGACCCGACACCAACTCCGACCCTACACCAACTCCGACTCTACACCAACTCCGACCCGACACCAACTCCGACCCTACACCAACTCCAACCCTACACCAACTTCGACCCGACACCAACTCCGACCCGACACCAACTCCGACCCGACACCAACTCCGACCCGACACCAACTCCGACCCTACACCAACTCCGACCCTACACCAACTCCAACCCTACACCAACTCCGACCCTACAGCAACTCCGACCCTACACCAACTCCGACCCTACACCAACTCCGACCCGACACCAACTCCGACCCGACACCAACTCCGACCCGACACCAACTCCGACCCTACACCAACTCCGACTCTACACCAACTCCGACCCGACACCAACTCCGACCCGACACCAACTCCGACCCGACACCAACTCCGACCCTACACCAACTCCGACTCTACACCAACTCCGACCCGACACCAACTCCGACCCGACACCAACTCCGACCCGACACCAACTCCGACCCGACACCAACTCCGACTCTACACCAACTCCGACTCTACACCAACTCCGACCCGACACCAACTCCAACCCTACACCAACTCCAACCCTACACCAACTCCGACTCTACACCAACTCCGACCCGACACCAACTCCGACCCTACACCAACTCCGACTCTACATGGACTCCGACCCTACACCAACTTCGACCCGACACCAACTCCGACCCGACACCAACTCCGACCCGACACCAACTCCGACCCGACACCAACTCCGACCCGACGCCAACTCCGACCCAGCGCCAGCTCCACCCGACGCCAGCTCCAACCCTACACCAACTCCAACTCATCCAGAGCTCTGCTACCACCAACCTATTCTATAGTAAGTCTGGCTCACCTATCACCCAAGTACTTGCAGACCTCCAATGGCTCCCTATCCCCCAGCAAATAAATGAAAAAATCCTCATCTGTAAATCCCTCCGTGGCCTCACCCCTCCCTTCCCCTGTAACTTTCTCCAAGCCTACAATCCAGTTCCCACTCTCCAGTTTTCAGAGTTTGGACTATTATATGTGTCTCCTTCCCCATCATACATTATTGGACGGTCAGCCATGATTATTTTGAATGGCGGAGCAGGCTTCTATTTTCTATGTTTCTATTATGGACATAAAATGGGCTATTTTTCAGGCATCCCTAGTGGCTGCCTAAAACAGGTGTTAGGCCCCTTACATATAGAAATGAGGAGCCGAAAGCTTGTTTTAGGCCCCCTTTGGGAAATTGGACATCGCAGAGTGGAACTGGGCCTGTTCCGCTCGGGGTTCTTCAGAGGTCACTGCGGTCTAAGCAGTGGCTGCCACCAAAAGGTAAGTTTTTGAAAACAATTTTTTTTTAAACATTCCTGTGCAGCCATAGCCAGCATAAGAGCCTCATGAAATTACAGATAATATCATAATCGGGCCACTTCCTAACTTTCCCTTCTGGAACCCTTGGGAGATATAGCAAGAAATGGTGCTGTTGGTGCTGGCAATTTGAGATCTGATGTTCCTGTTGGACGGGAATCTGGTGCTGGCATATTTGGGGATCTGATGCTGGTATTGGATGGTGATCTGGTGCTGGTGTATTGGGGTTGGTGAGGATCTTGTGTTAGTTTTGGATTGGGATCAACTGGATTGGTGTCTGAGGTTGGGTATTGATCTGGTTTTTTTTATTCGTTCATGGGATGTGGGTGTCTCTGGCGAGGCCAGCATTTATTGCCCATCCCTAATTGCCCTTGAGAAGGTGGTGGTGAGCCGCCTTCTTGAACCGCTGCAGTCCGTGTGGTGAAGGTTCTCCCACAGTGCTGTTAGGAAGGGAGTTCCAGGATTTTGACCCAGCGACGATGAAGGAACGGCGATATATTTCCAAGTCGGGATGGTGTGTGACTTGGAGGGGAACGTACAGGTGGTGTTGTTCCCATGTACCTGCTGCCTTTGTCCTTCTAGGTGGTAGAGGTCGTGAGTTTGGGAGGTGCTGTCGAAGAAGCCTTGGTGAGTTGCTGCAGTGCATCCTGTGGATGGTACACACTGCAGCCACTGTGCGCTGGTGGTGAAGGGAGTGAATGTTCAGGGTGGTGGATGGGGTGCCAATCAAGCGGGCTGCTTTGTCCTGGATTGTGTCGAGCTTCTTGAGTGTTGTTGGAGCTGCACTCATCCAAGCAAGTGGAGAATATTCCATCGCACTCCTGACTTGTGCCTTGATGGTGGAAAGGCTTTGGGGAGTCAGGAGGTGAGTCACTCGCCGCAGAATACCCAGCCTCTGACCTGCTCTTGTAGCCACAGTATTTATACCATACACTAGAACAGTATTTATATGTTCTAGTGTATGGTGTTGGGTGGGCATTTGTGTTGGTGTGGACTGTAATTAATGAGAGGCCTTTAGGCTATTTGCTAAGACAGCAGTTGACCCTCAGAGTGGTCAATGCAATACAAATCGGTTTTACTTACATGGAGCAAACTAGCAAATGGGACAATTCCAACTGTGCCATGCAGTGCACGGCAAAGGTTAAATATTTCTTGGTGCTGCAGATCAGTTATATGAGGCTTGTCCAAGAATCAAGGAGGATAGAGTTAACTAAAGCTGGCTACTGTCAATGGCGATCTTGCTAAAGGAATATTAGATGAAGTTTGAGAAAAAGTGTGTCATATCAGAGGCTGAGCCCTCAGCTGACTCTGACGCTTAGTGTCGTTTTACCTGCTGTGGGATTAGTATTGATTTGATTCCATTTAAAGCTTTTAAAATCCACTCGCATCTGTTCCATTTGCCAGATACATATTTCTTCGTGTCAACACAAAGCAGCAGCTACAGTTTATTGTAATGTGAATGCGACGACAGATAATTTTGGTCTATAATGGAGGACTGGCAGTGGATGTCCGGGCAGCACTCAAATGCAATACACACAACCTTCCTCAGTGAATCTGGGTCTTACCAAGGGATGCAGCTTGGCACAAATGGGCAACCAGTTTTTAGAACAACAGCAACAACTTGCATTTATATAGCACCTTTAGCGGAGTAAATAGTCCCAAGGTGCTTCACAGGAGCGATTATCAAACAAAGTTTGACACCGAGCTACATAAGGGGGTATTCGGAAAGGTGACCAAAAGCTTGGTCAAAGAGGTAGGTTTTAAGGAGCGTCTTAAAGGAGGAGAGAGAGATAGAGAAGCGGAGAGGTTTAGAGAGGGAATTCCAGAGCCTAGGGTCGACGTAGCTGAAGCCACGGCCGCCAATGGTGGAACGATTAAAATTGGGGATGCGCAAGAGGCCAGAATTGGAGGAGCGCAGAGATCTCGGAGGGTTGTAGGGCTGGAGGAGGTTACAGAAATAGGAAGGGGCGAGGCCATGGAGGGATTTGAAAACAAGGATGAGAATTTTAAAATCGAGGCGTTGCTGGACCGGGAACCAATGTAGGTCAGCGATCGCAGGGGCGATGGGTGAAAGGGACTTGGTGCGAGTTAGGATACGGGCAGCAGAGCTCAATTTTACAGAGGGTGCAAGGTGGGAAGCCAGCCAGCAGAGCATTGGAACAGTCGAGTCTAGAGGTAACAAAGGCAGATGAGGGTTTCAGCAGCAGATGGGCTGAGGCAGGGGCGGAGACGGGTGATGTTACAGAGGTGGAAGTTGCCGGTCTTGGTGCTGGAGCCAATATGGGGTCGGAAACTCATCTCCACTTCAAATAGGACGCCAAAGTTGCGAACGTTCACAAGGAAACAATGTTCACAAGGAAACAATGCTCACAAGGGCCCATGTTCACAAGGGCCCATGTTCACATGGATCCATATCCAGAAGCACTTACAGTTACAAGTGTTCAAGATCACAAAGAGCAACATTTGCAACAATTTACATCCATAAGGACCCATGAAAAGAACCCATTTTTCCAAGTACCCACTAAGGTTCCTCAGTAACAAGGAATCTCAATTAATTTCAAGAGACACATTGTATTAAGCATTCTATAACAAGGAATCAAGGAATATTTTACACCAGAATACACATGGAATCAGGTTCCTTTACTATAGTTAAATAAGATCCCCTGTATATATATTTTAAGTGAGGGAGGGGAGGAGACAGTAGTGATTGTCAACCCAACCATCAACATCCTCATTCCAACCAGACCCCCTCCTTATTCCCACCATCACATCAATAAGGCTAATGGAATGTTGGCCTTTATCTCTAGAGGACTAGAGTACAAGGGGGCAGAAGTTATGCTGCAGCTATACAAAACGCTGGTTAGACCGCACCTGGAGTACTGTGAGCAGTTCTGGGCACCGCACCTTCGGAAGGACATATTGGCCTTGGAGGGAGTGCAGCGTAGGTTTACTAGAATGATACCCGGACTTCAAGGGTTAAGTTATGAGGAGAGATTACACAAATTGGGGTTGTATTCTCTAGAGTTTCGAAGGTTAAGGGGTGATCTGATCGACGTTTGTAAGATATTAAGGGGAACAGATAGGATGGATAGAGAGAAACTATTTCCACTGGACCTGTGTACAGTTCTGGTCACCCTATTATAGAAAGGATATTATTAAACTAGAAAGAGTGCAGAAAAGATTTACTAGGATGCTACCGGGACTTGATGGTTTGACTTATAGGGAGAGGTTGGATAGACTGAGACTTTTTTCCCTGGAGAGTAGGAGGTTTTGGGGTGATCTTATAGAAGTCTATAAAATAATGAGGGGCATAGATAAGGTCGATAGTCAAAATCTTTTCCCAAAGGTAGGGGAGTCTATAACGAGGGGGCATAGATTTAAGGTGAGAGGGGAGAGATACAAAAGGGTCCAGAGGGGCAATTTTTTCACTCAAAGGGTGGTGAGTGTCTGGAACGAGCTGCCAGAGGCAGTAGTAGAGGCGGGTACAATTTTGTCTTTTAAAAAGCATTTGGACAGTTACATGGGTAAGATGGGTATAGAGGGATATGGGCCAAGTGCAGGCAATTGGGACTAGCTTAGTGGTATAAACTGGGCGACATGGACATGTTGGGCCGAAGGGCCTGTTTCCATGTTGTAAACTTCTATGATTCTATGATTCTATGGTTGGGGATTTTAGGAGTAGGGGGCACAGTCTAAAAATTAGAGCCAGACCTTTCAGGAGCGAGATTAGAAAACATTTCTACACACAAAGGGTGGTAGAAGTTTGGAACTCTCTTCCGCAAACGGCAATTGATACTAGCTCAATTGCTAAATTTAAATGTGAGATAGATAGCTTTTTGGTAACCAAAGGTATTAAGGGATATGGGCCAAAGGCAGGTATGTGGAGTTAGATCACAGATCAGCCATGATCTTATCAAATGGCGGAGCAGGCACGAGGGGCTGAATGGCCTACTCCTGTTCCTATGTTCCTATGTTCACCCACCTCATTCCCACCATCACCCACCTCGTCCCCACCATCACCCACCTCGTCCCCACCATCACCCGCCTCGTCCCCACCATCACCCGCCTCGTCCCCACCATCACCCGCCTCGTCCCCACCATCACCCACCTCGTCCCCACCATCACCCGCCTCGTCCCCACCATCACCCGCCTCGTCCCCACCATCACCCGCCTCGTCCCCACCATCACCCACCTCGTCCCCACCATCACCCACCTCGTCCCCACCATCACCCGCCTCGTCCCCACCATCACCCACCTCGTCCCCACCATCACCCGCCTCGTCCTTCACTCATCATCCTAACCATCTCTCTGTTCTAACCCCTGCTGTAACTTTCCCACTTTGTGCAGACACTCCTTTCTTTTCAATGTTTTTAGTCCAGGACCAGACCTCGCTTGCCTCAGAATGTCATAAGGAGCTGGTTTTATTGGAGGGCTGGCCCCTGCTAGTCCCTTGGAGAGCACAGTATGCGCCAGACTCTGGTGCAGCCTTTATGTTTGGAATATAGCCAACAGAGCAACAGGTTGTAAATGCATCCGGTGTCACTTTAATTCTGGCAAAAAAGAGGAAGTCATTTTCATGATATAATTATTTCAGGAAATAATTAAAACTGATCAACTTTCCATCTTGGCACCTGTCACTTTTGTTGGTTTCTCATAACATTTGATTTAGAAAAAAAGGATGGAATTCAATAAGATCAAGAGTTAGATAAATATTAAGTCCAAATATTTTTATGTTCTCGTGGCCTGATTGAAAGAAAGAAGGAAAGACTTGCATTTATATAGCGCCTTTCACGACCTCAGGACATCCCAAAGTGCTCTACAACCAATGAGTACTTTTGAAGTGCATTCACTGTTGTAATGTAGGAAATGCAGCAGCCAATTTGCACACAGTAAGATCCCACAAACAGCAATGTGACAATGACCAGACAATCTGTTTTAGTGATGTCGGTTGTAGGATAAATTTTGACCACGACACTGAGAGAACTCCCCTGCTCTTCTTTGAATGTGGGATCATTTACATCCACCTAAGAGGGCAGTAAGAGACACTTCCATCACTCCAAGGTGTCAGCCTTGGCTCAGTTGGGAGCACTCTTGCCTCTGAGTCATGAAGGGTGTGGGTTCATCAGCCCCATTCCAGGTTTAATGTCTCATGTGAAAGATGGCACCTCCGACAGAGCAGGACTCCCTCAACACTGCACTGGGAGTGTTAGCCTCAAATTTGTGCTAAAGTGTCTGGAGTGGGACTTGAACCCACGACCTCCTTGACTCAGAGTGCTATCGACTGAGCCACAACTGAGCACTGTGCTGAAGACTAATGGTGTTGAGTGGGTGGGGTCTTGCAGCCAGGACCCAGAGATATTCGGCTGAATCTGTTCCTTTTCTGGTTACTTACCACTCGGATGATAAAAGAAAGAAAGGCTTGTATTTATATCACACCTTTCACGAGCTCAGGACGTCCCAAAGCGCTTTATAGCCAATGAAGTGCTTTTGAAGTGTGGTCACTGTTGTAATGTAGGAAAGGCGGCAGCCAATCTGAGCACAGCAAGATCCCACAAACAGCAATGAGATAATGACCAGATAATCTGTTTTTTTGTCGTCATTTACCAGTGTGAGATAGAGCACTTCAAAATAATGGAGAGTTTCCACACACATCTTTGCCCCCCCCCACACACCCAACATTCGTTCCCTCGCGTACCCAGGGGAAGGTGGTGTAGATAGGGGGATACTGATCTCAACCAGCATGCTGCGGCACAGAAAGAGAGCCCTGTGAATACAGAGATCTGTGAAATTGAAACAGAAAGTGCTGGAAAATGAGAGTGGCTCCATCAGCATCTGAAATGAGCAAAGACAAGTTAATGTTCTGAGTGCATTCTGGCACAGGGTATCCACTTGAAATTTGAACCTGTCTTTTCCGTTCTCTGTGTCTTTCCAGCATTTTCTATTATTTTTTTGGGTGTTGGACAGCATCAGAGTGGGAATGGTGACCATCAGGAGTTTCATGGGAATGAGAGAAAGCAAAGTGACTATTTCCACTAGAGCAGGGAAGTCTAAGAGGAGATTTAATTGCGTTTTTTGAAATTATGAAGGGTTTTGATGGACTGAATAGCCAGTTGAGTTCAGTTGGCTGCAGTCTCACCTCTGAGTTCCTCCATTAGTGTACTTTTACTCTCTTTCACTCTCAAGGTGTGAACTAAATCTAAAAGCATAGTGGAGCTAGGAGATTGGCAATCTGCGATATGAGACTCAGCCCAATCAAGGGAGCGATGATAGACCTGCTTTTGAATGATGCTCTTGGGTTATTCGATGTGTACAATGTAAGGCTCTCTTTTGGGGAGTGTATGATCAAGGCATGATTACTTCAAGGTGCAGCCATCTCAGATCTTCATCTGCCACAGTAAGAGACACTTCCATCACTCCAAGGTGTCAGCCTTGGCTCAGTTGGGAGCACTCTTGCCTCTGAGTCATGAAGGGTGTGGGTTCATCAGCCCCATTCCAGAGACTTAATTGCTAGAGACGCTGGCAGCAAAGGTTTTATTAATGAGTCCATTTTATGTTCAGGACTCCATTTTGTGGTTAAAAGGCACAACCTGTTGAAACAGACGATATCTGTAGAATGTCAACAAGACAGCCCAAATCACCAAGGCCCCTTTTTTTACAAGGCTCTACCAACTGTCATCGCATTAGGGTTGCCAACTCTGGTTGGACGTATTCCAGGAGGTTTCATCACATGACCTCCTGTCTCCAACTGCCCCGCCCCCTCTCTCCCACCATTGGTCGCCCGACACGTCCATCCTCATGGCGCACGTTCTTCCCAAGCCAATTGGAAAGCGAATAAACTTTATGTTACCCAATTGGATGAATCTTGACAGTCAATCAAACAGCCTTTATTCCCATCACTAACATTTTTATAAACAAAGGTGGTTAAAGAAAGTAAAAGAAGAACACCATTTATTTTAATGCCCCTATGATTTTTCTCCCGGATTTGCTCACGGCAGTGTGCTAGAGTTTAATCATTAATTCCTGGACACTCCAGGACAATCCTGGAGGGTTGGCAACCCTGCGTCACATCAAAGAGCCATACGTAGTTCTAATCGTCTAATAGACGTATCTATCTGCTTAACAACCAAATGATTACCTTTGCTATACAGGTAAGGACAGCTTTTGTGCTGAGACCCAGTCTCTGGAATGCTCAGCTGATGTAAGTTAGTATAAACCAAGAGTAAAGGTCATGGACATGATTTAATGGCCCTTTAGCTGATGATAAAAGCAACACCATTGTGAAAGAACTTAGGGAAGGCCCAGGAGCATAGGGAATATTAGGAACAGGAGGAGGCCCTCGATCCTATTCCGCCATTTCACTAGATCATGGCTGATCTGTACCTTAACTACTTTTACACACCTTTGCTCCATATCCCTTGATACCCTTACCTAACAACAACAACAGCCTGCATTTATATAGCGCCTTTAACGTGGTAAAATGTCTCAAGGCTCTTCTCAGGAGCGTTATAAAAAAAAAATTGACACCGAGCCACATTAGGAGATATTAGGACAGGTGACCAAAAGCTTGGTCAAAGAGGTAGGTTTTAAGGAACGTTTTAAAGGAGGAGAGAGAGGCGGAGAGGTTTAGGGAGGGAATTCCAGAGCTTAGAGCCTAGGCAGCTAAAGGCATGGCCGCCAATGGTGGAGCGATGAAAATCAGGGATGTGCAAGAGGCCAGAATTGGAGAAGCGCAGAGATCTCAGAGGGTTGTAGGGCTGGAGGAGGTTTCAGAGATAGGGAGGGGCGAGGCCGTGGAGGGATTTGAAAACAAAGGTTGAGAATTTTAAAATCGAGGCGTTGCTAGACCGGGAGCCAATGTAGGTCAGCGAGCACAGGGGTGATGGGTGAACGGGACTTGGTGCGAGTTAGGATACGGGTAGCAGGGCAAATCACCCTGCGACTGAGCTCAGCAATTGTAACATGAGGTCTCACATCATTGTGTGTGTGGTCTCTGAGTGTCATTCCGTCTAATAAAATCTATTGGCGAAAACTCTGCATGTAAAAATTTGCTGCAGCGTTTCCGACATTACAACAGTGACTCCACTTCAAAAGTACTTCATTGGTTGTAAAGCGTTTCGGGACATCCTGAGGTCGTGAAAGGCGCTATATAAATGCAAGTTGTCTCTGTTGACCTCTGCTTCTAAGAATGTGTCAATATCAAGTGATAGTAGGATCAAGCTCAACTGCGATGCCTGCCACAGTCGAGTAGCACATCAACATTCCCTGTCTAGGGTGACAAATAAAAGAATGGTCACTTGGATGTCGATAGCAGTTGGCTGCTGCCAGTGGAACTAAAGAAAATTGGCAACAAAAAGGACAAAGAAGGGGGAACCCTGGCTGATTTTCCTCTCCTTAGTCCCAGAACGCTGAGGACAATTGCAGCACCCCAGCTCTTGCCCGGTCTGAGGTCAACAAAATCGCCTTTGTGTCAGGGGTGTCAGACTTAGCTCAGTGGGTAGCACTCTCACTTCTGAGTTCGAAGGTTGCGGGTTCAAGTCGCGCTCCACGAAACGTGAGCATAATATCTAAGCTGACACTCCCAGTGCAGTACTGAGGGAGTGCTGCACTGTTGGATAAGCTGTCCGTCAGATGAGACGTTAAACCGAGGCCCCGTCTGCCCTCTCAGGTGAACGTAAAAGATCCCATGGCACTATTTTGAAGAAGAGCAGGAGAGCTTCTCCGGTGTCCTGGTCAATATTTATCCCTCAATCAACATCACTAAAAAAAAAACAGATTATCTGGTCATTATCACATTGCTCTTTCTGGGATCTTGCTGTGCACAAATTAGCTGCCGTGTTTCCTATATTACAACAGTGACTACACTTCAAAAGCACTTAATTGGCTGTATAGCGCTTTGGGACATCCTGAGGTCGTGAACGGTGCTATATAAATGCAGTTTCTCTCCTTTTTCTTTCTTTTTTCAGGCATGAAAGAGTGAGGAGAGAGGTTAGAAGGCATTCTTCTTTTGCAGAGGGTTGTTGGAGCACAGAGGGTGATCGAGGCAGAGACCGATGCATCCTTTAGGGGAAGAGTGGATAAACATTTGAAGCAAAGAAAGATAACGGGGAGAGAGAGTGGGACAGTGAGACTCATTTTGGATTGCTCTAGCAAAGGAGCCAATGATGGGCCGAATGGCCTCCTTCTGTGCTGTAAATCTCTATGTCTCTAATTCAACACAGACCAGAGAGTGAACCTGGAACTTTGCTGGTCTGTGTGGCAGGGTACCACACTGGGCAGTGCATTTACAGATAATTGGGGCACTGACTTTGCACGCACCATAACCCTTTACTCCTAGAAACCTCGGGAATTGTCATTACTTTCAATTGAACTTTCTGCTTGTTTTATCTGCTGTTATTGGGAAAGAGATAAGCTGCTTCTTTCACTTCCTCAGCGGATGAAAGGACAGATGTTGAAAGGAGTCTGTGAACAGATTTGTCCTCTCGCAGGATGCATGAAAGGTGCAATATTCACACCAGTGGCACATCTGCATATTCATCGAGCTGAGCTAGCCGCTGCTGCTTACTGTAAATCCTCCCTGTGCATCATCTTCATCCCTGTAATCCCGCATAAACACCAAATACAACATGAATACAATCCTGCACACTCTACTGCCACCCAGAGATGGAGAGCAATGACACACTCTCTGAGCAATGACACACTCACCAAGCAATAGCACACTCACTGACAAACTATGCATCACAATGAGAAATTATACTCTCACTGAGCAAGTACACGTTCACTGAGCAATTACACACTCACTGAATAATTACACACTCACTGAATAATTACACATTCATAGAGCAATTACACACTCATTGAATAATTACACATTCAAAGAGCAATTACACACTCACTGAATAATTACACACTCACTGAATAATTACACGTTCACTGAGCAATTACACATTCACTGAATAATTACGCATTCACAGAGTAATTACACACTCATTGAATAATTACATATTCACAGAGCAATTACACACTCATTGAATAATTACATATTCACAGAGCAATTACACACTCACTGAATAATTACATATTCACAGAGCAATTACACACTCACTGAATAATTACATATTCACAGTGCAATTACACACTCACTGAACAAGTACACATTCACAGTAATTACACACTCACTGAATAATTACATATTCACAGAGCAATTACACACTCACTGAATAATTACACATTCATAGAGCAATTACACATTCAGTGAACAAGTACACACTCACGGAGCAATTGCACACTCAGAGCAATCACACACACTGAAAACTACACATCACAACAAGAAATTATACACTCACTGAACAAGTACACACTCACGGAGCAATTTCACATTCACTGTTTGATTACACTGAAAAATTACACACTGACAATGAGAAATGACACATTAGTGAACATTCCTGTGGACTTGTACAACATTGGATCCTAACGAGCTTGTGTGCAATAATTTCCCTCACTTTCCTTCTCCTTCTTTGTCTCTCACCCTCCTTTCTCTTTCTGTCTCTCTTTGCATCTCATACCTTTTCTTTTTCTCATTCTCCTTTCTTTCCATCTCCTTTTTTCTCTCTCTGTATCTCTGCATCTCATCTCCTTCTCTCCATCTCACTCTTCACATCTTTCTTCTTTCAGTCTCTCTTTGCACCTCTCCTTCATCTTTCCCCATCTCACTCTTCACCTCTTTCTTCTTTCTGTCTCTCTTTGCACCTCTCCTTAATCTTTCCCCATCTCCCTCTCCACCTTCTCTCCGTCTCTATAGACAGGAAGTTACTGTTTCAGCCATCTCCGTCTCTCCACCTCTCTCTCCGCCTTATCTTGGTGGTCTTTGTCAAGACGTACACCTTCTTTAAGGTCTCCCTCCAGTTCCTCATAGTAGAACTTGAGTTCACACAGGCCATACTGTCTCAGAAGCTGCCCGGCAAGACCAAGAGGTCCTCCTGTTTCTCAATGAACCCGTCTACCAGCACCTCCACAGTCTGGTCAGTGAAGCAGATTTTTTGAATTAAATAAGTGAAGAGCTTTGCATCCTTCACAGTTGGATGGATGACTTGTTTGCCCTTTTATACCGGTTGAGTGCATCGCTAGCTGTTTGAAAGACAAATTCATGCAACATGATTTTGACGATTCGGATTCTTTCCCCTCAGTCTGGTTCAGTAAAAACTGAAGTCGAGTACATTTTAAAGTTCAACACAACTTTAATAGCAGGTCTTAGTCTGTAGCTTCAATTCAGATTCCTGAGAGAATCCGAACAATTCGAACAGAATAAGGAGACAAAGACAAAGACAAAAACTCATACCTTTATACAAATCAATAGGGGTTGGAACATCATTAACACAAGAGTCAACACCAATCATAAGCCGGGCACAGGTTGCCATGCGAGGTTACATTATTTCCGGCCAATCATAAATCGTCCATGTGCTGACCATGTTGCTGTTAGACATCAAAGGGGATACTTCCTCACCTTCCAACTTGGAATGTTCTTCCCTGTTCCTTCTGTTCCTTATCTCCCAACCTGGAATGTCTTTCAACTTTGGCTAAGCTCGTTACCTATATTGATCTGCCATAAACATGGAGACATTCAGACCAGTCCTTGAATCACATCAAAGACTCTACATTGCTAAGACCATGCAAACCTGCTGACTACGCAAACATATGGCCCAGCAGGAGGCCAGGCCACCTGTACCAATCTCAGTTACTAACTAATTAACCCTTTCTAACCATTTTGCATTCTGCTTCTTTGCCACGTAGGTATTTTAATATTTTACCGAAAACTGACCACGTAGGGATTCTCAATTTCATTAAAGGAAATGCCACAAGGAGGGGTGCCTCTGTGACAGGATTGGGAGCTGTGCTGTGACCTGAGTACTGAAGTATCAGTATGTGCCATGCTGTGACACAGTAATGTGGCATGAATGAAGGGGGGGGCTGTTCAAAAAGTAGGTGCAGCGCTGTGATACGAATACTGTGACACAAGTAGGTGCGGTGCTGTGACACGAGTACTGTGACACAAGTCGGGACGATGCTTTGACACGAGTACTGTGACAAGTAGGTGCGATGCTGTGGCACAAGTGCTGTGACACGAGTACTGTGACACAAGTCAGGGTGATGCTGTGACACGAGCACTGTGCTACAAATAGGGATGATGTTGTGATGAGAGTACTGTGACCTAAGTAAGGGAGCTGCTATGACAGGTGTACTGGGACACAAATAGGGGCCATGCCATGATACGAATATTGTGACACCAGTACATGAGTAAGGACCATGTTGTAACACGAATACTGTGACACAAGTGGAAACTATGCTGTGACACAAGTGAGGCGAAGGAAATCGGGGATGTGCTAGAGGCCAGAATTGGAGGAACGCAGAGTTCTTGCAGGGTTGTAGGGCTAGAGGAGGTTACAGAGATAGGGCAGGGCGAGGACATGGAGAGATTTGAACATGAGGATAAGAATTTTAAAAGCCTTAAAAACCTCCAGGCTAGATCTGGAGTACTGTGTTCAGTTCTGGGCACCGCACCTTAGGAAGGATATATTGGCCTTGGATGGAATGCAGCGTAGATTTACTAGAATGATACCTGGACTCCAAGGGTTAAATTATGAGGAGAGATTACACAAACGAGGGTTGTATTCCCTGGAATTTAGAAGATTAAGGGATGATTTGATCAAAGATTTCAAGATATTAAGGGGAACTGATAGGGTAGATAGAGAGAAACTATTTCCACTGGTTGGGGATTCTAGGACTAGGGGACATCGCCTAAAAATTAGAGCCAGGACTTTCAGGAGTGAAGTTAGGAAACACTTCTACACGCAAAAGGTGGTAGAAGTTTAGAACTCTCTTCCGTAAATGGCAGTTGATGCAAGCTCAATTATTAATTTTAAATCTGAGATTGATAGATTTTTGTTAACCAAACGTATTAAGGGAGATGGGGCTAAGACGGGTATATGGAGTTAGGTCACAGATCAGCCGTGATCTCATTGAATGGCGGAACAGGCTCGAGGGGCTAAGTGGCCTCCTCCTGTTCCTATGTTCCTCATGTGATCCTTTTACAAGCCCCACGATTTTGTCATGCTTATGACCCTTTTATAACCTCTGTGATCCTTTTATAATTTCTGTGCCACCCTTATATCCACCTCGACCATTTATAATTCCCGTGACCCGCCCATAAACCACAGTGATCCCTTTATAACCCGTGTGATATTTTATAACCTCCGCAACACCTTTCTAGACTGCCCATGACCCCTTTATAATCCCTGTGAATAGTAAGATTTACATTTATATATATATAGGGCCTTTCACAACCTCAATGTCCCAAAGCGCTTTATAGCCAATGACGTACTTTTGAAGTTGAGTCACTGGAAACGCGGCAGGCAATTTGTGCATAGCAAGGTCCCACAAACAGCAACATGATAATGACCAGATAATCTGTGTTTTTTAGTGATATTGGTTGAGGGATAAATATTAGCCAGGACACTGGGGAGAACTGCCCAGCTCTTCTTCGAAATAGCGCTGTTGGATCTTTTACATTCACCTGCGAGGGTAGATGGGGCCTCGGTTTAATATCTCATCTGAAAGACGGCATCTCCGACAGTGCAGCACTCCCTCTACTACACTGCAGTGTCAGCCTAGATTTTGTGCTCATGTCTCTGGAGGGGGCCTATGAACCCACAATCTTCTCACACTCAGAGGCGAGAATGCTACCCACTGAGGCACGGGTGACACATTGACCCCTTTATAGACCGATGTAATCCCTTTATAATTCCTTTGACCCCTGCCATAGCCCCCTCATGCGGGCATTAGTGACAGGAAACATGAGCAGTGGATGTCGTATTAGGGGTCAAGCTGCCTCAGTGATTGCTTTAAGGCGCTTTGTGTCCAGGAGCCTGCAGTCGCTTCTCTTGTTTCCTCATTTGCATCCTAAAGGTAAACAATGTTTAAAAACGATCTTTCTACGACGCACCATCAATCAGGGTTGGTGCGGAGTAAGAAAATCTCTGCAATTTTCGGCCTCGTAATCTCATCAGTGTTATTGCGATCCAGTGAGCTTCTGGCTGGGATCCAGCCACTATATATAACCTGCTGCCAAGCCCAGAACTGATTCTCCATCATTTTTAAATACATAATTAATACACTGATCACGGGCCTGAACTACAAAGCAAAAAGGGTCGATATAAATTCTGCTACAGTTTGCATCACAAGTGTATTTTATCTTTACGTTAACAGGGCACGACAGCCCTTGTTAAAGAGGCAATGGGAGTAGATTTTCATCTCCACCAACTTGGTGGTAACCTGACAGAAAGGAAAGAAAGACTCGCATTTATATAGCGCCTTTCACGACCTCCGGATGTCCCAAAGCGCTTTACAGCCAATTAAGTACTTTTTGAAGTGTAGTCACTGTTGTAATGTAGGAAACGTGGCAGCCAATTTGCACACAGCAAGGTCCCACAAACAGCAATGTGATAATGACCAGATCGTCTTTTTTTAGTAATGTTGGTTGAGGGATAAATATTGGCCAGGACACCAGGGAGAACTCCCCTGCTCTTCTTCGAGATAGTGCCATGGGATCTTTTACCTAAGAGGGAAGGTGGGGCCTCGATTTAACATTTCAATCGAATGATGGATCTCCAACACTGCAGCTCTCCCTCAGTACTGCACTGGGAGTGTCAGCCTGGATTATGTGCTCAAGCCTCTGAAGTGAGACTTGAACCCACGACCTTCTGCCTCAGAGGCGAGAGTGCTACCACAGAGCAAGGTTTCCCCACCCTTTATAGACTCCGTCTGAAATCAACAGAATGAAAATCAGGCGGGTTCTGTACTGGGCGGGTTCTGTACTGGGCAGGTTCTATACAAGTCGGGCTCTGTACTGGGCAGGTTCTATACAGGGCGGGTTCTATACAGGTCAGGCTCTGTACTGGGCGGCTTTTATACAGGGCAGGTTCTATACAGGGCGAGTTCTATACTGGGCGGGTTCTATACAAGTCAGGCTCTGTACTGGGTGGCTTCTATATAGGGTGGATTCTGTACTTTATGGGTTCTGTACTGGGCGGGTTCTGTACGAGTCGGGCTCTATACTGGGCGGGTTTTGTACAGGGCGGTGAAACCCTTCCACTAGATTACCACCCAGGCATGAGGACGAAAATCTACCCCAATATCTTTGCCAGCCAGCGGTGAGTCACTCTCATCGTGACGGTGCCCCACACAAGACCTGTGCGATGATGCTTTAACAGGCCGGGTTATCTGTCTCAACGTGATTCACTTTCCCTGAAAAGAAGAGTCTCTAGGAAGAGATCGGAGGGACCCATTTGGCTCAAACTCGAGGGCAGAGAGTGAGGGAGAGCAGCACTAACTGGAATATTTGAGAGGACATGTCAGTCTGTAACAAATCTATGCAATTAAAGGTCTTGTCCCACACCAAATTGCATTCACCCATCACCTCTGTCCTCGCTGACCTACAAGGGCATCCCGGTCACCTAAATGTAAAATGATGTTCCTTGTGTTGTAAATTGCTCCATGGCCTCACCCCTCCTTATCTCTGTAACCTACACCAGCCCTAAAATGCCTCTCCCTCATACTCTCCATTCCTATGATTCCAGCCTTGTTCACTCCCACCGCTTCGCCCCTTTATTGGCAGCTGTGCTTTCGACCTCCTGGACCCGACTCTCTGGAATTCCCTCCTTAAGGCTCTTCACGTCCCTCTCCTTCATTAAGACCCTCCTTCAAACCCACTTCTTTGACCCCTCCTAACCTCTCCTTCTTTGGCTCAGTATCCATTTTCTTTTGCCTCAATGAAGTTTCTACACAATGCAACTGCAAGTTTTTGTTGTGGCTGCTTCTGTTGTGCTGAGTGAAGCGTCTAAATATATATGTTGCACCTAATGTAGAGATAGCATCATCAGTCGGAGGTTGAATCAGTAAACAGCTCCTCATTCCAAGACACTTCTGGTCTCACTGTTAGATTCGAGGGCATGCCAATAATGAAGAGATGCATCAAATCAGGAAAGAAAGAACTTGTATTCATACAGAACCTTTCACACCCTCAGGGCATCCTAGAGCACTCCACAGCCAAGATAGACAGAAGCGGACTGTTTCCAGTAGTTGAGGGGTCAAGAACGAGAGGCCAGAGATACAAGATTAAACGCAGAGGGCAGGAGAAACTTCTTCGCACAGGGAATTGTGAGGCTGTGAGATTCACTTCCAGGGCTAGTGGTTGAGGCAGAAACTGTGTCAACGTTCAAGTTTAGATTGGATAGGTGGATGAAGGAAAAGGGGATGAAGGGGAATGGGAGCAGGGTGGGTAAATGTGAGGACTATTTGCTTGCGTGCAGGGTAGACGCCAACACGGGTGGTTGGGCTGTTTCCGTGTTGTAACTAATGTGTTTCTCTGAGTCCTGCAAACTGTTCTGCACCATTTTAACTGTGGAGCATTTTTTGGGATATATACTCTTAACCCCTTTCCCACCATAAACTGGAGTACAGATCCCTGGGCGCTGGACACCTCTCAGAGCCTCACCCAAGAGACCTTCCTTTATGTATGATGTGGAGATGCCGGTGATGGACTGGGGTGGACAAATGTAAGGAATCTTACAACACCAGGTTATAGTCCAACAAATTTATTTTAAAATCACAAGCTTTCGGAGATTATCCCCTTCGTCAGGTGAATGAGTGAAAAGGTTCTCAAATCGCATATCTTATACTATGTTGGGACAGCATCACACCAATCAAAAGGTGTCGTTGTTATTCAAACAGGCCAGTCACGGAGAACAGCACGTCCCAGTACACTGGATATACATTGTGTCAATTACACAGACAGACAGAAACAAACCCAAATTGCAGCGAGAGAGAGAGAGAGGGAATATTAAAAACATAATTTTTTTTTCCCCCTTTATGTAGGAATTGGACAATAAGTGCTCATAGAGTCTTCAAGGCCCATCCTGTCCTCACACTGACATCCACACAAGCGGAGTTCCCAACAGGAGTCACTAGATCGTAACCCCTGATTGATTTTTCATTCCCCAGCTCAGGCGCACTCAGGTCATTTGCAACCCCTCCTCTACTGCCGTCCCAGCCAAGACCAGGGAATGGAGTTGGAGTTTTTCTGATCTGGACGGAACGGAGAGGGTCATTTTAATTCAAGCAATGGCATAAAATGGGTCACATCGAATTGGCCGTCCAATTTACACCTGTCCAATGTTACATTCCACTGACTTCAATAGAAAGGAAAATCGGGCTGGGTATATAATAGACGGGTATAAATCAGGCGGGGTGTATAATAGACGGGTATAAATCAGGCGGGGTGTATAATAGACGGGTATAAATCAGGCGGGGTGTATAATAGACGGGTATAAATCAGGCGGAGTGTATAATAGACGGGTATAAATCAGGAGGGGTGTATAATAGACGGGTATAAATCAGGCGGGGTGTATAATGGACGGGTGTAAATCGGCCGGGGTGTATAATGGACGGGTGTAAATCAGGCGGGGTGTATAATGGACGGGTATAAATCAGGCGGGGTGTATAATGGACGGGTATAAATCAGGCGGAGTGTATAATAGACGGGTATAAATCAGGCGGGGTGTATAATGGACGGGTATAAATCAGGCGGGGTGTATAATAGACGGGTATAAATCAGGCGGGGTGTATAATGGACGGGTGTAAATCGGCCGGGGTGTATAATGGACGGGTGTAAATCGGCCGGGGTGTATAATGGACAGGTGTAAATCGGGCAGGGTGTATAATGGACGGGTGTAAATCGGGCGGGGTGTATAATGGACGGGTATAAATCAGGCGGGGTGTATAAGGGACGGGTATAAATCAGGCGGGGTGTATAATGGACGGGTATAAATCGGGCGGGGTGTATAATGGACGGGTGTAAATCGGGCGGGGTGTATAAGGGACGGGTATAAATCAGGCGGGGTGTATAATAGACGGGTGTAAATCAGGCGGGGTGTATAATGGACGGGTGTAAATCAGGCGGGGTGTATAATGGACGGGTATAAATCAGGCGGGGTGTATAATGGACGGGTGTAAAACGGGCAGGGTGTATAATGGACGGGTGTAAATCGGGCGGGGTGTATAATGGACGGGTGTAAATCAGGCGGGTAAGAACATAAGAACATAAGAAATAGGAGCAGGAGTAGGCCAATCGGCCCCTCGAGCCTGCTCCGCCATTCAATAAGATCATGGCTGATCTGATCCTAACCTCAAATCTAAATTCATGTCCAATTTCCTGCCCGCTCCCCATAACCCCTAATTCCCTTTACTTCTCGGAAACTGTCTATTTCTGTTTTTAATTTATTTAATGATGTAGCTTCCACAGCTTCCTGGGGCAGCAAATTCCACAGACCTACTACCCTCTGAGTGAAGAAATTTCTCCTCATCTCAGTTTTGAAAGAGCAGACCCTTATTCTAAGATTATGCCCCCAAGTTTCACCCATCTTTGGAACATCCTTACCGCATCCACCCGATCAAGCCCCTTCACAATCTTGTATGTTTCAATAAGATCGCCTCTCATTCTTCTGAACTCCAATGAGTAGACTCCCAATCTATTCAACCTCTCCTCATATGTCCGCCCCCTCATCCCTGGGATTAACCGAGTGAACCTTCTTTGTACTGCCTCGAGAGCAAGTATGTCTTTTCTTAAGTATGGAGACCAAAACTGTATGCAGTATTCCAGGTGCGGTCTCACCAATACCTTATATAACTGCAGCAATACCTCCCTGTTTTTATATTCTATCCCCCTAGCAATAAACGCCAACATTCCGTTGGCCTTCTTGATCACCTGCTGCACCTGCATACTAACTTTTTGATTTTCTTGCACTAGGACCCCCAGATCCCTTTGTACTGCAGTACTTTCCAGTTTCTCGCCATTAAGATAATAACTTGCTCTCTGATTTTTCCTGCCAAAGTGCATAACCTCACATTTTCCAATCTTGTATTGCATCTGCCAAATCTCCGCCCACTCACCCAGCCTGTCTATATCCCCTTGTAGGTTTTTTATGTCCTCCTCACTCTCTACTTTCCCTCCCATCTTTGTATCATCTGCAAACTTTGATATGTTACACTCGGTCCCCTCCTCCAAATCGTTAATATAGATTGTAAAGAGTTGGGGACCCAGCACCGACCCCTGCGGAACACCACTGGCTACTGGTTGCCAGTCCGAGAATGAACCATTTATCCCAACTCTCTGCTTCCTGTTAGCTAACCAATCCTCCACCCATGCCAGAATATTACCCCCAATCCAGTGATTCTTTATCTTGAGCAATAATCTTTTATGTGGCACCTTGTCGAATGCCTTCTGGAAGTCTAAATACACTACGTCCACTGGTTCCCCTTTATCCACCCTGTACGTTATGTCTTCAAAGAACTCAAGCAAATTTGTCAGACATGACTTCCCCTTCGTAAAGCCATGCTGACTTTGTCCTATTAAATTATGTTTATCTAAATGTTCCGTTACTGTCTCCTTAATAATAGACTCCAAAATTTTACCCACCACTGATGTTAGGCTAACTGGTCTATAATTTCCAGCCTTCTGCCTACTACCCTTTTTAAATAAGGGTGTTATATTAGCAGTTTTCCAATCTGCCGGGACCTTTGCCGAGTCCAGAGAATTTTGGAAAATTATTATCAAAGCATCCACAATCCCTACTGCCACTTCCCTCAAGACCCTAGTGTATAATGGACGGGTGTAAATCGGGCTGGGTGTTTAATGGACAGGTATAAATTGGTTGGAGTGTATAATGGACAGGTATAAATCGGGCGGGGTGTATAATAGATGGGTGTAAATCGGGCGGGGTGTATATTGGACGGGTGTAAATCGGGCGGGGTGTATAATGGACGGGTGTAAATCGTGCAGGGTGTATAATAAATGGGTGTAAATCGGCAGGGTGTATAATAAACGGGTGTAAATCGGGCCGGGTGTATAATAAACGGGTGTAAATTGGGCGGGGTGTATAATGGATGGGTGTAAATCGGGCGGGGTGTGTAATAAACGGGTGTAAATCTGGCCGGGTGTATAATAAACGGGTGTAAATCGGACGGGGTGTATAATGGGTGGGTGTAAATCGGGCGGGGTATATAATGGGCGGGTGTAAATCAGGCGGGGTGTATAATGGGCGGGTGTAAATCGGGCGGGGTATATAATGGGCGGGTGTAAATTGGGCGGGGTGTATAATGGGCGGGGTGTATAATGGGCGGGTGTAAATTGGGCGGGTGTAAATCGGGCGGGGTGTATACTGGGCGGGTGTAAATCGGGCGGGGTGTATAATGGGCGGGTGTAAATCGGGCAGGGTGTATACTGGGCGGGTGTAAATCGGGCGGGGTGTATACTGGGCAGGTGTAAATCGGGCGGGGTGTATACTGGGCGGGTGTAAATCGGGCGGGGTGTATACTGGGCGGGTGTAAATCGGGCGGGGTGTATACTGGGCGGGGTGTAAATCGGGCGGGGTGTAAATCGGGCGGGGTGTATACTGGGCGGGTGTAAATCGGGCGGGGTGTATACTGGGCGGGTGTAAATCGGGCGGGGTATATAATGGGCGGGTGTAAATCGGGCGGGGTGTATACTGGGCGGGTATAAATCGGGCGGGGTGTATAATGGGCGGGTGTAAATCGGGCGGGCTGTATAATGGGCGGGTGTAAATCAGGCGGGTTGTATAATGGACAACCACAAAGTTAGTAAAATTAACCCCAGTGACTCACCAAGCAGTTCATTTTCTCAGCAAAAGGCGCCCAGTATTTTATTTGTTGCTGTGATATCACAGTGAAGGATAGAAAGACTTGCATTTATGTAGCACCTTTCACAACGGACGTCCCACAGCGCTTAACAGCCAGTGAAGTATTTTTGGAAATATAGGCAATGAAGTGAAATGGGGACAGTGAATTTGCACGCAGCAAGCTCCCTCAAACAGCAATATAATAAATGACCTGATAATCTGTTTTTAGTGATGTTGGTTGAGGGATAGAAATTGGCCAGGACACCGGGAAAAACTCCCCTGCTGTTCTTCGAGTAGTGCCATGGGATCTTTTATGTCCACCTGAGAGGGCAGACGGGGCCTTAGATTAACGTCTGATCCAAAAGGCAGCACCTCCAACAGTGCAACACTCCCTCAGTACTGCTCTAGGACTGCCAGCCTAGATTATGTGCTCAAGTCTCTGGAGTGGGGCTTGAACCTATGACCTTCTGGCTTAGAGGTTGATCATTTTCTGCTGATTTTGCGAGTAATCATTGCGACGAAGTGAACATCATCTTGGAATCATCCGGGAGATGTGTGGTTGTTTTTGTGATCAGTGTAGAATGTGCAGCAGATTTGACTGTAAATCGTTGTGTTATTCCGTGGTGCCTGCAGTGTATTTGTTGATCAGGACTATAGATCGTGACTGAGGAAGAGGAGATGCTCTCAGCTGAAAACATGTTCAAGCCTCACATTTAACGATGATTTCCAAACAGTTCCCAGCCCCAAAGACGTGTCAATTGAGAAGAAGCTTTCATCATTGCTCGGTTGCTAATCTAATAATGATTAACACTGGTACCTCAGCACGGAGTGAGGCACAGATTTCTCAGGGGAGTTAAAGCACCATGTGACACCTTGGCTTGGCGCAGAGACAGAGACTGAGAAACACAGAGGGTCAGGGACGACTGAAAAATAGAGAGGAGGATGTGGGCAGAGAGAAACGCAAATAATATAAACAGGGGGGTGAATCCACATCTCCAAAGGGTCAGAATTCTGATCCGTGCACCTGTTTTTGGACAATGGACAGGGGCCTCAGAGTCACAATGTTAGGTTCGGTCAGGCCCTACCTGGAGTATTGCATTCGGTCTGGGCACCGCAGCACAGGAAGGATATATTGGCCTTAGAGGGGGTGCAGCACAGATTCACCAGAATGATACCAGGGCTTAGAGAGTTAATTTATGAGGACAGATTGCATAGACTTGACTTGTGATCATAGAATCATAGGAGAACAATCCCAGCTTCTCCAATCTCTCCACATAACTCAAGTCCCTCATCCCTGGTATCATGCTAGTAAACCTCCTCTGTACCCACTCCGAGGCCTTGACATCCTTCCTAAAATGTGGTGCCCAGAATTATACACAATACTCCAGCTGAGGCCTAACCAGTGATTTGTAATGGTTTAGCATAACTTCCTTGTTCTTGTATTCAATGCCCCTATTTACAAAGCCAAGTATCCCATTTGCTTTCTTAACCGCCTTATCATCTTGCCCTGCCACCTTCAAAGATTTGTGTGTGTGCACCCCCAGGTCCCTCTGCTCTTGCACCCCCTCAAAATAGTACCATTTAGATTATACTGCCTCTCCATGTTGTTCCTCCTAAAGTGCATCACTTCACACTTATCCGCATTAAATTGCATCTGCCATGTTTCTGCCCATTTCAGCAGTCTTTCTATGTCCCCCTGGAGTCAGTTACTATCTTCCTCATTATTTATAACATTGCCAAGTTTTGTATCATCAAAACATTTGAAATTTTACTCCCTATACCCAAGTCCAGGTCATTTATATATAACAAGAAAAGCAATGGTCCTAATAGCGATCCCTTGGGGGACCCCACTGCATATTTCTCTCCAGTCAGATAAACATCCATTCACCACTGCTCTCTGTCCCACCCCTTAGCCAAGTTATCACCGTCCCTTTAATCCCTTCTGCTTCTATTTTCCGAATAAGACTGTTATGTGCTACTTTATCAAATGCCTTTTGAAAGTCCATATATACAACATCTACTGCACAACCTTCACCAACCCTCTCTGTTACTTCATCAAAGAACTCAATCAGGTTAGCCAGACACAATTTGCCATGCTAGCTGTCCCTTATTAACCCATGCTGTTAATTGTATTCATATGATTTATATTAATCAGTGTTAATTGTATTCAGGTGGTGCGCATCAATTGGAAACTCTCTTGTATCATTTATAAGAGAGTTGATCTAGGGTGTGGTGTGGGTGTAATATGGAGCTCTATGATTAAAGGCTTGGAAGCAACTGAAGATTAGGCTCTAGTATTCTCTCCTTCGCCACCTGGCTATCCAATATATATAACACATGCTTCTCCAAGTGAGAATTAATTTTGTCCTTGACAATGGTCCGTAGCAATTTTCCCACCACTGACGTTAGACTTATTGGCCTGTAGTTACCTGGTCTACCCCTCTCCCCTTTTTTGAACAGGGGTGTGACATTTGCAATCCTCCAGTCCTCTGGCACCATTCCTATATCCAAGGAGGATTGAAAGATTGTGGATTCTGCTGTCTCCACCCTTACTTCACTCAGCAATCTCGGATGCATCCCATCTGGACTGGGTGACTTGTTAACTTTGAGTGATGCCAACCTATTTAGCGTCTCCTTTCTATCTATTTTTATCCTATCCAATATCTCTACTCCTCCCTCCTCTACTGCGACATTAACTTCATCCTTTTCTTTTCTGATGACAGATACAAAGTACTCATTCATGCGCTCTGCCTTCACAAGAAGATTTCCTTTTTTGTCCCTAATCGCCCCCACCATTCCTTTAACAATCCTTTTACTTTTTATATGTTTACAAAAGATTTTGGGGTTCCCTTATGTTACCCGCTAATCTTTTCTCATATTCTCTCTTTGCCCTTCTTATATCATTTTTCAATTTCTCCCTGCATTCTTTATATTCTGCCTGGTTTTCGACTGTATTCTCCACCTGACATTTGTTATAAAGCTCCTTTTTCTGTTTTATTTTAACCTCTACTTCCTTTGTCATCCATGGAGCTTTAGTTTCAGATGCCCCACCTTTCCTCCTTATGGGAATATGCCTGGTTTGTACCCAAACTATCTCCGCTTTGAAGGCCTGCCATTGCTCATTTACTGTTTTCCTGGCCAATCTTTCTTTCCAGTCCACCTGTGCTCGATCCCATCTCAAATCACTGAAATTGGCTCTCTTCCAGTTGGGTATTTTCACCTTTGATTTTTCTTTGTGCCTTTAAACCTAATTATATTATGATCACTATTACCCAGATGTTCTCCCTTGAGTTTAGAAGATTGAGGGGTGATCTGATCAAGGTCTGTAAAGTGTTAACAGGATTCGATAGTGCAGAGACGGAGAAACTATTTCCCCTGGTGGGGGAATCAAGAACAAGGGAAATAATCTTAAAATTAGAGCTTGGCTATTCAGGACGAAATCAGGAAGCACTTTTTCACACAAAGTGCAGAAGAAATCTAGAATTCTCCCCCCACCCCCCACCAAAGGCTGTGGATGCTGGGAGACAATTGGAGCTTTCAAGGCAGAGATCGATAAATTTTTGTTGGGTAAGGGTATCTAGGGATATGGAGCTAAAGGCAGGTAAATGGAGTTCAGTTGCAGATCTGCTATGATCTAATTGATTGGCAGAACAGGCTCGAGGGGCTGAATGGCCTCCTCCTGTTCCTATGTACCAGGATTAAGACATTCAAATAGTGGAAGTGAAATGGACATTGCTGGTTTTGCCAGGATTCTGGCGGTGCAGACCAGATAATTTATAAGTCCGGAAGTCTTCCCGCTATTCCCGATTGCGGGTTCGGGTTCGGCGCAGTGTGGTAAGGCACGCGCTGCTGTCAGGGTTTCCAGAATTGGTGTAGCGACTCCAGAATACCCGTAAACTGTGATGTGCCCAGCTTAGTTTTTCTGTGCCTGGTTGAACTGTGCTCTTTCTGGTTGGACCACACTGGGCCCTGCTGTGCCAGGCTGGGCTGTGCTTTGCCAGGCTGTGCCAAGTAGAGCCATGCTGTGCCAAGTAGAGCCATGCTGTGCCAGGCTGGACTCTGCTGTGCTAGGCTGGGCCCTGCTGTGCCAGGCTGGACTGTGCTGTGCCAAGTCGAGCCATGCTGTGTCTAGTTGAGCCATGCTGGGCTGTTCCATGCAGAGCTGAGCATTGT
This sequence comes from Heptranchias perlo, assembly GCF_035084215.1. Classification (NCBI taxonomy): domain Eukaryota; kingdom Metazoa; phylum Chordata; class Chondrichthyes; order Hexanchiformes; family Hexanchidae; genus Heptranchias; species Heptranchias perlo. Next base: position 13,946,792 of record NC_090361.1, read on the forward strand.
TTTCCATTTTCAGCTTCACAAACCTGAAACTTATATCAAAACATTCCAGACAGAGGAACCAAGGGGAATGTGGACTGCCAGTGGGCACACACTATCACCATTTCTACTTCTGATGATATCTTAGCTGGGTACCTGAATCTGGGTTTGCAGTGTGTACTAGTATTTATCTAGGGATGGCATAATCTGTGCAGTCTCCACACTGAGCCCAGTGATAATGCACTGAGTTTATTAAACTGGTGCTGTTGTGTCCTGCTAGTTGATATCTGGGTGTTAGAATGAGGCGTTCTTTCTTGTCAGCTACGTGGTTGGTATAGAGACAGCCAGTCAAATACCTGGAGAATGGGGAAGGCTCACAGTGCAGTGCCCTGAAGCGACAGACGATGAGGGGAGAGGTACAGGGCGATCAAGTGTCTAGAACGTTCCTCCATTTCACCTCCAACGTCAGCAGAAAAAGGTTTTAGCTCTTCCTCATCTGACGTGAGTCCTGAATTGTCAGCTACGCACAGCTAGGCCCAGCTGTATCACATAACACAGAACTCATCGAGCAAATTAATTCCTTCTGCGTTGCTGGAGGAGCTTCACGGGGTTGTGACATTGATCTTAAAAAAACAGTCCTGCCTGCAGAGAAAACCGAGGCAGTCACTTGCAAACCTCACCTGATTCCTTTGTCTAACTGCTCACAATTTCTCGGCAAGATCCCGACTGTAGTTATCGCAGTTTTGTTCATGGTTGCGTGGATTACCTGGATGGTGCTGGGTTGATCACTGCTGGCTGGATTGCTCCATTTTAACTGGATTACTCCTGCTAACTGGATTACTCCACGCCAACTGAGTTACTGCACGCTGAATAGATTCTTTCATGCTAGCTGGATTACTCTGTGCTAGCTGGATTACTCTGTGCTAGCTGGATTACTCTGTGCTAGCTGGATTACTCTGTGCTAGCTGGATTACTCTGTGCTAACTGGATTACTCTGTGCTAACTGGATTATTCTGTGCTAGCTGGATTATTCTGTGCTAGCTGGATTACTCTGTGCTAACTGGATTACTCTGTGCTAACTGGATTACTCTGTGCTAGTTGGATTACTCTGTGCTAGCTGGATTACTCTGTGCTAGCTGGATTACTCTGTGCTAGCTGGATTACTCTGTGCTAACTGGATTACTCTGTGCTAACTGGATTATTCTGTGCTAGCTGGATTATTCTGTGCTAGCTGGATTACTCTGTGCTAACTGGATTACTCTGTGCTAACTGGATTACTCTGTGCTAGTTGGATTACTCTGTGCCAGCTGGATTACTCTGTGCTAGCTGGATTACTCTGTGCTAGCTGAATTACTCTGTGCTAGCTGGATTACTCTGTGCTAGCTGGATTACTCTGTGCTGGCTGGATTACTCTGTGCTAGCTGGATTATTCTGTGCTAGCTGGATTACTCTGTGCTAGCTGGATTACTCTGTGCTAGTTGGATTATTCTGTGCTAGCTGGATTATTCTGTGCTAACTGGATTACTCTGTGCTAGTTGGATTACTCTGTGCTAGCTGGATTATTCTGTGCTAACTGGATTACTCTGTGCTAGCTGGATTACTCTGTGCTAGCTGGATTACTCTGTGCTAGCTGGATTACTCTGTGCTAGTTGGATTACTCTGTGCTAGCTGGATTACTCTGTGTTAGCTAGATTATTCTGTGCTAACTGGATTACTCTGTGCTAGCTGGATTACTCTGTGCTAGCTGGATTACTCTGTGTTAGCTGGATTACTCTGTGCTAGCTAGATTACTCTGTGCTAGCTGGATTACTTTGTGCTAGCTGGATTACAGACATGCTAACTGGATTGCTCCGTGCTGGCTGAATTACTCTGTGCTAACTGGATTACTCCATGCGAGCCGGATTACTCTGTGCTAGCTGAATTACTCTTTGCTAACTATTATTCAGTGCTATTACTCAGGCATCAGATGGTAGATTACTCAGGGATTACTCTGGGGTGTTGGGTGTTCACTTGGATATTATTGGGTGGATCACTCAGCTGCGCTGGGTGAAACATTTGTGCAGTGCTGGATGGATTACTTATTTATCGGTTGGATCATTCGGGCGGTGTTGGATGGATTACTTGGTTACTGGGTGGATCAATCTGGTGGTACATGATAGTCCATTTGGGCCATGCCAGAACGGTTGCCTGGATGGTACTGGTGGATTACTTGGGCATGCTGGGTGAATTATTCATTTGGGGATAGTGGATTATGTGGGCCATGCAGAACGGATCACTCAAGCTCTGCTGGATGGATCACTCAGCTGGCACTGGGTGGATCATTTGGGAAGTGTTGGATGAATCAGTTGGCACAGCATGGATTAGTCAGGCAGTGCCTAGCAGATTACTCAGGTGAGCTTGGATGCATTACTTGGGTTGTGATGCATGGATCACTCGGGCAGGGCTGGAAAGATTTTTCCTGGGTATGTCTGTATTTTGCCGTGGGTGCCTGTATTCTGTCACAGGTGCCTGTATTATTCTGTGGTTGCCAGTACTTTGATGTTAGTGCCATTATGATGCTGTAGGTACTGGGTTCCGGTATTCTGCAGTAGGTGTCTGTATTCTGCAGTCGGTGCCTGTGGTCTGGGGCAGGTGCCTGTATTCCACAATAGGTACCTGTATTGTGCAGTGGGTTCCTGTATTCTGTAGTAGATATCTGCATTCTGTCGTAGGTTCCTGTATTCTGCAGTACGTGTCTGTATTGTGAAGTAGCTGCCTGTTATTCTGCACTAGATGCCTGTATTCTGCGGTAGGTGCCTGTATTCTGCGGTAGGTGCCTGTATTCTGCGGTAGGTGCCTGTATTCTGCGGTAGGTGCCTGTATTCTGCAGTAATGACCTGTATTCTGCAGTAGGTGTCTGTATTCTGAAATAGGAGCCTGTATTCTGCAGTAGCTGGATGTACTCTGCGGTAGATATCTTTATTGAAGGGTCGGTGCCTGTAGTCTGCACTAGGTACCTGTATCACCCCCATGTCTGGGGGAAGGTCAGGGGAGGGAAGAAGTGCTTAGTCAGGATGGTATGTGGGGCAGACTTGATGGACCAGCTGGTCTTTTCCTGCCCGTAAATTTCGTCTGTTCGTACTATATCATAGTCCCATGTGGCGACTTGAGGCTGCAGCACACCAGTCTTATTTACCACGCTACGTGCATTTATGCACACGCGCGCCAAACTCATCTTAGATTGCCTCATATTTGTCCCCTGTCTGATCGATCCTCTTTCTGAACTATTCTTTATTCTCGTGCTATTTGTCCCTCCCAGTCCTCTGTGCACTTTGTTTCTCCTCTCTATTGTTTCATTCTGGTGCCCATCCCCCTGCCAAATCAGTTTAAACCCTCCTCCGCAGGACTAGTTAACCTCCCCGCGAGGACACTGGTCGCAGCTCTGTTGAGTTGCAACCCGTCCATCTTGAACAGATCCCTCCTGGCCCAGAACTGGCCCCAATGCCCCAGGATTCTGAAGCCCTTTCCTCCTGCACCATGTCTCCAGTCACGCAGTAACCTGCCATTCAGCCCATCGCGCCTGTGCCAGCCCTTTGGAAGAGCTATCCAATTAGTCCCATTCCCCTGCTCTTTCCCCATAGCCTGCAAATACTTTCCCTTCAAGTATTTATCTAATCTCCTTTTGAAAGTTACTATTGAATCTGCTTCCAGCGCCCTTTCAGGCAGTGCATTCCAGATCATTACAACTCGCTGCGTCAGAAAATGTTTCTCCATGTCACCTCTGGCACTGCAGTGACGCCAGCCACCCAGCGCGAGCAGTTGGCGGCACTTCCTGCACATGTGGTTTTCCAGGATACACAAAGTGTTCTGGAGTTCCCACATGGCATAGGATGTACATTCAATGGGCCCCAGCTGTACTGCCATGTTAGCTACCAGTTATTGAAACTGTTTGTTTAGCTTTAAGGCAATTTACGGTGCAGCTAACTCTGAAACAATAAACACTAACAATACTAACCAATAAACTAAATGCTTACTAACTTGCCCTTGGCTCTCTACCTTGTATGGTGGCATCACTTTTTGATTTTTTTTCTTGACTTTTTGATTCTGCGCTCACACGTTTTCCTTTACAGGTGTCTGTATTCTGCTGTAGGTATCAGTAATGAGCAGTATGTGCCTGTATTCTGCAATAGGAACCTGTAGTTGCAAGTAGGTTCCTGAAATCTGCAGTAGGTGTCTGTATTCTGCAGCAGGTGCCTATAGTCTGCAATAGGGTGCCTGTATTCTGCAGTAAGTTCCAGTATTGTGTAGTAGATGTCTGTATTCTGCAGTAGTTGTCTGTATTCTGCAGCAGATTCCTGTATTTTACAGTAGGTTCTTGTATTCTGCTGTAGGTATCTGTATTCTGCAGCAGGTGCCAGTATTCTGCAGTAGGTGCCAGTATTCTGCAGTAGGTGCCTGTATTCTGCATTAGTTGCCTGTATTCTGCAGCAGGTGCCAGTATTCTGCAGTAGGTGCCTGTATTCGGCAGCAAGTGTTTATATTCTGCATTTGGTTGCTGTATTCTGCAATAGGTTCCTGAATTCTGCAGTAGGTACCCTGTAGTCTGCAGTAGGTTCCTGTATTCTGCAGTAGGTGTGTGTGTTCTGCAGTAGGTGCCTGTAGTCTGCAGCAGGTGCCTGTATTCTGCAGTAGGTACAATCCAGGAAACCTTTAGCCTCCCTTATGCTCTGCAGTGACTCCAGCTGCCCCTCAGCAACTGGATGCATTTCCTGCACATGTTGGACCTCCAGGATGCATAATGCATCCTGAAGTTCCCACAGGGTGCAGGAATTGCAGGTAATAGGTCTCAGCTGCCCGTCCATTATATTTAGAAACCTTTTTTCCTAATCCCCCTTTAGGTACTCGAGTGTTATTAATTTACTTACTGTTTACTTACCCGGATTAACCTACCCTTTTATTCTGGGTCTCTCAGGTAGGTGTCTGTATTCAGCAGTAGGTGTCTGTATGCTGCAGTACGTACTTGTAGTCTGCAGTAGGTTCCTGAATTCTGCGGTAGGTGCCTGTATTGTACGGTAAGTGCCTGTATTCTGCAGTCGGTTCCAATATTCTGCAGTCGGTTCCAATATTCTGCACTAGGTGCTTGTATTCTGCAGTAGGTGTCTGTATTCTGCAGTAGGTTCCTATATTCTGCAGTAGGTTCCTATATTCTGCAGCAGGTGCCTGTATTCCAAAGCTGGATCCTGTATTCTGTTCTAGGTGCCTGTATTCTGTTCTAGGTGCCTTACTCTGCAGCATATTCCTGTCCTCTGCAGCATATTCCTGTATGCTGCAGTAGATTCCTGCATTCTACAGTAGGTTCCTGTTTTTTGCTGTAGGTGTCTGTATTCCTCATGTGCCAGTATTCTGCATTAGGTACCTGTACTGTGTTGTATGTGCCTGTATTCTGCATTAGGTACCTGTACTGTGTTGTATGTGCCTGTATTCTGCAGCAAGTGCCTGCAATCAGCAGTCGGTGCTTCTAGTTTGCAGTAGGTTCCTGTATTCTGCAGTAGGTGTCCATATTGTGCGGTAGGTGCCTGAATTCTAAAGTAGGTAGCTGCATTCTGCAATAGATGCATGTATCCTTCAGTAGGTTCCTGTATTCAGCATTAGCTTCCTATATTGTGCATTAGGTTCCTGTATTCTACAGTAGGAATCTGTATTATGCAATAGGTTCCTGTATTCTGCAGTAGATGTCTGTATTCTGCAGTAGATGTCTGCATTCTGCAGTACGTGTCTGTATCCTGCTGTGGGTGCCTGTATTGTGCCGTAGGTGCCTGTAATCTGCTGTAGGTATCTGTATTCTGCATTATATGCCAGTATTCGGTGGAAGGTGCTTGTATTCTGCAGCAAGTGTCTGTATTCTGCAGTCGGTTCCTGTATTCTGCAGTCGGTTCCTGTAGGCTGAAGTAGGTGCCTGTAGGCTGAAGTAGGTGCCTGTAGTCTCCAGTAGGTGCCTGTATTCTGCGGTTGGTGTCCGTATTTTGCTGTAGGTGAATGAATTTTAAAGTACGTGCCTTCATTCTGCAGTAGATATCTGTATTCAGCAGCAGGTTCCTGTATTCTGCAGTGTGTGTCTGTATTCTGCAGTGTGTGTCTGTATTCTGCAGTGTGCGTCTGTATTCTGCAGTGTGCGTCTGTATTCTAGAGGATGTTCCTGTATTCTTCTGTCGGTGTCTGTGATCTGCAGTAGTTTCCTGTATTCTGCAGTAGATGTCTGTGTTCTGTTGTAGGGGCCTGTATTGTGCAGCAGGTGCATGTATTCTGCCGTAGATACCGTTATCCTGCAGTAGGTGCCTTTATTCAGAGGTAGGGTCCTATGTTGTGCGGTAGGTACCTGTATCCTGCCTTTGTTGCCTGTATCCTGCAGTAGGTGTCCCCATTCTGTAGTAGGTGTCTGTATTCTGCGGTAGATTTCTGTAATCTGTGATAGGTGCCTATAGTTTACTGTATTCTGCGTCAGCTACCTGTATTTTACGGTAGGCACCTGTATTTCGCAGTAGGTCTCTCCATTCTGCAGTAGGTCTCTCCATTCTGCAGTAGGTTCCTGCATTCTGTAGTAGGTGTCTGTATTCTGCTGTAGGGATTTGTAATCTGCTATAGGTTTCTATATTCTCCGGTTAGTGTCTGTATTCTGCAATAGGTGCCAATATTCTGTAGTAGGCTAGTTACCGTAGGTGCATGTATTCTGTGGTAGATGCCTGTATTGTTCGATAAGTGCCTGTATTCTGCAGTCGGTTCCTGAATTATGCAGTTGGTTCCTGTATTATGCAGTAGGTGTCTGTATCCTGCAGTTGGTGCCTCTAATTTGCTATAGGTGCCTGTATCCTACAGTAGGTGTCTGTGATTTGCGGTAGCTACCTGTATAATGCAGTAGGTTCCTGTATTCTGCTGTCTGTGTTCTGCAGTCGCTGTCTGTGTTCTGCAGTCGCTGTCTGTGTTCTGCAGTCGCTGTCTGTGTTCTGCTGTAGGTGTCTGTATTATGCAGTAGGTTCCTGAATTTTCCAGTAGCGATCTGTATTCTACAGTAGGCTTCTGCATTCTGCAGTAAATGTATTCTGCAGTAAGTGCTTGTATTGTGCAATATGTGCCTATATTCTGCAGTACATGTCTGTATTCTGCTGTATGTGTCTGTATTCTGCATTTGCTTCCTGAATTTTGCAGTGGCTGCCTGTATTCTGCAGCAGGTGCCCATATTCTGCAGTAGCTGTCTATAAGTTGCAGTAGGTGTCTATATTCTGCGGTAGATTCCTGTATTCTATAGCAGAAGTCTGTATTATGCAGTAGGTGACTGCATTCTGCTGTATGTGTTTGTATTATGCAGTAGGTGCCTGTATTCTGCAATGGGTGCTGTATTCTATAGTAGGTTCATGTAATCTGCAGTAGGGGACTGTCCTCTACAGTTGATTCCTGTATTCTGTATTTGCTTCCTACATTGTACAGTAGGTTCCTGTATTCAGCAGCAGTTGTCTGTATTCTGCGGTAGATGTCTGTACTCTGCAGTAGGTGTTTGTATTCTGCTGTAGGTGCCAATATTCTGCAGTAGGAGTCAGTATTCTAGTGTAGATGTCTGTATTGTGCAGTGGGTGCCTGTATTCTGTATTCAGTGCCTGCAGTCAGCAGTAGATTCCTGTATTCTGCATTTGGTGTCTGTGATCTGCAGTGTGTGCCTATATTGTGCAGTAGGTGTCCGCATTCTGCAGTAGATGCCTGTATTCTGCGGTAGGTGTCTGTAATCTGCGGTAGGTGTCTGTATTCTGGAATAGGTGTCATTATTCTGTGGTTGATGCCTGTATTCTGCAGTATGTGTTTGTATTTGGAGGTCGAGGCCTATATTGTTGGTGCATGTATTCTGCACTAGGTGACTGTATTCTGCAGTAGGTATCTATAAGCTGCAGTATATGGAGTTAGATCACAGATCAGCCATGATCTTATCAAATGGCGGAGCAGGCATGAGGGGCTGAATGGCCTACTCATGTTCCTATGTATTCTGCAGTAGTTTCCTTGTATTCTAGTGCAGGTATATTCTACCGTAGGTGCATGTAATCTGCAGTAGGAGTCTGTATTTTGGAGTAGGTGCCAGTGTTCTGGTGTAGTAGTCTGTAGTATGCAGTGGGTGCCTGTATTCTGCAGTATGTTCCTGTATTCTGCAGTAGGTTACTCTATTCTGCAGTAGGTGCCTGTATTCTGCAGTGGATGTCTGTACTGTGTAGTAGGTGCCTGCATTCTACAGTACGTGTCGGTAGTCTGCAATAGAATCCTGTATTCTGCAGTAAGTATCTGTGTTCTTCTGTAAGTTCATGTATTCTGCAGAAGGGGCCTGTATTCTGCTATAGGTGTCTGTGTTCTGCAGTAGTTACCTTTATTCTGCAGTGGGTGCTTATATTCTGCAGTAGGTGCCTGTGTTGTACAGTAGGTTCCTGTATTCTGTAGTAGGTTCCTACATACTTCTGTAGATTCCTGTATTCTGCTATAAGTGTCTGTTTTTTGCTGTAGTCACCTGTATTCTGCAGTAGGTTCCTGTATTCTGCAGTGGGTCACTCTATTCTGCAGTAGGGGAAAGTACTTTGCAGTACATGTCTGTATTCTACAGTAGGTGTTTGTATTCAACGGTAGGTGCCTGCATTTTGCAGTACATGCTTGTAGTCTGCAATAAAATCCTGTATTCTGCAGTAAGTATCTGTGTTCTTCTGTAGGTTTGTGTATTCTGCAGTAGTTTCCTGTATTCTGCAATATGCGCCAGTGGTGAAGGGAGTGAATGTTTAGGGTGGTGGATGGGGTGCCAATCAAGCGGGCTGCTTTATCTTGGATGGTGTCGAGCTTCTTGAGTGTTGTTGGAGCTGCACTCATCCAGGCAAGTGGAGAGTATTCCATCACACTCCTGACTTGTGCCTTGTAGATGGTGGAAAGGCTTTGGGGAGTCAGGAGGTGAGTCACTCGCTGCAGAATACCCAGCCTCTGACCTGCTCTTGTAGCCACAGTATTTATGTGGCTGGTCCAGTTACGTTTCTGGTCAATGGTGACTCCCAGGATGTTGATGGTGCGGGATTTGGCGATGGTAATGCCGTTGAATGTCAAGGGGAGGTGGTTAGACTCTCTCTTGTTGGAGATTGTAGTAGTAGTAGTCTGTATTCTGTTGAAGGTTCCGGTATTCTGCAGTAGTTGTCTGTATACGGCAGTAGTTGCCTTTATTCTACGCTAGGTGTCTGTATTGTGCTGTAGGTACCTGTCTTCTGCAGTAGGTGACTGTATTTTTTTTTTATTCGTTCACGGGATGTGGGCGTCGCTGGCGAGGCCAGCATTTATTGCCCATCCCTAATTGCCCTCGAGAAGGTGGTGGTGAGCCGCCTTCTTGAACCGCTGCAGTCTGTGTGGTGAAGGTTCTCCTACAGTGCTGTTAGGAAGGGAGTTCCTGGATTTTGACCCAGCGACGATGAAGGAACGACGATATATTTCCAAGTCGGGATGGTGTGTGACTTGGAGGGGAACGTGCAGGTGGTGTTGTTCCCATGTACCTGCTGCTCTTGTCCTTCTAGGTGGTAGAGGTTGCGGGTTTGGGAGGTGCTGTCGAAGAAGCCTTGGCGAGTTGCTGCAGTGCATCCTGTGGATGGTACACACTGCAGCCACTGTGCGCCGGTGGTGAAGGGAGTAAATGTTTAGGGTGATGGATGGGGTGCCAATCAAGCGGGCTGCTTTGTCCTGGATGGTGTTGAGCTTCTTGAGTGTTGTTGGAGCTGCACTCATCCAAGCAAGTGGAGAGTATTCCATCACACTCCTGACTTGTGCCTTGTAGATGGTGGAAAGGCTTTGGGGAGTCAGCAGGTGAATCAGTATTGTGCAGTTGGTTCCTGAAGTCTATTGTAGGAGTCTGTATTCTGCTGTAGATTTCTATATTCATCAGTAGGTATCTGCATTCTGCGGTAGCAGGCTGGACTCTGCAGTCGGTTACTGTATTCTGCAGTAGCTCCCTGTATTCTGCAGTAATTATCTGTATTATGCAGTCGGTGCCAATATTCTGCAGTTGGTGTCGTTCATTTTCCATAGGCGTCTGTATTCTGTAGTAGGTGGCTGTATTCTGCATTCAGTATCCTTAGTCTGCGGTAGGTGTCTGTATTCTGCAGTAAGTGCCTGTATTCTGGAGTATGTTCCTGTATTCTGCAGTAGGTGTCTGTATTCTGCAGTATGTGTCTGTATTCTGCAGTACGTGTCTGTATTCTGCAGTGGGTGCATATATTTTGCAGTAGGTTCCTGAATTCTGCAGTAGGTTACTGTATTCTGCAGTACTTGTCTGTGTTCTGTAGTAGGAGTCTGTATTCTGCAGTAGGTGCCTGTATTCTGCAGTGCGTGTCTGTACTGTGTGGTAGGTGCCTGCATTCTACAGTACATGCCTGTAGTCTGCAATAGAATCCTGTAGTCTGCAGTAAGTATCTGTGTTCTTCTGTAGGTTTCTGTATTCTGTAGAAGGTTTCTGTATTCTGCAGAAGGGGCCTGTATTCTGCAGTAGTTTCCTGTATTCGGCAGTGGTTACATATATTCTGCAGTAGGTGCCTGTATTGTGTGGTAGAGGCCTGTATTCTGCAGTAGGTGCCTATAGTATGCAGTAGGTTCCTGTATTCTGTACTAGGTTCCTGCGTACTTCTGTAGAATCATGTGTTCGGCAGTAGATTCCTGTATTCTGCTATAAGTGTCTGCTTTCTGCTGTAATCGCCTGTATTCTGCAGTAGGATCATATATTCTGCAGTAGGTTTGTGTATTCTGCAGTAGCTTTGTGTATTCTGCAGTAGCTTTGTGTATTCTGCAGTAGGTGCCTATAGTGTGCAGTAGGTTCGTGTATTCTGCAGTAGGTTCGTGTATTCTGCAGTAGGGACCTGTATTGTGTGGTAGAGGCCTGTATTCTGCAGTAGGTGCCTGTAGTGTGCAGTAGGTTCCTGTATTCTGCTATAGGTGTGTTCTGCTGTAGTCGCCGTATTCTGCAGTACATGCCTGTAATCTGCAATAGAATCTTGCACTCTGCAGTATCTGTGTTCTGCTGTAGGTTTGTGTATTCTGAAGTAGGTTCCTGTATTCTGCAATAGATTCATGTATTCTGCAGTAGGTTCCTGTATTTTTTTTATTCGTTCACGGGATGTGGGCGTCGCTGGCGAGGCCAGCATTTATTACCCATCCCTAATTGCCCTCGAAGGTGGTGGTGAGCCGCCTTCTTGAACCGCTGCAGTCCATGTGGTGACGGTTCTCCCACAGTGCTGTTAGGAAGGGAGTTCCAGGATTTTGACCCAGCGACAATGAAGGAACGGCGATATATTTCCAAGTCGGGATGGTGTGTGACTTGGAGGGGAACGTGCAGGTGGTGTTGTTCCCATGTGCCTGCTGCTCTTGTCCTTCTAGGTGGTAGAGGTCACGGGTTTGGGAGGTGCTGTCGAAGAAGCCTTGGCGAGTTGATGCAGTGCATCCTGTGGATGGTACACACTGCAGCCACAGTGCGCCGGTGGTGAAGGGAGTAAATGTTTAGGGTGGTGGATGGGATGCCAATCAAGCGGGCTGCTTTATCTTGGATGGTGTCGAGCTTCTTGAGTGTTGTTGGAGCTGCACTCATCCAGGCAAGTGGAGAGTATTCCATCACACTCCTGACTTGTGCCTTGTAGATGGTGGAAAGGCTTTGGGGAGTCAGGAGGTGAGTCACTCGCCGCAGAATACCCAGCCTCTGACCTGCTCTTGTAGCCACAGTATTTATGTGGCTGGTCCAGTTACGTTTCTGGTCAATGGTGACCCCCAGGATGTTGATGGTGCGGGATTTGGCGATGGTAATGCCGTTGAATGTCAAGGGGAGGTGGTTAGACTCTCTCTTGTTGGAGATTGTAGTAGTAGTAGTCTGTATTCTGTTGAAGGTTCCGGTATTCTGCAGTAGTTGTCTGTATACGGCAGTAGTTGCCTTTATTCTACGCTAGGTGTCTGTATTGTGCTGTAGGTACCTGTCTTCTGCAGTAGGTGACTGTATTTTTTTTATTCGTTCACGGGATGTGGGCGTCGCTGGCGAGGCCAGCATTTATTGCCCATCCCTAATTGCCCTCGAGAATGTGGTGGTGAGCCGCCTTCTTGAACCGCTGCAGTCTGTGTGGTGAAGGTTCTCCCACAGTGCTGTTAGGAAGGGAGTTCCTGGATTTTGACCCAGCGACGATGAAGGAACGACGATATATTTCCAAGTCGGGATGGTGTGTGACTTGGAGGGGAACGTGCAGGTGGTGTTGTTCCCATGTACCTGCTGCTCTTGTCCTTCTAGGTGGTAGAGGTTGCGGGTTTGGGAGGTGCTGTCGAAGAAGCCTTGGCGAGTTGCTGCAGTGCATCCTGTGGATGGTACACACTGCAGCCACTGTGCGCCGGTGGTGAAGGGAGTAAATGTTTAGGGTGATGGATGGGGTGCCAATCAAGCGGGCTGCTTTGTCCTGGATGGTGTTGAGCTTCTTGAGTGTTGTTGGAGCTGCACTCATCCAAGCAAGTGGAGAGTATTCCATCACACTCCTGACTTGTGCCTTGTAGATGGTGGAAAGGCTTTGGGGAGTCAGCAGGTGAATCAGTATTGTGCAGTTGGTTCCTGAAGTCTATTGTAGGAGTCTGTATTCTGCTGTAGATTTCTATATTCATCAGTAGGTATCTGCATTCTGCGGTAGCAGGCTGGACTCTGCAGTCGGTTACTGTATTCTGCAGTAGCTCCCTGTATTCTGCAGTAATTATCTGTATTATGCAGTCGGTGCCAATATTCTGTAGGTGGTGTCTTTCATTTTCCATAGGCGTCTGTATTCTGTAGTAGGTGGCTGTATTCTGCATTCAGTGTCCTTAGTCTGCGGTAGGTGTCTGTATTCTGCAGTAAGTGCCTGTATTCTGGAGTATGTTCCTGTATTCTGCAGTAGGTGTCTGTATTCTGCAGTAGCAGTATGTTCCGTATTCTGCAGTAGCAGTATGTTTTCTATAGTAATAGTCTGTATTCTGCTGTTGATTACTGCATTCTGCGGTAGGTGTCTGTACTCTGCAGTAGATTCACACATTCTGCAGTACGTTCCTGTATTCTGCTGAAGATTCCTACATTCTGCAGTAGGTATCTGTATTCTGCAGCAGATTCTTGTATTCTACAGCAGGAGTTTGAATTCTGTTGCAGTATCAAGTATTATGCAATAGGAGTCTGTATTCTGCTGTAAAGTTGTCTGTATTCTGCAGAACGTTCCAGTATTCTGCAGTAGGTGTCTGTATTCTGCAGTAGATTCCTGTATTCTGCAGTAGGTGCCTGTAGTTTGCATTAGGTTCCTATTTTCTGCAGTAAGTTCCTTTTGTCTGCGGTAGCTGCTTTTATTCTGCTGTAGGTGCCTGTATTCTGTGGTATGTGTCTATATTCTGCGGTAGGTGCCTGTAGTCTGCAGCAAGTTCCTGTATTCTACTGTAGGTACCTGTATTCTGCAGTAGTTTCCTGAGCTCTGCAGTAAGTGCTGTATACTGCATTAGTTGCCTGTAGGTTCCTCTATTCTGTAGTTGTTTCCTGTATTCTAGAGTAGAGGTCTGTATTCTGCAGAAGGTGTCTGTATTCGGCAGTAGTTGCCTGTATTCTCCCGTAGCTGCCTTTATTCTGCGGTAGGAGTCTGTACTCTGCAGTAGGTACCTGTATTCAGGTGTAGGTGCCAGTATTTTGTGGTAGGAGTATGTATTCTGCAGCAGGTGCCTGCATTCCGCAGTAGTTTCCTGTATTCTGCAGTAGTTATCTTTATTCTGCAGTAGTTGCCAATATTCTGCAGTAGGTGTCTGTATTCTGTATTTAGTGTCCATAGTATGTGGCAGGTGCCTGTATTCTGCAGTAGGTGTCTGTATTCTGCAGTAGCAGTGTATTTCTGCAGTAGGTGTCTGTATTCCGTGGTATGTTCATGTACTCTGCAGAAGGTTCCTGTATTCTGCAGTAGGTGACTGTATTCTGCAGTAGCTTCCTGTATTCTGCTGTAGGTTCCTGTATTCTGCAGTAGGTGCCTGCATTCCACGGTAGGTGTCTGTATACTGCATTAGGCGTCTGTATTCTGCAGTAGCTGTCTGTATTCAGCCATTGGTGCCTGTATTATACCGTAGGTCCCTGTGTTCTGCAGTAGATTCTTGCATTCTGCAGTAGGTGGCTGTATTCCATGGTAGATTCCTGTATTCTGCAGAAGGTTCCTGTATTCTACAGAACGTTCCTGTATTCTGCAGTAGGTGTCTGTATTTTGTGGTAGGAGCCTGAATTCTGCGGTAGGAGCCTGTATTCTGTGGTAGGTTTCTGTATACATCAGTATCTTCCTGTATTGTGCAGCAGTTATCTGTATTATGCAGTAGGTGCCAATATCCTGCAGTAGGTGTCTTGTATTCTACCATAGATACCTGTATTCTGCAGTAGGTACCTGTATTCTGCAGTAGGTGTCTGTATTCTGCAGTAGGTGTCTGTATTCTGTAGTAAGTGCCTGCATTCGACAGTGCGATCCTGTATTCTGTAATAGCAGTGTGTATTCTGCAATACGTGCCTTTTTTTTTTATTCGTTCATGGGTGTGGGCTGGAGAGGCCAGCATTTATTGCCCATCCCTAATTGCCCTTGAGAAGGTGGTGGTGAGCCGCCTTCTTGAACTGCTGCAGTCCGTGTGGTGACGGTTCTCCCACAGTGCTGTTAGGAAGGGAGTTCCAGGATTTTGACCCAGCGACGATGAAGGAACGGCGATATATTTCCAAGTCGGGATGGTGTGTGACTTGGAGGGGAACGTGCAGGTGGTGTTCCCATGTGCCTGCTGCCCTTGTCCTTCTAGGTGGTAGAGGTTGCGGGTTTGGGAGGCGCTGTCGGAGAAGCCTTGGCGAGTTGCTGCAGTGCATCCTGTGGATGGTACACACTGCAGCCACTGTGCACCGGTGGTGAAGGGAATGAATGTTTAGGGTGGTGGATGGGGTGCCAATCAAGCGGGCTGCTTTGTCCTGCTTGGTGTCGAGCTTCTTGAGTGTTGTTGCAGCTGCACTCATCCAGGCAAGTGGAGAGTATTCCATCACACTCCTGACTTGTGCCTTGTAGATGGTGGAAAGGCTTTGGGGAGTGAGGAGGTGAGTCACTCGCCGCAGAATACCCAGCCTCTGACCTGCTCTTGTACCCACAATATTTATGTGGCTGGTCCAGTTAAGTTTCTGGTCAATGGTGACCCCCTGGATGTTGATGGTGGGGGATTCAGCGATGGTAATGCCTTTGAATGTCAAGTGGAGGTGGTTAGACTCTCTCTTGTTGGAGATGGTCATTGCCTGGCACTTGTCTGGCGCGAATGTTACTTGCCACTTATCAGCTCAAGCCTGGGTGTTGTCCAGGTCTTGCTGCATGCGGGCACGGACTGCCTCATTATTTGAGGGGTTGCGAATGGAACTGAACATCTATCAAGTTGGTTAAACACGATTTGCCTTTAACAAATCCGTGCTGGCTTCCCCTAATCAATCCACACTCGTCCAAGTGACTGTTAATTCTGTCCTGGATTACCATTTCCAAAAGTTTCCCCACCACCGAGGTTAAACTGACTGGCCTATCATTGCTGGGTTTATCCGTACACCCTTTTTTGAACAAGGGTGTAACATTTGCAATTCTCCAGTCCTCTGGCACCATTCCCGTATCTAAGGATGATTGGAAGATTGTGGCCAGTACCCCTGCAGTTTCCCCCCTTACTTCCCTCAGCAACCTAGGGTGCATCCCATCCGGACCGGGTGACTTACCTATTTTAAGTACAGCTAGCCTTTCTAGTACCTCCTTTATCAATTTTTAGCCCATCCAGTATCTCAACTATATCTACCTTTACAGAGACTCTGGCAGCACCTTCTTCCTTGTTAAAGACAAATGTAAAGTACTCAGTAGGTTCCTATATTCTGCAGTGGGTGTATGTATTTCCTGGTGGGTGACTGTATTCTGTAGCAGGTGCCTGTTTTCTACCATAGGCGACTGTATTCTGCTGTCTGTATTCTGTGGCAGGTGTCTGTATTCTGCAGTCCGTCTGTGTTTTGCATTAGCTTCCTGTATTCTGCAGTAGGTTCCTGTAGTCTGCCGTAGGAGTCTGTATTCTGCAGTGGGTTCCTGTATTCTGCCGCAGGTATCTGTATTCATCAGCAGGTGTCAGTATTCTGCAGTATCTGTTTATGTTCTGCATTAGCTTCCTGTATTCTGCAGTCGGCATCTGTATTCTGCTGTAGGTGGCTGTATTCTGCAGTAGGTCCCTGTATTCTGCAGTAGGTTCCTGTATTCTGCAGTAGGTGTCTGTAATCTGCTGTAGTTTCCTGTACTCTGCAGTAGGTGCCTGTATTCTGCAGTCGGTGCCTGTATTCTGCCGTAGATGACTGTATTCTGCAGTAGGAGTCTGTTTGCTGCTGTAGGTTCCTGTATTCTGCCACTGGTGCCTGTATTCTGCAGTACGATTCTGTATTCTGTTGTAATATCATGTATTCTGCAGGAGGTGTAGGTATACTTCAGTATTTCCTGTATTGAACAGAAGGTTCCTGTATTCTACAATATGTGTCTGCATTCTACAGCAGGTGCATATATTCTGCTGTAGGTTCCTGTTTGTTGCTGTAGGTTCTTGTATTCTGATGTAGGTTCCTGTATTCTGACGAAGGTGGCTGTATTCTGCAGTAGGTGTCTGTAATCTGCGGTTGCTTCCTATATTCTGCAGTAGGTTCCTGCATTCTGCAGCTGGAGTCCCTATTCTGCTGTAAGTGCCTGTATCCTGCAGTAGTTATCTGTATTCTGCAATAGGTGTCTGTATACTTCAGTAGCTTACTGTATTGTGCAGTTACTTCCTGTATTCTATATTACTAGTCAGTATTCTGCTGTAGTATCATGTATTCTGCCGTAGGTGCCTGTATTCTGCATTAGGTGCCCGTATTCTGTTGTAAGTGTCTGTATTCTGCAGTAGGTGTCTGTATTGTGATATAGGTGTCAGCATTCTGGTATAGGTTCCCATATTCTGCTGTAGGTGCCTGTATTGTGCAGTAGGTTCCTGTAGTCTGCATCAGGTTCCTGTATTCTGCAGTGGGTGTCTGTATTCTACAGTATATGTTTGTATTCTACAGTAGGTTTCTATATAGTGCAGTATATATTTGTATTTTCAGTAGATACCTGTTGTCAGCGGTACGTGTCTGTATTTTGAAGTAGCTGCCTGTATTCTGAAGTAGTTTCCTGTATTCTGAAGTAGGTTCCTCTATTCTGGTGTAGGTGTCTATATACTTCAGAATCCTCCTCTATTCTATAATAGAAGTCTGTATTCTTCAGTAGGTGCCTGTATTCCACGCTAGGTGCCTGTATTCCACGCTAGGTGCCTGTATTCCGCGTTAGGTGCCTGTAATCTGTGGTAGGTGTCTGTATTCTGTGGTAGGTGTCTGTATTCTGCTACAGGTGCCTGTGGCCTGCAGTAGGTTCCTCAATTCAGTAGGTGCCTGTTGCCTGCGGCAAGTGCCTTCATTCTGACGTAGCTGCCATTATTTTGCGGTAGGTGTCTGTATTCTGCAGTTGGTTCCCGAAGTCTGCTGTTGGTGACTGTAGTCTGCGGTAGGAGTCTATTCTGCAATAGAGACCTGTATTCTGCAGCAGGTGTCTATGTTCTGCCGTCGGTGGCAGTATTCTGCAATAGTTTCCTGCATTCTTTAGAAGTTGCCTGTATTCTGCAGTTCACGTCTGTATTCTGCAGCAGGTGTCTGTATTCTGCAGCAGGTGTCTGTATTTTGCTGTAGGAGTCTGTATTCTGCAGTAGATTCGTGTATTCTGCAGTAGGTGTCTGTATTCTGCTGTAGCTGCCAGTATTCTGCAGCAAGCATCTGTAATCTGCGCTAAGTACCTGTAGTCTGCGGTTGGTTCCAGAATTCTACCATAGATGCTTGTATTCTGCAGTAGATGCTTGTATTCTGCAGTAGGTGCTTGTATTCTGCAGTAGATGCTTGTATTCTGCAGTAGATGCTTGTATTCTGCAGTAGATGCTTGTATTCTGCAGTAGGTGCTTGTATTCTGCAGTAGGTGCTTGTATTCTGCGGTAGGTGTCTGCAGTCTCCTATTGGTTATTGTATTCTGCTGTAGGTACCTGTATTCTGCCGTAGGTGCCTGTATTCTGCGGTAGTTGCCTGTATTCTGCAGTAGGTGCCCGTACTGTGCGGCAGATGCCTGTATTCTGCCGTTCCTACCTTTATTCTGTGTTAGGTTCCTGTATTCTGCCGTAGGTACCTGTATTCTTAAGTAAGTGTCTATAGACTGCATTAATTGTATATATTCTGCAGTAGCTGCCTGTACTCTTCAGTAGCTGCCTGTATTCTGCAGTAAATTCCTGTATTCTACAGTAGGTTCCTATATACTACAGTAGGTGTCTGTATTCTGCATTAGTTGCCTTTATTATGAGGTAGGTGTCTGATATCTGTATACTGCTGTTAGTGCCTATATTCTTCATAGCTGCCTCTATTCTGCAGTATGTGTCTGTATTCTGCAGTATGTGTCTGTATTCTGCAGTATGTGTCTGTATTCTGCAGTAGGTGCCTGTATTCTGCAGTAGGTGCCTGTATTCTGCAGTAGATTCCTGTATTTTTCTGTATTCTGCAGTAGGTGCTTGTATTTTGAATTGTTATCCTGTATTCTGCAATAGATGCATGAATTCTGCAGTATGTTTCTGTATTCAGCAGTAGATTCCTATATTCTGCAGTCAGTTCGTGTATTCTGCAGTAGATGCATCTATTCTGCAGTAGGTTCCTGTATTCTGCAGCAGGGGTGTCTGTATTCTGCAGAAGTTTCCTATATTCTGCAGTTCATGCCTGTATTCTGCAGTACATGCCTGTATTCTGCAGCAGGGGTTCATGTAATCTGCAGTATGTGTCTCTACTCTGATGTCGGGGAGGCGGGATGGCAGCGGGGGTAAACCACCCAATGAAATCTGTCCCTTTCCCATGCGATCGATGGTCAATTGGAGCCACTTAAAGTGGCTTCCAGGTTTGTCGTCCGAAAACTGCGCAGCGGGCGGACTGCGCACCCACATCACAGGCTGTCAGCTGAAGGAGCTCTAGTTAAAGGGGCAGTCCTCCAATGGCTGCTCCTGGAGCAAAAACCCAAACAGCACCATGGAGCAGCCCAGGGGAAAGGCTGCTCCGAGATTTAGTGATGCCTCACTCCAGGTGCGACTGGATGGGATGAGGAGGAGGAGGGATGTCTCCTACCCGGCGGATGGGAGGAAGTTGCCTGCCTCTGCCACCAAGAAGGCCTGGCTCAAGGTGGCAGAGGAGGTCACCAGCAGCAGCAACATCTCCCGCACCTGAATCCAGTGCAGGAAGCGCTTCAATGACCTAACTAGGTCAGCAAAAGTGAGTACACTTACTCATTCTCCTACACTCCGTCTTCCACACCACCGCCCCCACCCCACAACTCCTTCTGCACTGCAACATTACTCCATCACATCACTCCTCACACCCACTCAAAGCTCATCCTCAACTTACCTGCACTTCCTCAGCACTTCCTCACCTCCCCATTAGTCACCCCACCACTACCACTCAACCCAATCCTCACACAATGTCATGGCTCTGTCTCATACTCACCCTCTGATGCATCTCTTTCATGGTCAGCCGCGCCCAAACCTATGCATTCATCGGTTGGCCACGTCACCATCACTCACTCACGTGTCTGTACTTTCTCCCCTTTTAGGAAAAGAGAACCCAGAATGCACGGGAGAGGGCGAGGACCGGAGGGGGGCTGCAACAGACTGTCGTCCTCACAGACACGGAGCAGGAGGCACTGGAGCTGAGCCGCACGCTCGAGTGCCTGTCCGTCAGGGATGGCGAGACTGGCACCCGACAAACGGCTGGTGACAGAACTTTAACATTCAGCACTCACAATATGAATTGATGTTAACATGCCTTGCCATCTTCTGCACCTCAATATGCTCATCGCAACATGACACATCTGTGATCATGCTTAATATTGCCTTCTGTTCTCTTACAGGGCCTTCAGCAACCGCTGTGATAGCAGAGGGCAATTCCTCAGAGGATCCGCCGGCCTCTGAGGGTGCACCGTCACATCTGAGCGAGCCATCCACCAGCGCAGATACACACACCTTGGTGGGTCCCAGTTCGCAGTTAGTTGGGGTCGCACATGGTGAGTTACCACACACATGAACACAAGCATACAGTGGTGACAGGGGCAGCTATGGAGAGTCCGCGTCAGTGGGAACACTCCTCTCCAGGCTCTGCTCAGCTGGACACAGATGCTGAACCCTAGGGGCCATCCTTTAAAAGGAGACTGATCGAGGGGCAGCAGTACATTTGCGAGATGCTGGAACAGGTGCCGCGCGCACTCTCCACAGTCGTGCAGAGGACGGAGGAGTCCAACTCCTGCATGAGTGGAATGGTGGCACAGGTATGGGAGGGAATCTCTGAGATACTGTCACAGGAACGTGAGGGCATCTGTGAGATAGTGTCGCGGGTATGTGCGGGAATATCTGCGATAGAGGGAAGGCTAACCTCCATGGAGCTTCAAGCACGGCTCACCAATGAGTCCATTGAGGCCCTGACAATGGCCGTTCAGACTTGGGGTGAACAACTTTCTGCCGCCTTAAACAGGCAGGTAGATACACTAGCACTGGCCTTACAAGGCTTCACACACATCCTCCAAACTGTCGTCCAGCAGGGTGGTAGGAGTGATGTGGGCCTTGCCCAGTGGAGAGATGATGGCGAAAGGGGACATGGACGTGGGGACGCCATTCAAAGCGCCCCCACGTCTCACCCGTTGCCCCCCTCTCAACCAGTACCCGCAATGCTGCCTCTGCTCCAGGTGGCCGAGTCTGCTCCTGCCCCTGCACAGGTGCAGGCGGAGCAGTCTTTGGAGGGGCCCTCACGGGCACCAAAACCTGGTAGGCCCAAAGCATCTAATCAGTCAGGGCATGAGAAAGAGCAACCTCCCACTACCTCTGCTGCAGCCACAGGGGAAGTAGTCGTAGAAGTAGTCAGAAGCAAAAGGCGAAGGTTTTGTAAGCACGAAGGGAATGTACAAGGTTGGTCATGTTTTTTATTTATATTTGCTTTTTGTTCAACTCACATTAAATATTATTATTGTCACCATTACTGACACATCTTGGCCATGCTTGACTGGCTTCTTTATGACATTCACCATGATCACCCACACTTGATGCCACCCATTGGGTCACCCTACAGTAGGTGTATGTGTAGTCGGAGGACGATTTTGTGCAAGGGGGGCGGGGGGGTGCTGGCGTGGGTGCTGCTTTTTCCAGGTGTTGTGACGACTGGACTCTTCACACTGTCTGATATTGGGAGAACCGTTCACAAAGCAGTGACTCCCTGGCCTCACGAGCAGGTGATACGCTGTTCTGCCCATGGGTTGTTCCTGCTCCTCCTCCTCCTCCACCTCATCCTCGTCCTCCTCCTCAATGTGGGTGGCAGATGTGGATGGGCCTCCTCACGCGGCACCCCTCTCTGGCACAACACACGACTATAATGCGTCCCACTCTGTCTGGTGCATATTGAAGCGCTCCCCCAGAACAATCAAGGCACCTGAAGTGCATCTTGAGCAGCCCCATAGCATTCTCAATTGTAGACCTGGT
Source organism: Heptranchias perlo (assembly GCF_035084215.1). NCBI lineage: Eukaryota > Metazoa > Chordata > Chondrichthyes > Hexanchiformes > Hexanchidae > Heptranchias > Heptranchias perlo. The sequence continues at coordinate 13,968,383 of NC_090361.1, forward strand.
AGCGATGTGGCTGTCGTTATATCGCCGCTTTTTCTCGGTGGTGGGGTTCCTCAGAGGTGTCATGAGCCACATGTGCAGGGGGTATCCCTTGTCCCCGAGGAGCCAGCCCTTAATGGTGTTCAGTGTGTGGAAGAGGGGCGGGATGTTGGACTCCTGGAGGATGAAGGAATCGTGGCAGCTGCCAGGGAATCTGGTGCACACGTGAAGGAATCTCTTGCGGTGATCACAAACGAGCTGAGTGTTAATGGAGTGATAGCCCTTCCTGTTGATGAACAGTCCTGGCTCTTGTGGAGGTGCTCGTATTGCTATATGGGTGCAATCGATTACACCCTGCACCCATGGGAAGCCAGCCACAGCATGGAATCCTACTGCCCTCTTCGTCTGGCTGACGTCATCCATGGGGAAGTTGACGTAGTGCGAGGCCCTGCGAAACAAGACGTCGTGACCTGCCTTATGCATTTGTGTGCAGATGACTGAGAGACCCCGGCGATGTCCCCGGTGGCACCCTGGAATGATCCGGAGGCGAAGAAGTTGAGGGCAGTGGTGACTTTGACAGCGACAGGTAAGGAGATGCTGCTCGGCCCAGCCGGGAGCAGCTCGGCATGAAGAAGGCTGCAGATGTCTGCGACCACCTGGCAACTGACTCCGTGTGCACTGCTCCTCAGAGAGGTCCAGGAAGCTGAGCCTCGGTCTGTAGACCCTGTGACGAGGGTAGTGCCTCCTGCGGCGTCGCTCTCTCTGTTGTTGCCCTCCGTGCTCTTGTGCAGGTGCCTGTGGCGCAGCACTGTGTTGTGGAGCTCCACATGGCGGAGGTGGACGCCGTGCCTGGCGAGGCTGGTGATGTTGCTCGTCCTCGGATGAAGTGGTGAATGCAGCCATGGTGCCCCTCCCCCCCATTCCCCCCCCCCCATCGTGATGGTGCGAGTTTGAAGGGGTCCGCAAAGTAGTTAAATATGTTTGCACAGCAGAGTTTTGGGTGAAAATACAAAGGTCTTGCAGCCAAAACTTTGTCTGAAGTGAAAGAGTGCCCTGCTGCAATAAATGTTTTCTCCCCACCTGTCAAATAAGCATTTGCATCTCCCACTTGCTGCTGGCTGAAACAAGTCTGTTGCAACAGGGAGCGTTTCCCACAGCACGGGAAACACGCTGAGGATGCTTCAAAATCGCACCCCTGCCAAAATGTCTGGTCAATCAAGTAATTCAAGTACCTCAACTATCGGACAAACTATGCAAATTATCATCCCCCCGGCTTTAATTGCCCGTGGGACTCCCGCATTCAGGAGGCGCGCGCGCACTGGACGCGTCACTGGGAAACCCGGAAGTCAGCGGGTTGGAACCGGGCTCCGAACCCGCTCGGCATTTTAGCGATTTTCAGAGCCCCTCCTCCCCCAATGCACCTGCTTCATCACCCGAAGATCGCCCCCTATGTGTCTGTATTTTGCATCAGGTGTCTGTATTCTGCAGTAGATGCCAGTATTCTGCAGTAGATGCCAGTATTCTGCAGTAGGGGTGTCTGTATTCTGCAGTAGGGGTGTCTGTATTCTGCAGTACATGTCTGTATTCTGTAATAGGTGTCTATTCTGCAGTAGCTGTCGGTATTCTACTGCAGCTGTCTGTATTCTGCAGTAGTTGCCTGTATTCTGCAGTAGTTGCCTGTGTTCTGCAGTAGTTGCCTGTGTTCTGCAGTAGGTTCCTGTATATAGGTTCCTATATTAAGAACATAAGAAATAGGAGCAGGAATAGGCCATATGGCCCCTCGAGCCTGCTCTGCCATTCAATCAGATCATGGCTGATCTTCGACCTCAACTCCACTTTCTTGCCCAATCCCCATATCCCTTGATTCCCCTAGAGTCCAAAAATCTATCCATCTCAGGCTTGAATATATTCAACGACTCAGCATCCGCAGCCCTCTGGGGTAGAGAATTCCAAAGATTCACAATCCTCTGAGTGAAGAAATTCCTTCTAATCTCGGTCTTAAATGGCCAATCCCTATCCTGACACTATGCCCCCCAGTTCTAGACTTTCCGGCCAGGGAAACAACCTCTCAGCATCTACCCTGTCAAGCCCCCTCAGAATCTTGTATGTTTCAATGAGATCACCTCTCATTCTTTGAACACCGGAGAATATAGGCCCATTCTACCCAAACTCTCCTCATAGGACAAACCTCTCATCCCAGAAGTAATCTAGTGAACCTATCTAGTGAATCTAGTAATTTATTCTGCAGTATGTGTCTGTATTCTGCAGTCGATGCTTGTATTCTGTACTGGATGTCCATATTCTGCAGTTGGTTCCTGCATCCTCCAGTCAGTGCTTGTATTCTGCAGTATTACAAAGAATGTACAGCAGTTGATAGCTGTATTCTGCAATAGGTGCCTGTATACTGCACTGGGGCCCAGTATTCTGCAGTAGGTGCCTTTTTTCTGCCGTAAGTGTCTGTATTCTGCAGTAGGTATCTATATCCTGCTGTAGTTGCCTGTATTCTGCAGTAGGGGCTTGTATTCTGCACTGGATGTCTGTATTCTGCAGTTGGTTCCTGCATCCTGCAGTAGGTGCTTGTATTCTTCAGTATTACAAAGAATGTACAGCATAGGAACAGGTCATTTGGCCGAAGAGGTCCATACCGGTGTTTATTCTCCACGTGAGTTCCTCCCACCCTTCTTCATCTAACCTGTATTCTGTATTATGTGCAGTTATTCTGCAGTAGTTGCCGGTGTTCTGCAGTAGGGGTGTCTTTATTCTGCAGTAGGTGCCTGTATTCTGCAGCATATATCTGTATTCAGCACTGGATGTCTTTAGTCAGCAGCAGGTTCCCGTATTCTGCAGCAGGTTCCCTTATTCTGCAGCAGGTTCCCGTATTCTGCAGCAGGTGAATGTATCCTGCAGCAGGTGACTGTATTCTGCAGTAGTTGCCTGTATTCTGCAGCAGGTGCCTGTATTCTGCACTGTGTGTCTGTATTCTGAAGTAGGTGCTTATATTCTGCAGTATCACTAAGACTGTACAGCACAGAAACAGGTCATTTGGCCGAACAGGTCCATGCCGGTGTTTATTCTCCACGTGAGCTTCCTCCCACCCTTCTTCATCTAACCTGTATTCTGTAATATGTGCAGTTATTCTGCAGTAGGTTCTACAATAGGTTTCTGCATTCTTCAGTAGTTCCTGTGTTATGCTTTAGCTTCCTGTATTGTGCAGTAGTTTCCTTTAATTTGCTGTAGGAGACTGTATTCTGCTGTAGGTTGTGTATTCTGCAGTAGGTTCGTGTATTCTGCAGTAACTGCCAGTATTCTTCAGTAGGTGACTGTATTCTGCAGATAGGTTCCTGTATGTAGGTTCCTATATGCTGGAGTATGTATATATTCTGCAGTAAGTATCTGTATTCTGCAGTAAGGGTGTCTTTATTCTGTAGTAGGTTCCTGTATTCTGCTGTATGTGTCTATGTTTTGCAGTAAGTATCTGAATTCTGCAGTAGGTTTCTATATTCTTCAGTAGGTTTTTTTATTCTGCATTAGATGCCTGCATTCTGCAGTAGGTTCCTGTATTCTGTAATATTAAAAAGAATGTACAGTACAGAAACAGAACATTCAGCCCAACAGGTCCATGTCGGTGTTTATTCTTCACATGAGCTTCCTCCCACCCTTCTTCATCCAACCTGTGTTGTGCATTAGGTGCATGTATTCTGCAGTCGGTGCCTGTACTCTTCCGTAGGTGTCTGTATAAGCACTGGAGGCCTGTATTCTGTAGTAGGTGGCTTTATTCTGCTGTATGTGCCTTTATTTTTTTTTTATTCGTTCATGGGATGTGGGCGTCGCTGGCGAGGCCGGCATTTGTTGCCCATCCCTAATTGCCCTTGAGAAGGTGGTGGTGAGCCGCCTTCTTGAACCGCTGCAGTCCGTGTGGTGACGGTTCTCCCACAGTGCTGTTAGGAAGGGAGTTCCAGGATTTTGACCCAGCGACGATGAAGGAACGGCGATATATTTCCAAGTCGGGATGGTGTGTGACTTGGAGGGGAACGTGCAGGTGGTGTTGTTCCCATGTGCCTGCTGCTCTTGTCCTTCTAGGTGCCTGTATTCTGCGGTAGGTTCCTGAATTATGCATTAGGTTCCTGTATGCTGCAGTAGGTTCCTTTATTATGTAGTAAATGCATATATTTTGAAGTAGGTTCAGGTACTCTGCAGTTGGTGCCTGTATTCTACAGTTGATGCCTGTATTCTGCATTTTATACCTGTTTTCTGACATTGTGCATGTATTCTACACTGGGTTTCTGCATTCTTCAGTAGGTTCATGTGTTATGCATAAGGTTCCTGTATTCTGCAGTCGGTTTCTTTATTCTGCAGTAGGTGCCTGTAATCCTCAGTCGGTGTCTGTATTCTCGGTAGTTGTTCGCACTCTGCAGTAGGGACCGGTATTCTGCAGTAGGCGGTTGTATTCTGCAGAAGTTTCCTGTACTCTAGAGCAGCTGCCTGTATTCTGCAGTAGGTGTCTATATTCAGTAGTAATTCGTATATTCTGCAGAAGGTGTTTGAGGTGTTTGTATTCTGCTGCAGGTGCCAGTATCCTGCAGTAGGTGCCTGTATCCTGCAGTAGGTGCCTGTATCCTGCAGTAGGTGCCTGTATCCTGCAGTAGGTGCCTGCCTTCTGCAGTAGGTGTCTGTATTCTGCAGTAGGGTGTCTGTATTCTGCTGTAATTTCCTGTATTCTGCAATAGGTGCCTGTATTCTGCAGTAGCTGTCTGTATTCTGTAGTAGGTTCCAGTATTCTGCAGTCTGACTTCCGTATTCTGCAGTAGATGCCTGTATTCTGTTATTGTGCCAGTATTCTGCTGTAAGTGTCTGTAGTCTGCAGAAGATGCCTGTATTCTGTTGTTCTGCCTTTATTCTGCAGTAGCTGCATGTATTCTGCTGTTTGCACCTGTGTTCTGCGGCATGTGCCTTTATACTGCTGTAAGTGTCTGTATTCTGCAGTAGGTATCTATATCCTGCTGTAGTTGCCTGCATTAGGTTGCTGTATGCTGCAGTAGGTTCATGTATTCTGCATTCGCCACCTGTATTCTGCAGTAGCCGCTTATATTCTGTCGTTGTGCAGGTATTCTGCAGTGGTTGCCTGTATTCTGCAGTAGGTGGCTGTATTCAGTAGTAGGTGCCTGTATTCTGCAGAAGGTGTTTGTATTCTGCAATAGTAGTCTGCATTCTGCAGTAGTTGCCTGTATTCTGGAGTAGGTGCCTGTATTCTGCAGTATGGGTTTCTATATTCTGCAGTATGTAAATGTATCCTGCAGTAGATGCTTGTATTCTGCACTGAGTACCTGTATTCTGCAGTAGGTCCCTGTATTCTACAGTTGTTTTTGTACTCTGCATTTACTGCCTGTATTCTGCAGTAGCCACTTGTATTCTATTGTTAGGACTTGCACAACACCAGGTTATAGTCCAACAGTTTTATTTTAAATCACAAGCTTTCGTAGCTTACCTCCTTCGTCAGGTGAGTGAAGGGTTCTAAAAACGCATAGCATATATAGTCAGAACACAATGCCTGGTGATTACAGATAATCTTTCCAACTGCCCCCTATCACACCTCAGCTGGGAGACGATCACAGCAATCAAAGGTGTCGTTGGTGTTCAGACAGGTTAGCCACGGAAAACATTACATCCCAGTATACTGAATACACAATGGGTCAGATCACAAAGACAGAGAGAGAAAGAGACCCGAAAGGCAGACAGAGAGAGAGAATGACCAGTTGTATTAAAAACAGATAACTTTTTTTCGCTGGTGGGGTTACATGTAATGTGACATGAACCCATGATCCCGGTTGAGGCCGTCCTCATGGGTGCGGAACTTGGCTATCAATCTCTGCTCGACGATTTTGCGTTGTCGTGTGTCTCGAAGGCCGCCCTGGAGAACGCTTACCCGAAGATCGGTGGCTGAATGTCCATGACTGCTGAAGTGTTCCCCGACTGGGAGGGAACCCTCCTGTCTGGCGATTGTTGTGCGGTGTCCGTTCATCCGTTGTCGCGGTGTCTGCATGGTCTCACCGATGTACCATGCTCCGGGGCATCCTTTCCTGCAACGTATGAGGTAGACAACGTTGGCCAAGTCACAGGAGTATGAACCATGTACCTGGTTGGTGGTGTCCTCTCGTGTGATGGTGGTATCTGTGTCGATGATCTGGCATGTCTTGCAGAGGTTGCCGTGGCAGGGTTGTGTGGTGTCCTGAAAGCTGGGTAATTTGCTGCGAACGATGGTTTGTTTGAGGTTAGGTGGCTGTTTGAAGGCGAGTAGTGGAGGAGTGGGGATGGCCTTAGCGAGGTGTTCGTCGTCATCGGTGACATGTTGAAGGCTGCGAAGAACATGGCATAGTTTCTCCGCTCCGGGGAAGTACTGGACGACGAAGGGTACTCTGTTGGTTGTGTCCCGTGTTTGTCTTCTGAGGAGGTCAATGCGATTTTTCGCTGTGGCCCGTCGGAACTGCCGATCGACGAGTCGAGTGTCATATCCCGTTCTTACGAGGGCGTCTTTCAGCGTCTGTAGGTGTCCATCGCGTTCCTCCTCGTCTGAGCAGATCCTGTGTATTCGCAGGGCCAGTCCATAGGGGATGGCCTCTTTGACGTGGTTAGGGTGGAAGCTGGAAAAGTGGAGCATCGTGAGGTTGTCCGTGGGCTTGCGGTAGAGTGAGGTGCTGAGGTGCCCGTCTTTGATGGAGATTCGTGTGTCCAAGAATGAAACCGATTCTGAGGAGTAGTCCATGGTGAGCTTGATGGTGGGATGGAACTTATTGATGTTATCGTATTGATTCTATTGTTGTGCAGGTATGTTACAGTAGGTACCTGTATGCTGCAGTAGATGTGTGTATTTTGCAGAAGATTCCCATAGTCAGCAGTAGGTGCCTGTATTCTGCAGTATATGCCTGTATTCTGTTTTGATACATGTATTCTACAGTCAGTACCTATAACCTACTGTGTGAACCTATATTCTGCAGTATGTAGTTATCTGTATTCTTTAGTGGGTACTTGTATTCTGCAATCACTGTCAGTATTCTTCAGTAGGTTCATGCAATTGGTTCATACATTTTGCAGTAGGTGCCTTTATTCTGCAATAGGTTTCTGTATTCTTAAGTAGGTTCCTGTATTACGCATTAGATTTCTGTATTCTGCTATAGGTGCCTGTATTCTGCAGTAGGTGGCTGTATTCGGCAGAAGGTTTTTGTATTCTGCAGTAGTTATTTGTATTCTGCAGTAAGTTACCTGTATTCTGGAGTAGGTGTCTGTATTCTGCAGTACAGGTTTCTGTATTCTGCTGTAGGTTCATGTATTCTGCAGTACGTGAATGTATTCTGCTTTAGGTGCCGGTATTCTGCTGTAGGTGCCTGTGTTCTGCTGTAGGTGCCTGTGTTCTGCAGTAGGTGTCTATAATCCGTAGTGGATGCCTGTATTTGGCAGCAGGTATATTTATTATCCAGTGTTTTCATGTATTCTGCAATTAGTGCCTTTATTCTGCAGTAGTTGCCTGTATTCTGTAATAGATGCCTGTATTCTGCAGTAGTTTTTGTATTCTGCATTTAGCTCACGTATTCTGCAGTTGGAATCTATTCTGCAGTAGGTTGCTGTATGCTGCAATTGGTTCATACATTCTTCAGTAGGTGCCTTTATTCTGCAGTAGGTTTTTGTTGTCTTTGTTGTGAGGTAGATGTCTGTATTCCGCAGGGTGTTCCTGTATTCTGCAGTAGGTGGCTGTATTCTGCAGTAGGTGGCTGTATTCTGCAGTAGGTGGCTGTATTCTGCAGTAGGTGGCTGTATTCTGCAGTAGGTGGCTGTATTATGCAGTAGGTGGCTGTATTATGCAGCCAGTGCATTTATTATGAAGTGTTTTCATGTATTCTGCAATAGGTGGCTTTATTCTACAATAGGCTCCTGTATTCTGCATAGGTGCATGTATTCTGCTGTAAGTGTCTGTAGTCTGCAGTAGATGCCTGTATTCTGTTGTTCTGCCTGTATTCTGCAGTAGGTTACTATATTTTGCAGTAGATTCCCATATTCTGCAGTATATGCCTGTATTCCTTTCTTGTGCATGTATTCTGCAGTCGATGATTGTATTCTGCTATAAGCACCTGTATTCTCCAGTATTCTGTATTCTGCAGCAGGAGCTTATATACTGCAATAGGTGTCGGTAATCTGCGGTGCGTTACTGTATTCTGCAATAGGTTTCTGTATTCTTGAGTAGGTTCCTGTATTATTCTGCAGTAGGATCCTGTATTTTGCAGTAGGAATCTGTATTCTGCAGTAGCTTCCTGTGTTCTGCAGAAGGTGCTTGCATTCTGCTGTAGGTGCTTGTATTCTTCAGCAAGTGCATTTATTATGCAGTTTTTTCATGTATTCTGCAGTAGATGTCTTTATTCTGCAATAGTTGTCTGTATTCTGCTGTAGATTTGTGTGTTCTGCAATACATGAATGTATTCTGCAGAAGTTGCCTGTATTCTGCACCAGGAGCGTCTGTATTCTGAAGTAGTTTCTAATGTTCTGCAATAGGTCTCCGTATTCTGCAGTAATGCCTGTATTCTGCAGTAGGTTTTTGTACTCCACATTTAATGCCTGTATTCTGCAGTAGCTGCTTGTATTTTGTTGTTGTGCAGGAATGCTGCAGTAGGTGCCCATATTCAGCAGTAGGTGCCTGTATTCTGTAGTATATGCCTTTATTCTGTTTTTATGCATGTATTCTGCAGTCGGTGCCTGTAATCTGCTGTTTGCACCTGTATTCTGCAGTATGTGCGTTTATACTACGGTAGCTATCTGTATTCTGCAGTGGGTGCTTGTATTCTGCAATAGCTGTCAGTATTCTGCAGTAGGTTGCTGTATTCTGCAATAGGTTTCGAATTCTTAAGTAGGTTCCTGTATTATGCATTAGGTTCCTAAATTTTGCAGTAGGAATCTGTATTCTGCAGTGGGTGCCTGTATTCTGCAGTGGGTGCCTTTATTCTGCAGTAGGTGTCTGTTTCCTGTGATAGGTATCTATATCCTGCCATAGGTGCAGTAGGTTGCTGTATGCTGCAGTTGGTTCATGCATTCTGCAGTACTTGCCTTTATTCTGAAGTAGGTGTCTATATTCTGCAGTAGTTTTTTGTTGCCTTTGTTGTGCGGTAGATGCCTGTATCCTGCAGTAGGATGGTGTCTGTATTTGTCACTAGCTGCCTGTGTTCTCCTGTCGGTGGCTGTATTCTGCTGTTGGTATCCGTATTCTGCAGCAGGTGCCTGTATTCTGCAGCAGGTGCCTGTATTCTGCAGCATGTTTCTGAATCTGCAGAAGGTGCCTTTGTTCTGCCGTAGATGCCTATAATCGACAGTAGGTTCATGTAATCCGTAGTAGGTGTCTGTATTCTGCAGTAGGTGCCTGTAATCCATAGTAGGTCTGTAATGCTCAGTGGGCATCTGTATTCTGCATGAGTTGTTTATATCTTGCAGCAGGGACCTTTACTTCTCCGTCCCCCGGGTATCTGGCGCTAGGTGCCTGTATTCTGCCACAGCTGTTGTATTCTGCAGCAGGTGCCAGTTCTCTGCAGTAGGTGTCTGTATTCTGCAGCAGGCAACTGTATTCTGCAGCAGTTGTTTGCATTCTGCAGTAGAGATCTGTATTCTGTCCTAGGTATCTGTACCTGGCGCTATGTGCATGTATTCTGCAGTACTGTGCTGGATTCTGCAGTAAGTCTTTCTATTCCACAGTAGTTGCCTGTATCCTGCAATAGTTGACACTATTCTGCAGTAGTTGCCTGTATTCTGCCGATTGGTGTCTGTACTCTGCTGTAGCTGACGGTATTCTTCATTAGAAGTCTGTATTCTGCAGCAGGTGTCCGTATTCTGTATAGGGTTCCTGCATTCTGAAGCAGTGGTCTATTCTCTATTCTGCAACAGGTTAATTTATTGTAGGTGCCAGTAATCCTCACCAGGGGGCCGATCTTCGAGTGACGGAACGGGTGCGTTGCGAGAGGGGCGGCTCCAAAAATCGCTAAAATGCCGAGTGGGTTTGGGGGCCCGGCTCCAACCCGCTGACTTCCGGGTTCCCCAGTGACGCGTCCGGGTGCGCGCGCGCCTCCCAAATGCGGGAGTCCCACCGGCAATTAAAGCTGGCGGGATGATAATTTGCATAGTTTGTCTGACAGTTGAGGTACTTGAATTACTTGATTGACCAGACATTTTGGCAGGGGTGCGATTTTGAAGCATCCTCAGCGTGTTTCCCGTGCTGTGGGAAACACTCCCTGTTGCAACAGACGTGTTTCAGCCAGCAGCCACTGGGAGATGCAAATGCTTATTTGACAGGTGGGGAGAAGACATTTATTGCAGCAGGGCACTCTTTCACTTCAGACAAAGTTTTGACAGCAAGACCTTTGTGTTTTCACTCAAAACTCTCACTTTCCACCCTAAACTCTGCTGTGCAAACATATTTAAATACTTTGCAGACCCCCTCAAACTCACACCATCAGGATCGAGGGGGCACCATGGCTGCATTCACCACTTGGTCCGAGGACGAGCAACATCACCGGCCTCGCCAGGCATGGCGTCCACCTCCGCCATGTGGAGCTTCACAACACAGTGCTGCGCCACAGGCACCTGCACAAGAGCACGGAGGGCAACCACAGAGAGAGCGACGTTGCAGGAGGCAGTACCCTCGCAACAGGGTCTACAGAGCGTAGCTCAGCTTCCTGGACCTCTCTGAGGAGCAGTGCATACCGGAGGCTCAGAGTCAGTCGCCAGGTAGTCGTAGACATCTGCAGCCTCCTTCATGCCGAGCTGCTACCGGCTGGGTCGAGCAGCATCTCCTTACCTGTCGCTGTCAAAATCACAACTGCCCTCAACTTCTTTGCCTCTGGATCATTCCAGGGTGCCAATGGGGACATTGCTGGGGTCTCTCAGTCGTCTGCACACGAATGCCATAAGGCAGGTCACCAACGCCTTGTTTCGCAGGGCCTCGCACTACGTCAGCTTCCCCATGGATGACCTCAATGACGGAGAGGGCGGTGGGATTCCACGCTGCGGCTGGGCTTCCCACGGGTGCAGGGTGCAATCGATTGCACCCATTTAGCAATACGAGCACCTCCACAAGAGCCAGGACTGTTCATCAACAGGAAGGGCTATCACTCCATTAACACTCAGCTCGTTTGTGATTCCGTCACATGTCTGCCAGATACCCTGGCAGCTGCCATGATTTCTTCATCCTCCAGGAGTCCAACATCCCACCCCTCTTACACGCACCGAACACCCGTAAGGGCTGTCTCCTCGGGGACAAGGGGATACCCCCTGCACACGTGGCTCATGACACCTCTGAGGAACCCCATCACCGAGCAACAGCGTCGATATAACGACAGCCACATCGCTACCAGGCCTACAATTGAGAATGCTATGGGGCTGCTCAAGATGCACGTCAGGTGCATTGATCATTCTGGGGGAGCGCTTCAATACGCACCAGACAGAGTGGGACGCATTATAGGCGCGTGTTGTGCCCTAAACAACATGGCACAACAGAGAGGTGTGCTGCTTGAGGAGGCCCCATCCATATCTGCCACCCAGATTGAGGAGGAGGAGCAGGAGCAACCCATGGGCAGAACCTGGCTGCTCGTGAGGCCCGGGAGTCACTGATATGTGAAAGGTTCTCCTAACATCAGACAGTGTGAAGAGTCCAGTCCTCACACCACTTGGATAGAGCAGTGCCCACGCCAGCGCCCCCCACCTCCCTGCACAAAACAGTCCTGCAACTACACATACACCCACTGTAGAGTGACCCAATGGGTGGCATCAAGTGTTGCCATTCATGATTGACCTCATGAAAGGGCCTTATTACAGAGGCCAGTCGAGAATGGCCAAAGACGTGGCAGTAGTGGTGACAATAATAATAATTAATGTGAGTTTAACAAAAAGCAAATATAAATAAAAAACCTGACCAACCGTCAAACACCCTTGTGCATCCCCTTCGTGCTTACAAAACCTTCGCCTTTCGCTTCCGAGTACTCCTACATGGTGCTTCCCCTGTGGTTGCAGCAGAGGTAGTGGCAAGTTGCTCTTGTTCACGCCCTGACCAACTAGATGCTGTGGGCCTACGCCCTCTGGGTTTTGGTGCCCGTGAGGGTCCCTCCAAAGACTGCTCCACCTGCGCCTGTGCAGGGGGAGACTCAGCCACCTGGAGAGGAGGCAGCATTGCGAGTACTGGTTGAGAGGGGGGCAACGGGTGAGACTTGGGAACGCTTTGAGTGGCGTCCCCACTTCCATGTCCCCTTTTGCCCTCATCCCTCCCCTTGGCCAGGCCCAGTTCACTCCTACCACTCTGCTGGACGACAGTTTGGAGGACGTGTGTGAAGCCTTGTAAGGCCAGTGCTAGTGTATCTGCCTGCCTATTTAAGGCAGCAGAATGTTGTTCACCCTGAGTCTGAACAGCCGTTGTCAGGGCCTTAATGGACTCATTTGTGAGCCGTGCTTGAAGCTCCATGGAGGCTAGCAGACATTTCCGCACTTACCCGTGACACTATCTCAGAGATGCCCTCACATCACTGTGACAGTATCTCAAAGATTCCCTCCCATACCTGTGACAGTATCTGAGATTCCCTCCCGTATCTGTGCCACCATTCCACTCATGCAGGAGTTGGACTCCTCCATCCTCTGCGCAATTGTGGAGAGTGTGCGTGGCACCTGTTCCAGCACCTCGCAAATGTGCTGCTGCCCATCAATCATTCTTCTTTTAGAGGATGGCCCCCAGGATTCAACATCTGTGTCCAGCTGAGCAGAGCCTGGAGAGGAGTGCTCCCACCGACACGGACTCTCCACAGCTGCCCCTGCCACCAGTGTCTGCTCGTGCTCACGTGTGTAGTAACTCACCATATGCGAGCCCAACTAACTGCTGACTGGGAACCAGCGAGGTGTGTGTATCTGCGCTGGTGGATGGCTCGCTCAGATGTGACGGTTCACCCTCAGAGGCCGGCGGATCCTCTCAGGAATCGCCCTCTGCCGACACAGCGGTCGCTGAAGGCCCTGTAAGAGAACAGAAGACAATATTAAGCATGATCACAGATGTGTCATGTTGCGATGAGCATATTGAGGTGCTGAAGATGGCAAGGCATGTTAACATCAATTCATATTGTGAGTGCTGAATGTTAAAGTTCTGTCACCAGACGTTGGACGGGTGCCAGTCTCGGCGTCCCCGACGGACAGGCACTCGAGGGTCCAGCGCCTCCTGCTCCAGCGACTCCTGCTCCGCGTCTGTGAGGATGACGATCTGTTGCAGACCCCCTCCAGTTCTTGCCCTCTCCCGTGCATTCTGGGCTCTCTTCTCCTATAAGGGAACAAAGTACAGACGCGTGAGTGAGTGATGGTGGCGTGGCCAACCGATGAATGTATTGGTTTGGTTGCGGCTGACCATCAAAGAGATGCATCAGAGGGTGAGTATGAGACAGAGCCATGACATTGTATGAGGATTAGGTTGAGTGGTGGGGTGACTAATGGGGAGGTGAGGATGTGCAGGTAAGTTGAGGATGAGCTTTGAGTGGGTGTGAGGAGTGATGTGATGGAGTAGTGTTAGCAGTGCAGAATGAGTTGTGGGGTGGGAGCGGTGGTGTGGAAGACGGAGTGTAGGAGAATGAGTAAGTGTACTCACTTTTGCTGACCTAGTTAGCTCATTGAAGCGCTTCCTGCACTGGATCCAGGTGCGGGAGATGTTGCTGCTGCTGGTGACCTCCTCTGCCACCTTGAGCCAGGCCTTCTTGGTGCCAGAGGCAGGCCACTTCCTCCCGTCCACGGGTAGAAGACATCCCTCCTCCTCCTCACCCCATCCAGTCGCACCTGGAGTGAGGCATCACTAAATCTCGGAGCAGCCTTTCCCCGGGGCTGCTCCATGATGCTGTGTGGGTGTTTGCCCCAGGAGCAGCCACTGGAGGACTGCCCCTTTAAGTAGAACTCCTCCAGCTGACAGCCTGTAATGTGGGTGCGCAGTATCTGTACTCTGAAGTAGGTGTCGGTATTCTGCAGTACGTGCCAGTATCTGCAGGAGGTGTCTCATCCTGTTGTAGGTGTCTCATCCTGTTGTGGGTGTCTGTATTCTGCAGTAGTTGTCTGTATTCTGTTGTAGGTATCTGTATTCTGCATAAGGTTCTGGTGTGTAGGTCTCTATATTGTGCAGCAGGCGTTTGTATTCTTCAGTACTTGTCTGTATTCTGCAGTACGAACCTGTAATCCTCAGTAATTGTTTGCATTCTGCGGTAGGCATCTGTTTCCTGCGATAGGTGCCTATATTCTGCAGTAGGTGCCTGTATTCTGGAGTAAGTGTCTGTATTCGGCACTAGCTGCCTGTATTCTCCTGTAGGTGGCTGTATTCTGTTGTAAGCATCTGTATTTTGCAGAATGTTCCTGTATTGCACAATACATGTCTGTATTCTGCAGTAGGTTCCTGTATGTAGGTGCTTTTATCTGCAGTAGGTGCCTGTATTTTGCATGAGGTGTCTGTATTTTGCCGTAGGTTCATGTATTCTGCTTTGGTTGTCTGTACTCTGAAGTAGGTGTCTGTATTCGTCAGTAAGTTCCTAGAGGTAGGTACCTGTATTCAGCAGGTTCTTGTATTCTATAGTAGGTGCCTGGAATCCTCAGCCTGTATTTCACAGTAGGGACTTGTATTTTGTCCTAGGTATCTGTATCCGGCACTATGTGCCTGCATTCAGCCGTGGCTGGCTGTATTCTGCGGTAGGTTCCTGTATGCAGGTGTCTGTATTCTGCAGGAGGTGTCTGTATTCTGCAGTAGGTTCTGGTATGTAGGTGTTTATATTACACGTTAGGTTCCTGTATTCTGAAGTAGGTGTCTATATTCTGCAGAAGTTTCCTCTATGTACGTGTCTGTATTCTGCTGTAGGTTCCTGTATTCTGCAGTAGATGCCTGTATTCTGCAGTGGTTGTCTGAATTCTGCAGGAGATCTCTGTATTCAGCAGTAGGTGCCTGTATTCTGGAATAGGTTCCAGTATGTGGATGCCGATATTCTTCAGTAGGTGCCTGTATTACGCGTTGGATATTTGTAATCTGCGGTAGGTGCCTGTATTCTGCGGTAGGTGCCTGTATTCTGAAGTCGGTGTCTGTATTTGGCACTCGCTGCCTGTTGGTGGCTGTATTCTGTAGTAGGTATCCATATTCTGCAGCGTTTTCCTGTACTTCAGAATACAGGAGCCCTATACAGAATACAGACACCTGGTGCAGAATACAGACACCTAATGAAGAATACAGGCACCTATGCAGAATACAGCAAAATGGTGCAGAATACAGACGTCAGAATACAGCCACCTACAGGAGAATATGGGCAGCTAGTGCTGAATACAGACACCTACTTCAGAATACAGGCACCAATGTATTCTGCATTGGTGTCTGTCTTCTGCAGTAGGTCACTGTATTCTGCAGTAGGTGCCTGTATTCTGAAGTCGGTGTCTGTATTTGGCACTCGCTGCCTGTTGGCGGCTGTATTCTGTAGTAGGTATCCATATTCTGCAGCGTTTTCCTGTACTTTGCATACGTGCATGTATTCTGCACCAGGTGTCTGTATTCTGTATAGGGTTCCTGTATTCTGAAGTAGTTGTCTATTCTGCACCAGGTTCCTGTATTGTACAGTAGATGCCTGGAATCCTCAGTAGGTGTCTATATTCTGCAGTAGGGACTTGTATTCTGCCCTAGGGATCTGTATTTGGCGCTATATGCCTGCATTCTGCCGTGGCTGGCTGTATTCTGCGGTAGGTTCCAGAATTCTGCAGTAGGTGCGTGTATTCTGAAATTAGTGACTGCATTCTGCAGTAGGTGTCTGTGTTCTACAGTAAGTGCCTGTAATCCTCAGTAGTGTCTGCATTCTTCAGTAGTTTTTTGCATTCTGCAGTAGGGACCTGTGTTCTGCCCTAGATATCTGTATCCAGCGCTATATGCCTGTATTCTGCAGTAGCCAGCTGTATTCTGAAGTAGTTGTCTATATTCCGCAGTAGGTGTTTGTATTCTGCAGTAGCTGTCTGTAACCTGCATTAGATGCCTGTATTCAGCAGTAACTGTCTGTGTTGTAAGGGTGTTTGGATTCTGCCGTAGATTCCTGGATGCTGCAGTAGGTTCCTATATTCTGCAGTACATGCATTTATTATGCAGTGTTTTCATGTATACTGCAGTACGTGCCTTTATCCTGCAGTACGTGCCTTTATCTTGCAGTAGGTGCCTTTATTCTGCGGTAGTTGTCTGTATTCTGCAATAGTTGCCTGTATTCTTCAGTAGATGTCTGTATCCTGAAATTACTGTCTGCAATCTGCAGTAGGTATCTGTACTCTAAAGTAGGTGTCTGTATTCTGCAGTAGGTGCCTGTACTATGCATTAGGTGCCCGTATTCTGCAGTAGGTGTTTGTATTCTGGAATAGGTTCCAGTATGTAGATGCCTGTATTATGCATTAAATGTCTGTATTCTGCATTGGTGTCTGTCTTCTGCAGTAGGTCACTGTATTCTGCGGTAGGTGTCTGTATTCTGAAGTAGGTGTCTGTATTCAGCACTAGCTGCCCATATTCTCCTGTAGGTGGCTGTATTCTGACGTAGGTATCCGTATTCTGCACCATTTTGCTGTATTCTTCATTAGGTGCCTGTATTCTTCATTAGGTGCCTGTATTCTTCATTAGGTGTCTGTATTCTGCACCAGGTGTCTGTATTCTGTATAAGGTTCCTGTATTCTGAAGTAGTTGTCTATTCTGCACCAGCTTCCTGTATTGTACAGTAGGTGCCTGGAATCCTCAGTAGGTGTCTATATTCTGCAGTAGGGACCTGTATTCTGCCCTAGGGATCTGTATTCGGCGCTATGTGCCTGCATTCTGCCGTGGCTGGCTGTATTCTGCGGTAGGTGCCAGAATTCTGTAATTGGTGACTGCATTCTGCAGTAGGTGTCTGTGTTCTACAGTAAGTGCTTGTAATCCTCAGTAATGTCTGCATTCTTCAGTAGTTTTTTGCATTCTGCAGTAGGGACCTGTATTCTGTCCTAGGTATGCAACGCTATGTGCCTGTATTCTGCAGTGGCTAGCTGTATTCTGCAGTCGGTGTTTGTATTCTGCAGTAGCTGTTGTAATCTGCATTAGATGTCTGTATTCAGCAGTAACTGTCTGCGTTCTGACTTAAGGGTGTCTGGATTCTGCAGTAGATTCCTATATTCTGCAGTACATGCATTTATTATGCAGTGTTTTCATTTATCCTGCAGTAGGTGTCTTTATTCTGCTGTAGATGTCTGTATTCTCCGGTTCTTGTCTGTATTCTGCAGTAGTTGTCTGTATTCTGCAGTAGTTGCCTGTGTTCTGCAGTAGATGTCTATATCCTGCTGTTGCTGTCTGCATTCTGCAGTAGGTATCTGTACTCTAAAGTAGGTGTCTGGACAATGCATTAGGTGCCCGTATTCTGCAGTATGAGCCTGTATCCTGCAGTATGAGCCTGTATCCTGCACTAGGTGTCTGTATTCTCCAGTATGAGCCTGTATTCTGCAGTAGATTTGTGGAATCTTCAGTATGAGCCTGTATCCTGAACTAGGTGTCTGTATTCTGCAGTAGGTTCGTGTTTTCTGAAGTAAATGTTTGTATTCTGCAGTATTATGCCCTATCCATGTCTGTATCCAGCGCTAAGTGTCTGTATTCTGTATTAGGTGTCTGTACTCTGCAGTAGGTCACTGCATTCTGCATTAAGTCTCTGTTTTCCACAGTGATGACCTGAATTCTGCAGTGGTTTTCTGTATTCTGCTGTAGACATCTGTTCGCGGCATTAGGTGTCTGTATTCTGCACCAGGTTCCTGTAGGGGCCTGGAATCCTCAGTAGCTGTCTGCATTCTGCACTAGGTGTCTGTGTTCTGCAGTAGGTTCCTGTAAGTAGGTGCCTGTATCTGCAGTAGGTATCTGTATTCTGCAGTAGGTGCCTGTTTTCTGCAATAGGTGCCTGTATGTAGGTGTCTTTATTCTGCAGTAGTTGTCTGTATTCTGCAGTAGGTTCCTGTATTCTGCGTTAGTTGTCTGAATTCTGCAATAGGTATCTGTATTCTGCAGTAGTTGTCTGTATTCTGCAGTAGGTGCCTGTATTCTGCATTAGGTTCCGGTATGTAGGTGCTTATATTCTGCAGTAGGTGGCTGTATTATGCATTAGGTGCCTGTATTCTGCAGAAAGTGTCTATATTCTTCAGTGGGTTCCTATATTTTGCAGTCGGAGCCTGTATTCAGCAGTATATGTCAGTATTCCGCTGTAGGTGTCTGTATTTTACACTAGGTATCTATATTCTGCAGTAGTGACCTGTATTCTGCTCTAGGTATCTCTTTGCGGCGCTACGTCCCTGCCTTATGCCGTTTCTGGCTGTATTCTGCAGTAGGTGTCTGTATCCTGCGGTAGGTTCCTGTATTCTCCAGTAAGTGTCTGCATTCGGTGTCTGTATTCTCCTATAGGTGGCTATAATCTGTCGTAGGTATCCCTGTTCTGCAGTATGTTCCTGTATTCTGTATAGATGCCTGTTTTTTGTATAGGGATCCTGCATTCTGTACAGGGTTCCTGTATTCTGAAGTAGTTGTCTATATAGACAATACAGGCACTGACTGCAAAATATAGGAACCCACTGAAGAATACAGACACCTACTGCAGAATACAGGCACCTAATGCATAATACAGACACCTACTGCAGAATACAGATACCTACTGCAGAATACAGGCACCTACTGCTAAATACAGGCACCTACTGCTAAATAGCAACCTGTATTCTGCCCCAGGTATCTGTATCCGTCGCTATGTGCCTGCATTCTGCCATAGCTGGCTGTATTCTGCAGTAGGTGCCAGTATTCTGTAATAGTTGTCTTATTCTGCAATAGCTGCAGTATTCTGTGGTAGGTTCCTGCATTTAGGTGCCTGTATTCTGCAGTAACTGGACGTTTTACACAGTAGGTGCTTGTGTTCTGCAGTGGGTGTCTGTATTCAGCAGTCCGAGCCTTTATTCTGCATTAGGTGCCTGTATTCTGCACTAGGTGTCTGTATTCGGCAGTACGAGTCTTTATTCTGAACTAAGTGCCTGTATTCTGCAGTAAGTATCTGTATTCGGCAGTACGAGCCTTTATTTTGCACTAGGTGTCTGTATTCTTCATTAGGTTCCTGTATACTGCAGTGGTTGTATTCTGAAGTAAATATCTGTATTCTGCAGTAGGTACCTGTATTCTGCAGTAGGTACCTGTATTCTGCAGTAGGTGTCTGTATTCTGCTGGAGGTCTCTGTATTATGCAGTAGGTGTCTGTATTTTGCAGTAGGTACCTGTATTCTGCAGTAGGTACCTGTATTCTGCAGTAGGTGCAAGTATTCTGAAGTAGGTTCCTGTATTCTGCAGTAGGTGCCTGTAATCTTCAATATGTTCCCGTATTCTGCCGTAGTTGTTTGCATTCTAAGTTAGGTATCCTGCGGTAGGTGCCTGTATTCTGCATTAGGTCTTGTCGTCTGCAGTAGGTGTCTGTATTCTGCAGTAGGTGTCTGTATTCTGCAGCAGGGTTCTGTATTCTGCAGTGGATGTCTGCATTCTGCAGTAGGTGTCTGTATTGTGCAATAGGGACCTATATTCTGCCCTAGGTATCTGCATTCTGCTTTAGGTGTCTGTATTCTGCCGTAGGCATCTGTATTCTGCATAGGTACAAGTATTCTTTAGTAGGTGACTGAATTCTACAGTAATTATCTGTGTCCTGTGTTCTGCTATAGATGGTTGTTTTCTGCAATAGGTGCCTATATGCTGCAGTAGTTGCGTGTATTCTGCAGTAGGTGCCTGTATTCTGCAGTAGATGCCTGTATTCTGCAGTAGGTGTCTGTATTCTGTAATAAGTCCATATTCTGCAGCAGTTTCTAGTTATCTACAGTAGGCATTTGTATTCTTCAATGAGTGTCTGTATTTTGCTGTAGCTGCCTGTAGTCTGCTGTAGGGGTCAGTATTCTGCAGTAGATATCTGCATTCGGCAGTGGATGCCTATATTCTGCAGTATGTGCTGTTATTCTGTTGTTGTGCCTGTATTCTGCCCTAGGTGCCTGAATTCTGCAGCAGGTGTCAGTATTCTGTTCCAGGTGCCTGTGTTCCGTAGTGTGTAACTGCAATCTGCAGCAGGTTCCAGTATTCTTCAGTCGGTGCCTGTATTCTGCAGTAGATGCCTACTTTCTGCAGTAGATGCTTGTATGCTGCAGTAGATTCCTTTACGCTGCAGTAGGTGCCTGTATTCTGTAGTAGGTATCTATATTCTGCTGTACGTGCCTGTATTCTGCAGTTGGTGTCTGTATTCTGTAGTCATAGAGTCATAGAGTCATAGAGTTATACAGCACGGATAGAGGCCCTTCGGCCCATCGTGTCCGCGCCGGCCATCAGCCCTGTCTACTCTAATCCCATATTCCAGCATTTGGTCCGTAGCCTTGTATGCTATGGCATTTCAAGTGCTCATCCAAATGCTTCTTGAATGTTGTGAGGGTTCCTGCCTCCACAACCCTTTCAGGCAGTGAGTTCCAGACTCCAACCACCCTCTGGGTGAAAAAGTTCTTTCTCAAATCCCCTCTAAACCTCCCGCCTTTTACCTTGAATCTATGTCCCCTTGTTATAGAACCCTCAACGAAGGGAAAAAGCTCCTTAGTATCCATCCTATCTGTGCCCCTCATAATTTTGTACACCTCAATCATGTCCCCCCTCAGCCTCCTCTGCTCCAAGGAAAACAAACCCAATCTTCCCAGTCTCTCTTCATAGCTGAAGCGCTCCAGCCCTGGTAACATCCTGGTGAATCTCCTCTGCACCCTCTCCAAAGCGATCACATCCTTCCTGTAGTGTGGCGACCAGAACTGCACACAGTACTCCAGCTGTGGCCTAACCAGTGTTTTATACTAGTAGGTGCCTGTATTCTACAGTAGATGTCCGTATTCGGCAGTAGATTCTAGTTTTCTACAGCAGGCATCTGTATTATGCGCAGGGCATCTGTGTTCTGCTATAAGTGCCTGTAGACTGCTGTAGGTGTCAGTATTCAGCAGTAGATATCTGTAGTAAGTGCCGGTATCCTGCAGTAAGTACCTGTAATCTGCATTTGGTGCCTGTATTCTACACTAGATGCCTGTACTCTGCAGTGGTTGCCTGTATTCTGCATTAGGTGCCTGTACGATGCTGTTGTTGGGTTAATTCTGCAGTAGGTGTCTGTATTCTGCAGTAGGTTCCTGGATTCTGCTGTGGTTGCCTGTATTCTATTGTGCCTGCATTCTGCTGTAGTTGCCTGCATTCTGCAGTAGATGCCTGTATTCAGCAGTAGATGCCTGCATTCTGCAGTAGATGCCTGTATTCAGCAGTAGATGCCTGTATTCTGCAGTAGATGCTTTCATTCAGTAGTATCATAGAATCATAGAATCATAGAAGTTACAACATGGAAACAGGCCCTTTGGCCCAACATGTCCATGTCGCCCAGTTTATACCACTAATCTAGTCCCAATTGCCTGCACTTGGCCCATATCCCTCTATACCCATCTTACCCATGTAACTGTCCAAATGCTTTTTAAAAGACAAAATTGTACCCGCCTCTACTACTGCCTCTGGCAGCTCGTTCCAGACACTCACCACCCTTTGAGTGAAAAAATTGCACCTCTGGACCCTTTTGTATCTCTCCCCTCTCACCTTAAATCTATGCCCCCTCGTTATAGACTCCCCTACCTTTGGGAAAAGATTTTGACTATCGACCTTATCTATGCCCCTCATTATTTTATAGACTTCTATAAGATCACCCCTTAACCTCCTACTCTCCAGGGAAAAAAGTCCCAGTCTGTCTAACCTCTCCCTGTAAGTCAAACCATCCAGTCCCGGTAGCATCCTAGTAAATCTTTTCTGCACTCTTTCTAGTTTAATAATATCCTTTCTATAATAGGGTGACCAGAACTGTACACAGTACTCCAAGTGTGGCCTCACCAATGCCCTGTACAACTTCAACAAGACATCCCAACTCCTGCATTCAATGTTCTGACCAATGAAACCAAGCATGCTGAATGCCTTCTTCACCACCCTATCCACCTGTGACTCCACTTTCAAGGAGCTATGAATCTGTACTCCCAGATCTCTTTGTTCTATAACTCTCCCCAACTCCCTACCATTAACGGAGTAGGTCCTGGTCCGATTCGATCTACCAAAATGCATCACCTCACATTTATCTAAATTAAACTCCATCTGCCATTCATCGGCCCACTGGCCCAATTTATCAAGATCCCGTTGCAATCCTAGATAACCTTCTTCACTGTCCACAATGCCACCAATCTTGGTGTCATCTGCAAACTTACTAACCATGCCTCCTAAATTCTCATCCAAATCATTAATATAAATAACAAATAACAGCGGACCCAGCACCGATCCCTGAGGCACACCGCTGGACACAGGCATCCAGTTTGAAAAACAACCCTCAACAACCACCCTCTGTCTTCTGTCGTCAAGCCAATTTTGTATCCAATTGGCTACCTCACCTTGGATCCCATGAGATTTAACCTTATGTAACAACCTACCATGCGGTACCTTGTCAAATGCTTTGCTGAAGTCCATGTAGACCACGTCTACTGCACAGCCCTCATCTATCTTCTTGGTTACCCCTTCAAAAAACTCAATCAAATTCGTGAGACATGATTTTCCTCTCTCAAAACCATGCTGACTGTTCCTAATTAGTCCCTGCCTCTCCAAATGCCTGTAGATCCTGTCCCTTAGAATACCCTCTAACAACTTACCCACTACAGATGTCAGGCTCACTGGTCTGTAGTTCCCAGGCTTTTCCCTGCCGCCCTTCTTAAACAAAGGCACAACATTTGCTACCCTCCAATCTTCAGGCACCTCACCTGTAGCGGTGGATGATTCAAATATCTCTGCTAGGGGACCCGCAATTTCCTCCCTAACCTCCCATAACGTCCTGGGATACATTTCATCAGGTCCCGGAGATTTATCTACCTTGATGCGCGTTAAGACTTCCAGCACCTCCCTCTCTGTAATATGTACACTCCTCAAGACATCACTATTTATTTCCCCAAGTTCCCTAACATCCATGCCTTTCTCAACCGTAAATACCGATGTATGTGTCTGTTTTCTGCAGTAGTTGCTTGCATTCTGCTGTAAGTGCCTGCATTCTGCAGGAGGTGCTTGTATACTGCAGTAGATGCCTCTTTTCTGCACAAGGTGTTTGTATTCTGTTGCTTTGCTTGTATTTGCAATAACTGCCAGTGTTCTATTGTACCTTCCGCAGTACCTTCCTGTATTCCGGAATAGTTGCCTGCATTCTGCAATAGGTGTCTGAATTCTGCAGTGGGTGCTTGTATTCTGCAGAAGGTGCTTGAATTCTGCAGTTGGTGCATGAATTCTGCAGTAGGTGCCCGTATTCTGCAGTAGGTGTCTGTGTACTGCAGTAGATGCCTATATTCTGTAGTAGGTGTCTGCGTACTGCAGTAGATGCCTGTATTCTGCAGTAGGGTGCGTATTCTGCAGCAGTTTCTAGTTTTCCGCAATGGGTGTCAGTAGTCTGCAGTAGAGGTCTGTGTTCTGCAGTAGGTTCCTGTAATCTGCTGTAGATGCTTGTATTCTGCAGTAGCTGCCTGTATTTTGCAGTTGATGCCTGTATTCTACAGCAGGTACCTATTTTCTGCAGTAGGTTCCTGTATTCTGCAGTAGGTTCCGAAAATTCTGCAGTAGATGCCTGTATTCTAAAGTAGGTGCTTATATTCGGTTGTTGTGCCTGTATTCTGCCCTAGGTGCCTGTAATCTGCAGTAGGTGTCTGTACTCTGCAGCAGTTTCTAGTTTTCTACAGTAGGCATCTGAATTCTGCCATGAGTGTCTGTATTCTGCTATAGGTGCCAGTAGTCTGCTGTAGGTGTCAATATTCTGCAGTAAATATCTGTATACTGCAGTAGGTTCATGTATTATGCTGTAGATGCTTGTTTTCTGCAGTAGGTGCCTATATTCTGCCATAGTTGCCTGTATTTTGCAGTAGATGCCTGTATTCTACAGTAGGTGCCTGTATTCTGCAGTAGGCATCTGTGTACTGCAATAGATGCCTGTATTCTGCAGTAGGTATCTGTGTATTGCAGTAGATGCCTGTATTCTGCAGTAGGTGCTTGTATTCTGTTGTTTTACTTGTATTCTGCAGTAAATGCTTATATGCTGCAGTAGATGCCTGTATTGTGCAGTAGGAGTCTGTATTCTGCAGTAGATGCCTCTATTCTAATGTGCCTGTATTCTGCTGTAGTAGTTAACTGTATTCTGCAGCAGGTGTCTGTATTCTGCAGTAGGTTTTGGTATTCTTCAGTAGATGCCTGTACTCTGCAGTAGGTGGGTATTCTGCAGCAGTTTTTACTTTTCTACAGTAGACATCTGTTTTCTGCAATGGGTGTCAGTATTCTGCAGTAGATGTCTATGTTCTGCAGTAGGTTCCTATACTCTGCTGTAGATGCCTGTATTCTGCAGTTTATGCCTCTATTTTGCAGTTGATGCCTGTATTCGACAGCAGGTATCTGTTTTCTGCAGTAGGTTCCTGTATTTTGCAGTAGTTTCCAGCATTCTGCAGTAGATGCCTGTATTCTAAAGTAGGTGGTTGCATTCTGTTGCTGTGCCTGTATTCTCCCCTAGGTGCCTGTATTCTGCAGTAGGTTTCTGTATTCTGCAGTAGATGCCTGCATTCTGCAGTAGGTGCTTGTATTCTGTTGTGTTGCTTATATTTGGCACTAGATGCTTGTATGCTGCAGTAGATGCCTGTAATGTGCAGTAGGTGTCTATATTCTGCAGTAATTGTTTGCATTCTGCAGTAGGTGCTTTTATTCTGGATTATTACCTGAGCCACGAGCAAATTGGCATAGGGTCAGTGGGATCAGGGAGATGAATGCGTGGCTCAAAGATTGGTGTGGGAGAAGTGGGTTTCGATTTGCGGGACACTGGCACCAGTACTGGGGAAAGAGGGAGCCGCTCCGTTGGGACAGACTACACCTGAACCATACTGGGACCAGAGTTCTAGCGAATCGAATAACTAGGGAGGTAGTTAGGGCTTTAAACTAAATAAGTGTCGGGGGGGGGAGAGGGAGGGTCCTGGTGGAGAGAAATCTAGAATGCTGAAGAGAAAAGACAAGGAAGCAGTGTGGGAAAGTGATTGAGGTAAGGATAATCGGATTGAGTCAGGAAGGGACAGAGCGTACAAACAAAAGACAACAAATAGGGTCCAGGTAAGAAAAAATAGTAATAAGACAAATAGGGCCATAAAGCAAAAAAATGTTAAGATGTCTAAAAATGTTAAAAAGACAAATCTAAAGGCACTGTATCTGAATGCACGAAGCATTCGTAATAAGGTAGACAAATTAACAGCGCAAATAGATGTAAACGGATACAATATAATTGAGATTACGAAGACATGGCTGCAGGGCGATCAAGGCTGGGAGCTGAATATCCAAGGGTATTCGATATTTAGGAAGGACAGACAAAAAGGAAAAGGAGGTGGGGTGGCATTGTTAGTAAAGGATGAAATCAGAGCAATAGTGAGAAAGGATATTGGCTCAGAAAATTAAGATGTAGAATCAGTCTGGGTGGAGTTAAGAAGCACCAAGAGGCAGAAAACACTGGTGGGAGTTGTCTATAGGCCTCCAAACAGTAGTGGTAATATAGGGGATGGCATCAAACAGGAAATTAGAGATGCATGTAACAAGGGTACTACAGTAATCATGGGTGGCTTTATCTACATCTAGACTGGCCAAACCAAATTAGCAATAATACTGTGGAGGATGAATTCCTGGAGTGTGTACGAGATGGTTTTTTAGACCAGTGCGTTGAGGAGCCAACCAGGGAACAGGCTATCCTAGATTGGGTATTGTGCAATGAGAAGGGATTAATTAATAATCTTGTTGTGCGGGGTCCTTTAGGGTAGAGTGACCATAACATGATAGAATTCTTCATTAAGATGGAAAGTCCAATCTGAAACTAGGGTCCTAAATCTAAACAAAGGAAACTACGAAGGTCTGAGGAGTAAGTTGGCTATGATAGATTTGGGAGCTTCATTAAAAGGCATGACTGTGGATAGGCAATGGCTAACATTTAAGGAATGAATGCATGAATTGCAACAATTATACATTCCTTTCTGGCACAAAAACACAAAAGGAAAAACGGCCCAACCATGGCTAACAAAAGAAATTAAGGATAGTATTAGATCCAAAGAGGAGTCATAAAAAGTTGCCAGAAAAAGTAGCAAGCCTGAGGATTGGGAGCAGTTTAGAATTCAGCATAAAAGGACCAAGAGATTGATTAAGAGGGGAAAAATACAGTATGAAAGTAAACTTACAAGGAACATAAAAGCAGACTATAAAAGCTTCTACAAGTATGTAAAAAAGAAAAAGATTAGTGAAGACAAATGTAGGTCCCTTACAGTCAGAAACGGGAGAATTTATAATGGGGAACAAGGAAATGGCAGAGCAATTAAACAAATACTTTGGTTCTGTCTTCACGGAAGAGGACACAAATAACTTCCCAGAAATACTAGGGAACGAATGGTCTAGTGAGAAGGAGGAATTAAATAAAATTAGTATTAGTAAAAAAATAGTGCTGAAGAAATTAATGGGACTGAAAGCCGATAAATCCCCAGGACCTGATAATCTGCATCCCAGAGTACTAAAAGAGGTAGCCATGGAAATAGTGGATGCATTGGTTGTCATCTTCCAAAATTCTATAGATTGTGGAACAGTTCCTGCAGATTGGAGGGTGGCAAATGTAACCCCACTATTTAGAAAAGGAGGGAGAGAGAAAACAGGGAACTACAGACTGGCTAGCTTAACTTCAGTAGTAGGGAAAATACTAGAGTCTATTATAAAGGATGTGCTAACAGGACACTTAGAAAATATCAACGAGATTAGACAAAGTCAACATGGATTTATGAAAGGGAAATTGTGTTTGACAAACTCACTGGAGTGTTTTGAGGATGTAACTGGTAGACTAGATGAGGGAGAACCAGTGGATGTGGTTTATTTGGATTTTCAGAAGGCCTTTGATAAAGTCCCACATAAGAGGTTAGTGTGCAAAATTAAAGCACATGGGATTGGTGGTAATATACTGGCATGGATTGAAAATTGGTTAACAGACAGGAAACAGAGAGTAGAAATAAATGGGTCTTTTTCAGGATGGCAGGCAGTGACTAGTGGGGTACCGCAGGGATCAGTGCTTGGGCCCCAGCTATTCACAATATAAAGCAGTGATTTGGATGAGGGAACCAAATGTAATATTTCCAAGTTTGCTGACGACACAAAACTAGGTGGGATCGTGAGTTGTGAGGAGGATGCAAAGAGGCTTTAAGGCAATTTAGACAAGTTGAGTGACTGGGCAAATACATGGCAGATGCAGTATAATGTGAATAAATATGAAGTTATCCACTCCGGAAGGAAAAACGGAAAGGCAGAGTGTTATTTAAATGGTGATAGATTGGGGAAATGTTGATGTACAAAGGGACCTGGGTGTCCTTGTACACCAGTCACTGAAAGCAAACATGTAGTTGCAGCAAGCAGTTAGGAAGGCAAATGGTATGTTGGTCTTCATTGCAAGAGGATTTGAGTACAGGAGCAAGGATGTCCTACTGCAGTTATACAGGGCCTTGGTGAGACCACACCTAGAGTATTATGTGCAGTAGATGCCTGTATTCTAAAGTAGATGCTTGTATTCTGTTGTTGTGCCTTTATTCTGCCCTGGCAGCATGTATTCTGCAGTAGATGTCTGTATTCTGCAATAGATGCCTGTTCTCTGCAGTTGGTGCATATTCTGCAGCAGTTTCTGGTTTTCTACAGTAGCCATATTCTACAATGAGCATCTGTATTCTGCTGTTGATGTCAGTATTCTGTCGTAGATATCTGTATTCTGCAGTAGGTTCCTGTATTCTGCTGTGGATGTCTGTTTTCTGCACTTGGTGCCTATATTATGCATTAGTTGCCTGCATTCTGCAGTAGATGCCTGTATTCTGCACTAGGTGCTTGTAATCTGTTGTTTTGCTTGTATTCTGCATAGATGCTTGTATGCTGCAGTGGATGCCTGTATTGTGCAGTAGGTGCCTGTATTCTGCAGTAATTATTTGCATTCTGCAATAGGTGCCTTTATTCTGCAATAATTATTTGCATTCTGCACTACGTGTCTTTATTCTGCAGTAGGTACCTGTATTCTGCAGTATGTATCCGTATTCTGCACTGGGGGCCTGTATTCTGTAGTTGTTTCCTGCATTCTACAGTAGGGGACTGTATTCTACAGTCGTTGTCTGTATTCTGCAGTAGGTGCCTGTAATCTGCAGTTGATTCCACTATTCTGCACTGGTTCCTGCATTCAGCAGTAGGTGCCTCTATTCTGTTGTGCCTATGTTCTTCTGTAGTTGCCTGTATTCTGCAATAGATAACTGTATTGTGCAGTAGGTGCTTTTATTCTGCAGTAGGTGCCTGTATTCTGCAGTAATCGCCTGTATTCTAAAGTAGTTGGTTATATTCCGTTGTTGTGCCTATATTCTGCCCTAGGTGCCTGTATTCTGCAGTAATTATTTGCATTCTGAAGTAGTTGCCTTTATTCTTCAGTAGGTACCTGTATTCTGCAATAGATGCCTGTACTCTGCAGTAGGTGCGTATTCTGCAGCAGTTTCCAGTTTTCTGCAGTAGGCATCTGTATTCTGCAATGAGTGTCTGTATTCTGCTGTTGGTGTCAGTATTCTGCAGTGGATATCTATGTTCTGAAGTAGGAGCCTGTATTCTGCTGTAGATGCTTGTTTTCTGCAGTAGGTGCCTATATTCTACAGTAGATGCCTGTATTCTGCAGTAGGTGCCGTATTCTGTTGTTTTGCTTGTATTCTGCAGTAAATGCTTGTATGCTGCAGAAGGTGCCGTTATTCTGCAGTGCCTTCTTTTTTATTTTGCAGAAGTTTCCAGTATTCTGCAGTAGATGCCTGAATTCCGCACTAGGTGCCTGTATTCTGCATTAGTTGTCTGTATTCTACACTATGTTCCTATATTCTGCAGTAGATTCTACAATTGGTCCGTATTCTGCAGTAGTTTCTAGTTATCTACAGTAGGCATCTGTATTCTGCAATGAGTGTCTGTATTCTGCTGTAGCTGCCTGTAGTCTACTGTAGGTGTCAGTATTCTGCAGTAGATATCTGTATTCGGCTGTAGGTTCCTGTATTCTGCTGTTGATGCCTGTTTTATGCACTAGGTGCCTATATTCTGCATTAGTTGTCTGCATTCTGCAGTAGGTGCCTGTAGTCTGCAATAGATGCCTGTATTCTGCAGTAGTTGCCTGTATTCTGCATTAGGTGTCTCCATTCTGCAGTAGGTGCCTGCAGTCTGCAGCATATTCCTGGTCGTCTTGTGTCGTGGTTGTCTTCTGCAGTAGATGTCTGTATTCTGTTGTTGTGCCTGTGTGTCTTTATTCTGCTGTAGGTGCATGTATTCTGCAGTAGGTTCCCATGTTCAGCACTATTTTCCAGTATTCTGCAGTATATGCCTGTACTCTGTGTTTACATCTGTATTCTGCAGTAGTAGCCTGTATTCTGCAGTAGTTACCTGTGTTCTTTTATTTTGACTGTATTCTGCAGTAGATGCCTGTATTCTGCAGTATATTCCTGTCTTGTGTTGTGTCTGTATTCTGTAGTAATTGCCTGTATTCTGCAGCAGATGCCTGTATTCTGCAGTAGGTGCCAGTATTCTGCTGTAGGTGCCTTTATTTTGCAGTACCTTCGTTTGTATTCTGCAGTAGCTGTCTGTATTCTGCAGTATATGCCTCTCTTGTATTGTGTCTGTATTCTGCAGTATTTGCCTGTATTGTGCAGCAAATGCCTGTATTCTGCAGTAGGTGCCAGTATTCTGTTGTAGGTGCCTTTATTTTGCAGTACCTTCATTTGTATTCTGCACTAGTTGTCTGTATTCTTCTGAAGCTGCCTGTATTCTGTTGCTGTGCCTATATTCTGTAGTTTGTGCCTGTTTTCTGCTGTTCTGCCTCTATTCTACTGTAGGTACCTGTAATCTGCTGCTATACCTTTATTCCGCTGTAGGTGCCTGTGTTCTGCAGTAGATGTCTGTATTTTGTTGTTCCTGTATTCTGCTGTAGATGCCTGTATTCTGCAATACATGCCTGTGTTCCGCTGTCACTGCTTGCATTCTGTAGTAGAGGTCTATATTCTGCAGTAAGTCTTTGCATTCTGCTGTAGAGTCTGCATTCTGCACAAGTTGCCTGTATTCTTTTCTATGTGCCTGTATTCTGCAAATGTCTATATTCTCCAGTAGGTCCCTGTATCCTGCAGTATTTGCATGTATTCTGCAATAGGGCCCTGTTTTCTGCAGTAGGCATCTGTATTCTGCAATGGGTGTCTGTTTTCTTCAGTAGTTGCCTGTATTTTTGTGTTATCTGTATTCTGTAGTGCCTGTATTTCCCTGTAAGTGCCTGTATTCTGCTTTTGTGTCTGAATCCTACAGTAGATGCCTGTGTTCTGCAACACATGCCTGTGCTCTGCTGTCCCTGCCAGTATTCTGTAGTAGGGATCTGTATTCTGCAGTAGGTGCCTGTATTCTGGAGTGGATGCCTGTATTCTGCTTTTGTGTCTGTATCCTATAGTAGATGCCTGTGTTCTGCAACACATGCCTGTGCTCTACTGTCACTGCCTGTATTCTGCAGTTGGTGCTGTATTCTGGAGTAGATGCCTGTATTCTGCAATATGTGACTGTGTTCTGCTGTCGCTGCCTGTGTTCTGCAGTAGGTGCCTGTATTCTGTTACTGTGCCTATATTCTGCAGTTTATGCCTGTGTTCTGCAATAGGTGTCTATTCTGTTCTGCCTGTATTCTGGTGTGGCAGCCTGTATTCTGCAGTAGATATCTGTATTCTGTTGTTCCTGTTTTCTGCTGTAGTTGCCTGTATTCTGTTGCGTCTGTATTCTGCTGCACTAGATGCCTGTATTCTGCAATAGATGACTGTATTTTACAGTTAGTGCCTGTAATCTGCCGAATTTGCCTGTATTCTGCTGAAGGTTTCTGTGTTCTGCAGTAGTTGCCTGTATTCTGCAGAAGGTGTCTATATGCTGCAGTAGATTCCTGTATTCTGCAGTAGGTGCCTATATTGTGCTGAATGTGCCTGTATTCTGCAGTAGGTTTCTGTATTCTGCAGTAGGTGCCTGTATTCTGCAATAGGTGCCTGTATTCTGCAGTAGCTGTCTGTATTCTGCGGTATATGCCTGTTTTCTTGTGTTGTGGCTGTATTCAGCATTAGATACCTGTATTCGGCAGTAGATACCTGTATTCTGTTGCTGAGCTTGTATTCTGCAGCAGTTGCCTGTATTCTGCAGTAGATGCCTGTATCCTGCTTTTGTGTCTGTATTTTGCAGTAGTTGCCTGTATTCTGCAATTGATGCCTGTATTCTGCAGTACGTACCCTTATTCTGCTGTACTTTCTTTTGTATTATGCTATATGTATCTGTATTCTGCAGACAGTGTCGGTATTCTACAGTAACGATCTTTATTCAGCAGTAGGTTCCTTTATTACACAGTAGATGCCTGTATTCTGCAGTAGGTGTCTACATTCTGCAGTAGTTGTCTATATTCTGCTGTATGTGCCAGTATTCTGCAGTAGCGGTCTGTATTCTACAGTCGGAGTCTGTATTCTGCAGTAGGTACCTGTATTTTGCAGTAGGTGCCTACAATTTGCAGTATTTGCCTATATTCTGCACTAGTCGCCTGTATGCTGCTGGACCTGCCTCTATTCTGCAGGAGGTGTCGGTATTCTGCAGTAACGATCTTTATTCTGCAGTAACGATCTTTATTCTGCAGCAGGTGTGTGTAGTCTGGTGTGTGCCCACATTCTGCAGTCGGTGCCTGAATTCTGCAGTGCATTCCTGTATTCTACTTTTGTGTCTTTATTCTGCAGTAGATCCCAGTATTCTGCAGTAGTTATCCATAATCTGCAGTAGATGCTTGTATTCTGCAGTAGATATCTGTATTTAGCACTAAGAGCCTCTAATCTGCCGAATTTGCCTGTATTCTGCTATAGGTTTCTGTATTCTGCAGTAGTTGTCTCTATTCTGCTGAATGCACCTGTATTTTGCAGTAGGTGTCTCTATTCTGTTGTGCCTGTATTCCACAATAGATGACTTTATTCTACAGTAGGTGCCTGTATTGTGCATTGTTTGTCTATAATCTGCAGTATGTGCCTCTATTCTGCAGTAGCTGTTTGTATTCTGTAATATGTGCCTGTCTTCTTGTATTGTATCCGTATTCTGCAGTAGTTGCCTGTATTCTGCAGTAGACGCCTGTTTTCTGCTTTTGTGTCTGTATTCCGCTGAAGATTCCTTTATTATGTAGTAGGTGACTGTATTCCATAGTAGGTGTCTGGATTCTGCAATAGTTGCCTGTATTCTGCGGTGGATGTCTGTATTTTGCAGTAGGTGACTGTATTCTGCAGTATTTGCCTGTATTCTGCAGTACGTGCACGTATTCTGCAGTATTTGCCTGTATTCTGCAGTAAGTGTCTGTATTCTGCAGTTGTTGCCTGTATTCTGCAGTAGGAGTCTATGTTCTGCAGTAAATGCCTGGATTCCGCAGTAGTTGCCTATATTCTGCTATATGTGCCTGTATTCTGCAGAAGATGTCTGTATTCTGCAGTAGATTCCGATATTCTGCAATGGGTGCCTTTATTCTGCAATAGTTGCCTGTATTCCACAGTGGTTGCCTAGATTCTGCAGTAGTTGCCTGTAGTATGCAGTAGGTGTCAGTATTCTGCTGTATGTGCCTGTATTCTGCTGTATGTGCCTGTATTCTGCTGTATGTGCCTGTGTTCTGCAGAAGGTGTCTGTATTCAGCAGTAGATTCCTGTATTCTGCAATGGGTGCCTTTATTCTGCAGTAGTTGTTTGTATTCTGCAGTAGAGTCCTGTTTTCTGCAGTAGGCATCTGTATTCTGCAATGGGTGTCTGTATCCTGCAGTAGTTGCCTGTATTCTGCTGTTGGTATCTGTATTCTGTATTAGTTTCCTGTATTCTGTTGTAGGTGTCAGCATTCAGCAGTAGGTGTCTGCTTTTGGCAGTTGGTGTCTGTATTCTGCAATTTTTGCCTGTATTCAGCTGTAGGCGTCTGTATTCTGAAGTAGGTGTCTGAATTCGCTGTAGGTGTCTGTATTTTGTAGTCTGTCTTCCATTGTGCCTGTCTTCTGGTGCATGTGCCTGTTTTCTGTTGTGCCTGTATGCTGGTGCAGTGCCTGTATTCTGTTGTAGGTGCATCTATTCTGTAGTAGGTGCCTGTGTTCTGTTGATCCTATTTTCTTCTGTAGTTGCCTGTATCCCGTTGTGCCTGTATTCTGATACAGTTGTCTGTATTCTGCAGTTAATATCTATATTATGCAGTAGGTGTCTGTATCCTGGAGTAGATCCTTGTATTCTGCTTTTTTGTCTGTATCCTGCAGCAGTTGCCTACATTCTGCAGTAGGTACCTGTATTCTGCAGTAGGGCCTGCATTCTGCAGTGTTGCCTGTATTCTGCAGTGTTGCCTGTATTCTGTTCTTCCTGTATTCTGCTTTAGTTGCTTGTATTCTGTTGCACCTGTATTCTTCCACAGTTGCCAATATTCTGCAGTAGATGCCTGTATTCTGCAGAATATGCCTGTATTCTGCTGTCACTGCCTGCATTCTGTAGCAGGTGTCTGTATTCTGCAGTTGGTGCTTGTATTCTGCAGTAAATGCCTTTATTCTGCAACAGGTGCTTGTATTCTGTTGTGCCTGTATTCTGCAATAGATGCCTGTATTCAGTTGTTGTGCCTGTGTTCTTCAGTCAACTCCTGTATCCTGCAGTATGTGCCTGTATACTGCCATAGGTTACTGTTTTCTGCAGTAGGCACCTGTATTCTAAAATGGGTGTCTATTTTCTGCAGTAGTTGCCTGTATTCTTATGTTGTGTCTGTATTCTGCTATAGGTTCCTGTATTCTGCAGTGGGTATCTGTATTCTGTAGTGCCTGTATTCTGGTGTTTTGCCTGTATTGTGTAGTAGGTGCCTGTATTCTGCATTAGTCATCTGTATTCTGCAGTATATGCCTGTATTCTTATGATGTGGCTGTATTCTGCAGTAAATGCCTGTAATCTGGCATTGTGCATGTAGTCTGCAGTAGGTGCCTGTATTCTGTTCTTGTAAGCCATCCATAAAAGGAAGGAACTGAACAGCTCCCAAGTGAAGGAAAATCTCAAAACTGAGAATCAGGTTGTTTTGCTTGCATAGGGCACATCCAGCGTCCGCATTAGGTTTTCAGTGGTACACCGTATTTAAACCCCACATGTAATTTACTCCATAGGGAATCTGTATTCTGCATTACATGCCTGTATTCTGCAGTAGGTGCCTGTATTGTGTTGCTGTGCCTATATTCTGCAGTTTCTGCCTGTTTTATGCTGTTATGCCTGTTTTATGCTGTTGTGCCTGTATTCTGCTGTAGGTGTCTGTATTCTGGTGCCATGCCTGTATTCTGCTGTAGATGTCTGTATTCTGGACTAGATGCCTATATTCTGCTTTTTTGTCTGTATTTTGCAGTAGGTGCTTGTATTCTGCAGTGGGTGCCTGTATTCTGCAGTTGGTGCCTGTATTCTACTGTAGGAGCCGTCTGTATTCTGCCGTAGGTGTCTGTATTCTGCCATAGGTGCCTGTATTGTGCAGTAGGTGTTTGTCTTCTGCAGTAAATGCCTGTCTTCTGCAGTAGGTGCTTCTTTATCTGTTGCTATGCTGGTATTCCTCCATAGATGCCTGTATTCTGTGCTGTGCCTGTGTTCTTCAGTCAATTCCTGTATTCTGCAGTAAGTGCCTGCATTTTGCTGTAGATGTCTTTATTCAGCAGTAGTTGCCTGTATTCTCCTTTATTTGCCTCTCTTCTGCGACAGGTAGGTCCCTTTATCCTTCAGTATGTGCCCATATTCTGCAATAGGTTCCTGTTTTCTGCAGGAACCATCTTTATTCTGCAGTGGATGTTTTTTTCTGCAGTAGGTGCCTATATTATGGTGTTGTGCATGTATTCGGCAGTAGTTGTGTGTATTATCCTGTTCTGTCTGTATTCTGCAGAAGTTGCTTGTATTCTGCTGTAGATGCCAATATTCTGCTTTTGTGTTTGTATTTTGCAGTAAGTGGTTGTCCGTATTCGTCATTAGGTGCCTATATTCTGGTGTTGTGTAGTATTCGGCAGAAGTTGCCTGTATTCTGCAGCTGTTGCCAGTCTTCTGTTGTTGTGCCTATATTCTGCACTAGTTGGATTTGTCAGCAGTAGATGCCTGTATTCTACTTTTTTTCTGTATCCTGCAGTTGGTATCTGTATTCTGCAGTTCGAACCAGTATTCTGTTGTGCCTGTATTCTGCCTTAGGTGCCTGTATTCTGGCACAATGCTTGTATTCTGCTATTGGTGCATCTATTCTGCAGTAGTTGTCTGTAGTCTGTTGTTCCTGTTTTCTGCTGTAGTTGCCTGTATCCTGTTGTGTCTGTGTTCTGCAGTTGATGTCTGTAGTCTGCAGTAGTTGCCTGTATTCAGTTGTGCCTATATTCTACTGTAGATGCCTGTATTGTGTAGTAGTTGCCTGTATTCTGCAGTAGGTGCCTTTATTCTGCAGTAG
Organism: Heptranchias perlo; assembly: GCF_035084215.1. NCBI lineage: Eukaryota > Metazoa > Chordata > Chondrichthyes > Hexanchiformes > Hexanchidae > Heptranchias > Heptranchias perlo. The sequence continues at coordinate 14,003,987 of NC_090361.1, forward strand.
GTGCCTGTATTATGTAGTTCTCTATATTCTCCGTAGGTGCCTCTATTCTGCAGTAGGTTTCTGTATGTAAGTTGTGCCTATATTGTGGTGTTGTGCCTGTATTCTGCTGTAGGTGCCTGTATTATGTAGTAGGTGCCTGTATTCTGCATTAGATGCTTATATTGTATAGTAGTTGCCTGTATTCTGCTGAAATTGTCTGTAGTCTCTGTAGTTGCCTGTATTCTGCAATTGCTTATATTCGGTTGTGCCTATATTCTGTTGTCGTGCCTGTATTCTCCAGTAGGGATTGTATTCTACAGTATGTGCCTGTATTTTGTATTAGTTGTCTGTATTCTGCTGTAGCTGCCTATATTCTGCTATATGTGACTGTATTCTGCAGTAGCTGTCCGTATTCTGCAATATATGCTGTTGTGCATATATTCGGCAGCAGTTGTCTGTATTATGCAGTAGTTGTCTGTATTATGCTGTTCTGTCTGTTTTCTGCAGTAGCTGCCTGCATTCGGCAGTCGATGCCTGAATTCTGCTTTTGTGTCTGTATTCTGCAGTAGTTCCCTGTAATCTGTAGTAGGCGCCTGTATTCTACAATAGATTCCTGCATTCTGAAGTTGGTACCTGTATTGTGCGCATATCGTGTTGCCTGAAAGAGCAAAATTTAGCTGTGTTTTGTGCTGTTGTCTCATTACACTTGACAAGCTGCAAATTGGCGACGGGGAACACATTATTTATTGAGCCGAGGAGTTTACTATAGTCTGATCTCAGCACTCCGCCCGAGTCTGTCTGAATCGCCTAGTTATTAATAGAGCCTCGGGTTAGGTTCTGTTGTCCCCACTAAATGCGCAGTATTTGATCAGTAGAATAAAGATCTTTGTGCATCCTCCTAACGTGAAGTGATTTGGGCAGCCGAAACCTAACCCTTTGTGTAACAGACTGTCAACGTGCCTAAGATTTGGGACTAATCCTCATCTTTGATTTGATTTATTTGCTGCAGTCCGCGCTTTTATGATCGAAATGAGGGAGAATGAAAGGACTTTTTTATATGACTGCAAAAACACAGTTGCGTCATTGCTCACTGGATCGAAGTATTCACCAGTAGGGAGCTTACTGGGTGAGTTAGGGCTCAGTGTTGGTCCATCTATTGGGAATGCCAAAGTCTTTTAAAGACATAATCACGACAAACAAGGTCAACAAACTCATATGGGGCAAGTAACAAGGAGCTTATAATGCATACATGAAAACACTAGACACATATTCGAAGTAATATGTTGGAATAAGTGGCCGGTGATTCTATGAGGGATATTATGACCAGTATGACTTGCTTAAGGTTTTGGCCTTGGCTCAGTTGGTAGCACTCTCGCTTGTTTCCTACAATAGAACTGTGACTAGCCTTCCAAAGTACTTCATTGGGACTTTGGGACTTCCTGAGGTTGCGAAAGGCGCTATATAAATGCAAGTTCTTTTTCTTTCTTTCTGAGTCAGAAAGTTGTGGATTTAAGCCCCTTCCCCACTTCAGAGATTTGAGCACATAATCTAAGCTGACTCTTCAGTCCAGTACTGAGGGAGTGCTGCATTGTCAGAGGTGCGGTCCTTCCGAGGCCCCGTCTGCTCTTTCAAATGGATGTAAAAGATCCCGTGGCACTAGTTGAAGAAGAGCAAGGGAGTTCTCCCGATGTCCTGGCCAATATTGATCAATGAACTAACATCACAGATTATCTGGTCATTAATTGTATTTGTTGTTTGTGGGATCTTACTGTGCTCAAATTGGCTGCTGCATTTCCTATATTACCACAGTGACTATACTTCAAAACTACTTAATTGGCTGTAAAGCGCTTTGGGACATCCCGAGGTTGTGAAAGGCGCTATATAAATGCAAGTTCTTTCTTACTTTCCTGGCACACGCTGGGAGCACATATCAGGAAATTCTGCAGTCCCAGGCTGAGACTTTCCGACCATATAATTTTATGTGATCCCAGCGTGTGCTACGGATGCTGAAAGGGAAAGTCTTCATCTCTGAAGTATGTTCGAATCCTAATGAGAAGGTGCTGGACATTCCGAAAGCATAGGAACAGTCAAAAAGAGGTGTATCCCTATTGATATGAGGTAATCGGTACAGTGGAGAATGATGATAATGGTCAACACTGTGTAATCTGACAACAATTTGAATGCAGCAGAATCAGGGGGTTGGTCCAAAGTTGTTCCTTGGCACCTTTAACATTCGTCCAGAACAGCAGGTTCAGCAACATGAGCAAACTCGAAGGTCTACAGAATAGGGTAATGCTTGTGTTATGGGGTGTTTCAATTACCCAACCATTCAATGGACTGATAGGAACAGCCAAGTCTAGAAACAGGCAAAGCAGAAATATTTATTGATACCTTCAATGATTGCTTTCATATTCAGCCACCAAGACGGACAAGAGCAGAAATGTCGTAGAAACACCATCACCTCCAAGTTCCCCTCCAAGTCACACACCATCCTGACTTGAACTTTCGTCACTATTTCTTCATCGCTGGGCGAATTATCTGCTCAGGGCAAGCGGGGATAGACATTAACTGCAGCCTTGGCATTGTCACCCACATTACAAGAACAAATTAAAAATAAATTGATTGTTTCAAATTATGAGAGGTTTTGATAGAGTAAATAAGGGGAAATTGTTTCCACTGGCAGGAAGGTCAGTAACCAGAGGACACAGATTTAACATAATAAGTGCTGCACAGTCGGAAGTGCCGTCTTTCAGATGAGACGTTAAACCGAGGCCCAGTCTGCCCTCTCAAGTGGATGTAAAAGATCCCAAGGTGCTATTCGAAGAAGAGCAGGGGAGTACTCCCCGGTGTCCTGGCCAATATTTATTCCTCAACCAACACCACTAAAAAGCAGATGATAAAAGAGTGCACACAGTGTAATATGTGGGTATCTAAAACAAAGCACAATGGTGTTAATAGGAAATTCCAGCATTATCACTCAGCAACAATGAAGGAATGGCGATGTATGTCCAAGTCAGGATGGTGTGATACTTGGAGGTGATGCTGCTCCCCTTATCCTGCTGCTCTTGTTCGTCTCGGTGGTAGGGGCCAAGGGAGTGAGAGGTGTTGTCAGTGTAAGTTGGGTGAGTTGCTGCATTGTGTTCTGTGGATATTACATACTTCAGCCACAGTGCGGCGATGGTGGAGGGAGTGGATATCGAGTCCAGAAATAGCGTTAAATCACTTTCCGTACAACACGTGAGATGGCCACCACAGTGTCCCAAATAACACATTGCCAGACCAATGCATAGAGACTGAACCATTGAGTCACCTTTATTTAGAGGTGAAATATACACAAGGAAAAGACACAGAAAGCTATTAATTCATTACAATGACCGCAGTGTAGGAACTAATGTAACAAGCAGTGGTGGCACTGTCATTTAGACACCAGCCTTTGATATCTGGGCACAAATCTAGCTGCAACTAAAAGAATAAAAGTTCCCTCTGTCTGCTGGCTGTAGGGATGCTACATAAGGTCAGTTTGAGCCTTTTCAATACAGTCCCTACTGAGCATGGGGCCACATAACAAAACTGCCCTTACTTTGGCACACTGTCACTGAGACAGGCCTAAGAGACATTAGATTGGGGAACATGTCGCACTGAGGTTGGGGCTGAAGCATATTCTTAGAGTAGGGTAAGGAAGGGAGAGTTTTATTCGGCATCTAGCAGTACCATAGCTACCTGGGATGCTTGATGCTGACACTGAGTACATGAGCAGAGCACTAATATGAAAGTATGTAAAAGAATCAGCATCATCCAAACTCCTTACAGCTCTTTTCAATTAGCTCTTAGTTGTCTGACGGTAGGTTATGTGTGAACGAGCGGCCACATAACCCTATGGCATTCATTAGCAACGAGGAGAATGAGGAACTAAAACTGTCGAGAAAGGCTACGGGTTGGAAATGCCCTTTTTTCCTTTTGAAGAGTAAATCATTTATTCTCAAAGTCAAAATGTTAACCCTGTTTAACACATAGGTGAACAAGGCAAGAATGAGGGCTTCCAGGCGGCTTACTTGGCTATTTACATTCAATGGTTGACACCAAAATACAACTCCCTGTCAAGCAATTTGTTAGATGTAGTTTATCTCTACACTACAGAATCTTGAAAACCTCAATAAGGTCTCCCCTGAGTGGGGAAGGTGTGGGTAATTTTGAGTGAGTGGGGGTGGGTGTGGGTTATTGAGAGTGTCAGTGTGTGTCTCTTGAGTCTGCTTGAGCTAGCATCTTCTCTGTGAATTAGTTAAATGCAAACTGCCTGATCATCCTCCCTCTTCTGAGTTCAAGCCTGTGCCACATGGCGATGTCAAGCAATTTATTAGATGCAGTTTATCTCCACACTACAGAATCTTGAAAACCTCAATAAGGTCTCCCCTGAGTTCTCTTCTCCCCAGAGTAAACATTTCCAGCTCTCTTAGAATCTCCTTGTATCTCCGGTGCCTAATCCAGCATTTCAGTTTGAAGCTTCTCATGGCCCCAATCACTGCCAATCTGCGTTTCGTCCTTTTTGTCCTTCAGTTGTCCTGAAGGTGTCGACTCTTGCTGGGCTGCGTTTCCATGGCTACCAGTTGCCCTCCGGTACCTTACCCAATTTGTCATTCTTCACATGTCATGGAATCATGTGATACAGCATAGCAGGAGGCCATTCGGCCCATCATGCCTGTGCCGGCCCTTTGAAAGAGCTATCCAATTAGCCCCACTAGCCCTGCTCTTTCCCCGCAGCCCTGAAAATCCCTTCAAGTATTTATCCAATTTTCTTTTGAAAGTTATTATTGAATCTGCTTCCACCGCCCTTTCAGGCAGTGCATTTCAGGTCATAACAGCTCGCTGCGTAAAAAAAAATTCTCCATATCAACCCCCTGGTTCTTGTGAGCCTGAACTGCGCCTATTGGCAGGTCATTAGACTGTGGAGGGTATCACATCCAAGCCTGATGCCCTCACACGTGTAGTTTCCAGCAGGGATCACTGGATAGCAACTAGGGCTGGGAACCCTGGGCTGTGTTTTTCCTTCCAGCACCCAGGGGTACTGAGGCCTGTTGTAGCACCTTAACAGCTATTCTGGCTGAGATCAGCACCAACTAGGAATTGACTCCACGAGCTAGTCAGTATAACTCAGTCACACACTGTGCAGCATGTTTACCAGCTGTTATCAGGGCAGCCCTCAGGCCTCATCTGAAGCAACCAATCTTAACTCAGTCCCAAAGGAAACCGTTTAAATCAGGTTCAGTGATGGTTTCAGAGAGATTAAATACACGTGTTTATGCGTTGGCATGACAACAAGCGTTCAAAGACTTTGATCTCTGAGCTTCTACAACAACTTGTATTACATGAGGTTTATAATTACAGGGCAGCAGAGGCAAGCTGTGATAAAGCGTTAATCCTTATAATAACCAACTCCCCCCCCCACACCTCCCCCCGCCCCCCCCCCCCCCATTCTCCTCTCCTCTTCTGAATGGATCAACTCTTTTTTCCAGGGTAGGATTCCCCGGATACCAGCCCTGCAGTGTCTTGCTCAAGTGACCATTCTTCGTCTGTGAGCCTAGGCAGAGGGTGCAGCCAGACTGTTCAATCAGGCTTTTCACTGTCAAGACCCTCCCATGGTGTTTTGTGAAAATTCTTCCGACAGTTACGATGGCAGTACTGTATTTAAGAAACAAAGAGTGCCGTTACTCTACATCGTAGTAGCACAAAGAAACCCTATTCTGTACAATGCGAGTGAATGGGAGGGGTCTTAACCCATTGGGATTCTAAACAATGCGAGTGAATGGGAGGGGTCTGACCCATTGGGATTCTATATAATGCGAGTGAATGGGAGGGGTCTGACCCATTGGGATTCTATACAATGCGAGTGAATGGGAGGGGTCTTAACCCATTGGGATTCTATATAATGCGAGTGAATGGGAGGAGTCTGACTCAGTGGGATTCTATACAATGCGAGTGAATGGGAGGGGTCTGACCCATTGGGATTCTATACAATGCGAGTGAATGGGAGGGGTCTGACCCATTGGGATTCTATATAATGCGAGTGAATGGGAGGGGTCTGACCCATTGGGATTCTATATAATGCGAGTGAATGGTCTTAACCCATTGGGATTCTACAATGGGATTCAATGGTGAGATGCTTGGTCAATTGATATTCTATAAATTGGCAGCCAATGAGAAAGAATTTGGTCCACTATGATTCAATATAATTTACAGAGATTATTCAACGGAGATTCTATTCTGGGATAAGGAATCCGCAGTCTGTTTACTGGGAGCTGGCGATAGTTTAGTGAAATATATCTGTTCAGTGGAGCTAACAAAGAACATGCATAATCCGAGGGTTTACTTTTCCCAACCTTTTCTCTTTATTCATTCTTGAAGACCTTGACACCTTGCTCTCGGCCTTCCAGTATCCCACTCAGGTGGCCGTTCTTCACGTGTGAGCTTAAGCAGTGAGCGTTTAAAGCACTGTCTCTCCACCTCCATCTCTAGCTTTAAAAACCTGCTTAAAAAAAAAATCTCTTTGCCCAACCTTCCTAATCTCTCCCTTCCTAGCTCAGCATCCATTTACCTTAGGGTTAATTTGTTTCTGAAACTCCTTAAGATGTTTTTGACGTTAAAAGTCATTATATAAATGCAACTGCGGAGGCACAGTAGTGGATTCTATTCATCTCCTCTCCTAACGTCCACACGTGCGGGCTTTCCAGAAGGAATCACTGGATATGGGAGCCAAAACTCTCGCCTCCCTTCCGTTCCCTCCATAACACAGGAGCAATTAGACTAATTGTGGCGACTCTAGCACGGCTCTAGCTGAGATCAGCAAGCTCAACACTGACCAACAATCAAACCCAGGACCTTCCTGGTCTGTTACAGCTCAGCTACTCACTGGGAAAGATCTGACTTATTTAAAGAATCTTCAAGTGGGAATGGTCCAGCTTATATTTTTAGTAGGGAGGGTGTGGATTATTTTGAAAGTGTCCAATGTGGGTCTCTTGAGTCTGTTTGAGTTAGCACCTTCTCTGTGAGGTAGTTAAATGCAAAAAGTCTGATTACCCTCCCTCTTCTGAGCCCAAGTCTGAGCCATATGGATTTGTCAAGCAATTTGTTAAATATAGTTTATGCCTACACTACTGAATCTTGAAAACTTCAATAAGGTCTCCCCTGAGTTCTCTCCTCCCCAGCGTAAACATTCCCAGCTCCCTTAGACTCTCCTTATATCTCCGGTGTCTAATCCGGAATTGCAGTTTGAAGCTTCTCCACTGTAGGTCGGAGTGGGAGACTGCATCCTGCCTTTCGTTCTTACATTCTTCTGTTTGTGCCTCCCTCCTGTGTACAAACTCTAGACAGATGTTTGCTCTATTTGTTGGTTATGCACCTCCAATATTTTATTTGCTTTCATTTTTGCTGTTCCACATTTGTTTCAGTGAGTTATTGAACAGCAAACCCCAGATTCCTCTTCTGTGTTGTGACTTGTGGTTCCAGTTTCAGTTCCTTACATTTGCAACTGGGAAGGAGACCATTTCGATTCTGGTTTCCTTGGTCGTATTATGTTGCTAGCTCTAAGAGATGTTGTGTGATCACCTCTTCAGAGAACAGTGTCCTATGGACTTTCTGCAGCTTTACAAATCCTCTCACTGTTCTGCCAAGCTACTGTTTGCAGATCTGGAGATCAAGGCTGGAGATCTCTGTACATCAGTGATGCAGAATCCTAAACATTGGGGAGCATGATGTGGAGATGCCGGTGATGGACTGGGGTTGACAATTGTAAACAATTTTACAACACCAAGTTATAGTCCAGCAATTTTATTTTAAATTCACAAGCTTTCGGAGGCTTCCTCCTTCGTCAGGTGAACGATGTGAAAATGAAATCCTCGAAATGAAATCGCATTTATAATTCACAGAACAATGCTTGGTGATTACAGACAGTTTTTTCAACTGCCCGTTGCCAAGGCAATCAGTGTGCAGACAGACAGGTGTTACCTGCCAGGTCTCACAGAATATACAAATCACCAAAAAAAAAACAACAAACAAAAAAAAACAGAGATAGAGAGGTAGAAACATAGAAAAGACAGCAACTGACCCGTTATATTAAAAACAGATAACATTTGTTCGCTGGTGGGGTAACGTGTAGCGTGACATGAACCCAAGATCCCGGTTGAGGCCGTCCTCATGGGTGCGGAACTTGGCTATCAATTTCTGCTCGACGATTTTGCGTTGTCGTGTGTCTCGAAGGTCGCCTTGGAGTACGCTTACCCGAAGGTCGGTGGATGAATGTCCATGACTGCTGAAGTGTCGGTGGATGAATGTCCATGACTCCAAGGCGGCCTTCGAGACACACGACAACGCAAAATCGTCGAGCAGAAATTGATAGCCAAGTTCCGCACCCATGAGGACGGCCTCAACCGGGATCTTGGGTTCATGTCACGCTACACGTTACCCCACCAGCGAACAAATGTTATCTGTTTTTAATATAACGGGTCAGTTGCTGTCTTTTCTATGTTTCTACCTCTCTATCTCTGTTTTTTTTTGTTTGTTGTTTTTTTTTTGGTGATTTGTATATTCTGTGAGACCTGGCAGGTAACACCTGTCTGTCTGCACACTGATTGCCTTGGCAACGGGCAGTTGAAAAAACTGTCTGTAATCACCAAGCATTGTTCTGTGAATTATAAATGCGATTTCATTTCGAGGATTTCATTTTCACATCGTTCACCTGACGAAGGAGGAAGCCTCCGAAAGCTTGTGAAATTAAAATAAAATTGCTGGACTATAACTTGGTGTTGTAAAATTGTTTACAATTGGGGAGCATGTTAGGGGAAACCTGCATAATTATATTAAAAATCTTATATCTGCACTCACTCCCTGATAACTTTCAAGTGTCAGCTGTGGCTCAGTGTTAGCATTCTCGCCTCTGAGTCAGAAGGTTGTGGGTTCACGTCCCAGAGACTTGAACATTATAATCTAAGTTGACATTCCAGTGCAGTGCTGAAAGGGAACTGCGCTGTTGGAGGTGCCGCCTTTTGGATGAAACGTTAAACCGAGGCCCCGTCTGCCCTCTCAGGTGAATATAAAAGAACCCAAGGCACTATTCAAAGAAGAGCAGGAGACCCGGTGTCCTGGCCAATATTCATCCCTCAACCAACATCACTAAAAACAGATTATCTGATCATTATCACATTGCTGATTGTGGGACCTTGCTGTGCACAAATTGGCTGCCGCGTTTCCTACATTACAACAGTGACTACATTTCAAAAGTACTTAACTGGCTGTAAAGCGCTGAGGGACGACCTGAGGTTGTGAAAGGTGCTTTATAAATGCAAGTCTTCTTTTTATTTCCCAGCCCACATTTATAATGGAAATTGCCTTGTGACTATTTAGAATCATAGAATAGAATCATAGAAAGGTTACAGCACCGAAAGAGGTCATTCGGCCCATCGAGTCCGTGCCGGTTCTATGCAAGAGCAATCCAGCTAGTCCCACTCCCCCGCCTTATTCCCCGTAGGCCCTGCAATTTTTTTCCTTTCAAGTACTTACCCAGTTCCCTTTTGAAGGCTATGATTGAATCTGCCTCCATCACCCTCTCGGGCAGTGTATTCCAGATCCTAACCACTTGCTGTATAAAAAAGTTTTTCCTCATGTCACCTTTGGTTCTTTTGCCAATTACCTTAAATCTGTGTCCTCTGGTTCTTGACCCTTCTGCCAATGGGAACAGTTTTTCTCTCTCTATCTACTCTGTCTAGACCCTTCATGATTTTGAATACCTCTATCAAATCTCCTCGCAACCGTCTCTGTTCCAAGGAGAACAATCCCAACTTCTCCAGCCTATCCATGTAACTAAAGTTCCTCATCCCTGGAACCATTCTAGTAAATCTCTTCTGCACCTTCTCTAAGGCCTTCACATCTTTCCTAAAGTGCGGTGCCCAGAACTGGACACAGTACTCCAGCAGTGGCTGAACCAGTGTTTTATAAATATTCTGGCATGGGTGGAGGATTGGTTATCAAACAGGAAGCAGAGATTTGGGATAAATGGTTCATTTTCGGACTGGCAACCAGTAACCAGTGGTGTTCCACAGGGGTCGGTGCTGGGTCCCCAACTCTTTACAATCTATATTAACGATTTGGAGGAGGGGACCGAGTGCAACATATCAAAATTTGCAGATGATACAAAGATGGGAGGGAAAGTAGAGAGTGAGGAGGACATAAAAAACCTGCAAGGGGATATAGACAGGCTGGGTGAGTGGGCGGAGATTTGGCAGATGCAATATAATATTGGAAAATGTGAGGTTATGCACTTTGGCAGGAAAAATCAGAGAGCAAGTTATTTTCTTAATGGCGAGAGACTGGAAAGTACTGCAGTACAAAGGGATCTGGGGGTCCTAGTGCAAGAAAATCAAAAAGTTGGTATGCAGGTGCAGCAGGTGATCAAGAAAGCCAACGGAATGTTGGCTTTTATTGCTAGGGGGATAGAATATAAAAACAAGGAGGTATTGCTGCAGTTATATAAGGTATTGGTGAGACCGCACCTGGAATACTGCATACAGTTTTGGTCTCCATACTTAAGAAAAGACATACTTGCTCTCGAGGCAGTACAAAGAAGGTTCACTCGGTTAATCCCGGGGATGAGGGGGCGGACATATGAGGAGAGGTTGAGTAGATTGGGACTCTACTCATTGGAGTTCAGAAGAATGAGAGGCGATCTTATTGAAACATATAAGATTGTGAAGGGTCTTGATCGGGTGGATGCAGTAAGGATGTTCCCAAAGATGGGTGAAACTAGAACTAGGGGGCATAATCTTAGAATAAGGGGCTGCTCTTTCAAAACTGAGATGAGGAGAAACTTCTTCACTCAGAGGGTGGTAGGTCTGTGGAATTTGCTGCCCCAGGAAGCTGTGGAAGCTACATCATTAGATAAATTTAAAACAGAAATAGACAGTTTCCTAGAAGTAAAGGGAATTAGGGGTTATGGGGAGCGGGCAGGAAATTGGACATGAAGCTGAGTTCGGATCGGTCAATGCCCTGTGGGTGGCGGAGAGGGCCCAGGGGCTATGTGGCCGGGTCCTGCTCCGACTTCTTGTGTTCTTTAGATTTGTGGTTGGGATCAGATCAGCCATGATCTTATTGAATGGCGGAGCAGGCTCGAGGGGCCGATTGGCCTACTCCTGCTCCAATTTCTTATGTTCTTATGTTCTTATCATGACTTTCTTGCTTTTGTACTCTATGGGCCCGATATTACCAGGGCGGTGGGTTCGTGGTGGGGGGGCGATTGGGCGCGTGGGTAATGCGCTTGGTGAAATCAGTCTGCCCCAAACGCAATCGCAGGCTGATTGGATCCACTTGCCTCTTGTTCCGGGTTCCCCGCTGCTAAGCTGCGCGGCGGGCGGGCTGCGCATGGGCAGTAAGGTCTGTCAGCTGGAGGAGCTCTATTTAAAGGGGCAGTCCTGCACTGACTGATGCTGCAAGAAATAGGAAAAATTACAGCATGGAGCAGCCCAGGGGGAAGGCTGCTCCCACGTTTAATGTTGCCTCACTCCAGGTATAATTGGATGGGGTGAGGAGGAGGGGGAGGACAGAGATCTTCCCCCCGGCGGGCGGGAGGAAGTGGCCTGCCTCTGCCACCAGGAAGGCCTGGCTCGAGGTGGCAGAGGGGGTCACCTGCACCACCAACATATCGCCCACCTGCATACAGTGCAGGAGGCGCTGCAATGACCTAAGTAGGTCAGCCAAAGTGAGTACACTTACTCATTCCCCTACACTCCGTCTGCCACATCACCAACCCCACCCCACATCTCCTTCTGCACTGCCAACACTACTCTGTCACATCACCCCTCACACCCACTCAAACCTCATCCTCATCTTACCTGCACTTACTCACCTCACCAGTACTCATCCCACCACTACCACTCAACCCAATCCTCATACAATCTCATGGCTCTATCTCATACTCACCCTCTCGTGCATCTCTTTCACGGCCAGCCTCACTCAACCTGCCACTACCTGTGCTGCAGCCACAGGGCATGCATCACATATGTGCAGTAGGCAGCATAAGGCAAACATGTTGTGTGGATGAAGGGGATGCACAAGGGTGTTTGAGGGTTTGTCATGTTTTTTACTTATATTTAATTTCTGATCACCTCACGTTACATATTATATTGGCACCACTACTGCCACGTCTTTGCGAATCTTGTCTGGTTTGTGCAATAATGCCCTTTCCTGAGGATCACAATGAAGACCCACAACTGATGCCACCCATTGTGTCACTGCAGAGTGGGTGTAGGTGTATTTGCAGGGCTGTTTTGTGCAGACGACTGAGAGACGTCGGCGATGTCCCCGGTGGCACCCTGGAAGGATGCGGAGGAGAAGTTGTTGAGGGCAGTGGTGACTTTGAGAGTGACAGGTAGGAAGATGGTGCACGGGCCAGCCGGGAGCAGCTCGGCATGAAGGGGGCTGCAGATGTCCACGACTACATGTCGAGTGACTCTGAGCCTCCGTGTGCACTGCTGCTCAGAGAGGTCCAGGAAGCTGAGCCTCGGTCTGTGGACCCTGTGGCGAGGGTAGTGCCCTCTGCGACGCATCTCTCTCTGCGGTTGCCCTCCCTCCTGCTGTGCAGGTGGATGTGTCACAGCACTCTGTTGTGGAGCTCCACGTGTCAGAGGTGGACGGCGTGGCTGCGAGGCTGGTGATGCTGTTCGCCCTCCGAGGAGGTCATGACTGCAGCTACGGCGGCCCCCATCCGGAAGATGTACATCTGAGGGGGTCCACACCGGGACACCGGGGTAAGTGTGCAAGTTGGTGAATTTTGTTGTTAGGAGGAGGGTGGTGGAGGCCAAACTTTGTCCAAAGTGACAGAGTGGCCTCCTGCAATGAGTGAGGGTCTCCCCCCGCCACACCCCACCTGTCAAATGGACCTTTCCAGCTGCCACAGGCTGATGGCTGCAACACGTCCATTTGAACTGGGAGTATTTCCCCCAGTACGGGAAACAGTCCCAGTTGTTTGTAAAATCCCACCCCTCCTAAAATATCTCGTTAATCAGGTCTGTAAATGACCTGAAATACCAAAATAAATACCTTAGGTGGCACCCCGCTGGCTTTAATTGCCGGCGGGAGTCCCACATGTGGAGGCTGCGCGCGCATGCCAGCGCGTCTGTGGGAAACCCGGAAGTGGGCGGGTTGGAGCCGGGCTCCCGCCCCGCCCCGGGAATCCCCGATTTTCGTGGCCCCTCCGCCAGGATCGCACCTGATCGCGGGTGCTAAAATCGACCCCATGCCCCTATTTATAAAGCCCAGGATCCGTATGCTTTTTTAACCACTTTCTCAACCTGCCCTGCCACCTTTAACAATTTGTGTACCTACACCCCCAGATTTCTCTGTTCCTGTACCCCTTTTAGAATTGTGCCCTTTAGTTTTTATTACCTCTCCTCATCCTACCAAAATGCATCACCTCGCATTTTTCTGCATTAAATTTCATCTGCCACATGTACACCCATGCCACCAGCCTGTCTATATCCTCTTGAAGTCTATCACTATCCTCCTCACTGTTCACTACACTTCCAAGTTTTGTGTCATCTGCAAATTTGGAAATTGAGCCCTGTACACCCAAGTCCAAGTCATTAATATATATCAAGAGAAGCAGTGGTCCTAATACTGGCTCCTGGGGAACACCACTGTATATCTCAATTAATGCCCAAGTCCATTGAATTGGATAAATTCTTGAAGGAGAAAAAATTGCAAGGCTATGGGAAAAGAGCAGGGGAATGGGACTAATTGGATAGCGCTTTCAAAGAGCTGGCACGATGGCCAAATGGCTTCCTTCTGTGCTGTATGATTCTATGATTCTAAGTCCAAAATAAGTAAATCTGCCCCTTGTCTAATGGCTGAACACGACCAGAGATATTCAGGAGGTTGTACAGTCCTACACCATGCATCAAGGGAACAAAAACAGAAATACTATCACAGCAAAAAGCCTGAGACCTTTGAAGGAAACTCACCCAAGAATCCAGAGAAATGGGCTGTGGAATCCTAGAGTTATTACTAAGGGAGGGACACCGAGAACGTTTCTCTGTAAATGTCATCAGATCATTCAGGATGAAAGCCCACCTGTCGAGGTACTTGCAGAAGCTGAAACCTGAACCTCTGGAGAGAATCAGGAGTCTCATTCATGAGAGCTGTCACAAAGTCTAGAGATGAGGCTCCAGTATGGGTAATGCAGAAAGCCAAAGAAACCAAGGTCCAGGCCTGGATCCAGATGATTAGACAATGTGAGATATTCCAAATATGGGCGTAAGCTAAAGTTCAAAGACGGGAATGGCTGTGTTCCCAAGTGACTTTATATAACTAAAGCCCTGAGTAGCAAATATTTGATATGATGTACACAGTCTCTTTGCAATCCCATAATGAGTGTTTATAACACTTATCGCGGTATTACATAGAATCACATAGACTGTACAGCACTTAAACAGGCCACTTGGCCTAACTGGTCTATTTCGGTGTGAAACTCCACAGGAGCCTCCTCCCATGCTACTTCATCTATTCCTTTCTCCCTCTTCTGGTTATCCAGCTTCCCCTTAAATGCATGTATCCTATTCGCCTCAACTACTCCTTGTGGTAGTAAGTTCCACATTATAGAATCATAGAAAGATTACACCACGGAAGGAGGCCATTTGGCCCATCGAGTCCATGCCGGCTCTATGCAAGAGCAATCCGGCTAGTCCCACTCCCCTGCCCTATCCCTGTAGCCCTGCAAATTTTTTCCTTTCAAGTATTTATCCAGTTCCCTTTTGAAGGCCATGATTGAATCTGCCTCCACCGCCCCCCTGGCAGTGCATTCCAGATCCTCACCACTCGCTGCTATAATAAAAACAGAAAATGCTGGAAAAGCTCAGCAAGTGAGGCAGCATCTGTGGAGAAAGAAACAGAGTTAACATTTCAGGTCGAAGATCTTTCGTCAGAACTGGAAGATGTTAAAGAGTTCTCTCTCTGGGTAAAGAGGTTTCTCTCGAATTCCTTATTGGATTAATCGGTGACTATCTTATCTTTATGGTCCCTAGTTTGGCTTCCCCACAAATGGAAACATTTTCTCAACGTCCAACCTATTGAACCTCTTCATAATTTTAAAGACCCCCTTGGGTCACCTCTCGGTCTTCTCTTTTCCAGAGAAAAGAGCACCAGCCTGTTCAGTCTATCCTGATAGTATATCCTGCTGTTTCTGTAGCTGTTTACGATGAAACTGTTCAATAAGTTACGTGTTTAACAGGAACAACGGGAATCAGAATAATCGATAGAAATGCAGAGACAGGTGAGGTATTGGCTTTCGATAGAATCAGTCTGTTTACACTCAAGTAAAGCAGGGAGAGGCAATGGATCCACCTGTAACAGAAAACAGCATATTATTGGTGTTAAACGGTAGTGTCATTGGTGTTCAACATTAGTGTTATTGGTGTTAAACAACAGTGCTATTGGTGTTCAACATTAGTGTTATTGGTGTTCAACATTAGTGTTATTGGTGTTCAACATTAGTGTTATTGGTGTTCAACATTAGTGTTATTGGTGTTCAACAACAGTGCTATTGGGGCTAAAAACAGTGTTATTGGTGTTAAAGGTCCTTGTGATTGGAGTTAAAGGGCAGTGCTATTGGTGTCAAGCACCAGGTATTGAGTTGAACAGCAATGTTATTGGGGTTAAAGTTGGTGTTCAATGGCTACGTTGTACCACTGTTTAAAAAGGGAGCGAAGGATAGACAGAGTAATTATAGGCCAGTCAGTCCAATCTCGGTGGTGGGCAAATTATTGGAATCAATTCTGAGGAACAGGATAAGCCTTCACTTAGAAAGGCACATAGTAATCAAGGACAGTCAGCATGGATTTGTTAAGGGAAGGTCGTGTCTGACTAACTTGATTGAATTTTTTGAGGAGGTAACAAGGAGGGTCGATGAGGGTAGTGCATTTGATGTAGTTTACATTTGTTTTTATTCGTTCACGGGATGTGGGCGTCGCTGGCGAGGCCAGCATTTATTGCCCATCCCTAATTGCCCTTGAGAAGGTGGTGGTGAGCCGCCTTCTTGAACCGCTGCAGTCCGTGTGGTGACCGATCTCCCACAGAGCTGTGGATTTCAGCAAGGCTTTTGACAAGGTCCCACATGGCAGATTGGTCAAAAAAGTACAAGCCCATGGGACCCAAGGGAGAATGGCAAGTTGGATCCAAAATTGACTCAGTGGCAGGAAGCAAAGGGTAATGGTCGACGGGTGTTTTTGTGACAGGAAGGCTGTTTCCAGTGGGGTGCCGCAGGGCTTGGTACTCGGTCCCTTGCTTTTTGAGATATATATTAACGATTTGGACTTAAATGTAGGAGGCATGATTAAGAAGTTTGCAGATGATACAAAAATTGGCCATGTGGTTGATGGTGAGGAGGAAAGCTGTAGACTGCAGGAAGATATCAATGGACCGGTCAGGTGGGCAGAAAAGTGGCAAATGGAATTCAATCTGGAGAAGTGTGAGGTAATGCATTTGGGGAGGGCAAACAAGGCAAGGGAGTACACAATAAACGGGAGGACACTGAGAGGTGTAGAGGAAGTGAGGGATCTTGGAGTGCATGTCCACAGACCCCTGAAGGTAGCAGGACAGGTAGATAAGGTGGTTAAGAAGGCATACGGGATACTTTCCTTTATTAGCCGAGACATAAAATATAAGAGCAGGAAGGTTATGCTGGAGCTGTATAAAATATTGGTTAGGCCACAGCTTGATACTGTGTACAGTTCTGGTCACCATATTACAGGAAGGATGTAATTGCACTAGAGAGGGTACAGAAGAGATTTACGAGGATGTTGCCAGGACTGGAGAATTTTAGCTATGAGAAAAGATTGGATAGGCTGGGGTTGTTTTCTTTGTATCAGAGGAGGCTGAGGGGAGATTTAATTGATGTGGATAAAATTATGAGGGGACTAGATAGAGTGCATTGGGAGGACCTATTTCCCTTAGCAGAGGGGTCAATAACCAAGGGGCATAGATTTAAAGTGATTGGTAGAAGGATTAGAGGGGAGCTGAGGAAAAATGTTTTCACCCAGAGGGTGGTGGGGGTCTGGAACTCACTGTCGAAAGGGTGGGAGAGGCAGAAACCCTCAACTCATTTAAAAAGTACATGATGTGCACCTGAAGTGCCGTAACCTACAAGGCTACGGGCCAAGTGCTGGAAAGTGGAATTAGGCTGGGTAGCTCATTTTCAGCCGGCGCGGACACGATGGGCCGAATGGCTTCTTCCGTGCCGTAAATTTTTGATTATTCTATGATTTCTATTGTGTTATTAGTGTAAAACGAGAGTGTTATTGGAGTTAAACAGCAGTGTTATTGGAGTTAAACAGCAGTGTTATTGGAGTTAAACAGCAGTGTTATTGGAGTTAAACAGCAGTGTTATTGGTGTTAAACAGCAGTGTTATTGGAGTTAAACAGCAGTGTTATTGGAGTTAAACAGCAGTGTTATTGGAGTTAAACAGCAGTGTTATTGGTGTTAAACGGCAGTGTTATTGGAGTTAAACAGCAGTGTTATTGATGTTAAACAGCAGTGTTATTGGAGTTAAACAGCAGTGTTATTGGAGTTAAACAGCGGTGTTATTGGTGTTAAACAGCGGTGTTATTGGTGTTAAACAGCAGTGTTATTGGTGTTAAACAGCGGTGTTATTGGTGTTAAACAGCAGTGTTATTGGAGTTAAACGGCAGTGTTATTGGTGTTAAACGGCAGTGTTATTGGTGTTAAACAGCGGTGTTATTGGTGTTAAACAGCAGTGTTATTGGAGTTAAACAGCAGTGTTATTGGAGTTAAACAGCAGTGTTATTGGAGTTAAACAGCAGTGTTATTGGAGTTAAACAGCAGTGTTATTGGTGTTAAACGGCAGTGTTATTGGTGTTAAACAGCGGTGTTATTGGTGTTAAACAGCGGTGTTATTGGTGTTAAACAGCAGTGTTATTGGTGTTAAACGGCAGTGTTATTGGAGTTAAACAGCAGTGTTATTGGTGTTAAACAGTAGTGTTATTGGAGTTAAACAGCAGTGTTATTGGAGTTAAACAGCAGTGTTATTGATGTTAAACAGCAGTGTTATTGGAGTTAAACAGCAGTGTTATTGGTGTTAAACAGCAGTGTTATTGGTGTTAAACGGCAGTGTTATTGGTGTTAAACAGCGGTGTTATTGGTGTTAAACAGCAGTGTTATTGGAGTTAAACAGCAGTGTTATTGGAGTTAAACAGCAGTGTTATTGGAGTTAAACAGCAGTGTTATTGGAGTTAAACAGCAGTGTTATTGGTGTTAAACGGCAGTGTTATTGGTGTTAAACAGCGGTGTTATTGGTGTTAAACAGCGGTGTTATTGGTGTTAAACAGCAGTGTTATTGGAGTTAAACAGCAGTGTTATTGGAGTTAAACAGCAGTGTTATTGATGTTAAACAGCAGTGTTATTGGAGTTAAACAGCAGTGTTATTGATGTTAAACAGCAGTGTTATTGGAGTTAAACAGCAGTGTTATTGGTGTTAAACAGCAGTGTTATTGGAGTTAAACAGCAGTGTTATTGATGTTAAACAGCAGTGTTATTGGAGTTAAACAGCAGTGTTATTGATGTTAAACAGCAGTGTTATTGGTGTTAAACAGCAGTGTTATTGGAGTTAAACAGCAGTGTTATTGGAGTTAAACAGCAGTGTTATTGGAGTTAAACAGCAGTGTTATTGGAGTTAAACAGCAGTGTTATTGGAGTTAAACAGCAGTGTTATTGGAGTTAAACAGCAGTGTTATTGGTGTTAAACGGCAGTGTTATTGGTGTTAAACAGCGGTGTTATTGGTGTTAAACAGCGGTGTTATTGGTGTTAAACAGCAGTGTTATTGGTGTTAAACGGCAGTGTTATTGGAGTTAAACAGCAGTGTTATTGGTGTTAAACAGTAGTGTTATTGGAGTTAAACAGCAGTGTTATTGGAGTTAAACAGCAGTGTTATTGATGTTAAACAGCAGTGTTATTGGAGTTAAACAGCAGTGTTATTGGTGTTAAACAGCAGTGTTATTGGTGTTAAACGGCAGTGTTATTGGTGTTAAACAGCGGTGTTATTGGTGTTAAACAGCAGTGTTATTGGAGTTAAACAGCAGTGTTATTGGAGTTAAACAGCAGTGTTATTGGAGTTAAACAGCAGTGTTATTGGAGTTAAACAGCAGTGTTATTGGTGTTAAACGGCAGTGTTATTGGTGTTAAACAGCGGTGTTATTGGTGTTAAACAGCGGTGTTATTGGTGTTAAACAGCAGTGTTATTGGAGTTAAACAGCAGTGTTATTGGAGTTAAACAGCAGTGTTATTGATGTTAAACAGCAGTGTTATTGGAGTTAAACAGCAGTGTTATTGATGTTAAACAGCAGTGTTATTGGAGTTAAACAGCAGTGTTATTGGTGTTAAACAGCAGTGTTATTGGAGTTAAACAGCAGTGTTATTGATGTTAAACAGCAGTGTTATTGGAGTTAAACAGCAGTGTTATTGATGTTAAACAGCAGTGTTATTGGTGTTAAACAGCAGTGTTATTGGAGTTAAACAGCAGTGTTATTGGAGTTAAACAGCAGTGTTATTGGAGTTAAACAGCAGTGTTATTGGAGTTAAACAGCAGTGTTATTGGTGTTAAACGGCAGTGTTATTGGTGTTAAACAGCGGTGTTATTGGTGTTAAACAGCGGTGTTATTGGTGTTAAACAGCAGTGTTATTGGAGTTAAACAGCAGTGTTATTGGAGTTAAACAGCAGTGTTATTGATGTTAAACAGCAGTGTTATTGGAGTTAAACAGCAGTGTTATTGGAGTTAAACAGCAGTGTTATTGGAGTTAAACAGCAGTGTTATTGATGTTAAACAGCAGTTATTGGAGTTAAACAGCAGTGTTATTGGTGTTAAACAGCAGTGTTATTGATGTTAAACAGCGGTGTTATTGGAGTTAAACTGTTGTGTTATTGGAGTTAAACAGCAGTGTTATTGGTGTTAAACTGATTTTGGGTTTTTCTGGGTGCTCAGACCTTAATCAGATGTGAAACTATCTCTTCCAACACCCACTTTTTATTCCATTTGTTCAATACTTCTACATGACAATTTGCATGTTGCATAGTTATATAATGTAGTTGTCATTCAGCACTGATTTGACAGTCCTGTCCTTTCAGCACACAAATCGCACTCACTAATATGCTACATTCCCTAACATTCCCGATCTTAGGTCTTTCTCAGGCAGGTGTTCATTTTCGAGTAAGGCTTCAAGGGCCTCCATAACAACTTTTCTGCCTGTTCTGTCCCAGTGCAATAACTTTAGTTTTAAAGAGTTATTTTTCCATAGACCAACACAACTCCCCAACTTTGATATCCTGACATTCCATACCAATGCCCTGCTTCTGAAAATGTTGATGTTGTCCCCTCTGCAGAACTTGTCATCAACTAATTTCTGGAATGTCGTTCAGTTAGCTTTATTGTCGAAAGTGACCATAGCTTTATCAACAGCAGTAATCAATAGCAATGTCTACAGCAGTATAACATTAGAGATTTCAAGACTATCTAATTATTCCTTTCCTTCCAGCATTAAACAGCAGTTATTGATGTTAAACTACACTATTATTGATGTTAAACTACACTGTTATTGGTGTAAAACAGCAGTGTTATTGGTGTTAAACAACTGTGTTATTGGTGTTTATTGATAATAATTATTGTATGCTTAATAAATCTGTGACATCTGACATTTAATGCAGTGAAACCTATTATTTTGAGTAAATAATAAGTAAGAACACCCCCCTCGAACCATAAAAATCAAACTGCTGACAATATCAATCGCACTACTGTTCAACACCAATTACACTACTGTAACTCCAATAACACCTCACTTTAACTCCAATAACACTGCTGTTTAACACGAATAACACTGCTGTTTAACTCCAACATACTGCTGTTTAACTCCAATAACACTGCTGTTTAACTCCAATAACACTGCTGTTTAACACCAATAACACTGCTGTTTAACACCAATAACACTGCTGTTTAACTCCAACATACTGCTGTTTAACTCCAATAACACTGCTGTTTAACACCAATAACACTGCTGTTTAACACCAATAACACTGCTGTTTAACTCCAACATACTGCTGTTTAACTCCAATAACACTGCTGTTTAACTCCAATAACACTGCTGTTTAACACCAATAACACTGCTGTTTAACTCCAATAACACTGCTGTTTAACTCCAATAACACCGCTGTTTAACACCAATAACACCGCTGTTTAACATCAATAACACTGCTGTTTAACTCCAATAACACTGCTGTTTAACACCAATAACACTGCTGTTTAACTCCAACATACTGCTGTTTAACACCAATAACACCGCTGTTTAACACCAATAACACCGCTGTTTAACATCAATAACACTGCTGTTTAACTCCAATAACACTGCTGTTTAACACCAATAACACCGCTGTTTAACACCAATAACACCGCTGTTTAACATCAATAACACTGCTGTTTAACTCCAATAACACTGCTGTTTAACACCAATAACACTGCTGTTTAACTCCAATAACACAGCTGTTTAACTCCAATAACACAGCTGTTTAACTCCAATAACACTGCTGTTTAACTCCAATAACACTGCTGTTTAACTCCAATAACACTGCTGTTTAACTCCAATAACACTGCTGTTTAACATCAATAACACTGCTGTTTAACTCCAATAACACTGCTGTTTAACACCAATAACACTGCTGTTTAACTCCAACATACTGCTGTTTAACTCCAATAACACTGCTGTTTAACTCCAACATACTGCTGTTTAACTCCAATAACACTGCTGTTTAACACCAATAACACTGCTGTTTAACTCCAACATACTGCTGTTTAACTCCAATAACACTGCTGTTTAACATCAATAACACTGCTGTTTAACTCCAATAACACTGCTGTTTAACATCAATAACACTGCTGTTTAACTCCAATAACACTGCTGTTTAACACCAATAACACAGCTGTTTAACTCCAATAACATTGCTGTTCAACACCAATAACACTGCTGTTAACACCAATAACACCGCTGTTTAACACCAATAACACCGCTGTTTAACACCAATAACACTGCTGTTTAACACCAATTACACCGCTGTTTAACACCAATAACACTGCTGTTTAACTCCAATAACACTGCTGTTTAACACCAATAACACTGCTGTTTAACACCAATTACACCGCTGTTTAACACCAATAACACTGCTGTTTAACTCCAATAACACCGCTGTTTAACACCAATAACACTGCTGTTTAACTCCAACATACTGCTGTTTAACTTAATAACACTGCTGTTTAACTCCAACATACTGCTGTTTAACACCAATAACACTGCTGTTTAACACCAATTACACCGCTGTTTAACACCAATAACACTGCTGTTTAACTCCAATAACACTGCTGTTTAACACCAATAACACCGCTGTTTAACTCCAACATACTGCTGTTTAACTTAATAACACTGCTGTTTAACTCCAACATACTGCTGTTTAACACCAATAACACCGCTGTTTAACTCCAATAACACTGCTGTTTAACACCAATAACACTGCTGTTTAACACCAATAACACTGCTGTTTAACACCAATAACACCGCTGTTTAACACCAATAACACTGCTGTTTAACTCCAATAACACAGCTGTTTAACTCCAATAACACTGCTGTTTAAAACCAATAACACCGCTGTTTAACTCCAATAACATTGCTGTTCAACACCAATAACACTGCTGTTTAACATCAATAACACTGCTGTTTAACTCCAATAACACTGCTGTTTAACACCAATAACACCGCTGTTTAACTCCAACATACTGCTGTTTAACTCCAATAACACTGCTGTTTAACTCCAACATACTGCTGTTTAACTCCAATAACACTGCTGTTTAACACCAATAACACTGCTGTTTAACTCCAACATAC
The DNA here is from genome assembly GCF_035084215.1 of Heptranchias perlo. Classification (NCBI taxonomy): domain Eukaryota; kingdom Metazoa; phylum Chordata; class Chondrichthyes; order Hexanchiformes; family Hexanchidae; genus Heptranchias; species Heptranchias perlo. The sequence continues at coordinate 14,026,936 of NC_090361.1, forward strand.
TGCTGTTTAACTCCAATAACACTGCTGTTTAACATCAATAACACTGCTGTTTAACTCCAATAACACTGCTGTTTAACATCAATAACACTGCTGTTTAACTCCAATAACACTGCTGTTTAACACCAATAACACAGCTGTTTAACTCCAATAACATTGCTGTTCAACACCAATAACACTGCTGTTTAACACCAATAACACCGCTGTTTAACACCAATAACACCGCTGTTTAACACCAATAACACTGCTGTTTAACACCAATTACACCGCTGTTTAACACCAATAACACTGCTGTTTAACTCCAATAACACTGCTGTTTAACACCAATAACACTGCTGTTTAACTCCAACATACTGCTGTTTAACTTAATAACACTGCTGTTTAACTCCAACATACTGCTGTTTAACACCAATAACACCGCTGTTTAACACCAATAACACTGCTGTTTAACACCAATTACACCGCTGTTTAACACCAATAACACTGCTGTTTAACTCCAATAACACTGCTGTTTAACACCAATAACACCGCTGTTTAACTCCAACATACTGCTGTTTAACTTAATAACACTGCTGTTTAACTCCAACATACTGCTGTTTAACACCAATAACACCGCTGTTTAACTCCAATAACATTGCTGTTCAACACCAATAACACTGCTGTTTAACACCAATAACACTGCTGTTTAACACCAATAACACTGCTGTTTAACACCAATAACACCGCTGTTTAACACCAATAACACTGCTGTTTAACTCCAATAACACAGCTGTTTAACTCCAATAACACTGCTGTTTAAAACCAATAACACCGCTGTTTAACTCCAATAACATTGCTGTTCAACACCAATAACACTGCTGTTTAACATCAATAACACTGCTGTTTAACTCCAATAACACTGCTGTTTAACTCCAATAACACTGCTGTTTAACACCAATAACACCGCTGTTTAACTCCAACATACTGCTGTTTAACACCAATGACACCGCTGTTTAACATCAATAACACTGCTGTTTAACTCCAATAACACTGCTGTTTAACACCAATAACACTGCTGTTTAACATCAATAACACTGCTGTTTAACTCCAATAACACTGCTGCTTAACTCCAATAACACTGCTGTTTAACTCCAATAACACTGCTGTTTAACATCAATAACACTGCTGTTTAACTCCAATAACACTGCTGTTTAACTCCAATAACACTGCTGTTTAACACCAATAACACCGCTGTTTAACACCAATAACACTGCTGTTTAACATCAATAACACTGCTGTTTAACATCAATAACACTGCTGTTTAACTCCAATAACACTGCTGTTTAACTCCAATAACACTGCTGTTTAACTCCAATAACACTGCTGTTTAACACCAATAACACCGCTGTTTAACTCCAACATACTGCTGTTTAACACCAATGACACCGCTGTTTAACATCAATAACACTGCTGTTTAACTCCAATAACACTGCTGTTTAACATCAATAACACTGCTGTTTAACATCAATAACACTGCTGTTTAACATCAATAACACTGCTGTTTAACTCCAATAACACTGCTGTTTAACTCCAATAACACTGCTGTTTAACTCCAATAACACTGCTGTTTAACATCAATAACACTGCTGTTTAACTCCAATAACACTGCTGTTTAACTCCAATAACACTGCTGTTTAACTCCAATAACACTGCTGTTTAACATCAATAACACTGCTGTTTAACTCCAATAACACTGCTGTTTAACTCCGATAACACTGCTGTTTAACACCAATAACACTGCTGTTTAACACCAATAACACCGCTGTTTAACTCCAATAACACTGCTGTTTAACACCAATAACACCGCTGTTTAACTCCAATAACACTGCTGTTTAACACCAATAACACCGCTGTTTAACTCCGATAACACTGCTGTTTAACACCAATAACACTGCTGTTTAACACCAATAACACCGCTGTTTAACTCCAATAACACTGCTGTTTAACACCAATAACACCGCTGTTTAACTCCAATAACACCGCTGTTTAACTCCAATAACACCGCTGTTTAACTCCAATAACACTGCTGTTTAACACCAATAACACCGCTGTTTAACTCCAATAACACTGCTGTTTAACACCAATAACACTGCTGTTTAACTCCAATAACACTGCTGTTTAACTTCAATAACACTGCTGTTTAACTCCAATAACACTGCTGTTTAACTTCAATAACACTGCTGTTTAACACCAATAACACTGCTGTTTAACTTCAATAACACTGCTGTTTAACTCCAATAACACTGCTGTTTAACACCAATAACACTGCTGTTTAACTCCAATAACACTGCTGTTTAACTTCAATAACACTGCTGTTTAACTCCAATAACACTGCTGTTTAACTTCAATAACACTGCTGTTTAACACCAATAACACTGCTGTTTAACTTCAATAACACTGCTGTTTAACACCAATAACACTGCTGTTTAACACCAATAACACTGCTGTTTAACACCAATAACACTACTGTTTAACTCCAATAACACTGCTGTTTAACACCAATAACACTGCTGTTTAACTTCAATAACACTGCTGTTTAACTCCAATAACACTGCTGTTTAACTCCAATAACACTGCTGTTTAACACCAATAACACCGCTGTTTAACACCAATAACACTGCTGTTTAACTCCAATAACACTGCTGTTTAACTCCAATAACACTGCTGTTTAACACCAATAACACTGCTGTTTAACTTCAATAACACTGCTGTTTAACTTCAATAACACTGCTGTTTAACTCCAATAACACTGCTGTTTAACACCAATAACACTGCTGTTTAACACCAATAACACTGCTGTTTAACTCCAATAACACTGCTGTTTAACTCCAATAACACTGCTGTTTAACACCAATAACACTGCTGTTTAACTCCAATAACACTGCTGTTTAACACCAATAACACTGCTGTTTAACTTCAATAACACTGCTGTTTAACTTCAATAACACTGCTGTTTAACTCCAATAACACTGCTGTTTAACTTCAATAACACTGCTGTTTAACTCCAATAACACTGCTGTTTAACTTCAATAACACTGCTGTTTAACTTCAATAACACTGCTGTTTAACTCCAATAACACTGCTGTTTAACTTCAATAACACTGCTGTTTAACTCCAATAACACTGCTGTTTAACTTCAATAACACTGCTGTTTAACTCCAACATACTGCTGTTTAACTCCAATAACACTGCTGTTTAACACCAATAACACTGCTGTTTAACTCCAACATACTGCTGTTTAACTCCAATAACACTGCTGTTTAACATCAATAACACTGCTGTTTAACTCCAATAACACTGCTGTTTAACATCAATAACACTGCTGTTTAACTCCAATAACACTGCTGTTTAACACCAATAACACAGCTGTTTAACTCCAATAACATTGCTGTTCAACACCAATAACACTGCTGTTTAACACCAATAACACCGCTGTTTAACACCAATAACACCGCTGTTTAACACCAATAACACTGCTGTTTAACACCAATTACACCGCTGTTTAACACCAATAACACTGCTGTTTAACTCCAATAACACTGCTGTTTAACACCAATAACACTGCTGTTTAACTCCAACATACTGCTGTTTAACTTAATAACACTGCTGTTTAACTCCAACATACTGCTGTTTAACACCAATAACACCGCTGTTTAACACCAATAACACTGCTGTTTAACACCAATTACACCGCTGTTTAACACCAATAACACTGCTGTTTAACTCCAATAACACTGCTGTTTAACACCAATAACACCGCTGTTTAACTCCAACATACTGCTGTTTAACTTAATAACACTGCTGTTTAACTCCAACATACTGCTGTTTAACACCAATAACACCGCTGTTTAACTCCAATAACATTGCTGTTCAACACCAATAACACTGCTGTTTAACACCAATAACACTGCTGTTTAACACCAATAACACTGCTGTTTAACACCAATAACACCGCTGTTTAACACCAATAACACTGCTGTTTAACTCCAATAACACAGCTGTTTAACTCCAATAACACTGCTGTTTAAAACCAATAACACCGCTGTTTAACTCCAATAACATTGCTGTTCAACACCAATAACACTGCTGTTTAACATCAATAACACTGCTGTTTAACTCCAATAACACTGCTGTTTAACTCCAATAACACTGCTGTTTAACACCAATAACACCGCTGTTTAACTCCAACATACTGCTGTTTAACACCAATGACACCGCTGTTTAACATCAATAACACTGCTGTTTAACTCCAATAACACTGCTGTTTAACACCAATAACACTGCTGTTTAACATCAATAACACTGCTGTTTAACTCCAATAACACTGCTGCTTAACTCCAATAACACTGCTGTTTAACTCCAATAACACTGCTGTTTAACATCAATAACACTGCTGTTTAACTCCAATAACACTGCTGTTTAACTCCAATAACACTGCTGTTTAACACCAATAACACCGCTGTTTAACACCAATAACACTGCTGTTTAACATCAATAACACTGCTGTTTAACATCAATAACACTGCTGTTTAACTCCAATAACACTGCTGTTTAACTCCAATAACACTGCTGTTTAACTCCAATAACACTGCTGTTTAACACCAATAACACCGCTGTTTAACTCCAACATACTGCTGTTTAACACCAATGACACCGCTGTTTAACATCAATAACACTGCTGTTTAACTCCAATAACACTGCTGTTTAACATCAATAACACTGCTGTTTAACATCAATAACACTGCTGTTTAACATCAATAACACTGCTGTTTAACTCCAATAACACTGCTGTTTAACTCCAATAACACTGCTGTTTAACTCCAATAACACTGCTGTTTAACATCAATAACACTGCTGTTTAACTCCAATAACACTGCTGTTTAACTCCAATAACACTGCTGTTTAACTCCAATAACACTGCTGTTTAACATCAATAACACTGCTGTTTAACTCCAATAACACTGCTGTTTAACTCCGATAACACTGCTGTTTAACACCAATAACACTGCTGTTTAACACCAATAACACCGCTGTTTAACTCCAATAACACTGCTGTTTAACACCAATAACACCGCTGTTTAACTCCAATAACACTGCTGTTTAACACCAATAACACCGCTGTTTAACTCCGATAACACTGCTGTTTAACACCAATAACACTGCTGTTTAACACCAATAACACCGCTGTTTAACTCCAATAACACTGCTGTTTAACACCAATAACACCGCTGTTTAACTCCAATAACACCGCTGTTTAACTCCAATAACACCGCTGTTTAACTCCAATAACACTGCTGTTTAACACCAATAACACCGCTGTTTAACTCCAATAACACTGCTGTTTAACACCAATAACACTGCTGTTTAACTCCAATAACACTGCTGTTTAACTTCAATAACACTGCTGTTTAACTCCAATAACACTGCTGTTTAACTTCAATAACACTGCTGTTTAACACCAATAACACTGCTGTTTAACTTCAATAACACTGCTGTTTAACTCCAATAACACTGCTGTTTAACACCAATAACACTGCTGTTTAACTCCAATAACACTGCTGTTTAACTTCAATAACACTGCTGTTTAACTCCAATAACACTGCTGTTTAACTTCAATAACACTGCTGTTTAACACCAATAACACTGCTGTTTAACTTCAATAACACTGCTGTTTAACACCAATAACACTGCTGTTTAACACCAATAACACTGCTGTTTAACACCAATAACACTACTGTTTAACTCCAATAACACTGCTGTTTAACACCAATAACACTGCTGTTTAACTTCAATAACACTGCTGTTTAACTCCAATAACACTGCTGTTTAACTCCAATAACACTGCTGTTTAACACCAATAACACCGCTGTTTAACACCAATAACACTGCTGTTTAACTCCAATAACACTGCTGTTTAACTCCAATAACACTGCTGTTTAACACCAATAACACTGCTGTTTAACTTCAATAACACTGCTGTTTAACTTCAATAACACTGCTGTTTAACTCCAATAACACTGCTGTTTAACACCAATAACACTGCTGTTTAACACCAATAACACTGCTGTTTAACTCCAATAACACTGCTGTTTAACTCCAATAACACTGCTGTTTAACACCAATAACACTGCTGTTTAACTCCAATAACACTGCTGTTTAACACCAATAACACTGCTGTTTAACTTCAATAACACTGCTGTTTAACTTCAATAACACTGCTGTTTAACTCCAATAACACTGCTGTTTAACTTCAATAACACTGCTGTTTAACTCCAATAACACTGCTGTTTAACTTCAATAACACTGCTGTTTAACTTCAATAACACTGCTGTTTAACTCCAATAACACTGCTGTTTAACTTCAATAACACTGCTGTTTAACTCCAATAACACTGCTGTTTAACTCCAATAACACTGCTGTTTAACTCCAATAACACTGCTGTTTAACTCCAATAACACTGCTGTTTAACATCAATAACACTGCTGTTTAACTCCAATAACACTGCTGTTTAACTCCGATAACACTGCTGTTTAACACCAATAACACTGCTGTTTAACACCAATAACACCGCTGTTTAACTCCAATAACACTGCTGTTTAACACCAATAACACCGCTGTTTAACACCAATAACACTGCTGTTTAACTCCAACATACTGCTGTTTAACTTAATAACACTGCTGTTTAACTCCAACATACTGCTGTTTAACACCAATAACACCGCTGTTTAACACCAATAATACTGCTGTTTAACACCAATTACACCGCTGTTTAACACCAATAACACTGCTGTTTAACTCCAATAACACTGCTGTTTAACACCAATAACACCGCTGTTTAACTCCAACATACTGCTGTTTAACTTAATAACACTGCTGTTTAACTCCAACATACTGCTGTTTAACACCAATAACACCGCTGTTTAACTCCAATAACATTGCTGTTCAACACCAATAACACTGCTGTTTAACACCAATAACACTGCTGTTTAACACCAATAACACTGCTGTTTAACACCAATAACACTGCTGTTTAACTCCAATAACGCAGCTGTTTAACTCCAATAACACTGCTGTTTAAAACCAATAACACCGCTGTTTAACTCCAATAACATTGCTGTTCAACACCAATAACACTGCTGTTTAACATCAATAACACTGCTGTTTAACTCCAATAACACTGCTGTTTAACTCCAATAACACTGCTGTTTAACACCAATAACACCGCTGTTTAACTCCAACATACTGCTGTTTAACACCAATGACACCGCTGTTTAACATCAATAACACTGCTGTTTAACTCCAATAACACTGCTGTTTAACACCAATAACACTGCTGTTTAACATCAATAACACTGCTGTTTAACTCCAATAACACTGCTGTTTAACTCCAATAACACTGCTGTTTAACTCCAATAACACTGCTGTTTAACATCAATAACACTGCTGTTTAACTCCAATAACACTGCTGTTTAACTCCAATAACACTGCTGTTTAACATCAATAACACTGCTGTTTAACATCAATAACACTGCTGTTTAACATCAATAACACTGCTGTTTAACATCAATAACACTGCTGTTTAACTCCAATAACACTGCTGTTTAACTCCAATAACACTGCTGTTTAACTCCAATAACACTGCTGTTTAACACCAATAACACCGCTGTTTAACTCCAACATACTGCTGTTTAACACCAATGACACCGCTGTTTAACATCAATAACACTGCTGTTTAACTCCAATAACACTGCTGTTTAACATCAATAACACTGCTGTTTAACATCAATAACACTGCTGTTTAACATCAATAACACTGCTGTTTAACTCCAATAACACTGCTGTTTAACTCCAATAACACTGCTGTTTAACTCCAATAACACTGCTGTTTAACATCAATAACACTGCTGTTTAACTCCAATAACACTGCTGTTTAACTCCAATAACACTGCTGTTTAACTCCAATAACACTGCTGTTTAACATCAATAACACTGCTGTTTAACTCCAATAACACTGCTGTTTAACTCCGATAACACTGCTGTTTAACACCAATAACACTGCTGTTTAACACCAATAACACCGCTGTTTAACTCCAATAACACTGCTGTTTAACACCAATAACACCGCTGTTTAACTCCAACAACACTGCTGTTTAACACCAATAACACCGCTGTTTAACTCCGATAACACTGCTGTTTAACACCAATAACACTGCTGTTTAACACCAATAACACCGCTGTTTAACTCCAATAACACTGCTGTTTAACACCAATAACACCGCTGTTTAACTCCAATAACACTGCTGTTTAACACCAATAACACCGCTGTTTAACTCCAATAACACTGCTGTTTAACACCAATAACACTGCTGTTTAACTCCAATAACACTGCTGTTTAACTTCAATAACACTGCTGTTTAACTCCAATAACACTGCTGTTTAACTTCAATAACACTGCTGTTTAACACCAATAACACTGCTGTTTAACTTCAATAACACTGCTGTTTAACTCCAATAACACTGCTGTTTAACACCAATAACACTGCTGTTTAACTCCAATAACACTGCTGTTTAACTTCAATAACACTGCTGTTTAACTCCAATAACACTGCTGTTTAACTTCAATAACACTGCTGTTTAACACCAATAACACTGCTGTTTAACTTCAATAACACTGCTGTTTAACACCAATAACACTGCTGTTTAACACCAATAACACTGCTGTTTAACACCAATAACACTACTGTTTAACTCCAATAACACTGCTGTTTAACACCAATAACACTGCTGTTTAACTTCAATAACACTGCTGTTTAACTCCAATAACACTGCTGTTTAACTCCAATAACACTGCTGTTTAACACCAATAACACCGCTGTTTAACACCAATAACACTGCTGTTTAACTCCAATAACACTGCTGTTTAACTCCAATAACACTGCTGTTTAACACCAATAACACTGCTGTTTAACTTCAATAACACTGCTGTTTAACTTCAATAACACTGCTGTTTAACTTCAATAACACTGCTGTTTAACTCCAATAACACTGCTGTTTAACACCAATAACACTGCTGTTTAACACCAATAACACTGCTGTTTAACTCCAATAACACTGCTGTTTAACACCAATAACACTGCTGTTTAACTCCAATAACACTGCTGTTTAACACCAATAACACTGCTGTTTAACTTCAATAACACTGCTGTTTAACTTCAATAACACTGCTGTTTAACTCCAATAACACTGCTGTTTAACTTCAATAACACTGCTGTTTAACTCCAATAACACTGCTGTTTAACTTCAATAACACTGCTGTTTAACTTCAATAACACTGCTGTTTAACTCCAATAACACTGCTGTTTAACTTCAATAACACTGCTGTTTAACTCCAATAACACTGCTGTTTAACTCCAATAACACTGCTGTTTAACTCCAATAACACTGCTGTTTAACTCCAATAACACTGCTGTTTAACATCAATAACACTGCTGTTTAACTCCAATAACACTGCTGTTTAACTCCGATAACACTGCTGTTTAACACCAATAACACTGCTGTTTAACACCAATAACACCGCTGTTTAACTCCAATAACACTGCTGTTTAACACCAATAACACCGCTGTTTAACTCCAATAACACTGCTGTTTAACACCAATAACACCGCTGTTTAACTCCGATAACACTGCTGTTTAACACCAATAACACTGCTGTTTAACACCAATAACACCGCTGTTTAACTCCAATAACACTGCTGTTTAACACCAATAACACCGCTGTTTAACTCCAATAACACTGCTGTTTAACACCAATAACACTGCTGTTTAACTCCAATAACACTGCTGTTTAACTTCAATAACACTGCTGTTTAACTCCAATAACACTGCTGTTTAACTTCAATAACACTGCTGTTTAACACCAATAACACTGCTGTTTAACTTCAATAACACTGCTGTTTAACTCCAATAACACTGCTGTTTAACACCAATAACACTGCTGTTTAACTCCAATAACACTGCTGTTTAACTTCAATAACACTGCTGTTTAACTCCAATAACACTGCTGTTTAACTTCAATAACACTGCTGTTTAACACCAATAACACTGCTGTTTAACTTCAATAACACTGCTGTTTAACACCAATAACACTGCTGTTTAACACCAATAACACTGCTGTTTAACACCAATAACACTACTGTTTAACTCCAATAACACTGCTGTTTAACACCAATAACACTGCTGTTTAACTTCAATAACACTGCTGTTTAACTCCAATAACACTGCTGTTTAACTCCAATAACACTGCTGTTTAACACCAATAACACCGCTGTTTAACACCAATAACACTGCTGTTTAACTCCAATAACACTGCTGTTTAACTCCAATAACACTGCTGTTTAACACCAATAACACTGCTGTTTAACTTCAATAACACTGCTGTTTAACTTCAATAACACTGCTGTTTAACACCAATAACACTGCTGTTTAACACCAATAACACTGCTGTTTAACTCCAATAACACTGCTGTTTAACTCCAATAACACTGCTGTTTAACACCAATAACACTGCTGTTTAACTCCAATAACACTGCTGTTTAACACCAATAACACTGCTGTTTAACTTCAATAACACTGCTGTTTAACTCCAATAACACTGCTGTTTAACTTCAATAACACTGCTGTTTAACTCCAATAACACTGCTGTTTAACTTCAATAACACTGCTGTTTAACTTCAATAACACTGCTGTTTAACTCCAATAACACTGCTGTTTAACTTCAATAACACTGCTGTTTAACTCCAATAACACTGCTGTTTAACTTCAATAACACTGCTGTTTAACTTCAATAACACTGCTGTTTAACTCCAATAACACTGCTGTTTAACTCCAATAACACTGCTGTTTAACTTCAATAACACTGCTGTTTAACTTCAATAACACTGCTGTTTAACTCCAATAACACCGCTGTTTAACACCAATAACACCGCTGTTTAACACCATTAACACTGCTGTTTAACTCAAATAACACTGCTGTTTAACTCCATTATGCTGCTGTTTAACACCAATAACACTGCTGTTTAACTCCAATAACACTGCTGTTTAACTCCATTATGCTGCTGTTTAACTCCAATAACACTGCTGTTTAACTTCAATAACACTGCTGTTTAACTCCATTATGCTGCTGTTTAACACCAATAACACTGCTGTTTAACACCAATAACACTGCTGTTTAACACCAATAACACCACTGTTTAACTCCAATAACACTGCTGTTTAACTCCAATAACACCGCTGTTTAACACCAATAACACTGCTGTTTAACACCAATAACACCACTGTTTAACACCAATAACACTGCTGTTTAACTCCATTATGCTGCTGTTTAACTCCAATAACACTGCTGTTTAACTCCATTATGCTGCTGTTTAACACCAATAACACTGCTGTTTAACTCCAATAACACTGCTGTTTAACACCATTATGCTGCTGTTTAACTCCAATAACACTGCTGTTTAACTCCATTATGCTGCTGTTTAACACCAATAACACTGCTGTTTAACTCCAATAACACTGCTGTTTAACTCCATTATGCTGCTGTTTAACTCCAATAACACTGCTGTTTAACTCCAATAACACTGCTGTTTAACTCCAATAACACTGCTGTTTAACTCCAATAACACCGCTGTTTAACTCCATTATGCTGCAGTTTAACACCAATAACACTGCTGTTTAACATCAATAACACTGCTGTTTAACTCCAATAACACTGCTGTTTAACTCCATTATGCTGCTGTTTAACACCAATAACACTGCTGTTTAACTCCAATAACACTGCTGTTAACACCAATAACACTGCTGTTTAACTCCAATAACACTGCTGTTTAACACCAATAACACTGCTGTTTAACTCCAATAACACTGCTGTTTAACACCAATAACACCGCTGTTTAACACCAATAACACTGCTGTTTAACTCCAATAACACTGCTGTTTAACACCAATAACACTGCTGTTTAACACCAATAACACCGCTGTTTAACACCAATACAACCGCTGTTTAACACCAATAACACCGCTGTTTAACACCAATAACACTGCTGTTTAACTCCAATAACACTGCTGTTTAACACCAATAACACTGCTGTTTAACACCAATAACACCGCTGTTTAACACCAACACAACCGCTGTTTAACACCAATAACACCGCTGTTTAACACCAATAACACCGCTGTTTAACTCCAATAACACTGCTGTTTAACACCAATAGCACTGCTGTTTAACACCAATAACACTGCTGTTTAACTCCAATAACACTGCTGTTTAACACCAATAACACTGCTGTTTAACTCCAATAACACTGCTGTTTAACTCCAATAACACTGCTGTTTAACTCCAATAACACTGCTGTTTAACACCAATAACACTGCTGTTTAACTCCAATAACACCGCTGTTTAACACCAATAACACCGCTGTTTAACTCCAATAACACCGCTGTTTAACACCAATAACACCGCTGTTTAACACCAATAACACTGCTGTTTAACTCCAATAACACTGCTGTTTAACTCCAATAACACCGCTGTTTAACTCCAATAACACCGCTGTTTAATACCAATAACACCGCTGTTTAACACCAATAACACTGCTGTTTAACTCCAATAACACCGCTGTTTAACACCAATAACACTGCTGTTTAACTCCAATAACACCGCTGTTTAACTCCAATAACACCGCTGTTTAACACCAATAACACCACCAATAACACTGCTGTTTAACACCAATAACACCGCTGTTTAACTCCAATAACACTGCTGTTTAACACCAATAACACCGCTGTTTAACTCCAATAACACCGCTGTTTAACACCAATAACACTACTGTTTAACACCAATAACACTGCTGTTTAACACCAATAACACCGCTGTTTAACACCAATAACACTAATGTTTAACACCAATAACACTGCTGTTTAACTCCAATAACACCGCTGTTTAACACCAATAACATCGCTGTTTAACACCAATAACACCGCTGTTTAACTCCAATAACACCGCTGTTTAACACCAATAACACTGCTGTTTAACTCCAATAACACCGCTGTTTAACACCAATAACACCGCTGTTTAACTCCAATAACACTGTTGTTTAACACCAATAACACCGCTGTTTAACACCAATAACACCGCTGTTTAACTCCAATAACACCGCTGTTTAACTCCAATAACACCGCTGTTTAACACCAATAACACTGCTGTTTAACTCCAATAACACCGCTGTTTAACACCAATAACACCGCTGTTTAACACCAATAACACCGCTGTTTCACACCAATAACACTGCTGTTTAACTCCAATAAAACTGCTGTTTCACACCAATAACAATGCTGTTTAACACCAATAACATTGCTGTTTGACTCTAATAATTGCTGCTTGATACCAATAAAACTACCACAACAAAAGAAGCTTTTCTGCCTGTTCTGTGCCAGTGCAATAACTTTATTTTTAAAGAGTAATTTTTCAATCGACCAACACAACTCCCCAACTTTGATATCCTTACCATTCCATACCAATCTCCTGCTTCGGAAAAGGATGATGTTGTTCTTTCTGCAGAACTTGTTATCAACTAATTGCTGCAATGTCTTTCAATTAGTTTTATTGTCGAAAGTGACCATTTTGTTAAGGTCAGTCTTAATTCAGCATGATGTGGAGATGCCGGTGATGGACTGGGGTTGACAATTGTAAACAATTTTACAACACCAAGTTATAGTCCAACGATTTTATTTGAAATCTACAAGCTTTCGGAGGCTTCCTCCTTCCTCAGGTAAATGTCAGGAACTCCTCGAAGCCTACGCATTTATAAATCAGAGAACAATACATGGTGATTACAGACTGCCCCTGCAACTGCCCGTTGCCAAGGCAATCACCGTGTTCAGACAGAGAGGTGTCACCGACAGAACCCCCGAATATACATTCAACAAAAAAAAACAAACAGAAAAAAAAACAGAGAGAGAGAGAGGCAGAAACATCCGGAAGGCAGAGAAAGCCAGCAAATGACCCGTTATATTAAAAACAGATAGCTTTTGTTCGCTGGTGGGCTTACGTGTAGCGTGACATGAACCCAAGATCCCGATTGAGGCCGTCCTCATGGGTGCGGAACTTGGCTATCAATTTTTGCTCGACAATTTTGCGTTTTCGTGTGTCTCGAAGGCCGCCTTGGAGTACGCTTACCCGAAGGTCGGTGGCTGAATGCCCCTGACTGCTGAAGTGTTCCCCGACTGGGAGGGAACCCTCCTGTTTGGCGATTGTTGCGCGGTGTCCGTTCATCTGTTGTCGCAGTGTCTGCATGGTCTCGCCAATGTACCATGCTCTGGGGCATCCTTTCCTGCAACGTATGAGGTAGACAACGTTGGCCGAGTTACAGGAGTATGAACCATGCACCTGGTGGGTGGTGTCCTCTTGTGTGATGGTGGTATCTGTGTTGATGATCTGGCATGTCTTGCAGAGGTTACCGTGGCAGGGTTGTGTGGTGTCGTGGACGCTGTTCTCCTGAAAGCTGGGTAATTTGCTGCGAATGATGGTCTGTTTGAGGTTGGATGGCTGTTTAAAGGCTGTTTAATTCAGCATGTCAGTGGTCTCTGCATCTGTATTAAGCATACATGTATATCCAATAAAGTTTGATTACAATTTCATTCTTTTAACAAAGACTCAGTTGACTGGCAGAAGCTGAATGTAAATCTTGAAGAGAAATCAATAGCAGCACAACATCATCAGATTCCAGACAGTCTGAATAGTCCTCTCCTTGCAGTTATTGGAGTTAAACAGCAGTGTGATTGGTGTTAAACAGCAGTGTTATTGGTGTTAAACAGCGGTGGTTTTGGTGTTAAACAGCAGTGTTATTCGTGTTATCTCCAGTTATTGGTGTTAAACAGCAGTGTTATTGGATTTAAACAGCAGTGTTATTGGTGTTATCTCCAGTTATTGGTGTTAAACAGCAGTGTTATTGGATTTAAACAGCAGTGTTATTCGTGTTATCTCCAGTTATTGGAGTTAAACAGTGGTGTTATTGGAGTTAAACAGCAGTGTTATTGGAGCTAAACAGCAGTGTTATTCGTGTTATCTCCAGTTATTGGTGTTAAACAGCAGTGGTTTTGGTGTTAAACTGTTGTGTTATTGGAGTTAAACTGTTGTGTTATTGGAGTTAAACTGTTGTGTTATTGGTGTTAAACAGCAGTGTTATTGGAGTTAAACAGTGGTGTTATTGGTGTTAAACAGCAGTGTTATTGGAGTTAAACAGCAGCATAATGGAGTTAAACAGCAGTGTTATTGGTGTTAAACAGCAGCATAATGGAGTTAAACAGCAGTGTTATTTGATTTAAACAGCAGTGTTATTGGAGTTAAACAGCAGTGTTATTTGATTTAAACAGCAGTGTTATAGGAGTTAAACAGCAGTGTTATTTGATTTAAACAGCAGTGTTATTTGATTTAAACAGCAGTATTATTGGTGTTAAACAGTAGTGTTATTGGTGTTAAACAGCAGTGTTATTGGAGTTAAACAGCAGTGTTATTGGTGTTAAACATCAGTGTTATTGGTGTTAAACATCAGTGTTATTGGTGTTAAACAGCACTGTTATTGGAGTTAAACAGCAGTGTTATTGGAGTTAAACAGCAGTGTTATTGGTGTTAAACAGCAGTGTTATTGGAGTTAAACAGCGGTGTTATTGGAGTTAAACAGCGGTGTTATTGGAGTTAAACAGCACTGTTATTGGAGTTAAACAGCAGTGTTATTGGAGTTAAACAGCAGTGTTATTTGATTTAAACAGCGGTGTTATTGGTGTTAAACAGCAGTGTTATTGGTGTTAAACAGCAGTGTTATTTGATTTAAACAGCGGTGTTATTGGAGTTAAACAGCAGTGTTATTTGATTTAAACAGCAGTGTTATTGGAGTTAAACAGCGGTGTTATTGGTGTTAAACAGCAGTGTTATTGGTGTTAAACAGTGGTGTTATTGGTGTTAAACAGCAGTGTTATTGGTGTTAAACAGCAGTGTTATTGGTGTTAAACAGCAGTGTTATTGGTGTTAAACAGTGGTGTTATTGGTGTTAAACAGCGGTGTTATTGGTGTTAAACAGCAGTGTTATTGGTGTTAAACAGTGGTGTTATTGGTGTTAAACAGCAGTGTTATTGGTGTTAAACAGCGGTGTTATTGGTGTTAAACAGCAGTGTTATTGGTGTTAAACAGCAGTGTTATTGGTGTTAAACAGCAGTGTTATTTGATTTAAACAGCAGCGTTATTGGAGTTAAACAGCAGTGTTATTTGATTTAAACAGCAGTGTTATTGGTGTTAAACAGCGGTGTTATTGGTGTTAAACAGCAGTGTTATTGGTGTTAAACAGCGGTGTTATTGGTGTTAAACAGCAGTGTTATTGGTGTTAAACAGCAGTGTTTTTGGTGTTAAACAGCGGTGTTATTGGTGTTAAACAGTAGTGTTATTGGTGTTAAACAGCAGTGTTATTGGAGTTAAACAGCAGTGTTATTGGTGTTAAACATCAGTGTTATTGGTGTTAAACAGCAGTGTTATTGGTGTTAAACAGCAGTGTTATTGGAGTTAAACAGCAGTGTTATTGGAGTTAAACAGCAGTGTTATTGGAGTTAAACAGCAGTGTTATTGGAGTTAAACAGCAGTGTTATTGGTGTTAAACAGCAGTGTTATTGGAGTTAAACAGCAGTGTTATTGGAGTTAAACAGCAGTGTTATTTGATTTAAACAGCAGTGTTATTGGTGTTAAACAGCAGTGTTATTTGATTTAAACAGCGGTGTTATTGGTGTTAAACAGCAGTGTTATTGGTGTTAAACAGCAGTGTTATTGGAGTTAAACAGCAGTGTTATTGGTGTTAAACAGCAGTGTTATTTGATTTAAACAGCGGTGTTATTGGTGTTAAACAGCAGTGTTATTGGTGTTAAACAGCAGTGTTATTGGAGTTAAACAGCAGTGTTATTGGTGTTAAACAGCAGTGTTATTGGAGTTAAACAGCAGCATAATGGAGTTAAACAGCAGTGTTATTGGTGTTAAACAGCAGCATAATGGAGTTAAACAGCAGTGTTATTTGATTTAAACAGCAGTGTTATTGGAGTTAAACAGCAGTGTTATTTGATTTAAACAGCAGTGTTATAGGAGTTAAACAGCAGTGTTATTTGATTTAAACAGCAGTGTTATTTGATTTAAACAGCAGTATTATTGGTGTTAAACAGTAGTGTTATTGGTGTTAAACAGCAGTGTTATTGGAGTTAAACAGCAGTGTTATTGGTGTTAAACATCAGTGTTATTGGTGTTAAACATCAGTGTTATTGGTGTTAAACAGCACTGTTATTGGAGTTAAACAGCAGTGTTATTGGAGTTAAACAGCAGTGTTATTGGTGTTAAACAGCAGTGTTATTGGAGTTAAACAGCGGTGTTATTGGAGTTAAACAGCGGTGTTATTGGAGTTAAACAGCACTGTTATTGGAGTTAAACAGCAGTGTTATTGGAGTTAAACAGCAGTGTTATTTGATTTAAACAGCGGTGTTATTGGTGTTAAACAGCAGTGTTATTGGTGTTAAACAGCAGTGTTATTTGATTTAAACAGCGGTGTTATTGGAGTTAAACAGCAGTGTTATTTGATTTAAACAGCAGTGTTATTGGAGTTAAACAGCGGTGTTATTGGTGTTAAACAGCAGTGTTATTGGTGTTAAACAGTGGTGTTATTGGTGTTAAACAGCAGTGTTATTGGTGTTAAACAGCAGTGTTATTGGTGTTAAACAGCAGTGTTATTGGTGTTAAACAGTGGTGTTATTGGTGTTAAACAGCGGTGTTATTGGTGTTAAACAGCAGTGTTATTGGTGTTAAACAGTGGTGTTATTGGTGTTAAACAGCAGTGTTATTGGTGTTAAACAGCGGTGTTATTGGTGTTAAACAGCAGTGTTATTGGTGTTAAACAGCAGTGTTATTGGTGTTAAACAGCAGTGTTATTTGATTTAAACAGCAGCGTTATTGGAGTTAAACAGCAGTGTTATTTGATTTAAACAGCAGTGTTATTGGTGTTAAACAGCGGTGTTATTGGTGTTAAACAGCAGTGTTATTGGTGTTAAACAGCGGTGTTATTGGTGTTAAACAGCAGTGTTATTGGTGTTAAACAGCAGTGTTTTTGGTGTTAAACAGCGGTGTTATTGGTGTTAAACAGTAGTGTTATTGGTGTTAAACAGCAGTGTTATTGGAGTTAAACAGCAGTGTTATTGGTGTTAAACATCAGTGTTATTGGTGTTAAACAGCAGTGTTATTGGTGTTAAACAGCAGTGTTATTGGAGTTAAACAGCAGTGTTATTGGAGTTAAACAGCAGTGTTATTGGAGTTAAACAGCAGTGTTATTGGAGTTAAACAGCAGTGTTATTGGTGTTAAACAGCAGTGTTATTGGAGTTAAACAGCAGTGTTATTGGAGTTAAACAGCAGTGTTATTTGATTTAAACAGCAGTGTTATTGGTGTTAAACAGCAGTGTTATTTGATTTAAACAGCAGTGTTATTGGTGTTAAACAGCAGTGTTATTGGTGTTAAACAGCAGTGTTATTGGAGTTAAACAGCAGTGTTATTGGTGTTAAACAGCAGTGTTATTTGATTTAAACAGCGGTGTTATTGGTGTTAAACAGCAGTGTTATTGGTGTTAAACAGCAGTGTTATTGGAGTTAAACAGCAGTGTTATTGGTGTTAAACAGCAGTGGTTTTGGTGTTAAACAGCAGTGTTATTTGATTTAAACAGCAGTGTTATTCGAGTTAAACAGTGGTGTTATTGGTGTTAAACAGCAGTATTATTGGTGTTAAACAGCAGTGTTATTGGAGTTAAACAGCAGTGTTATTGGTGTTAAACAGCAGTGTCATTGGTGTTAAACAGCAGTGTTATTTGATTTAAACAGCAGTGTTATTGGTGTTAAACAGCAGTGTTATTGGTGTTAAACAGCAGTGTTATTGGTGTTAAACAGCAGTGTTATTGGAGTTAAACAGCAGTGTTATTGGTGTTAAACAGCAGTGTTATTGGAGTTAAACAGCAGTGTTATTGGTGTTAAACAGCAGTGTTATTGGTGTTAAACAGCAGTGTTATTGGAGTTAAACAGCGGTGTTATTGGTGTTAAACAGCAGTGTCATTGGTGTTAAACAGCAGTGTTATTGGTGTTAAACAGCAGTGTCATTGGTGTTAAACAGCAGTATTATTGGTGTTAAACAGCAGTGTTATTGGTGTTAAACAGCAGTATTATTGGTGTTAAACAGCAGTGTTATTGGTGTTAAACAGTAGTGTTATTGGTGTTAAACAGCAGTGTCATTGGTGTTAAACAGCAGTGTTATTGGTGTTAAACAGCAGTGTTATTGGTGTTAAACAGCAGTGTTATTGGAGTTAAACAGCGGTGTTATTGGTGTTAAACAGCAGTGTCATTGGTGTTAAACAGCAGTGTTATTGGTGTTAAACAGTAGTGTCATTGGTGTTAAACAGCAGTATTATTGGTGTTAAACAGCAGTGTTATTGGTGTTAAACAGCAGTATTATTGGTGTTAAACAGCAGTGTTATTGGTGTTAAACAGTAGTGTTATTGGTGTTAAACAGCAGTGTCATTGGTGTTAAACAGCAGTGTTATTGGTGTTAAACAGCAGTGTTATTGGTGTTAAACAGCAGTGTTATTGATGTTAAACTAGTGTTATTGGTGTTAAACAGCAGTGATATTGGAGTTAAACTGTTGTGTCATTGGTGTTAAGCAGTCGTGTTATTCGCGTTAAACAGCATTGTTATTGGAGTTAAACAGCAGGGTTATTTGTGTTAAACACCAGTGTTATTGGTGTTAAACAGCAGGGTTATTTGTGTTAAACACCAGTGTTATTGGTGTTATGCAGCAGTGTTATTGTGGGTAACAGCAGTGTTATTGGTCTTAAACAGTTGTGCTTTTGGTGTGTAAAGCAGTTTTATTTGTTTAGTTTGAGGAGGGATGTTCTGATTTGTAATGCAGCGAAACGTATAATTTTAAATGAATTATATGTCAGATGTCACAGATTTATTAAGCACACAATAATTATTATCAATAATTAAACATACACATAACTGCAGCACTTATGGCAAAACCTTCTGAGTTTTAGCCACGAAATTCAGACATTTTACAGTTTCAACCTTGGGGTTTTCAGGGTGCTCAGACCCTAATCGAATGCCAAAGAATCTCTTCCAACGCCCACTTTTTAGATCTTTTTTTCAACGTACCTACATGACATTTTGCGTGTTTTACAGTTTCACTGCATCGTTGTCATTTAGCACTGATTTGTTTGTCCTGTCCGTGTTGCACACCGATCAGACTCCCTAACTCACTCCACTCACTAACTTTCCAGATCCAAGCTCTTCCTCAGGCAGGTGTTCATCTTCAAGTGAGGCTTCAAGGGCCTCCGTAACAAAAGGAGCTTTTCTGCCTGTTCTGTGCCTTTGATATCCTTACCATTCCACATCAATCCCCTCCTTCTGAAGGATGATGGAGTCCCTTCTGCAGAACTTGTTATCAATTAATTACTGCAGTGTCTTTTAATTAGGTTTAGTGTCTAAAGTGACCATTGCTTTCAGGTCAGTCTTAATTCAACATGTCGGTGGTCACTACATCTGTATTAAACATACATGTATATCAAATAAAGCAAGCCTGTCTTATGATTACAATTTCATTCTTCTAACAGAGACTCAGTTAACGGGCTAAAGCTAAAAGATAATATTAATGAGAAATCAATAGCAGTATAACATTAGCAGATTTCAAGACAGTTTGATTAATCCTTTCCTCGCAGTGCTAATCAGCAGTGTTATTGGAGTTCAACAGCAGTGTTATTGGAGTTAAACGGCAGTGTTTTTTGTGCTAAACTGCATTGTTTTGCAGTTAAACAACAGTGTTATTGGTGTTAAATAGTAGTGATATTGGCGTTAAACGGTAGTGTTACAACTGTTAAACTAGTGTTATTGCTGGTAAACAACTGTTATGTGAGTGGTACAGTAGGGATGTTCTTACTTAAAATTTACTCGAAATATTAGTTTCACTGCGTTAAATGTCAGATGTCACAGATTTATTAAGCATACAATAATTATTATTATCAATAATTAAACATACACCCAACAGCAGCACTTACGACAAAACCTTGCGAGTTTTAGCCAGGAAATTCAGACACGTTACAGTTTTGAGCTGGGGTTTTCAGGGTGCTCAGACCCTAATCGAATGCCAAAGTATCTCGTCCAACGCTCACTTTTTATACCTTTTTTTCAACATATCCACATGACATTTTTGCGTGTTGCATAGTTACACTACATAGTTGTCGTTCAGCACTGATTTGGTTGTCCTGTCCTTGTAGCACACAGATCAGACTCCCTAACTTGCTCCACTTCCTGATATGCCAGATCTTCGCTCTTTCTCAGGCAGGTGTTCATCTTCATGGGCCTCCAAAATAAAAGGAGCTTTTCTGCGTGTTCTGTGCCTGTGCAATCACTTAAGTTTGAACGAGTTAATTTTTCATAGACCAGCCACAACTCCCCAACTTTGATATCTTTACCATTCCATACCAATCTCCTTCTGAAAAGGAGACTGGAGTCCCTGCTGTAGAACTTATCAACTAATGTCTTTTAATTAGGTTAGTGTCTGAAGTGACCATTGCTTTAAGGTCAGTCATAATTCAACAAGTCAGTGGTTGTTACAGACATGTAACCCTCAGCATACATGTATATCAAATAAAGCAAGCCTGTCTTATGATTACAATTTCATTTTTCAAACAGAGACTCAGTTGAAAGACAAAGGCTAAAAGTTAATGGTCAAGAGAAACCAGTAGCAGTGTAGCATTGCAGTGTTAAAAAGCAGCTATTGGTGTTAAACAGCAGTGTTAATGGTGTTCAACAGCAGTGTTATTGGTGTTAAACAGCAGTGTTAATGGTGTTCAACAGCAGTGTTATTGGTGTTAAACAATAGTCTTATTGGAGTCAAACAGTCGTGTCATAGGTGTTAAACAGTAGTGTCATTGGTGTTAGAAAGCAGTGTTATTGGTGTTAAGCAGCAGTGTTTTAGTTTTTAAACATCTGTGTTATTAGTGTTAAACATCACTTTTATTGGTGTTAAACGGCAGTTATTGGTGTTAAACAGCAGTGTTATTCGAGTCAAACTGTAGATTTATTAGAGTTAAACAGTAGTGTCATTGGAGTTTAAAAGTAGTGTCATTGGTGTTGAACAATAGTCTTATTGGAGTCAAACTGTCGTGTTATTGGAGTTAAACAGTCGAGTCTTTGGTGTTAAACAGCAGTGTTATTGGAGTTAAACAGCAGTGTTATTGGAGTTAAACAGCAGAGTTAGTGGAGTTAAACAGTACTGTTATTGGTGTTAAACAGCAGTGTTATTGGTGTTAAACAGCAGTGTTATTGATGTTAAACAGCAGTGTTATTGGAGTTAAACAGCAGAGTTAGTGGAGTTAAACAGTACTGTTATTGGTGTTAAACAGCAGCGTTATTGATGTTAAACGGCGGTGTTATTGATGTTAAACGGCGGTGTTATTGATGTTAAACGGCGGTGTTATTGATGTTAAACGGCGGTGTTATTGATGTTAAACGGCGGTGTTATTGATGTTAAATGGCGGTGTTATTGATGTTAAACGGCGGTGTTATTGATGTTAAACGGCGGTGTTATTGATGTTAAACGGCGGTGTTATTGATGTTAAACGGCGGTGTTATTGGAGTTAAACAGCGGTGTTATTCAAGTCAAACAGTAGAGTTATTAGAGTTAAACATTAGTGACATTGGAGTTAAAGTCGTGTTATGGGTGTTAAACAATAGTCTTATTGGAGTCAAACGGTTGTGTTATTGGAGTTAAACAGTCGTGTTATTGGAGTCAAATGGTAGTGTAATTCAAGTTCAACACTGGTGTCATTGGTGTTAAACGGCAGTGTTATTAGTGTTAAACAGCAGTGTTACTCGTAAACAGCAGTTTTATTGGAGTTAAACTGTATTGTTATTGGTGTTAAACAGACGTTAGTGGAGTTAAACATTGGTGTTATTAGAGTTAAACAGCATTGTTGTTGGAGTCAAACAGTCGTGTTATTGGAGTTAAACAGTAGTGTCATTCGAGTCAAACAGTAGTGTCATTGGAGTTAAACGGCACTGTTATTGGTGTGAAACAGCAGCGATTTCGGTGCTAAAAAGTCGTGTTATTGGTGTTAAACAGCAGTCTTATTGGAGTCAAACAGCAGTGTTATTGGAGTCAAACAGCAGTGTTATTGGTGTTAAACAGCAGTGTTATTGGAGTCAAACAGCAGTGTTATTGGTGTTAAACCGCATTGTTATTGGTGTTAGACAGCAGCATTACTCGTGTTAAAAAGTAATGTTATTGGTGTTAAACAGCAGTTGTAAACAATTTTACAACACCAAGTTATAGTCCAGCAATTTTATTTTAAATTCACAAGCTTTCGGAGATTTCCTCCTTCCTCAGGCAAATGTTTTTTTTTAAACAGCAGTGTTATTGGAGTTAAACAGCAGTTATTGGTGTTAAACAGCAGTGTTATTGGAGTTAAACAGCAGTGTTATTGGAGTTAAACAGCAGTTATTGGTGTTAAACAGCAGTGTTATTGGAGTTAAACAGCAGTGTTATTGGAGTTAAACAGCAGTGTTATTGGTGTTAAACAGCAGTGTTCGGTGCTAAACAGTCGTGTTATTGGTGTTAAACAATAGTTTTTTGGAGTCAAACAGTCGTGTTATTGGTGTTAAACAATAGTTTTTTGGAGTCAAACAGTCGTGTTATTGGAGTTAAACAGTAGTGTCATTCGAGTTAAACAGTAGTATCATTGGTGTTAAACTGCAGTATTTCTCGTGATAAACAGCTGTGTTATTGGTGTTAAACAGCAGTGTTATTGGAGTTAAACTGTTGTGTTATTGGTGTTAAACAGTCATATTATTTGAGTGAAACAGTAGTGTTATTCAGGATAAACAGTGGTGTTATTAGTGTTAAACAGTAGTGCTTTTGGTGCTAAACTGCAGTGTTGTTGGAGTTGAACAGCAGTCTTATTGGAGATAAACGTCAGTGTTGTTGGTGTTAAAATGTAGTGTCATTGGAGTTAAACAGTAGTTTCATTCGTGTTAAACAGCAGTGTTACTGAAGTGAAACAGCAGTATTATTAGTGTTAAACGGCAGTGTAATTGCAGTTAAACAGCAGTGTTATTGGTGTTCGACAGTAGTTTTATTCGAGTCAAACAGTCGTGTTATTGGTTTTAAATAGCAGTGTTATTGGGGTTAACCTTCATTGTTATTGGTGTTATATGCAGTATTATTGGAGTTAAACAGTAGTGTTATTGGTGTTAAACAGTAGTGTGATTGGTGTTAAACAGTAGTGTTATTGGTGCAAAACCGCAGTGTTATTGGTGTTAAACAACAGTGTTATTAGTATTAAACAGCAGTGTAATTGGAGTTAAACAGCATTGTTATTGTTGTTAAAATGTAGTGTTATTGGTGTAAAACATTAGTGTTTGGTGTTTAACAGTAGTGTTATTGCAGTTAAACAGCAGTTTTATTGGTGCTAAACAGTAGTGTCATTTGAGGTAAACAGTATTGTCATTGTTGTTAAACGGCAGTGTTATTGGCATGAAACATTAGTTTTATTGGAGTTGAACACTAGTGTCATTGGTGGTAATTAGCAGTGTTATTTGTGTTAAACAGTATTGTTGTTGGAGTTAAACAGCAGTGTTATTGGTGTTAAACAGCGGTCGTATTTGAGTTAAACAGCAGTGTTATTGGTGTTAAAATGTAGTGTTATTGGTGTTAAACATTAGTGTTTGGTGTTAAACAGCAGAGTTATTGGTGTTAGACAGTAGTTTTATTCGAGTCAAATAGTAGTGTTATTGGTGTTAAACAGCAGTGTTATTGGAGTTAAACAGTAATGTCATTGATGGTAATTAGCAGTTTTATTGGAGTTAAACAGCAGCGTTATTGGAGTTAAACAGTGGTGTCAATGGAGTTAAACAGTAGTTTCATTGGTGTTAAACAGCAGTGCTACTGAAGTTTAACAGCAGTGTTATTGGTGTTAGACAGTAGTTTTATTCGAGTCAAACAGTCGTGATATTGGTGTTAAACAGTAGTGTTAATTCAGTTAAACAGCAGTATTATTGGAGTCAAACAATAATGTCGTTGGTGTTAAACAGTAGTGTTCTTGGTGTTAAACAGCAGTATTATTGGAGTTAAACAGTAGTGTTGTTGGAGTTAGCCTGCATTGTTATTAGTGTTAAACATTAGTGTTCTTGGTGTTAAACAGTAGTGTTGTAGGAGTTAAACAGGAGTGTTTTTAGTGTTAAACAACGGTCTGAATGGAATCAAACAGTAGTATTATTGGTGTTCATCAGCAGTGCTCTTGGCAATACACAGCAGTGTTATTGGAGTTAAACAGCAGTGTTTCTGGCATTAAGCATCAGTGTTATTGTTGCTAAACAGTGGTGTAATTTGAGGTAAACAGCAGTGTTATTGTTAAACGGCAGTGTTATTGGAGTTAAATAGCAGAGTTATTGGTGTTAGGCAATAGTTTTATTCGAGTCAAATAGTGGTGTTATTGGTGGTGAACAGAAGTGTTATTGGTGATAATCTGCAGTGTTTTTAGTGTTCAACAGTCGTGTCATTGGAGTTAAAAGATACTGCTATCTGAGTTAAACATTAGTGTTATTGAAGTCAAACAGTCGTGTTATTGGTGTTAAACAGTAGTGTTATTGAGTTAAACAGTAGTGTCATTGGAGTCAAACAGTAGTTTTATTCGAGTCAAACAGCAGTTTTATTGGTGTTAAACAGTAGTGTCATTGGAGTCAAACAGTAGTTTTATTCGAGTCAAACAGCAGTTTTATTGGTGTTAAACAGCAGTGTTATTGGTGTTAAACAGTAGTGTTATTGAGTCAAACAGTAGTGTCATTGGAGGTAAACAGTAGTTTTATTCGAGTCAAACAGTAGTGTTATTGGTGTTAAACAGCAGTGTTATTGGTGTTAATCTGCAGTGTTTTTAGTGTTCAACAGTAGTGTTATTGAAGTCAAACAGTCGTGTTATTGGTGTTAAACAGCAGAGTTATTGGTGTGAGGTAGAAGTTTTATTCAAGTCAAATAGTAGTGTTATTGGTGTTAAACAGCAGTGTTATCGGTGTTAAACCGCAGTGTTATTGGAGTGAAACAATAGTGTCATTGGTGTTAAACAGTAGTGTTAAACAGCAGTGTTATTGGTGTTAAACAGCAGTGTTATTGGGAGTTAAACAGTATTGTCAATGGAGTTAAACAGTAGTTTCATTTGTGTTAAACAGCAGTATTATTGGTGTTAAAAGGCAGTGATATTCGTGTTAAACAGCAGCGTTCTTGCAGTTAAACAGCAGTGTTATTGGTGTTAGACAGTAGTTTTATTCGAGTCAAACAGTAGTGTTATTGGTGTGAAACAGCAGTGTTATTGGAGTTAAACAGCAGTGTTATTTGTGTTAAACAGCAGTGTTATTGCAGTTAAACAGCAGTGTTATTGGTGTTAGACAGTAGTTTTATTCGAGTCAATCAGTAGTGTTATTTGTGTTAAATAGCAGTGTTATTGGTGTTAATCTGCAGTGTTATTAGTGTTCAACAATACTGTTATTGGAGTTAAACAGCAGTGTCATTAGAGTTAAACAGTAGTGCTATCTGAGTCAAACAGTAATGTCATTGGTGTTAAACAGCAGTGTTGTTGGAGTTAGCCTGCATTGTTATTAGTGTTAAACATTAGTGTTCTTGGTGTTAAACTGTAGTGTTGTAGGAGTTAAACAGGAGTGTTTTTAGTGTTAAACAACGGTCTGAATGGAATCAAACAGTAGTATTATTGGTGTTAAACAGCGGTCTTAATTGAGTTAAAAAGTAGCGTTATTGGAGTTAAACAGCAGTGTTTCTGGCATTAAGCATCAGTGTTATTGGTGCTAAACAGTAGTGTCATTTGAGGTAAACAGCAGTGTTATTGTTAAACAGCAGAGTTATTTGTGTTAGGCAGTAGTTTTATTCGAGTCAAATAGTGGTGTTATTGGTGTTAAACAGCAGTAAACAATCTTACAACACCAAGTTATAGTCCAACAATTTTATTTGAAAATCACAAGCTTTCGGAGGCTTCCTTCTTCGTCAGGTGAATGCCAGGAAATCCTTGAACCTTTCGCATTAATATTCAGAGAACAATACCTGGTGATTACAGGTAATCATTCCAACTGCCCATTGTCAAGGCAATCAAAGTGTTCAGACAGAGAGGTGTTACCTACAGGAGCACCGAATATACAAACGGCCAGAACACAAAACAGAGAGAGAGAGGGAGAAACATCCGAAAGGAAGAGAAAGACTGAAAATGACCCGTTGAATTAAAAACAGATAACTTTTATTCGCTGGTGGGGTTACGTGTAGCGTGACATGAACCCAAGATCCCGGTTGAGGCCGTCCTCATGGGTGTGGAACTTGGCTATCAATTTCTGCTCGACGATTTTGCGTTGTCGTGTGTCTCGAAGGCCGCCTTGGAGTACGCTTACCCGAAGATCGGTGGCTGAATGTCCTTGACTGCTGAACTGTTCCCCGACTGGGAGGGAACCCTCCTGTCTGGCGATTGTTGCGCGGTGTCCGTTTATCCGTTGTCGCAGTGTCTGCATGGTCTCGCCAATGTACCATGCTCCGGGGCATCCTTTCCTGCAACGTATGAGGTAGACAACGTTGGCCAAGTCACAGGAGTATGAACCATGTACCTGGTGGGTGGTGTCCTCTCATGTGATGGTGGTATCTGTGTCGATGATCTGGCATGTCTTGCAGAGGTTGCCGTGGCAGGGTTGTGTGGTGTCGTGGACGCTGTTCTCCTGAAAGCCGGGTAATTTGCTGCGAACGATGGTCTGTTTGAGGTTGGGTGGCTGTTTAAAGGCGAGTAGTGGAGGTGTGGGAATGGCCTTAGCGAGGTGTTCGTCGTCATCGATGACATGTTGAAGGCTGCGGAGAACATGGCGTAGTTTCTCCGCTCCGGGGAAGTACTGGACGACGAAGGGTACTCTGTTGGTTGCGTCCCGTGTTAGACTTCTGAGGAGGTCTATGCGATTTTTCGCTGTGGCCCGTCGGAACTGTCGATCGACGAGTCGAGCGTCATATCCCGTTCTTACGAGGGCGTCTTTCAGCATCTGTAGGTGTCCATCGCGTTCCTTCTTGTCTGAGCAGATCCTGTGTATTCGCAGGGCCTGTCCATAGGGGATGGCCTCTTTGACATGGTTAGGGTGGAAGCTGGAAAAGTGGAGCATCGTGAGGTTGTCCGTGGGCTTGCGGTAGAGTGAGGTGCTGAGGTGCCCGTCTTTGATGGAGATTCGTGTGTCCAAGAAAGAAACCGATTCTGAGGAGTAGTCCATGGTGAGCTTGATGGTGGGATGGAACTTGTTGATGTTATCGTGTAGCCTCTTTAGTGATTCTTCGCCGTGGGTCCATAGGAAGAAAATGTCGTCGATGTATCTGGTGTATAGCGTTGGTTGGAGGTCCTGTGCAGTGAAGAAGTCATGCTCGAACTTGTGCATGAAAATGTTGGCGTATTGGGGTGCGAATTTGGTCCCCATGGCTGTTCCGTGTGTTTGGGTAAAGAACTGGTTATCGAAGGTGAAGACATTGTGATCCAGGATGAAGCGGATGAGTTGTAGGATGGCGTCTGGAGATTGGCTGTTGTTGGTGTTGAGTATTGATGCTGTCGCAGCAATGCCGTCATCGTGGGGGATACTGGTGTTGAGTGCTGAGACGTCCATCGTGGTGAGAAGTGTTCCTGGTTCAACAGGTCCGTGGGTACTGAGTTTTTGTAGGAAGTCTGTAGTGTTGTGACAGAAGCTGGGGGTTCCCTGTACGATGGGTTTCAGGATGCCCTCGATGTATCCAGAGAGGTTCTCACACAGGGTTCCGTTGCCTGATACGATAGGACGTCCGGGTGTGTTGGCTTTGTGTATCTTTGGGAGGCAGTAGAAGTCTCCCACGCGGGGAGTACGTGGGATGAGAGCGCGTCGGATGCTTTGAAGGTCTGGATCGAAGGTCTTGATCAGTTTGTTGAGCTGGTGGGTGTGTTCTTTGGTCGGATCTGCGGGTAACCGTCTGTAGTGTTCCTGGTTGTCCAGTTGTCGGTATGCTTCTTTGCAATAGTCCGTTCTGTTCTGTATGACGATGGCTCCTCCTTTGTCCGCTGGTTTGATGACGATGTTTCGGTTGGTCTTGAGAGCGTTGATGGCGTTGTGTTGTGCTCGGGTGACATTCTGGACTGTCTTGTGAGTGCGGCTGATGAATCTGGCATTGACGCATTTCATAGAATCATAGAAGTTTACAACATGGAAACAGGCCCTTCGGCCCAACATGTCCATGTCGCCCAGTTTATACCACTAAGCTAGTCCCAATTGCCTGCACTTGGCCCATATCCCTCTATACCCATCTTACCCATGTAACTGTCCAAATGCTTTTTAAAAGACAAAATTGTACCCGCCTCTACTACTGCCTCTGGCAGCTCGTTCCAGACACTCACCACCCTTTGAGTGAAAAAATTGCTCCTCTGGACCCTTTTGTATCTCTCCCCTCTCACCTTAAATCTATGTCCCCTCGTTATAGACTCCCCTACCTTTGGGAAAAGATTTTGACTATCTACCTTATCTATGCCCCTCATTATTTTATAAACTTCTATAAGATCACCCCTAAACCTCCTACTCTCCAGGGAAAAAAGTCCCAGTCTATCTAACCTCTCCCTATAAGTCAAACCATCAAGTCCTGGTAGCATCCTAGTAAATCTTTTCTGCACTCTTTCTCGTTTAGTAATATCCTTTCTATAATAGGGTGACCAGAACTGTACACAGTATTCCAAGTGTGGCCTTACCAATGTCTTGTACAACTTCAACAAGACATCCCAACTCCTGTATTCAATGTTCTGACCAATGAAACCAAGCATGCCGAATGCCTTCTTCACCACCCTATCCACCTGTGACTCCACTTTCAAGGAGCTATGAACCTGTACTCCTCGATCTCTTTGTTCTATAACTCTCCCCAACGCCCTGCCATTAACGGAGTAGGTCCTGGCCCGATTCGATCTACCAAAATGCATCACCTCACATTTATCTAAATTAAACTCCATCTGCCATTCATCGGCCCACTGGCCCAATTTATCAAGATCCCGTTGCAATCCTAGATAACCTTCTTCACTGTCCACAATGCCACCAATCTTGGTGTCATCTGCAAACTTACTAACCATGCCTCCTAAATTCTCATCCAAATCATTAATATAAAAAACAAATAACAGCGGACCCAGCACCGATCCCTGAGGCACACCGCTGGACACAGGCATCCAGTTTGAAAAACAACCCTCCACAACCACCCTCTGTCTTCTGTCGTCAAGCCAATTTTGTATCCAATTGGCTACCTCACCTTGGATCCCGTGAAATTTAACCTTATGTAACAACCTACCATGCGGTACCTTGTCAAAGGCTTTGCTGAAGTCCATGTAGACCACGTCTACTGCACAGCCCTCATCTATCTTCTTGGTTACCCCTTCAAAAAACTCAATCAAATTCGTGAGACATGATTTTCCTCTCACAAAACCATGCTGACTGTTCCTAATCAGTCCCTGCCTCTCAAAATGCCTGTAGATCCTGTCCCTCAGAATACCCTCTAACAACTTACTGACAGCTTGAGCATACACGTCAAGCTTAGGGCAGCGACCCTCCGGAGGAATCCAGTTTGACTCTTTCTTCTTTGGTTGGTGTACCGCGGATCCCTCTGTCTGCTGTTCCAGATCGTTGATTGTCTCATTGGGTTCGCTGCTGAAATCTTGGGATTTGTGGAAGAATTCCCGGAGCCTCATTCTCCTGATGAATTCCTCTGTGTCCGCCGCGAGACCAATGGGGTCCATTTTGGTAGTGGGGCAGAAATTGAGCCCTCGGCTGAGAACTTCGATTTCGTCTGGTTGAAGGGTGTGGTCGGACAAATTGACGATAGACTTCCCTGTGGTTGAAACCGTGGTACCAGGGGAAGCTTGGTCGATGCTGGTGGTGATGCCGAGTTTCTCAAGCTTCCTGCTCTTGGTTTTCATGTAGGTAGCGTAGTTCCGTTGCCTCGTCTGTTTCGCGGTATCTCGTAGCTGGTCTGCTGTGTCCTGAGTACAGGTTGAGAGTATGGACTCTATCTTGGTTTCGAGGTTGGTGCTGAACAGTAGTGTCATTGGAGTTAAACAGTCGTGTCATTGGAGTTAAACAGTAGTTTTATTCGAGTCAATCAGTAGTGTCATTGGAGTTAAACAGTAGTTTTATTCGAGTCAAACAGTCGTGTTATTGGTGTTAAACAGCAGTGTTATTGGTGTTAAACAGCAGCATTATTGGAGTTAAACATTCGTGTTATTGGTGCTAAACAGTAGTGTTATTGAGTTAAACAGTAGTGTCATTGGTGTTAAACAGCAGTGTCATTGGAGTTAAACAGTGGTGCTATCTGAGTCAAACAGTAATGTTATTGAAGTCAAAAAGTAATGTCATTGGTGTTAAACAGCAGTGTTGTTGGAGTTAAACAGGAGTGTTTTTAGTGTTAAACAACGGTCTGAATGGAATCAAACAGCAGTGTTATTGGTGTTAAACAGCAGTGTTATTGGTGTTAAACAGCAGTGTTATTGGAGTTAAACAGCAGTGTTATTGGTGTTAAACAGCAGTGTTATTGGAGTTAAACAGCAGTGTTATTGGTGTTAAACAGCAGTGTTTTTGGAATTAAATAGCAGTTTTATTGGAGTTAAACAGTAGTGTTATTGGTGTTAAACAGCAGTGTTTTTGGAATTAAATAGCAGTTTTATTGGAGTTAAACAGTAGTGTTATTGGTGTTAAACAGCAGTGTTATTGGAGTTAAACAGCAGTTTTATTGGAGTTAAACAGCAGTGTTATTGGTGTTAAACAGTAGTGTTATTGGTGTTAAACAGCAGTGTTATTGGTGTTAAACAGTAGTGTTATTGGTGTTAAACAGCAGTGTTATTGGTGTTAAACAGCAGTGTTATTGGTGTTAAACAGCAGTGTTATTGGAGTTAAACAGCAGTGTTATTGGTGTTAAACAGCAGTGTCATTGGTGTTAAACAGCAGTGTTATTGGAGTTAAACAGCAGTGTTATTGGTGTTAAACAGCAGTGTTATTGGTGTTAAACAGTAGTGTTATTTGGAGTTAAACAGCAGTGTTATTGGAGTTGAACAGCAGTGTTATTGGTGTTAAACAGCAGCGTTTTTGGAGTTAAACATTAGTGTTATTGGTGCTAAACAGTAGTGTTATTTGGAGTTAAACAGCAGTGTTATTGGTGTTAAACAGCAGTGTTA
This sequence comes from Heptranchias perlo, assembly GCF_035084215.1. Classification (NCBI taxonomy): domain Eukaryota; kingdom Metazoa; phylum Chordata; class Chondrichthyes; order Hexanchiformes; family Hexanchidae; genus Heptranchias; species Heptranchias perlo. Next base: position 14,059,323 of record NC_090361.1, read on the forward strand.
TTGGTGTTAAACAGCAGTGTTATTGGAGTTAAACAGCAGTGTTATTGGTGTTAAACAGTAGTGTTATTGGTGTTAAACAGTAGTGTTATTTGGAGTTAAACAGCAGTGTTATTGGTGTTAAACAGTAGTGTTATTGGAGTTAAACAGCAGTGTCATTGGTGTTAAACAGTAGTGTTATTGGCGTTAAACAGCAGCGTTTTTGGAGTTAAACATTAGTGTTATTGGTGCTAAACAGTAGTGTTATTGAGTTAAACAGCAGTGTTATTAGTGTTCAACAGTAGTGTTATTGAAGTCAAACAGTCGTGTTATTGGTGTTAAACAGTCGTGTTAATTCAGTTAAACAGCAGTATTATTGGCGTCAAACAGTAATGTCATTGGTGTTAAACATCAGTGTTACTGGAGTTAACCAGCATTGTTCTTAAACAGCAGTGTTATTGGTGTTAAACAGCAGTGTTATTGGAGTTAAACAGCAGTGTTATTGGAGTTGAACAGCAGTGTTATTGGTGTTAAACAGTAGGGTTATTGGTGTTAAACAGCAGTGTTATTGGAGTTAAACAGCAGTGTTATTGGTGTTAAACAGTAGCGTTATTGGAGTTAAACAGCAGTGTTATTCGAGTTAAACAGCAGTGTTATTGGTGTTAAACAGCAGTGTTATTGGTGTTAAACAGCAGTGTTATTGGTGTTAAACAGCAGTGTTATTGGAGTTAAACAGCAGTGTTATTGGTGTTAAACAGTAGCGTTATTGGAGTTAAACAGCAGTGTTATTGGAGTTAAACAGCAGTGTTATTGGTGTTAAACAGCAGCGTTATTGGAGTTAAACAGCAGTGTTATTGGTGTTAAACAGCAGTGTTATTGGAGTTAAACAGCAGTGTTATTGGTGTTAAACAGCAGCGTTATTGGTGTTAAACAGCAGTGTTATTGGAGTTAAACAGCAGTGTTATTGGTGTTAAACAGCAGCGTTATTGGAGTTAAACAGCAGTGTTATTCGAGTTAAACAGCGGTGTTATTGGAGTTAAACAGCAGTGTTATTGGAGTTAAACAGCAGTGTTATTGGTGTTAAACAGCAGCGTTATTGGAGTTAAACAGCAGTGTTATTGGTGTTAAACAGCAGTGTTATTGGAGTTAAACAGCAGTGTTATTCGAGTTAAACAGCAGTGTTATTCGAGTTAAACAGCAGTGATATTGATGTTAAACAGCAGTATTATTGGCGTTCAACATTAGCATTATTGGAGTTAACCGGCATTGTTATTTGTTTTAAACAGCAGTGTTATTGGAATTAAAAGCAATGTTATTGGTTTCAAACAGCACTGTTATTGGTGTTTAACAGTAGTGTCATTGGTGTTAAACAGCAGTGTTATTGGGGTTAAACAGCAGTGTATTTGGTGTTAAAATGTAGTGTTATTGGTGTTAAACAGTAGTGTCATTGGAGTTTAACAATAGTGTCATTGATGTTAAACAGTGGTGTTAAAATGTAGTGTGATTGTTATTAAACAGCAGTTTTATTGGTGTTGAACAGCAGTGTCATTACGGTTAATAAGCAGTGTTATTGGTGTTAAACAGCAGCATTCTTGGAGTTAAACATTAGTGTTATTGGTGCTAAACAGTAGTGTTATTGAGTTAAACAGTAGTTTATTTGAGTTAAACAGTAGTTTATTCGAGTCAAACAGTCGTGTTATTGGTGTTAAACAGCAGTGTTATTGGTGTTAATCTGCAGTGTTATTAGTATTCAACAGTAGTGCTATCTGAGTCAAACAGTAGTGTTATTGAAGTCAAACAGTCGTGTTATTGGTGTTAAACAGTAGTGTTAATTCAGTTAAACTGCAGTGTTATTGGAGTCAAACAGTGATGTCATTGGTGTTAAATATTAGTGTTATTGGAGTTAACCAGCATTGTTCTTGGTGTTAAACAGCAGTATTATTGGTTTTAAACAGCGTTGTTATTTTAGTTAAACAGCAATTTTATATTTTTTAATTAATAGTCTTATTTTAGTCAAACAGTCATGTTATTGGCGTTAAACAGTCATGTTATTGGCGTTAAACAGCAGTGTTATTGGTGTTAAGCAGTAGTGTTAATGGTGTTAAACAGTAGTGTTATTGGCGTTAAACAGTCATGTTATTGGCGTTAAACAGCAGTGTTATTGGTGTTAAGCAGTAGTGTTAATGGTGTTAAACAGTAGTGTTATTGGTGTTAAATAGTAGTGTTATTGGTGTGAAACAGCAGTGTTATTGGTGTTAAGCAGTCGTGTTAATGGTGTTAAATAGTAGTGTTATTGGTGTTAAGCAGTCGTGTTAATGGTGTTAAATAGTAGTGTTATTGGTGTTAAGCAGTAGTGTTAATGGTGTTAAACAGCAGTGTTATTGGTGTTAAACAGCAGTGTTATTGGTGTTAAACAGCAGTGTTATTGGTGTTAAATAGTAGTGTTATTGGTGTTAAACAGCAGTGTTATTGGTGTTAAATAGTAGTGTTATTGGTGTTAAACAGCAGTGTTATTGGTGTTAAACAGTAGTGTTATTGGTGTTCAACAGTAGTGTTATTGAAGTCAAACAGTCGTGTTATTGGTGTTAAACAGTCGTGTTAATTCAGTTAAACAGCAGTATTATTGGCGTCAAACAGTAATGTCATTGGTGTTAAACATCAGTGTTACTGGAGTTAACCAGCATTGTTCTTAAACAGCAGTGTTATTGGTGTTAAACAGCAGTGTTATTGGAGTTAAACAGCAGTGTTATTGGAGTTGAACAGCAGTGTTATTGGTGTTAAACAGTAGGGTTATTGGTGTTAAACAGCAGTGTTATTGGAGTTAAACAGCAGTGTTATTGGTGTTAAACAGTAGCGTTATTGGAGTTAAACAGCAGTGTTATTCGAGTTAAACAGCAGTGTTATTGGTGTTAAACAGCAGTGTTATTGGTGTTAAACAGCAGCGTTATTGGAGTTAAACAGCAGTGTTATTGGTGTTAAACAGCAGTGTTATTGGAGTTAAACAGCAGTGTTATTGGTGTTAAACAGCAGCGTTATTGGTGTTAAACAGCAGTGTTATTGGAGTTAAACAGCAGTGTTATTGGTGTTAAACAGCAGCGTTATTGGTGTTAAACAGCAGTGTTATTGGAGTTAAACAGCAGTGTTATTGGAGTTAAACAGCAGTGTTATTGGTGTTAAACAGCAGTGTTATTGGTGTTAAACAGCAGCGTTATTGGTGTTAAACAGCGGTGTTATTGGTGTTAAACAGCAGCGTTATTGGTGTTAAACAGCAGTGTTATTGGAGTTAAACAGCAGTGTTATTGGAGTTAAACAGCAGTGTTATTCGAGTTAAACAGCAGTGTTATTGGTGTTAAACAGCAGCGTTATTGGTGTTAAACAGCAGCGTTATTGGTGTTAAACAGCAGCATAATGGAGTTAAACAGCAGTGTTATTGGTGTTAAACAGCAGCGTTATTGGAGTTAAACAGCAGTGTTATTGGTGTTAAACAGCAGTGTTATTGGAGTTAAACAGCAGTGTTATTCGAGTTAAACAGCAGTGTTATTGGTGTTAAACAGCAGTGGTATTGGAGTTAAACAGCAGTGTTATTGGAGTTAAACAGCAGTGTTATTGGTGTTAAACAGCAGTGTTATTGGTGTTAAACAGCAGTGTTATTGGTGTTAAACAGCAGTGTTATTGGAGTTAAACAGCAGTGTTATTGGAGTTAAACAGCAGTGTTATTGGTGTTAAACAGCAGTGTTATTGGAGTTAAACAGCAGTGTTATTGGAGTTAAACAGCAGTGTTATTGGTGCTAAACAGCAGTGTTATTGAGTTAAACAGCAGTGTTATTAGTGTTCAACAGTAGTGTTATTGAAGTCAAACAGTCGTGTTATTGGTGTTAAACAGTCGTGTTAATTCAGTTAAACAGCAGTATTATTGGCGTCAAACAGTAATGTCATTGGTGTTAAACATCAGTGTTACTGGAGTTAACCAGCATTGTTCTTAAACAGCAGTATTATTGGCGTTAAACAGTAGTGTTACTGGTGCTAAACAGCAGTGATATTGATGTTAAACAGCAGTATTATTGGCGTTCAACATTAGCATTATTGGAGTTAACCGGCATTGTTATTTGTATTAAACAGCAGTGTTATTGGAATTAAAAGCAATGTTATTGGTTTCAAACAGCACTGTTATTGGTGTTTAACAGTAGTGTCATTGGTGTTAAACAGCAGTGTTATTGGGGTTAAACAGCAGTGTATTTGGTGTTAAAATGTAGTGTTATTGGTGTTAAACAGTAGTGTCATTGGAGTTTAACAATAGTGTCATTGATGTTAAACAGTGGTGTTAAAATGTAGTGTGATTGTTATTAAACAGCAGTTTTATTGGTGTTGAACAGCAGTGTCATTACGGTTAATAAGCAGTGTTATTGGTGTTAAACAGCAGCATTCTTGGAGTTAAACATTAGTGTTATTGGTGCTAAACAGTAGTGTTATTGAGTTAAACAGTAGTTTATTTGAGTTAAACAGTAGTTTATTCGAGTCAAACAGTCGTGTTATTGGTGTTAAACAGCAGTGTTATTGGTGTTAATCTGCAGTGTTATTAGTATTCAACAGTAGTGCTATCTGAGTCAAACAGTAGTGTTATTGAAGTCAAACAGTCGTGTTATTGGTGTTAAACAGTAGTGTTAATTCAGTTAAACTGCAGTGTTATTGGAGTCAAACAGTGATGTCATTGGTGTTAAATATTAGTGTTATTGGAGTTAACCAGCATTGTTCTTGGTGTTAAACAGCAGTATTATTGGTTTTAAACAGCGTTGTTATTTTAGTTAAACAGCAATTTTATATTTTTTAATTAATAGTCTTATTTTAGTCAAACAGTCATGTTATTGGCGTTAAACAGTCATGTTATTGGCGTTAAACAGCAGTGTTATTGGTGTTAAGCAGTAGTGTTAATGGTGTTAAACAGTAGTGTTATTGGCGTTAAACAGTCATGTTATTGGCGTTAAACAGCAGTGTTATTGGTGTTAAGCAGTAGTGTTAATGGTGTTAAACAGTAGTGTTATTGGTGTTAAATAGTAGTGTTATTGGTGTGAAACAGCAGTGTTATTGGTGTTAAGCAGTCGTGTTAATGGTGTTAAATAGTAGTGTTATTGGTGTTAAGCAGTCGTGTTAATGGTGTTAAATAGTAGTGTTATTGGTGTTAAGCAGTAGTGTTAATGGTGTTAAACAGCAGTGTTATTGGTGTTAAACAGCAGTGTTATTGGTGTTAAACAGCAGTGTTATTGGTGTTAAATAGTAGTGTTATTGGTGTTAAACAGCAGTGTTATTGGTGTTAAATAGTAGTGTTATTGGTGTTAAACAGCAGTGTTATTGGAGTTAAACAGCAGTGTTATTGGTGTTCAACAGTAGTGTTATTGAAGTCAAACAGTCGTGTTATTGGTGTTAAACAGTCGTGTTAATTCAGTTAAACAGCAGTATTATTGGCGTCAAACAGTAATGTCATTGGTGTTAAACATCAGTGTTACTGGAGTTAACCAGCATTGTTCTTAAACAGCAGTATTATTGGCGTTAAACAGTAGTGTTACTGGTGCTAAACAGCAGTGATATTGATGTTAAACAGCAGTATTATTGGCGTTCAACATTAGCATTATTGGAGTTAACCGGCATTGTTATTTGTATTAAACAGCAGTGTTATTGGAATTAAAAGCAATGTTATTGGTTTCAAACAGCACTGTTATTGGTGTTTAACAGTAGTGTCATTGGTGTTAAACAGCAGTGTTATTGGGGTTAAACAGCAGTGTATTTGGTGTTAAAATGTAGTGTTATTGGTGTTAAACAGTAGTGTCATTGGAGTTTAACAATAGTGTCATTGATGTTAAACAGTGGTGTTAAAATGTAGTGTGATTGTTATTAAACAGCAGTTTTATTGGTGTTGAACAGCAGTGTCATTACGGTTAATAAGCAGTGTTATTGGTGTTAAACAGCAGCATTCTTGGAGTTAAACATTAGTGTTATTGGTGCTAAACAGTAGTGTTATTGAGTTAAACAGTAGTTTATTTGAGTTAAACAGTAGTTTATTCGAGTCAAACAGTCGTGTTATTGGTGTTAAACAGCAGTGTTATTGGTGTTAATCTGCAGTGTTATTAGTATTCAACAGTAGTGCTATCTGAGTCAAACAGTAGTGTTATTGAAGTCAAACACTCGTGTTATTGGTGTTAAACAGTAGTGTTAATTCAGTTAAACTGCAGTGTTATTGGAGTCAAACAGTGATGTCATTGGTGTTAAATATTAGTGTTATTGGAGTTAACCAGCATTGTTCTTGGTGTTAAACAGCAGTATTATTGGTTTTAAACAGCGTTGTTATTTTAGTTAAACAGCAATTTTATATTTTTTAATTAATAGTCTTATTTTAGTCAAACAGTCATGTTATTGGCGTTAAACAGTCATGTTATTGGCGTTAAACAGCAGTGTTATTGGTGTTAAGCAGTAGTGTTAATGGTGTTAAACAGTAGTGTTATTGGTGTTAAATAGTAGTGTTATTGGTGTGAAACAGCAGTGTTATTGGTGTTAAGCAGTCGTGTTAATGGTGTTAAATAGTAGTGTTATTGGTGTTAAGCAGTAGTGTTAATGGTGTTAAACAGCAGTGTTATTGGTGTTAAACAGCAGTGTTATTGGTGTTAAACAGCAGTGTTATTGGTGTTAAATAGTAGTGTTATTGGTGTTAAACAGCAGTGTTATTGGTGTTAAATAGTAGTGTTATTGGTGTTAAACAGCAGTGTTATTGGTGTTAAACAGTAGTGTTATTGGTGTTAAACAGCAGTGTTATTGGTGTTAAACAGTAGTGTTATTGGTGCTAAACAGCAGTGTTATTGTTGTTAAACAGCACTGTTATTGGTGTTAAGCAGTCGTGTTATTGGTGTTGAACAGTAGTGTTATTGGTGTTAAATAGTAGTGTTATTGGTGTTAAACAGCAGTGTTATTGGTGTTAATCATCAGTGTTATTGGTGTTAAACAGTAGTGTTATTGGTGTTAAATAGTAGTGTTATTGGTGTTAAACAGTAGTGTTATTGGTGTTAAATAGTCGTGTTATTGGTGTTAAACAGCAGTGTTATTGGTGTTAAGCAGTAGTGTTATTGGTGTTAAATAGTAGTGTTATTGGTGTTAAACAGCTGTGTTATTGGTGTTAAGCAGTAGTGTTATTGGTGTTAAATAGTAGTGTTATTGGTGTTAAACAGTAGTGTTATTGGTGTTAAACAGCAGTGTTATTCTCCTCCTGTACCACTGCTCTCACTGTCCCTGACCTGTCTCCGTAACTGAAGGAGACAGGTAACCAGGTCTGCCTCATCCCACCCTGTGTATTAACACTGGGCGAGCAGTTGCTCTCTGTTTCACCGAGTACGGCAGTGTAGTGGTTTTGTTATTCGACTCATAATGCAGAGAATGTGAGTTCAAATCCCTCCATAGCAGTTTGAGAATTTGAATTCAGTCTTTGAAACTCTGGAAATTAAAAGCTGGCATCAGCAAAAGTGACCATGAAGCTGTCGGATTAACGTGAAAACACAACTGGTTTACTCAAGTCCTTTGGGGGTGGAAACATGCCGTCCTTATCCTGCCTCTATGTGACTCCAGTCCCACACCAGTTGACTCTTAACTGCCCTCTGAAGTGACCTAGCAACCCATAAGACCATAAGAGATCGGAGCAGGTGTAGGCCATTCGGCCCCTCGAGCCCGCTCCGCCATTTGATGAGATCATGGCTGATCGGATTTTTATCTCAACTCCACTTTCCCGCCCTTTCCCCATATCCTTTGACTCTCTTGCTGATCAAAAATTTGTCTCACTCAGCCTTGAATGTATTCAATGACCCAGCCTCCACAGCTTTTTGGGATAAAGAATTCCAAAGATTCACGACCCTCTGGGAGAAGAAATTCCTCCTCATTTCCGTCTTAAATGGGTGACCCCTTATTCTGAGACTAAGCCCCCTAGTTTTAGATTCCCCCATGAGGGGTAACATTCTCTCAGCATCTGCACTATTGAGTCTCCTCAGAATCTTGTATGTTTAAATAAGATCTCCTCTCATTCTTTTAAACTCCAATGAGTATAGACCCAACCTGTTCAATCTTTCCTCATAAGACAACCCTTCCATACTCGGAATCAACCTCGTGAACCTTCTCTGAATTGTCTCCTATGTAAGTATGTCCTTCTTTAAATAAGGGCACCAGAACTGTATACAGTACTCCAGGTGTGGTCTCACCAGCACCCTGTACAGTTGTAGCATGACTTCCCTGCTTTTATACTCCATCCCCCTAGAAATAAAGGCCAATATTATGTTTGCCTTCCGGATTACCTGCTGCACCTGTATGTTGACTTTTCACGTTTCATGTACAAGCACACCCAGATCCCTCTGTACCGCAGCATTTTGTAGTATTTCTCCATTCAAATAATATTTTGCTTTTTTATTTTTCCTCCCAACACTCAGTTGTATCCAATCACATTCTAACAGCACTGTGGGAGCACCTTCACCACATGGACTGCAGCGGCTCAAGAAGACGGCCCATCACCACCTTCTCAAGGGCAACGAGTGATGGCCAATCAATGCCAGCCTTGCTCGCAACACCTGCATCCCCAGGATTAATTTTTAAAAAACAGAGCCTTGGTCTGTTGGAATTTTATGGAGCAGAACAGGGTGTTAGCAGGAGATACATGAGATTTCTCGTTGAAAGTCATGTTAAAGGGGCAGTGGGAACAGACTGAAACATTGAAAGGAATTGACGCGCAATGTGTATGAAGTGGGAGGGTTCTGTTTTGCAGACAGAGCATCAGGAACGATCGCTGGGAAGACCCTATATGTACTGAATTGTTCTGACGAAATTCTATACGACAGAAAGAAAGGCTTGCATTGATTTAGCACCTTTCACGACCCTGACGTCCCAAAGCACTTTACAGACAATGAAATACCTTTTCAAGTGTAGTCACTATTGTAATGGAGGAAACGCAGCAGCCAATTTGCACACAGCAAGATCCCATAAACAACAATGTGGCAATGACCACATAATCTGTTTTTTGTAGTGATGTTGGTTCAGTGATAAATATTGGCCTGGACACCTCCTGGGAGAACTGACCGGGACACACCGGGAGAAGTCCCCTGCTCTTCTTCGAATAGTGCTGTGGGATCTTTTACGTCCACCTGAGAGGGAAGATGGGGCCCTCAGTCAACATCACCTCCGACAGTGCAGCACTCCCTCAGCACTGCACTGGAGTGTCAGCCTCGATTATGTGCTCAAGTCTCTGGAGTGGGACTCTGAACCCACAAACCTCTGACTGGAGGCGAGAGTGTTCCCACCGAGCCACTGGTGATAACAGAAAAGATTTGCTATTGGAATTCTGTGGAACAGGAAGGGATTTGTGTTGGAATTCTATGGAACAGGAAGGGATTTGTGTTGGAATTCTGTGGAACAGGAAGGGATTTGTGTTGGAATTCTAAGGAACAGGAAGGGATTTGTGTTGGAATTCTATGGAACAGGAAGGGATTTGTGTTGGAATTCTATGGAACAGGAAGGAATTTGTGTCTTGAATTCAATGGAATCGGAAGGGATTTGCTGTTAGAATGCTGTAGAATGGGAAGGATTTGCTCCCGGGAATTCTAAGTCAGACCAGCTCAGCAGCAAGCTCAGTGTGCTAATTTTTTTTCTTTTGCCAGGTTTTTACAGCAGCAGCATTGCCTGATATAAAATGCTATGTTTAGCCATGATCACGTTAAAAAAGAGTCACTCAGGATAAATAATTCATGGATCGAGGCGCGCGTAGCATTGATTTACAGAGTGAAGGTTTACACGAGATGAAAGTGTGTCAGGCCCCTTTACCGGGTGAAGCCTCTCACTGCAGTGCTGTAGAGGGGATGCAAAGGGACCTGAGCAGCTCATGATTCAGGGTGCATGTCTTCCCCCGGAGCGCTACCGCAGCTACAGTTATATAAAGCTCTGTTCGACCGCATCTGGAGTATCACGTTCAGTTCTGCGCACCATACTTCAGGAAGGATATATTGGCCTTGGAGCGAGTGCAGCAGAATGATACCGGGGATAAAAGGGTTAAATCATGAGGACAGGTGGCATAGGCTCGGCTTGTATTCCTTCAAGTATAGAAGATTAAGGGGTGATCTAATTGAGGTGTTTAAGATCATTGTACAATTTGATCGAGCAGATCAAGGGAAACAATTGGAGAGTCCAGAACAAGGGGTCATAACCTTAAAATTAGAGCCAGGCCGTTCAGGGGTGATGTCAGGAAGCACTTCTTCACACAAAGGGGAGTGGAAATCTGGAACTCTTCCCCCCCAAAAAAAAATCTGCTGAGGCTGGGGGTCAATTGAAAATGTCAAAACTGAGATTGATAGATTTTTGTTTGGTAAGGGTATTAAGGGTCACAGAACCAAGGCAGGTAAATGGTGTTAAAATACAGACCAGCCATGATCTAATTGAATGGGGGAGCAGGCTCGAGGGGCCGAATGGCCTGCCCCTGTTCCTATGTTCCTATTACGGGGGCTCCCCATCGATTGAAAACATGCTGCACTGCACCACACTGTTTTAAGTAAGCATCGCTCTCCGTTTGATCTGCTGTAACTCATCACCGGCGGCCCTGCCTTGTCATGTTTGCTCTTGGCACCATCATTTGGGGATAGGGTTACCAACTTTGGTTGGACGTATTCCTGGAGGTTTCATCACATGACCTCCCGCCTCCAACTGTCCCCGCCCAGTCAAACGGCCTTCCCGCCATCTCCAATACTTTTATAGCTAATAAATGAAAGTGTTCAACGAAATTGAAAAGAAAACATAATTTATTTAACGCCCCTATGATTTTTTTTTTCTCTAGGATTGCTCACAGCATTGTCCCAGAGATTAATCTTCAATTGATGGAGATTCCAGGGCAATCCTGGAGGGTTGGCGACCCTATTTGGGAGCCTTCCAGGGTGGAGCAAGTTCTATTTTCTCTCCCCAGTATTCTCTTCCCCTGAAGCTGCTGATTCTGACTGGGTTTATAGTTTCAAGGGTGTCGCTAACAAGATTAAATTTGATACAATCTGCGATAAAAACCAGCGCCCCGAGCCAATATTCAAATGCAGAGCTTTGAAAAAAAAAAGGTCAATTTCAAAAGGGAATGAAGGAAGCACTTAAAGAAATTGACAAGTTGAGAGCACTCTGGAAAATCTCAGCTGAGGACAAATGGAACATTCCTTCAGGTCGAGTGGCCTCCGCAGGCAGAGTCCGGTCAAACTGAGAGTGAAGCAGATCAAACCAATCAAACCATCAACGAAACAATACCAACTGAAGTAAGGAGAAACAAGCCTTCAAAACCTGCAGGGAAAAGGGCGAAGGAAACCGCTGGGATCAATCTCCACAAAATGTAACAAACAAAGACCTGTCAAATGAGCAAAAAGTGAACTTGAAATGAGCAAAGCTGCAGAGGCCAAATGCATTAAAAAATTATTGCAACGACGACTTGCATTTATATGGCGCCTTTCACGGTCTCAGGATGTCCCAAAGCCAATGAAGTACTTTTGAAGTGTAGTCACTGCTATAATGTAAGAAACACGGCAGCCAATTTGCGCACAGCAAGATCCCACAAACAGCAATGTCATGATCACCAGGTAATCTGTTTTTTTTGGTGTGGGTTTAATATTGGCCAGGACACCGGGAGGACGCCCTGCTCTTCTTCGAAATAGTGCCATGGAATCTTTTACATCCACCTGAGAGGGCAAATGGAGCCTCAGTTTAACGTCTCATCCGAAAGGCAGCAACCTGACTCCCTGCAAGGCCCCCAGATGCCCTGATGTAGGCGTGGATTGCTCACCCAGTCACCAGCGAGGCATGACTCTTATCACCTTGGCCTTTCTATTCTCATCATTTCAATCACAGACATGGCCACCTCTGATCATTTCCTTGTATCCCTCACCACTCACATCCCCATTCCCTTTGCCAACCCCACTTCCTTCTACATCCACCCCCGGAAAAAAACTCTCCCTCCAAGTCACTTACAATAGCACTTTCAAACTCTTGACTGCCTGGCCTTTGGCCCTCCATTCCCCATAATAGATCAGCAGCTACTGATTTGCTCAATCACACCCTCACCTCTGCCTTTGATGTCATTTTCCCCAGTAAAATCATTATTTTCTCAAACCCTGGTCGTTCCCCCGGGTACGGCCCTCATCTTTTTTTTAATTCATTCATGGGATGTGGGTGTCGCTGACAAGGCCAGCATTTATTGCCCATCCCTAATTGCCCAAGTGAGCCACCTTCTTGAACCGCTGCAGTCCGTGTGGTGAAGGTTCTCCCACAGTGCTGTTAGGAAGGGAGTTTCAGGATTTTGACCCAGCGACGATGAAGGAACGGCGATATATTTCCACGTCAGGGTGGTGTGTGACTTGGAGGGGAACGTGCAGGTGGTGGTGTTCCCATGCTCCTGCTGCTCTTGTCCCTCTAGGTGGTAGAGGTCGTGGGTTTGGGAGGTGCTGTCGAAGAAGCCTTGGCGAGTTGCTGCAGTGCATCCTGTGGATGGTACACACTGCAGCCACAGTGCGCCGGTGGTGGAGGGAGTGAATGTTTAGGGTGATGGATGGGGAGCCAATCAAACGGGCTGCTTTGTCCTGGATGGTGTTGAGCTTCTTGAGTGTTGTTGGAGCTGCACTCATCCAGGCAAGTGGAGAGTATTCCATCACACTCCTGACTTGTGCCTTGTAGATGGTGGAAAGGATTTGGGGAGTCAGGAGGTGAGTCACTCGCCGCAGAATACCCAGCCTCTGACCTGCTCTTATAGCCACAGTATTTGTGGCTGGTCCAGTTAATTTCCACCCCTTTAAGTCCAGGATCATCCTGGAATGCAAAGATAACCCCCGACTTCTCTTCACTACCAACAGTCTTCTTAAACCCCTCTCCCCGCCTCCTCCACCCTTACTCCAACGACAAGTGCGAGGAGCTAATGGGTTTCTTTGTCACTTAGATTGAGACCATCCATTCAGCTGCATCTGCCACTTCCCTCCCTTCCCCTAGCCCACCAAACCAAACTTCCCCCAAGGCTCCCCCCTGCCCTAGCCCTGAACCCGCATCTCTCTCTAGTTCCTCTCCTATCTCCACTCATATCCTCTCTGAGCTCATCTTGTCCATGAGACTCACCTCCTGCTCCGCGACCCTATTCCCACCAAACTGCTGACCACCCAACTTCCTTCCTGGCCCCCATGTTAACTGTAAACAGTTCCCTCTCCCTCTCTCATTCACATCCCTTTCAAATCTGCTGTCATCACCCCCCTCCTCAAAAAGCCCACCCTTGACCCCTCGTCCTTGCAAACTACCGCCCCATCTCCAACCTCCCTTTCCTCTCCAAAGTCCTTGAACATGTTGTCACCTCCCAAATCTGCGCCCACCTTTTCAGCAGTTCCATCTTTGAATTTTTCCAATCAGGTTTCTGCCCCGCCACTGTACTGAAACAGCCCTTATCAAAGTGACTGTGACCGTAGTGCACTCTCCCTCCTCATCCTTCTCGACCTGTCTGCAGCCTTTGACACGGTTGACCACACCATCCTCCTCCAATGCCTCTCCTCCGTCGTCCAGCTGGGTGGGACTACGCTCGCCCGGTTCCATTCTTATCTATCCAGTCTGAACCAGAGAATCACCTTCAATGGCTTCTCTTCCCGCTCCTGCACCGTTACCTCTGGAGTCCCCCAAGGATCTATCCTTGGCCCTCTCCTATTTCTCATCTACATGCTGCCCCTCAGCGACACCATCCGAAAACACGATGTCAGATTCCACGTGCACGCTGACGACACCCAGTTCGACCTCACCAGCACCTCGCTCGACCGCTCCACTGGCCCTGCTTCTCCGACATCTAGTACTCAATTAAACATTGAGAAAAACAAAGCCATTGTCATCAGTCCCCGCCACAAATTCCGTTCCCTCGCCACCGACTCCATCTCTCTCTCTCCGGCCATTGTCTGAGGCTGAACCAGACTGTTCGTAACCTTGGTCCTATTGCACCCTGAGTTGAGCTTCTGACCCCATATCCGCTCCATCACCAAGACCGCCCACTTCCACCTCCATAATATTGCCCGTCTCCGTCCCTGCCTCAGCTCATCAGCTGCTGAAACCCTCACCCATGCTTTTGTTACCTCCATACTCGACTTTTCCAATGCTCTCCTGGCCGGCTCCCGCCTTCCACCCTCCTTAAACTTCAGTTCATCCAAAGTTCTGCTGCCGGTATCCTGACTCACAGTCCCGTATAACCATCACCCCTGTGCTCGCTGACCTGCATTGGATCCCGGTCTACCAACAATTTGATTTTTAAAATTCTCATTCTTCTGTTCAAATCCCTCCATGGTCTCGTCCCTCCCTATCTCCGTAAACTCCTCCAGCCCGACAACCCTCCGCGAACTCTGCATTCTTCAAACTCTGGCCTCTTGCGCATCCCCGATTCCCCTCACCCCACCATTGGCGGCCGTGCCCTCAGCCGACTCGGCTCTAAGCTGCAAAATTTCCTCCCTAAACCTCTCCGCCTCTCTCTCCTCCTTTAAGACCCTCCTTAAAGCCTACCTCGCTGACCATGCTTTTAGTCACCTCTCCTATTATCTACTTTTTGGGCTCGATGTCAATTTTTGACTGATTACACTCCTGTGAAGCGCTTTCGGATGTTTTACTACATTTAAGGCGCTATATAAATGCAGGTTGTTGTTAATTTTTTTTTATTCGTTCATGGGATGTGGGCGTCGCTGGCGAGGCTGGCATTTATTGCCCATCTCTAATTGCCGTTGAGAAGGTGGTGGTGAGCCGCCTTCTTGAACCGCTGCAGTCTGTGTGGTGAAGGTTCTCCCACAGTGCTGTTAGGAAGGGAGTTCCTGGATTTTGACCCAGCGACGATGAAGGAACGGCGATATATTTCCAAGTCGGGGAACGTGCAGGTGGTGTTGTTCCCATGTATCTGCTGCCCTTGTCCCTCTAGGTGGTAGAGGTTGCGGGTTTGGGAGGTGCTGTTGAAGAAGCCTTGGCGAGTTGCTGCAGTGCATCCTGTGGATGGTACACACTGCAGCCACTGTGCGCCGGTGGTGAAGGTAGTGAATGTTTAGGGTGGTGGATGGGGTGCCAATCAAGCGGGCTGCTTTGTCCTGGATGGTGTTGAGCTTCTTGAGTGTTTTGGAGGAGCTGCACTCATCCAAGCAAGTGGAGAGTATTCCATCACACTCCTGACTTGTGCCTTGTAGATGGTGGAAAGGCTTTGAGGAATCAGGAGGTGAGTCACTCGCCGCAGAATACCCAGCCTCTGACCTGCTCTTGTAGCCACAGTATTTATATGGCTGGTCCAGTTAAGTTTGTGGTCAGTAGTGACCCCCAGGATGTTAATGGTGGGGATTCCCGATGGTTTGCTCCGGGAATCCATGATTGTCGATTGGGGGAATTCACAATCTTTGATGAGCACCTGTGTAAAGCTCACGCACTCCCAAAGTCACTCGCTAGCCTCCGGAACTGGGTTAAAAGCAAAATACTGCGGCTGCTGGAAATCTGAAATAAAAGCAGGAAATGCTGGAGGAGCTCAGCAAGTGAGGCAGCGTCTGTGGAGAAAGAAACAGAGTTAACGTTTCAGGTCGAAGACTTGTTCTGACGAAAGGCCTTCGACCTGAAACATTAACGCTGTTTCTTTCTCCAGAACTGGGTTGTTTGTCTTTAGCTTCTGAACGACAGTGAGCAGTTTGGGTTTGCTGTTGTTGTGTGTAGTTAGGCACATTTTGCTTTGTTTGTGTTTTTTGAAGAGTACTTTCGCATTCTCCTTTCCTTTTGCATTCTCCTTTTCTTTTGTGTTACACTGACACCCCCTAGCCGTGGCTCAGGGGGTAGCATTCTCGCCTCTGAGTTAGAGGGTCATGGGTTCGATAGTCCCCCTCCAGAGACTTGAGCACAGAATCCAGGCCGACACTCCCAGTGCAGTGCTGAGGGAGTGCTGCACTGTCGGAGCTGCCGTCTTTCAGATGAGTTAGTTCACTAGTTGTACCAATGGTTATATCGCGCACCCTAACGTTCCTCACCTGTAGAAGGTGGTAAAATAACCACTTCACTGGACTATTGCTAAACTATTGGGTTAAAGGGTGAATAGATAAGTGAACAGTAGCGATAGCACCCTGTAGATTTTACAGTAATTAGAAACCATGCCTCCTCAACTTGAAAGAAAATAACCAAGGGATTAGTTATTAAAACTAAAAGACATAGGAATCCAGGGGAGAATGTGGGACTCGATAGAAGTTGGATAAAAATAGAAATGGGGAAGGCTTGCGAGAGGCATAGTGTGAGACATGGAGAATGTGAGGTTTCATAGGGGTCAGTGTTAGACTGGAGAGAGGGGTGGTGGGGTATCGCAGGGTCAGTGTCAGACCGCGGAGAGGGGCGGAGTGGGGTATCGCAGGGGTCAGTGTTAGACTGGGGGCAGCGGCGGAGTGGGGTATTGCAGGGTCAGTGTCAGACTGGAGAGAGGGGTGGTGGGGTATCGCAGGGTCAGTGTTAGACTGGAGAGAGGGGTGGTGGGGTATCGCAGGGTCAGTGTCAGACCGCGGAGAGGGGCGGAGTGGGGTATCGCAGGGGTCAGTGTTAGACTGGGGGCAGGGGCGGAGTGGGGTATTGCAGGGTCAGTGTTAGACTGGGGAGAGGGGTGGTGGGGTATCGCAGGGTCAGTGTCAGACCGCGGAGAGGGGCGGAGTGGGGTATCGCAGGGGTCAGTGTTAGACTGGGGGCAGGGGCGGAGTGGGGTATTGCAGGGTCAGTGTTAGACTGGGGAGAGGGGCGGTGGGGTGTCACAGGGGTCAGTGTCAGACTGGGGGGAGGGGCGGAGTGGGGTATCGCAGGGGTCAGTGTGAGACTGGGGGCAGGGGCGGAGTGGGGTATTGCAGGGTCAGTGTTAGACTGGGGAGAGGGGCGGTGGGGTGTCACAGGGGTCAGTGTGAGACTGGGGGCAGGTGCGGAGTGGGGTATTGCAGGGTCAGTGTCAAACTGGGAGATGGGGCGGAGTGGGGTATCGTAGGGGTCAGTGTCAGACTGGGGGCAGGGGTGGAGTGGGGTATTGCAGGGTCAGTGTCAGACTGGGGGGTGGGGCGGTGGGGTGTTGCAGGGGTCAGTGTGAGACTGGAGGTGGGGCAGAGTGGAGTACCGCAGGGGTCAGTGTGAGACTGGAGGTGGGGCAGAGTGGAGTACCGCAGGGGTCAGTGGATGAGTTCTCATTCACATAAGTAACTTGGATTCAGAAACCAATCGTGGATGAGTTAACTTTGCAGATTTCACTGAAGTCGGGAGCACCGTCAGGACAGAGCACGCAGTTAACGATTTGCAATTGATTTAGATCAGTTATGCAATTATACAATGAAATGTAATATGGATATAAGTGCAAAGTATGTGTTAGGAGAAACAATGAGCAACATAGACATACGATGAAGGGAATAGAATTAGACAGGGGGACTCGGTCACCTGGGATTGACAATAGCTCGTCAGTTTCAATGTCAAGGCAATGCGGAGAGTGAATTAGAAAGTAAATAGAACGCTGGTACCCCTAGTCAGAGTTGTGAGAGTCGATGTACAGAGATTGTGCTGTGGCTTTGTAATGCACTGGGTGAAACCTCACGTGCGTACAATTCTGGTTGTCACACTTCAAAAGAGGCATGCACGCTTTGGAGAGGCTGCAGAGAACAGCAACAGAATGATCCTGAAGGAAAGAAACCATGAGAAAATGTGGAACTCGCTACCTCAAGGAATAGTTGAGGCAAATAGCGGAGATGCATTTAAGGGGAAGCTAGATAAACACATGAGGGAGAAAGGAATGGAAGGATAGGCTGATAGGGTGAGATGAAGTAGGGAGGGAGGAGGCTCGTGTGGAGTATAAAGGCTGGCATAGACCAGTTGGGTCGAATGGCCTGTTTCTGTGCTGTAGTTTCGATGTAACTCGACGTAAAGAAACTTAAGTTCCACAGTCCAGTGAGAAGGCAGTAAACGGGACAGCTGGAGGTTTGTAAAATATGAAACGGTGTATAGTTGGGCCTATCCGTTGTGTTCTGTCCTAACTCAAATCTCACACATTGAGCCACTTACTAGGGAAGAGTAGCTCAGGCAGTTTCCCATTGTATTCAGTGTACCTTCTCCTCGCTGGGCTTCAACCAAGGCTAAAGAGCCCCACCTACCCTTTAAAATGATGGGTGGAGCCAACCGCACCCATCGGACCCCCGCTGGACATCAACCCAAGATTCAGAGCCCGCACCCTGGTCTCCACTCCCCGAGGCTGTCTGGAGTGGAGTCCAAAATCAACCCTTCTGACTCAAAGGTGAGAACACTACAACTGAGCTAGTGGTCACTCCACCCACATACTATTCCCCCGCTGGATGTCACCCCAGAATTTAGAGTCCATATTCTAGCCTCCACTCGCCAGGGCTGTGTGGAGCGGGGTCCAACCCCAACTCTTCTGACTCGGAGGCGGAGATACCACCGCTAAGTCGAAGCCTCTCTCCATTGAGTTGGGTAACCTAGATTATTACTTCATCTGAAGCCAGGTAAGGTAGGGATGGTGGATCTCCACTTAAATTCTTAAATGTACAACAAATATTAGAAGGAACCTCTTTGCTCAAGGAGTGAGGAACGTTTGAAACAGGAACGCAAGTTGTTTTTGTTGAATAACCTTCCAGGTGAGGTGGTGCAGCATTGAGGACGTTCACAAAGAGGTTGGAAGCTGTTAATGGGAGATTCAGGGTACTGGAGCAATGAGCTTCAATGGGTTGAATGGCCTTTTCTCATCTTTGACTGTTCCTGTGTCCTTATCTCAGTTATTCAGGATACAGCAGGTTGCTCCTGGCAAAGACTGCACAAAGCATCGCACTCCAAAGAAAATGCCCCGAATCCCAAGTGACATCAGGGATTGTTGGGCCAATGCAATCAATGGGAAGCAGTGGGGGAGAGGAGGGGGGCAAATTGGCAAGTATGTCACCCCCTGGCCACTGTGGCCCAAGATGCAGAGGCTGGTTCCAGAGCTGGATTGGCAGCATCATGGAAGATGTTTGTCCATGTGCCCACCAGCCTGCCTGCCACTTCAGCTCAGAAATGGTGCGTGACACAGAGGGGCCTAAGCAGTAGCGGCTAAAAATAAAACGTTCAAACAATGGCAGAGAGAAATGAATCAGAAACCATTTGTAGAACAGCGACCGTGTAAACTGCGGCCTGAGAGCTGAGCTGGGGCTCCATTTATGACCGAGTGCTATTTGGCGGGTGATTGAGTGGCTACCGAGCTCTCAGAAGTATTTCCATTAAGAAGAAGGTGGCTTCTCCTTTACTGGAAAAACATGCTGCTTCCATTAAACTGCCACCTTGTTCCACAACTTCACCTCACACAGATCTATAAATCAATGCCACAGAGATCGCACAGCTTCCCTGGCAGCCAGTCTGTCTGCTGCCAACCGTCCCTATGGCCAATAAAAAGCATTGTTACCATTTAATTGGCCATCTAATCACGCAGCGCTGTACATGCATTTTGAGTCTGTTGGCCCTCGGAGGGGAACAGCAGCATCTCACACCGACACAACCCAGTTCCCACTGTCAGCCTTACTCTGACGTCGGCACACCAACGTATGAAAGATGAGGGGCAGCAAAAAGACCAGCTGGTCCTACGGGCCGTCTCCGTACAGCCACGATGCCCGAAGCATCATGCTTTGCAACTCCCGGCACCTGCCAACACCCACGTGATCTCCTGGGAGAGGCGATAAAAAATCCAAGGCCAAATTAGGAAGAAAAAAAATCTGGAAAATTCCTCTCTGACCCCCCACCCCCCCAACCCCCCTTAAGCGATCTAAACTAATCCAGGAGAACACATTGACCATGATTTATATTCTTTATTATTACACGTACTGTTTGTATACCGTGGGCTCCGCTCCAACTGGTCCAGTTTTCTTTTGAAGCAAATCCACTCTCACCGCACGAGCCAGCAGCCTGCTCCATAATTACATTAAAAACTTGCATTTATGTAGCTCCTTTAAAATAGAAAAACATCCCAAGGCACTTCACCGGAGCGATTATCAAACAAGGTTTGACACCGAGCCACATAAGGAGATATTAGGACAGGTGACCAAAAGCTTGGTCAAAGAGGTAGGTTTTAAGGAGCGTCTTAAAGGAGGAGAGAGAGGTCGAAAGGCAGAAAGGTTTACAGAGGGAATTCCAGAGCTTAGGACCTAGGCAGCTGAAGGCACGGCCGCCAATGGTGGAGCGATTAAAATCGGGGATGCGCAAGAGGCAAGAATTGGAGCAACGCAGAGATCTTGGAAGGTTGTAGGACTGGAGGAGGTCACAGAGATAGGGAGGGCGAGGCCATGGAGGGATTTTGAAAACAAGGATGAGAATTTTAAAATCGAGGAGTTGCCAGACCGGGAGCCAATGTAGGTCAGCGAGCGCAGGAGTGACAGGTGAATGGGTCTTGGTGGGAGTTAGGATAGGGGCAGCAGAGTTTTGGATGAGCTCAAACTTATGGAGGGTGGAAAGTGGGAGATCGGACAAGAGAGCATTGGAATAGTCAAGTCTAGAACGCAGAGAGATCTTGGAGGGTTGTAGGGCTGGAGGAGGTTACACAGGTAGGGAGGGGTGAGGCCATGGAGGGATTTGAAAACAAGGATGAGAATTTTTAAATGCGTTCCTGGACCGGGAGCCAATGTAGGTCAGCGAGCACATAGATCCACTCTCCTCTGGGAACAGAACAACTTCAACATTGTTCTAACCTTGATGTGTTGTAACTGCCTGATGGTATTTGTAATGCAGTCAAGTTATGGTGTTGTGATCTTTTAGGTGTCCGGGTATTGAGATGATGTAATGTCATTAAAGTTGGGATATCTTGGTGTTGAGGTGACTTTGAGTGTTTTATTATTGGGGTGTCTGGATGTTGTCCCATATGTGGTGTTGGGGTGGCCTGATGTCGAGCTGTTTTTGTACACACTTTGCCTGTGCGATTATTGTTTGTTTTGGCACTGGTCTCTTTTATAATTCAAACTTTCCATGTTTTATAGTCAGATTTCTAACATGTTTAGTTGTAGAACTTGTCCAGTATGAACACTGTAGAGGTCAGTCTCCGGAGTGAGCAGGTTGAAGGCCTTTGTGTTCAAATAGTGTTGGTGGGCCCTGCTCTGGAGTGAAGGAGTTTCCTTGTGCAATCTTATTGGATTGTTCCTCCGTTACAGCTCGTAAACATTCACACATTGCCTGTGTAGTGCACACAGTATACATGGTCCAATGTACATGGAGCACAGAGATCGCACAGCTTCCCTGGCAACCAGTCTGTCTGCTGCCAACCATCCCTATGGCCAATAAAAAGCATTGTTACCATTTAATTGGCCATCTAATCACACAGCGCTGTACATGCATTTTGAGACTGTTGGCCCTCGGAGGGGAACAGCAGCATCTCACACCGACACAACCCAGTTCCCACTGTCAGCCTTACTCTGACATCGGCACACCAACGTATGAAAGATGAGGGGCAGCACAAGGAGTCAACCTTACACAATGGCTTTTCGATGACTACGAGGTTGTCCTGCTGAGTGACATTGAAGTCTACCACCATGACTGCCTGTTCCTTTTGCAGTTACACTACAAGCTGTAGCTGCGAGATGACCCTGGGCTAATGTGTTGCTACCTGACTCTGCCGTGTTGTGCCTGGGCTATATGTAAAGTCTTGTCTGTCCATCGACCAACCATCAGCAACAGACAGCAATCAGATTTTGGAGAATTGCTCCTCGTTCACCGACATTCAGCACGTTATCTTTTCGGATTTTCCATTACTGCCCAGCCTCCCAGAGGAAGGTCCACCAGCCACCAATCTCCACTGGTTCCGCATTCAAGCTGTGGGTATGAGGAAATCCCAGAGTCTCCTTATGTCTGGGTTCTGCGAAGGCTCACTCAGTGGTAATTGTTCAGTCAGAATACAGCCACTGACTATCAGAAGGAACTAAGCCATCCTGTTGTAGTGCATCCTGTAATATTGCACCATTCACCTTGTAATACTGTACCAGTCACCCTGAAATACTGTACCAGTCACCCTGAAATACTGCACCATTCACCCTGTAATACTGTACCATTCACCTTGTAATACTGTACCATTCACCCTCTAATACTGCACCATTCACCCTGTAATACTGCACCATTCACCCTGTAATACTGCACTGATCACACTGTTCACCCTGTAATACTGTACCATTCACCCTATCCATCTTGTAATACTGCACCATCCACCTTGTAATGCTGCACCATCCACCTTATAATACTGCACCATTCACCCTGTAATACAGCGCCATTCACCCTGTAATACTGTACAATTCACCCTGAAATACTGCACCATTCACCCTGTAATACTGCACCATCCACCTTGTAATACTGCACCATCCACCTTATATTACTGCACCATTCACCCTGTAATACAGCACCATTCACCCTGTAATACTGTACAATTCACCCTGAAATACTGCACCATTCACCCTGTAATACTGCACCATTCACCCTGTAATACAGCACCATTCACCCTGTAATACTGTACAATTCACCCTGTAATACTGCACCATTCACCCTGTAATACTGCACTGATCACCCTGTCCACCCTGTAATACCGTACCATTCACCCTGTAATACTGCACCAACCACCCTGTAATACTGTACTATTCACTCTGTAATACAGTACCATTCACCCTATCCGTCTTGTAATACTGCACCATCCACCTTGTAATACTGCACCATTCACCCTGTAATACTGCACCATTCACCCTGTAATACTGCACCATCCACCCTGTAATACCGTACCATTCACCCTGTAATACTACACCATCCACCCTGTAATACTGTGCCATCCACCCTGTAATACCGTACCATTCACCCTGTAATACTGCACCATTCACTCTGTAATACGGTATCATCCACCTTGTAATACTGTACCATTCACCCTGTAATATTGCACCATTCACCCTGTCCACCCTGTAACACTGCACCATACCTGGTAATATGGGACGACACAATTACATCTTGATAAGAGTCAACAAACTGGAAGCCTTATGGCAAGCTGCCTGAGTATTAAATCATCTGCACCAAAACAAAAGCCCTACCTTTGGGCCCATCATTACCCGGGTAATTAAAGGATTATCTCCCTTTAAAAGGACCAGTTTAAATACCTGGGAATGTGGAGTCCTCTCCTGACACATTGTGTGCAATCATTGAGCAAGATGTTTGTGGTTCTGCAAAGCTTTTGGAGCCCTTTGTGAGCAGGGGGTGGGCAGGCGGAGCTGGGGACGTGGATATCTATTTGTGGGATAGATTTGAAACTCAGCTGTTAATTCGTCTGCCAGCTCCAGATCCCCTGGCTGATTTGTACTCTTCTGATGCCCTTTTTAATTTTCCCATCCTTCCCTTTCTTTCTTTATTAATCCCTGCGTTAATTTTCTTCACAGCCATTCAAACTCGAGCGATGACCCCTCCCTTCCTCCTGCCCCCTCTCCTCTCATGATCAGTCAAGATGTTTTCAGTACAGCCGCAGTTGTGGAATTAGCCTCCCCTGTGCGGTGACTGATTGTCCGCGTCAACATCTTCCACTGAATAATTTTATTAAACGCTGAGATGGTTCGACATGCTCTGTGCAGCTTTCTGTCACATTGCACTGCGTCGTGTTTACTTCAGTGCTCTACGCTGTCGTGATTTATTGTACAATGCTCGAGTGGAGCCCCCATGGCATTGATCAGGAGTTGCATCGTATCTGAAAGAAAAGAACTTGCATTTATATAGTGCCTTTCACAACCTCAGAACGTCCCAAAGCACTTTACAGCCAATGAAGTACTTTTTGAAGCATAGTCACTGTTGTAATGTAGGAAACGCGGCAGCCAATTTGCACACAGCAAGATCCCACAAACAGCAATGTGATAATGACCAGATAATCAGTTTATAGCGATGTGGGTTGAGGGATAAATAATGGCCAATATAGTGGGGTGAACTCCCCTGTTCCTCTTCAAAATAGTGCCATGGGATCTTTTACGTCCACCTGAGAGGGCAGACGGGGCCTCGGTTTAACGTCTCATCTGAAAGACGACACCTCTGACAATGCAGCACTCCCTCAGTACTGCACTGATGTGTCAGCCTACATTATGTGCTCAAGTCTCTGGAGTGGGACTGTGAACCCACAACTTTCTTACTCCAAGGCAAGAGTGCTACCCACTGAGCCTCGCCTGACGAGCATTGTGGCTGATGTTTACTGCGGACTTGCTGAAGCCTAAAGGTGGCAGCAGTTTGCCCATCGCTGTAACGCAGCAAATGTACTGAAGCAACATCTCACGTGAGGTAAAAATATTCCACGCCCTACTAATACTCAAAGATACAGGCTCAGAGATATATAATGTTTGTAATACTATTTACCAACCACTTGCTCAAGATCCAAGTAACTTTGTTTCCTCTTCTCTCTCTCTAGCCTCTTTTCTCATTTATTTACATCATATTTCATAGTTACCTAGAATGTACAGTACAGAAACTGGCCATTCGGCCCAACTGGTCTATGCTTTAGCTATCATGGTGGATTTATGGGGGTAGAAATTGGTGTGTGTTGTGCCCGTTTTTTCAGGTGTAAAACAGGCGCAACGCTGGCTAATTTAGCAATGGGGCCTGTCATCAATCTGCGCAGACATTTGACCCACTGTTAAATATTTTCGGGCTAATTTTTTGGGCATTTTGGGTGACCCGCTTGCAAATGCTAATTAGCGGCCCAACGCCTTTTCTGAAGGACCCTTGCGCCAAATTGAGTTGTCCTGGGCAGAGCAGGCCTGCTCCCTTCATCGTTTACAGGGACCCATGAGGCATGGCAAGAATTTCTGGGCTGTGGTATTTTACTTAAGGTACTTCATTTATGTGTTTATGCTTGCCTATTCCCTCCTCAAAACCTTCCTCTGTTCTCTCAGTTATTTAAATGATTATAAAAGATACCACTTTCCACGGTGCATTTGTAAATCTTAATGAAGTGGTCATTGGTGTAGCACTGTCCAGAGAAGTTTTTCTCGCTGTCAATTCATGGAATCATAGAATTTTACAACACAGGAGGAGGCCATTCGGCCCATCGTGCCTGTGCCAGCTCTTTGAAAGAGCTGTCCAATTAGTCCCACAGCCCCACTCTTACCCCATAGCCCTGCATTTTTTTCCTTTTCGAGTATTTATCCAATTGCCTTTTGAAAGTTACTATTGAATCTGCTTCCACCGCCCTTTCAGGCAGCGCATTCCAGATCATCACAACTCGCTGCATAAAAAAAAATTCTCCTCGTCTCCCCCCGATCCTTTTGCCAATTATCTTAAATCTGTGTCCTTTGGTTATCAGCCCTCCTGCCAGTGGAAACAGTTCCTTCTTATTTACTCAAAACATCTCATAATTTTGAACACCTATATTAAATCTCCCCTTAACCTTCTCTGCTCTTAGGAGAACAATCCTAACTTCTCCCATCTCTCCACGTAACTGGAGTCCCTCATCCCTGGTACCATTCTGGTAAATCTTCTCCGCGCCTCATCCAAGGCCTTGACATCCTTCCTAAAGTGTGGTGCCCAGAATTCTCCAATGACCTGTGCCTGAATAAGTGGTCATGCGATGTGGTCAGTTGATGTGTCATTTGATGTGGTGATTTGCTGTCATCCAGGCCTGGCCAACCGTCCGACTCTGGCTGCAACACGCGAGGTATTCGCAAACATTGTCCTCTGTTCCTGGCACAAACATCAGTTGCTCCTCAGCAACACACAAAAAAAAAGGCCATGTCCACAAACACCGATAACTCAGATGCCGGGAATTTCATCGTGGGTTCTGCCGATTGACGGCTGCAGTTTCAGCAGAAGATTGGCAGAAACCCCGTTTACATGTCTATCCGGGATTTTCACCGTTAATTACAGCGGCCACTCGGGGGAATCCCTGAGGAAACTCCCGGCGAGAATTTTTAATGAATGGCTTAAACTTGAAAAAAATGAAGTTGTTGTATTTCTTTCTGTCACTTATGCCTCACCATTGTGATTTGTGATTTTCTGACTGGCTGTCACCGTGTAGCTCCAGTGGAACTACAACACCGAGGTGTTGTAGTTCCACTGGAGCAGTGTGAAAACTACAACTTCCATGATGCTTCTCTCTACACACGTACAGAAATTGTGGGTGGGGTGTGGTGAATGTGAAGAACTCTTGGAGGCATCTCTTATATTAAATAACCAATTTTCTTTCCTTTTTTCAAAAGTTTATAATTTATTATTTGTAGAACGAGGGGCATAGGTTAAAACGGGTGATAGGTCAAATTAGGGCTGATGTCCAAAAGAACTTCTTCACCCAACGAATAAGCAAGACTTAGAATGATATTCTAGATAGAGTAGAAGTGACAAAAACCTTTGACTCATTTAACAATTAGATGATGTAAAAGGGGAAGTAATTTTTTTGTTCTTGAATGAATGAGTTACCATCGCTGAATAACCTTTCACATCTTCATTTTAAGTGCCCTCTGATTGTCATCCGTGCATTGATCCAAGTCTATCTCAGCTCACCATGTCCGATCAGAGATCTCCAGTGGACAGCCAGTATTGAATGGGGTGGTAGGGGGCTAAACCCAGCTGCTAACTCTCCCTTTGCTGTGTATAACCTGTAACCCAGCCTGCGTGGACAACAAGTTTGATCTCTGGTTAAAGTCTAATTCACTTCTTTGTTTTTTCTCTATCTCAGGTCTGAGGGCCACTGATCCAAACCCTACAACCTTCCAGGGTTAGACTTCAGCCGAAGACTGGGCAGTGCACGAGGACCATACTAAGGACAATGGGCTTCCTTTGGTGGACACTCTGGGTTTGCTGGATTACACTTTTCAGCTCAACACCTGCAGAAGGTAAGGCACAAGTTTTGACATGTATTGAAGGACGAATTGACAGCTTTTAGCTAACGCTGTATTTAACAGTTTGGAATGAGTGTTGTATTTCAGATGTAACAGCGCCCTGTGGAGGAGATTGTAAATAGTAAAGCTGCAGGTTCCATAGCAAGATTTAATTTTTGTTTTTGTTAGGGTACAAAAACCTCGGCTTTATGAGTAATTTTCTTTGCGAGCGATTCAGTGGTGTGGTTTAGTTTGTGACGCTCGGTTTATGTCATAAGCCAGTGGGTTGGACGTGTGGTTTTGTGAGGCCTGCTGATTCAGCTGCCGACTCACGCAGTGAATCCTTTCCCTGTGATAAGCCATTTAATGTGAACATATTCAGCAATCAGTGATGGGGAGCTTAGTTCTTCTGGCGTAGATACTTGGTGTGTTGGGTTCAGTCATTAGGGCTCCTCCATGTTGCCTTCTCCTCCCATCTTCCACCCCCCCCCCGTAAACTCGAGATCATCCAAAACTCTGCTGCCCGTATCCTAACTCACCTAAGTCCCGTTCACCCATCACCCCTGTGCTCGCTGACCTACATTGGCTCCCGGTCCGGCAACGCCTCGATTTAAAATTCTCATTCAAATCCCTCCATGGCCTCGCCCCTCCCTATCTCTGCAACCTCCTACAGCCCTCCGAGATCTCTGCGCTCCTCCAGTTCTGGCCTCTTGCGCATCCCTGATTTTCATCGCTCCACCATTGGAGGCCCTGCCTTCAGCTGCCATGCCCTGAGTTCTGGAATTCCCTCCCTAAACCTCTCCGCCTCTCTACCTCTCTCTCCTCCTTTAAGTCGCTCCTTGAAACCTTCCTCTTTGACCAAGCTTTTGGTCACCTGTCCTAATATCTCCTTATATGGCTCAGTGTCAAATGTTGTTTTATAATCGCTCCTGGGAAGCGCCTTGTAATGTTTTACTATGTTAAAGGCACTATGTAAATGCAAGTTATAAAGTGAAGAATGTTAAGCTATGTTTGTACTTCGCGAGTAGCACTGGGCTTCCCATGTAACCCAAAAGTAATTTGTCAGGCTTTCCGGAAATTGGTATTATGAATCCAGGCAAATGTGTTATTGGATTGGAGCCGACTCACAAGGCCCATCGCTGGCACTGGTCTCGTGTAATAGTAAAGCAACTTTAGTCATTACTGTCCTCCACCCCATCTAGTGTTGTGTGGTACAGATTATAATCAGATATTTGATGAGCTCTTATGTGCTGCCAAAGAGCTGAAAAGAATGGGCACCATGAGAGGGGAGAACCCAGGACTAGTGTCCTTATTTCCCGGCTATGGTAACAAAAGCATAGAATTCCATAGAATGTACAGGACAGAAACAGACCACTGGCAGAGAGAGAGAGAGAGAGAGAGGAGTCCACTGGCAGAGAGAGAGAGAGGAGACTACTTGCAGAGAGAGAGAGGAGACCACTGGCAGAGAGAGAGAGAGAGGAGACTACTGGCAGAGAGAGAGAGAGAGGAGTCCACTGGCAGAGAGAGAGAGAGAGGAGTCCACTGGCAGAGAGAGAGAGAAGAGACTACTTGCAGAGAGAGAGAGGAGACCACTGGCAGAGAGAGAGAGGAGACCACTGGCAGAGAGAGAGGAGACCACTGGCAGAGAGAGAGAGAGAGGAGACTACTGGCAGAGAGAGAGAGAGAGGAGTCCACTGGCAGAGAGAGAGAGAGGAGACTACTTGCAGAGAGAGAGAGAGAGGAGTCCACTGGCAGAGAGAGAGAGGAGACCACTGGCAGAGAGAGAGGAGACCACTGGCAGAGAGAGAGAGGAGACCACTGGCAGAGAGAGAGAGAGAGGAGTCCACTGGCAGAGAGAGAGAGAGGAGACTACTTGCAGAGAGAGAGAGGAGACCACTGGCAGAGAGAGAGAGGAGACCACTGGCAGAGAGAGAGAGGAGACCACTGGCAGAGAGAGAGAGGAGACCACTGGCAGAGAGAGAGAGGAGACCACTGGCAGCGAGAGAGAGGAGACCACTGGCAGAGAGAGAGAGAGGAGACCACTGGCAGAGAGAGAGAGAGAGGAGACCACTGGCAGAGAGAGAGAGAGGAGACCACTGGCAGAGAGAGAGAGAGAGGAGACCACTGGCAGAGAGAGAGGAGACCACTGGCAGAGAGAGAGGAGACCACTGGCAGAGAGAGAGAGAAGAGACCACTGGCAGAGAGAGAGAGAGGAGACCACTGGCAGAGAGAGAGAGGAGACCACTGGCAGAGAGAGAGAGGAGACCACTGGCTGATAGAGAGAGGAGACCACTGGCTGATAGAGAGAGGAGACCACTGGCAGAGAGAGAGAGAGGAGACCACTGGCAGAGAGAGAGGAGACCACTGGCAGAGAGAGAGAGGAGAACACTGGCAGAGAGAGAGGAGACCACTGGCAGAGAGAGAGAGGAGACCACTGGCAGAGAGAGAGAGGAGACCACTGGCAGAGAGAGAGAGGAGACCACTGGCAGAGAGAGAGGAGACCACTGGCAGAGAGAGAGAGGAGACCACTGGCAGAGAGAGAGAGGAGACCACTGGCAGAGAGAGAGAGGAGACCACTGGCAGAGAGAGAGAGGAGACCACTGGCAGAGAGAGAGAGGAGACCACTGGCAGAGAGAGAGAGGAGACCACTGGCAGAGAGAGAGAGGAGACCACTGGCAGAGAGAGAGAGAGAGGAGACCACTGGCAGAGAGAGAGAGAGAGGAGACCACTGGCAGAGAGAGAGAGAGAGGAGACCACTGGCAGAGAGAGAGGGAGGAGACCACTGGCAGAGAGAGAGAGAGTAGACCACTGGCAGAGAGAGAGAGAGGAGACCACTGGCAGAGAGAGAGAGAGAGGAGACCACTGGCAGAGAGAGAGGAGACCACTGGCAGAGAGAGAGGAGACCACTGGCAGAGAGAGAGAGAGGAGACCACTGGCAGAGAGAGAGAGAGGAGACCACTGGCAGAGAGAGAGAGGAGACCACTGGCAGAGATAGAGAGGAGACCACTGGCTGATAGAGAGAGGAGACCACTGGCTGATAGAGAGAGGAGACCACTGGCAGAGAGAGAGAGGAGACCACTGGCAGAGAGAGAGAGGAGAACACTGGCAGAGAGAGAGGAGACCACTGGCAGAGAGAGAGAGGAGACCACTGGCAGAGAGAGAGAGGAGACCACTGGCAGAGGGAGAGAGGAGACCACTGGCAGAGAGAGAGAGGAGACCACTGGCAGAGAGAGAGAGGAGACCACTGGCAGAGAGAGAGAGGAGACCACTGGCAGAGAGAGAGAGGAGACCACTGGCAGAGAGAGAGAGGAGACCACTGGCAGAGAGAGAGAGAGAGAGGAGACCACTGGCAGAGAGAGAGAGAGAGGAGACCACTGGCAGAGAGAGAGAGAGGAGACCACTGGCAGAGAGAGAGAGAGGAGACCACTGGCAGAGAGAGAGGGAGGAGACCACTGGCAGAGAGAGAGAGAGGAGACCACTGGCAGAGAGAGAGAGAGGAGACCACTGGCAGAGAGCAAGGACTTCATCCTATTGCAATTAGTCAGGATTCACGGCAAAAGCCTGAGGGAGAGGAGACCACTGGCAGGGAGAGGAGACCACTGGCAGGGAACGGAGACCACAGGCAGGGAACGAAGATCACATTCAGGGAACAGAGACCACAGGCAGGGAACGGAGACCACTGGCAGAAAGAGGAGACCACTGGCAGAGAACGGAGACCACTGGCAGAGAGAGAGAGGAGACTATTGGCAGAGAGAGAGAGAAGAGACTATTGGCAGAGAGCAAGGACTTCATCCCATTGCAATTAGTCAGGATTCACAGCAAAAGCCTGAGGTTAAAGGACAGCGTGCGGAACAAATGCACCTCACTGCGCCCAGGAAGAAACACAATTAACCCCTGGCTCAATCAACAACATCTCTTAGCTAATATATTTGGGGGTAATTTTAACCAAACTCACCGGGCGGGAAACCCACGGGATCGGTTGAAACGCTGGTTTTACACTCCACCCAATATTGACTTCAACGGAGAGTAAAATCGGGCAGGGGGTAAAACCAGCATTGTACCCGATCCCGTCAGTTGGGGTTTCACGACGGGCGGGTTAGGTTAAAATTGCCCCCCGTCACAGGGGTCAATAACCATTATCTGAATTAAATTGGGAGTTGCTGCAGTTGTACAGGGCCTTGGTGAGACCACATCTGGAGTATTGTGTGCAGTTTTGGTCTCCTTACCTGAGGAAGGATATACTTGCCATGGAGGGAGTGCAACGGAGGTTTACTAGACTGATTCCTGGGATGGAAGGACTGACGTATGAGGAGAGATTGGGTCAACTTGGCCTGTATTCACAAGAGTTTAGACGAATGAGAGGTGATCTCATCGAAACATATAAAATTCTAACAGGACTAGACAGACTAGATGCAGGGAGGATGTTCCCGATGGCTGGGGAGTCCAGAACCAGGGGTCACAGTCTCAGGATATGGGGTATGTCGTTTAGAACCGAGATGAGGAGAAATTTCTTCACTCAGAGGGTGCTGAACCTGTGGAATTCTCTACCACAGAAGGCAGTGGATGCCAAGTCATTGGATGTATTCAAGAAGGAGATAGACATATTTCTTAATGCTAAAGGGATGAAGGGATATGGGGAAAAAGCGGGAACAGAGTACTGAGTTAGACAATCAGCCATGATCATTTTGAATGGCGGAGCAGGCCCGAAGGGCCGAATGGCCTACTCTTGCTCCTATTTTCTATGTTCCTAGGTTTAATAACTGAGTCCGCAGTCTCCTTGGAGCCATACGTCACTGAACGCACCAGACTTGCGGAGGGCTGGGACACATTTAAAGACAGCAGCATCGTCTGTTTATTTATTTTCCTGCCTGTTAAGCCTTTTCCAGCCATTCTTTCGGCTCAATTAACTGCTGCAGTTGCCAACAGACGCCTGTTTAAACCCAACCACTTGGAACAGCCTCACCATAGGACAGGAGACATGAACAGGTGCGAGGAGAAATGCCAGCCTCAGACGACACTCAGAGCTCTGAAGAATCCAACGCTCTGAACAGGTTGTTGCTCCACATTAAAAGTCAACGGGAGTTAACCAGACCCAGGCCACCCAAGTGAGCCGCTCTGTTATCCGACAAGGTGGCAACCAATCACCTTCTCCATCGTGAGGCTCAATGTTACGCCAGTGACTTTTAAATAGTGAAACCCAGTAGAAGAAGACGAATTCAAACAGAAGAAGAGTTAAATTATGAGGAAAGGTTGCATAGACTAGGCTTGTAGTCCCTTGAATATAGAAGATTAAAAGATGCTCGAGATGTACTACTTTTACTGCACAGATAGATGGAGAACAATGAGCAAGAAGGGGCCATCACAGAAAAATGATCAGGCTGGGGCCCTTTTCTCTACAAAAGAGAAGGTTGAGGGGTGACCTGATAGAGGTCTTTAAAATTATGGAAGGGTTCGATAGGGTAGACGTAGAGAAGATATTTCCATTTGTGGGGGAGTCCAAGAGTAGGGGCCATAAATATAAAATAGTCACTAATAAATCCAAAAAGGAATTTACCCAGAGAGTGGTGAGAAGGTGAAACTCGCTACCACAAGGAGTAGTTGAGGTGAATATCATCGATGGGGAGAAGGCTCTTGTGGAGCAGTTGGGCCAAATTCCAACTGACGGGATCGGGTACAATGCTGGTTTTACCCCCTGCCCGATTTTACTCTCCGTTGAAGTCAATATTGGGTGGGGTGTAAAACCAGCGTTTCAACCGATCCCGTGGGCTTCCCGCCCGGTGAGTTTGGTTAAAATTGCCCCCAAATATATTAGCTAAGAGATGTTGTTGATTGAGCCAGGGGTTAATTGTGTTTCTTCCTGGGCGCAGTGAGGTGCATTTGTTCCGCACGCTGTCCTTTAACCTCAGGCTTTTGCTGTGAATCCTGACTAATTGCAATGGGATGAAGTCCTTGCTCTCTGCCAATAGTCTCCTCTCTCTCTCTCTGCCAATAGTCTCCTCTCTCTCTCTCTGTCAGTGGTCTCTGTTCTCTGCCAGTGGTCTCCTCTTTCTGCCAGTGGTCTCCGTTCCCTGCCTGTGGTCTCTGTTCCCTGAATGTGGTCTCCGTTCCCTGCTTGTGGTCTCCTCTCCCTGCCAGTGGTCTCCTCTCCCTGCCAGTGGTCTCCTCTCCCTGCCAGTGGTCTCCTCTTTCTCCCTGCCAGTGGTCTCCTCTCTCTGCCAGTAGCCTTCTCTCTGCCAGTAGTCTCATCTGTCTCTCTGTGGTCTCCTCTCTCTGAGCCAGTGGTCTTCTCTCTCTGCCAGTGGTCTTCTCTCTCTGCCAGTGGTCTCCTCTCTCGGCTAGTAGCCTCCTCTCTCTGCCAGTAGTCTCATCTCTCTCTCTATGGTCTCCTCTCTCTCAGCCAGTGGTCTCCATTCCCTGCCAGTGGTCTCCATTCCCTGCCAGTGGTCTCCTCTCCCTGCCAGTGGTCTCCTCTCCCTGCCAGTGGTCTCCTCTCCCTGCCAGTAACCTCCGCTCTCTGCCAGTAGCCTCCTCTCTCCGCCAGTAGTCTCATCTCTCTCTCTGTGGTCTCCTCTCTCTCAGCCAGTGGTCTTTTCTCCCTGCCTGTGGTCTCCTCTTCCTGCTAGTTGTCTCCTTTCTCTGCCAGTGGTCTCCTCTCCCTCCCAATGGTCTCCTCTCTCTCTGCCAGTTGTCATAAATGTTGAGTTTGAGCAGACTTAGCCCAGTTCCATGTAAGCCAGGCCTATCGCACAAAAATGCTTCTAACTTTGGCACCAAAACAGGGGCTTAGTCATGCTCAGAGAGACTGCAAGATGGCTGATGTTTTAATGCTCCACTGTGACATATGCATTTTCAACATGTTCTTTTGAGACAGGGGCAGAGGGAATTTTACTCTGCATCAAACCTCTGCTATACGTGACCCGGGAGTGTTTGATGGGACAGTGTGGAGGGAGCTTTACTCTGGATCTAACCTGTGCTGTACTTGCCCTGGAAGTGTTTGATGGGACAGTGTGGAGGGAGCTTTGCTCTCTATCTAAGCCGGGCCTACAAGATCTGGGAGTGGTTGATGGGACATTGTGGAGAGAGCATCAGTGTTCATCTAATACTAATCAGGCTCAGGGAGCAATACTTTGTCGATGTGTTTCGATCCCCAGCACTGACTTCCCTTACAGTGGTGATCATGGTATCGGGCACAGATTTAAATTATAACTCTTCCTAATCAGGTTCATTGGAAGCGAAGAGCTTTATCTTGTTGATTCATCATCTTCAGTAACTGCCTAAGAGAGCTTTCATGTTCCCTCAGTTTGTGATGTTTGACAGAAAGCCCCCATTCTCACCTTCCCTCTGTATGTTAAGACCCCCTCTGGTGCTGCCAACTCTGGTTGGTTGTATCCTGGGAGATTTCATCACATGACCTCCAACCGCCACGCCCCCGCCCATCTGCCATTGGCCGCCCGACACCTCCATCATTGTGGCGCACCGACTTCACAAGCCAATTGGAAAGCAAACAGGCTCTATGTTACCCGATTGGATGATTCTTGACTAACAATCAAACAGCCTTTCCCCCCTCCCCAGCTCCTGATAAATGAAAGTATTCAAAGAGAGTGATAAAAACGTAATTTATTTGATGCCCCAATGGTTTTTCTCCCGCGTGTTGCTCGGGTGTCCTGGAGATTAATCTTCAATTCCTGTGAACTCCAGGGCAATCCTGGAGGGCTGGCAATCTTACCCCACGCCCTCTTGTCCCTCCAGTTCCACACGTCAGGGCTGAATCTGGTGCCTTTTCTCGGCCTTTCAACTTGTAGGATTTTTCCTTTCCTCACGCAGCCTCAAGAAAGACAAAACTCGGCAAGTCATTCCCTTTTAATCGAGGTGTTCAAAATCATGAAGGGTTTTGATGGAGTAAATAAGGAGAAAGTGTCTCCACTGGCGGGAGGGTCAGTAAGCAGAGGACACAGATTTAAGATAATTGACAAAAGAACCAGAGGGGAGATGAGGAGAATTTTTTTTTACGCAGCGAGTTGTTATGATCTGGAATGCGCTGCCTGAAAGGGCGGTGGAAGCAGATTCCTTAATAACTTTCAAAAGAGAATTGAATGAATATTTGAAGAGGAGAAAATTTGCAGGGCTATGGGGAAAGAGTAGGGGAATGGGACTAATTGGATAGCTCTTTCAAAGAGCCAGCACAGGCAAGAAGGGCTGAATGGCTCCCTACTTTGCTGTAAGATTCTCGGATTCTATAAGACGTGCACTTAGGGCAACTGGCAGAGAGCGAAGTCAACTGGTTGAACGACAGCCCATGCAGTGTTGACCCTCAGACAGGAAGCCTGGAGGGCTCTCTTTGCGTTGTTCCTGTGTAATTGGTGTTAGTGGCAGTGCAGACTGCATAGTCCCAGTCTCATCAGCATTCAGACAGGTAGCCCGTGCACTGTAATCAAAGTGTCAAACCCTCGAGGACACATACCGCTATTTTTGTTGCTGTTTATTATCGAGATTAAACTGGCGATTGCCCCGTGTCTGGATTCACAGCAATTAAATATCCGTTTCTGTTGTCTGTCAGATGTCCGCAGTCTAGAGTTTATCAAAAAGCAGAGATTTCTGGGGGGTGGGTGAGGGGTGCGTGACGGACGAAAGCCATCACAAGGATATGCATTCACGGAGCTGAATTCTCCCTACCTTTATTTTCCGATCGGATAATTGCTAATTAACAAGGTAGGGTGTGCCCTATCCAGTCTCCACTCTGCTTTGTGGAGACCTTTGGGGCTGTTTCTCAGGGGAAGCTGTATATCTGGGTTGACAGATAGAAGCACAAATGAAGGTTCCCCTTGATGGTTGTGGAATGGGAATGAAAGCAAAAGCCCACAACCTCTGAGTCGACAAGACTCTCCACTGGCCCAGTCTTCGTTCAGGAAGCTGCAGCGATATTCCCAACAGGGCACAGCACACGCAAGTCCAGTTCCACTCGGTCAGCCAGGTCCGCATGTGACAGACCTTTGCAGAACAGCAGGTTCTCCGGTTTGATTCCCGGCCTGTATTGAGTTCGCTGGGGTGGGTGTTGGAGGACCACAATTGGCCTCATCACCTCTGGGATGAGGATGGAAATTAGCCAGGGGTCCCTGCTCCTAATCGCTATCCAAGGATTCCTGCTGGAAACTGCTGCACGCACAGTGTCATGTAAGAACAGGTTCAGCCTTGGCTGTGAAGCCCCCCTTGGTCGAATATGTTGGCGCACACATTGCCCGGCCTCACACATTGAAGAATGGCCTCTTGAGTGAGGTCTGGTGCCCACGGAAACCATACCCAGAACGAGTGACTGGTTTCACCAGAGAAGGTGGCAACAGGAGAAAACGGCCGGGAAAAGGTCACACACCTGAGTGTAGAACTTCCCTATGGTCAATATTGTGTTCATCGCAAAAAGTAATTCTGCTGAACCCACGACAACCACCAACCAGAGTCTCTCTTATGCTCTGTAAAAAAGACCACAGAGGGAAAGGACGAGGGAGGAGTCTGGCCCTCCTCTCTCTCAATGTGGAACCAGACCCTGCAGTGAAAGCCTTTCCAGAACAGATTGGGCCTGTGAATCAATGAATTCAACATGTGCCCCAGATAACAGCTCAAACGTAATATGACCCAATCCTTTCCCTTCGCCAACAAACACACTCACTCACCCACTCATACTCACTTACTCACTCTCACTCACTCATACTCACTTACTCACTCTCACTCACACACACACACACACACTCACTCACTCACACAATCACTCACACACTCGCTCACTCACATTCACACACACACACACCCTCTCACACTCTTGCACCCATTCACACATACACACACACCGAGTGTGGCACCAAGGAGCCCGAGCAAAACTGAAATCAATGGGGATCAGGTGAAAATCTCTCCAGTGGCTGGAGTCATACCAAACACAAAGGAAGACGGTTGTGGTTGTTGGAGGCCAATCATCTCAGCCCCAGGACATCGCTGCAGGAGGTCCTCAGGGCAGCGTCCTTGGCCCAACCATCTTCAGCTGCTTCATCAATATCCTTCCCTCCGTCGTAAGGTCATAAGTGGGGATGTTCGCTGATGATTACACAGTGTTCAGCTCCATTCGCAATTCCTCAGATAATGAAGCAGTCCTGGACAACATTTGCGTCACACAAGTGCCAAGCAATGTCCATCTCTAACCATCTCACCATGACATTCAATGGCATCACCATCGCCGAATCCCCCACCATCGACATCCTAGGGGTTGCCATTGACTAGAAACTCAACTGGACTAGCCGCATAAATGCCGTGGCTACTAGAACAGGTCAGAGGCTGGGTATTCTGTGGCGAGTGACTCACCTCCTGACTCCCCAAAGCCTCTCCACCACCTACAAGGCACAAGCCAGGAGTGTGATGGAATACTCTCCACTTGCCTGGATGAGTGCAGCTCCAACAACAATGAAGAAGCTCAACATCATCCAGGACAAAGCAGCCCGCTCGATCGGCAGCCCGTCCACCTGCTTAAATATCCACTCCTTCCACCACCGGTGCACCTTGGCTCCAGTGTGTACCATCCACAGGATACACTGCAGCAACTCGCCAAGGCTTCTTCAAAAGCACCTCCCAAACCCGCGACCTCTACCACCTAGAAGGTGAAAGGGCAGCAGGTGCATGGGAACAACACCACCTCCAAGTCACACACCATCCCGACTTGGAAATTTATTGGCCGTTGCTTCTTCGTCACTGAGTCATAATTCTGGAACTTCCTCCCTAGCAGCACTGAGGGAGAACCTTCACCACACGGACTGTAGCGGTTTAAGAAGAAGGCGGCTCACCACCACCTTCTCAAGGGCAACTCGGGATGGGCAATAAATGCTGGCCTTGCCAGGGATGCCCATATCACGAGAGTGAATAAAAGAAAACTCATAGGAACTGGTCGAGAAAAGATCAAGGTCCATCTAGTTCTACCACACTGGGAGTGGAGTTGTTGACTAATCATAGCAATCAATCTCGATCAATCAGTCTATAACAGACCCAGAAATGAGGCGAGAAAATCCACACACACGCAACACGCACACACAGAGGTGGGGAAGGGTGAAGTGGAGGGTTGGATCCCTACCACAGCCGTGTTTCATTAGTCCGTGTTTGCAGTGTGAAAGGCCTCATACTCATTGTGTTGTTTAAGTAATTCAATCTCTATTCAAATAATGCATTTGGTTGTTTTAGATTCATTGTGGTGAATTGCTGTAAGTAACGTACGAGTTTCCCATGGGTTGCCACGGAGGCGGAGATTCACAGCATGAATGAAAGTAATTACCATTCATTGAAGCTGCATGAAACCAATTTGCACGGTTGACTCTGGGCTTTGGCCTGTTATTAAATGCGCTGGGTCATGTAGGTTCACCCAGGCTCTGGGTTATAATGAATGTTTGTTTTTCCCAAAGGTGCCTTTGACAAGAGACAAATAACACATTTACCATATCTAATGGTTTAGGAATTTAGGAAGCCCATCCCCTGGTATTACATTACATGCCACCCTCTGCCAGCTGCCTCCATGCCAGTGCGTATGGGTGAGAGGAAAAGGAAAGTTCCAACATCTTTACGTCAACGGCTTTCTGTCCTTCGGATAAGATGTCAAACCGAGGCCCCGCTTTCCTGTTCAAGTGGATGTAAAAAGGCACTATCTCGAAGAAGAGCAGGGGAGTTCTCCCCGGTGTCCTGGCCAATATTTATCCATCAACCAACATCACTAAAACAGATTATCTGGTCATTATCACATTGCTGTTTGTGGGATCTTGCTGTGTGCAAATTGCCAGCCACGTTTCCTACATTACAACAGTGACTACACTTCAAAAATACTTCATTGGCTGCGAACCAATACTTCATTTGGGACGTCCTGTGGATGTGAAAGGAACTATATAAATGCAGGCTCTTTCTTTTCACCTCTATCTCTGACTCTGTAGCCCTGATTTTGCAAAGCTCTGCGCCAGTAGCACAGAGCAGGGGACAAATGAGGGTCATAAAATCGGAAGTGCAGGCGAGAATTTCCTAGATTATTTCTTCCCCTGAATTAGCCTCCGGTTGTTTTATCCAGGTCTTTTTGCCTCTTCCACGGCTAGCCTCCCTTGGAAAAGAATGTGAAGTAGTGGAAGGATTCACAGGCTGATTAGCAGCCCGACAGGCCACAACATGAACACTCCTTCCATGGCCACAACCATCTTTATGCCAGCCATTGGGTGCGGTGGGGGTTAGTCCTACACTATTTTATGGGCTCCCACAACCCATACGACAAGGAGAGTGAGGGGGGGTGGGGTCAGTCACTCACACCCACCAGACGCGAGTATCCTGCTGGACGTTGATGCTAAGAATTCAGAACCAGGATTGTCCGGAGTGAGGGTTCGAAGTCTGCATTTTCTGACTCCGAGGCGGGAATGCTCGCACTGAGCCCAAAGCTCGTTCGCTGTCAGGGATACTGAAAAAGATGCAGCTGCTTTTGAGAGGATCACTTGACATGGCAGCTCTGTGGCCTGGCCCCTGAATAATAACAATGTCACCGATTGCCAAATGATTCAGCTCCTGGTGACTGCGACATCGGGTGATCTTGTGTGTGTTCACAGTGCCCCGTGAAACGCTGCTGAGCGACACGATCCCTGCCGGCTCTAATCTTCTGACAAGCTGCTGGCCCAATGGGACCTGGGGAAGTGCTGAGAGGAGCATTTGTTCCCACTGTCGAAGATAATGGAGTCGCTCCATGGCTGTCAGTTCTGTGTTACCGCGTTCACCGTACTGGTGAAATTTACACCCCCGTTTCAACCACTTAATTAGCCCGTGGATGTGTGATTTTTTAAATCTGAGGTCATTACAGAATTTAATCTGCGTTGTGGAGGGTAATAATCCTGGGGTGATCTGCCATTTAAATGAGTTAAACGAGGGCTGGAGTCTGCAGGAAAAAAAAAACTGATTTCACCGCTGGGGAAAGGAGGCGAGAGCAGAGCTGCAGAGAGTGCTGAGCTGTGGCCTCTTCTATGGAGGGCCAGATAGCCACATGATGGAGACTCACTGAAATCCAGACCCACTTACACACTCCAATCAGCTGGTTCCTGGCCTATTCTTTCATTCTCTCTTAGCTCCCTCTCTCTGTTCCTTTTCTTTTTCTTTCTCTGTCTTCCTCTCTTGACGTGACTCACTCCCTCTCCTCTTTCACTCTCTTTTTTTCTCTTGCCCTTCTTGGTGTGACTGTTACTTTCTCTCTCTCTCTTCCCCTTTTTTTTCCTCTCTCCCCTTTGGCGTGACTTATGCTCTCTCTGTCTCCTCCCTCCCACACTTGTTCTTTCATCTTTTCCTCTTACCTGTGTGTGTGTGTGTGTGTGTGCGTGCGCATCTTGGGGGGGAGGGGTTGGTGCTTACTGCCAGTGCCTGTCATATCTACATAGATGGATGTGGACAATGACTGTCAGTAGGCCATTCAACTGTGGGGGCCGTCACAGCGGAGTCACGTTCCGTCCTCGCCCAATGATCACACACACAAACCTTGCAGCAGGTGTCACGGGACTGCGATCAGGAGCAAGGACCCTGTCTGATTGTTTCTCTCCCCAGCTCAGAAGTGCCAAACCACCTCTACTTACACCCCAGCTGCGATCAATGAACTCAGCACGGACTGGGGATCAAACCTGGGACCCTGTGG
Source organism: Heptranchias perlo (assembly GCF_035084215.1). NCBI lineage: Eukaryota > Metazoa > Chordata > Chondrichthyes > Hexanchiformes > Hexanchidae > Heptranchias > Heptranchias perlo. The sequence continues at coordinate 14,099,820 of NC_090361.1, forward strand.
ACTGTGTTTGTTGGTGTTTACCCACTAGGCCACCAGGGGAGCTGTTTGTGCTTCTTTCATTTTGAGGAAAATGCATATATGCCGACAGCCGCTGCACTTTTCACACATCTTAGGCCTGTAATTCTGGGCTCATTTCCAGTTTGTCAGCTTTATTTGGAGCTGTGTCAGTTTGCACTAGTTTGCAGCTTATGAGAACGGAAGATGGGCATGGCACTAGGGTTGCCAACTCCAGTTGGATGTATTCCTGGAGGTTTAATTACTTGGCCTCCGGCCTCCCACTACTTCGCCCACGCACTCCCGCCGTTGGTCGCCCAACACGTCCATCCTTCCCACGCCAAGGAAAGCAAAGAGATTCTTCATGAATCAATTGGATGATTCTTGACTGTCAAACAGCCTTTTCTCCCCAACTCCAAAATTTTTAGAAAATGAAAAAAAGACACAATTTCTCTTATGATTTTACACCCAGGGATTTCTCGCAGCAGTGCCCTGGAGATTAATCTTCAATTCCTCAAGACTCCAGGACAATCCTGAACGGTTGACAACCCTACATGGCACAGAGATACATTCCACTGTGAAGGCCCAGTGTCAGCCTTGGTCAGTGATAGCTCTCCCACCTCTGGGTCAGACAGTCATGGATTTGAGTCCCACTCATGGGCTTAAGCTAACAATCAAGGCTGACCCTTCGGTGCAGTACCATCGGGAGTTCTCCCGGTGTCCTGGCCAACATTCCTCCCTCAAGCAACACCATTAAAAAAGATTTTCTGGTCATTCACCTCGTTGCTGTTTGTGGGACCTTTATCTACAAAACAACAGCGACTGCACTTCAAAAGTACTTCACTGACCGTGAGGATATCCTGAGGATGTGAAAGGTGCTTTATAAATGCAATCTCTTCAACACAGGCACATGTTACTATGCAGAGAGAATTAGCACAGAGGATAAATATTTTGTTTGCTTGGTGCCCGGTGCCAGTGCTTGGTGTCACTGTCCGGTGCCGTTGCCCGGTGTTGGGGCCCAGTGATGTTGCCTGGTGTTGGTGCCCGGTGTCACTGCCCAGTGTCGGTGCCCATGTCACTGCCCTTGCTGGTGCCCGGTGTAACTGTCAGTGCCCGGTGTCGGTGCCTGGTTTCAGTGCCCAGTTTCAGTGCCCAGTGTTGGTGCCCAGTGTTGGTGCCCGGTTTCGATGCCCAGTGTCAGTGCCCATTGTTGGTGCCTGGTTTCGATGCCCAGTGTCGGTGCCCAGTGTCGGTGCCCAGTGTCGGTGCCTGGTTTCGATGCCCAGTGTCGGTGCCCAGTGTCGGTGCCCAGTGTTGGTGCCTGGTTTCGATGCCCAGTGTCGGTGCCCAGTGTTGGTGCCCGGTGTTGGTGCCCGGTGTTGGTGCCCCATGTTGGTGCCCGGTTTCCGTGCCCGGTGTTGGTGCCCAGTGTTGGTGCCCAGTGTTGGTGCCCGGTGTTGGTGCCTGGTGTTGGTGCCCGGTTTTGGTGCCTGGTGTTGGTGCCCAGTGTCGGTGCCCAGTGTTGGTGCCCGGTTTCCGTGCCCGGTGTTGGTGCCCAGTGTTGGTGCCTGGTTTCGGTGCCTGGTGTTGGTGCCCAGTGTCGGTGCCCAGTGTCGGTGCCTGGTTTCAGTGCCCAGTGTCAGTGCCCAGTGTTGGTGCCCGTTTTTGGTGCCTGGTGTTGGTGCCTGGTGTTGGTGCCCGGTGTTGGTGCCCAGTGTTGGTGCCCAGTTTCAGTGCCCAGTGTTGGTGCCCGGTTTCGGTGCCTGGTGTCGGTGCCCAGTGTTGGTGCCCAGTGTTGGTGCCCAGTTTCAGTGCCCAGTGTCAGTGCCCAGTGTCGGTGCCCGGTTTCGGTGCCTGGTGTCGGTGCCCAGTGTTGGTTTGACTTGGCCTATGTCCACAACCCCCAGCAGTGCCACCTGTGCCTGCACTACCTTCCTGCACTAAAGGTGTCAAAATGAATAAGGGTCTCCCAAGTCCAGTTCCACCTGCACCCATTCAGACCGTTCAGGGGTGATGTCAGGAAGCACTTCTTCACACAAAGGGTAGTGGAAATCTGGAACTCTCTCCCCCAAAAAGCTGTTGAGGCTGGGGGTCAATTGAAAATGTCAAAACTGAGATTGATAGATTTTCGTTAGGAAGGGTATTCAGGGTTACAGAACCAAGGCGGGCAGATGGAGTTGAGATACAGATCAGTCATGATCTACTTGAATGTTGGAACAGGCTCGAGGGGCTGAATGGCCTCCTCCTGTTCCTATGTTCCATCCAGTCTGGAGGTCTTCCATAATCCAGTTTCACCTGCACCAATCTAAATCTTGTGCACCCTGTATCCGGCCAGCAGTAATTTTGTTGTATTCTTTTGGGTGAGCCTGTATTTTTCACTTGTTACACCTGCTCCATGTATTATTTTATCAAACCTATCAAGCAGCACAAAGAGGATAAATTCTGAGCAGAGTTCGAGAATTTAGGGAATCTCTTCACAACATTAAAGGAAAAGGATACCTCAGGAGCAGTCGTTAATTATCAATAACACAGTGATGACACTTGCTATTGATTAGCCTCGATTGACTTCCTCACCATTGAATGTTGTGGTCCAGAGTTACGGTGAGGACCAATAGGACAGCACGGGCTCCTAATGGACGATTTCACACAGAGCAAGATTGAGAGTGATCTAGTGGACATGATGTCACATGGTGCAAGATTGAGAGTGATCTAGTGGACATGATGTCACATGGTGCAAGATTGAGAGTGATCTAGTGGACACGATGTCACATGGTGCAAGATTGAGAGTGATCTAGTGGACACGATGTCACATGGTGCAAGATTGAGAGTGATCTAGTGGACATGATGTCACATGGTGCAAGATTGAGAGTGATCTAGTGGACACGATGTCACATGGTGCAAGACTGAGAGTGATCTAGTGGACACGATGTCACATGGTGCAAGATTGAGAGTGATCTAGTGGACACAATGTCACATGGTGCAAGATTGAGAGTGATCTAGTGGACATGATGTCACATGGTGCAAGATTGAGAGTGATCTAGTGGACACGATGTCACATGGTGCAAGATTGAGAGTGATCTAGTGGACACGATGTCACATGGTGCAAGATTGAGAGTGATCTAGTGGACACAATGTCACATGGTGCAAGATTGAGAGTGATCTAGTGGATATGATGTCACATGGTGCAAGACTGAGAGTGATCTAGTGGACACGATGTCACATGGTGCAAGATTGAGAGTGATCTAGTGGACACGATGTCACATGGTGCAAGATTGAGAGTGATCTAGTGGACACGATGTCACATGGTGCAAGATTGAGAGTGATCTAGTGGACATGATGTCACATGGTGCAAGATTGAGAGTGATCTAGTGGACACGATGTCACATGGTGCAAGACTGAGAGTGATCTAGTGGACACGATGTCACATGGTGCAAGATTGAGAGTGATCTAGTGGACACGATGTCACATGGTGCAAGATTGAGAGTGATCTAGTGGACATGATGTCACATGGTGCAAGATTGAGAGTGATCTAGTGGACACGATGTCACATGGTGCAAGATTGAGAGTGATCTAGTGGACACAATGTCACATGGTGCAAGATTGAGAGTGATCTAGTGGACACGATGTCACATGGTGCAAGATTGAGAGTGATCTAGTGGATATGATGTCACATGGTGCAAGATTGAGAGTGATCTCGTGGACACTATGTCACATGGTGCAAGATTGAGAGTGATCTAGTGGACACGATTTCACATGGTGCAAGATTGAGAGTGATCTAGTGGATATGATGTCACATGGTGCAAGATTGAGAGTGATCTAGTGGACACAATGTCACATGGTGCAAGACTGAGAGTGATCTAGTGGACACGATGTCACATGGTGCAAGATTGAGAGTGATCTAGTGTCCACGATTTCACACAATGCAAGACTGAGAGTGATCTAGTGGACACGATGTCACATGGTGCAAGATTGAGAGTGATCTAGTGGACACGATTTCACACGGTGCAAGATTGAGAGTGATCTAGTGTATATGATGTCACATGGTGCAAGATTGAGAGTGATCTAGTGGACACAATGTCACATGGTGCAAGACTGAGAGTGATCTAGTGGACACGATGTCACATGGTGCAAGATTGAGAGTGATCTAGTGTCCACGATTTCACACAATGCAAGACTGAGAGTGATCTAGTGGACACGATGTCACATGGTGCAAGATTGAGAGTGATCTAGTGGACATGATGTCACATGGTGCAAGATTGAGAGTGATCTGGTGGTCATGATTTCACACAATGCAAGGCTGAGAGTGATCTTTGCTTCAGATTTGCCGCCATATTATCACACCGCTGGGCAAATGTTCCGAGGATTCGCTCCCGGCACGGAGCCTTGCGCGGCTGGAGCACAGAATGGAGGATTGGCCACGGAGGTGATGACGCTCGATTCGCAGCGTTCCAATTTATCCATTGGCTTGAGAATCAATCGGTCGTGTTTCTGGGGCGAGAAGGGATTGAGGGGACCTAGTGGTGGGTAGTGGGATTGATCAATCAGCGAGAGCAGGGATCGTTGAGCCTTTTTCTGTTGCTAAGAATGTTTGCTTCCCGCACTCCACTCCAGAAATAAGGAAAACATTCCAAAGGATGTTTAAAAGCTTGAGTTGCTCGACCCGAATCTCTGATCATCAGGCGTCTGCGTTGAGATTCTGTCCATTAATAAATCTGCTTTGTGGGAAGTGCAGACTGACAATAATGGCCAGTCTGTTTCATCACAGACATTTCATCCTAAAGTTAAGCACCTATCACTGCAGGATCGAGCGGTGACTCAGAGTGCTGACAGTCACCATTCCAATGCTCAGGGAAATTCATCGATCTTCAAGGGCTGTTTCATTGGGAAAATGCGTAAAAGGTCAGGGACCTAGTGGTGGGTAGTGAGATTGATCAATCAGGATGTAAGAAAGAAAGACTTGCATTTATATAGCGCCTTTCACGACCTCAGATGTCCCAAAGGGCTTTACAGCCAATGAAGTACTTTTTGAAGTGTAGTCACTGTTGCAATGTAGGAAGCACGGCAACCAATTTGCGCACAGCAAGATCCCACAAACAGCAATGTGATAATGACCGGATAATCTGTTTTAGTGATGTTGTTTGAGGGATAAATATTGGCCAGGAAACCTGGGAGAACTCCCCTGCTCTTCTTCAAACAGTGCCATGGGATCTTTTACGTCCACCTAAGAGGGCATCTGTTTAATCTCATCTGAAAGACGGCATCTCCGACAGTGTGGCACTCCCTCAGTACTGCACTGGAATGTTAACCTGGATTGTGTGCTCAAGTCTCCGGAGTGGGAATTGAACCCATGATCTATCTGACTCAGAGGTGGCAGTGCTACCAACTGAGCCCGGGGCGAAGACTTGTCACGCTGAATCTCTGCCACTCCCCCCCCCCACTTTTGCCCTTCTAGGGATATCCCAAACGGTGGGCGGAGAGCTGCCACTTGAAATAGGCAGGAGGGTGTAAGCTCTCAGACAGGCAGAGTGCCAGGCACAACGTCAGAACGCCTCCCTCCTCACTTCCCTTTGCTCCATCTGGAGGAGGCCCAAATGTTGGGGCGTCCCCTCGAAAGTGAACCTGAGAGTTTGTGCCCAACCCATTCGTCTCTCGCAGACCCTGCAAGCCAGTGCCCTAATGATAATGGCCGGCCAATTAACAGGAAGCTCACCAATGCCCTCTGCCCCTAAACTGCACGGCTTCACTGAGTTAAAATCCACTCCATGATGGACGATCGCTAGGAGCAGAATGCTAAGTGATGTTTGCACTACACCGGCCATCTTGTGCCGTCATGGCAACCCATGCAACAACAGCTTGCATTTATACAGTGCCTTTAATGTAGTAAAATGTCCCAATCACTTCATTTGACATAATTTGACCCCATTTCACTTAATTTTTCACCGGAGCGATTATCAAACAAAATTTGGCACCGGTAGGTTTTAAGGAGCTTCTAAAAGGAGGAGAGAGAGAGGCAGAGAGGTTTAGGGAGGGAATTCCAGTGCTTAGGGTCTAGGCAGCTGAAGGCACGGCCGCCAATGGTGGAGCGATGTAAATCGGGGATGCCACAAGGCCAGAATTGGAGGAGCGCAGAGATCTCGGAGGGTTGTAGAGTTGGAGGAGGTTACAGAGATAGGGAGGGTCGAAGCCATGGAGGGATTTGAACACGAGGATGAGAATTTTAAAATGGAGGCGTTCGGGGTCCAAAGTAGGTGCAGTGCATTCATCAGTGGTGGGTTATACAACGCAGAAAGTCCCAAGCCAGAAATAGTGCGTCCTTGCTTTAAAGAGGTGTTGGTAACTTCTAAGTAGCTCCAGCAGTGGAACCACACGTACAGTCTCCCTGTGTCGTATTGGCCCCGCGGTAGAAACGTTGCAGAGCTACCGCCATTAGAATTGTCATAACAGGAGGATCTACTGTCTGAGAGTCCAAATCATTGCTACCAAACGGAGGTATGGAGGCGTCAGCCTTGTCTCAGAGTTGGTTGCTCTTTCGCCTCTGAGTCAGACGGTTGCGGGTTCAAGCCCCACTCCAGAGACTTGAGCACGTAATCCAGGCTGACACTCCAGTGCAGTACTGAGGGAATGCTGCACTGTCGGAGGTGCTATCATTTGAATGAGACGTTAACCCGAGGCCCCGAGGGCCCTCTCACATGAACGTAAAAGATCCCATGGCACTATTTCAAAGAAGAGAATGGAAGTTCTCCGCGGTGTCCTGACCAATATTTATCCCTCAACCAACATCGCTAAAACAGATTATCTGGTCATTATCACATTGCTGTTTGTGGGACCTTGCTGTGCACAAATTGGCTGCCACATTTCCAACATGACTTAAGGACATAAGAAATAGGAGCAGGAGTAGGCCATACAGCCCATCAAGCCTGCTCCGCCATTCTATAAAATCATGGCTGATCTTCTACCTCAACTCCACTTTCCCACCCCATCCCCATATCCCTTGATTCCCTTAGTGCCCAAAAAGCTATTGATCTCAGTCTTGAATATACTCAACGACTCAGCATCCACAGCCCTCTGGGGTAGAGAATTCCAAAGATCCACAACCCTCTGAGTGAAGAAATTTTTCCTCATCTCAGTCGTAAATGGCCGACCCCTTATCCTGAGACTGTGACCCCGAGTTCTAGACTCTCCCATCTGGGAAAACAATCTCTCAGCATCTACCCTGTCAAGCCCTTTAAGAATTTTATATGAATTACAACAGCGACTACAACTCAAAAGTAGTTTATTGGCAGTAATGCACTTTGGGACATCCTGAGGTCGTGAAAGGCGCTTTATAAATGCAAGTTCTTTCTTTACATTTGATGAGCTGGGCAGTGTGGAAGGAGTTAATCAGTGTGCATGATGCAACCGATCAGCACCCTGTTACAACAAGAACGCAGCCATTAGACTCACTCTCAGGCAGGACCGCACCTTTCCGTGATTCATTGCTTTGCAGAGAGCTGTGGCTGTACTCTATCCATCATTTCTTTCAAGTGTCATTCCATTCCAGGCTGTCATCTGATCCCCATTAAATCCAACATAATGAAAGCTGAGGCTGCTAATTACAGCGGAATACAGAAGAGCTCTTGGGCCTGACCCTCTCTGTCACTGACAATGAGGTGTGATGGGAATCATGCCTGCGAGAGGCTGTTCTACACCACATTCCTGCACGGCTCTGTGCCGCTCGTTCCAGTTACAGTGCGCACTCTGCGAGTCCAGCCTCCTCCCGAAGACTGGATCTCCTGCTCGCAGCCACAGAGTCAGCTTTTTATGCGCTTTAATTCGTAGAAAGAAAGAAGCAGACAAAGGCTTGCATTTATATGGAGCCTTTCATGACCTCAGGATGTCCCGAAGCGCTGTACAATCAATGAAGCACTTCTGAAGTGTCGTCACTGTTGTAATGTGGGAAAGGCGACAGCCAATTTGCGCACAGCAAGAGCCCATAAAAGCAATGTCATAATGACTAGATAATCTGTGATGTTGGTTGAGGGATAAATATTGGCAAGGACACCGGGGAGAACTACCCTGAATAGTGCCATGAGATCTTGTACATCCACCTAAGAGCGCAGATGGGGCCTTGGTTTAATGTCTCATCTGAAAGACAGCACCTCTGACAGTGCATCACTACCTCAGTACTCTACTGGAGTATCAGGCTAGATTTTGTGCTCAAATGTCTGGAGTAGTACTTGAGCCCATGACCTTTCAACTCAGAGGCAGGAGTGCTACCCACTGAGCCACAACTGACATCGAGTTATCATTTTATGTACGTTAATTGGTTGAGTACAAATATAACAGCGGACATTTGTCTCACACACCAGCAGAAAGCTGTTTCACACATCCGCAGACAGGTGTCTCACACATCCGCAGACAGGTGTCTCACACATCCGCAGACAGGTGTCTCACACATCCGCAGACAGGTGTCTCACACATCCGCAGACCGGTGTCTCACTCATCCGCAGACCGGTGTCTCACACATCCGCAGACAGGTGTCTCACACATCCGCAGACCGGTGTCTCACACATCCGCAGACAGGTGTCTCACACACCTGCAAACAGGTGCCTCATGCACCAGCAGACAGGTGTCTCACGCATAAGCAGACAGGTGCCTCTTGCACCAGCAGACAGGTGTCTCACGCAAAAGCAGACAGGTGTCTCACACACCCGCGTATAGGTGTCTTACGCACCTGTGGACAGGTGTTTCACGCACCCACAGACAGATGTCTCACACATCAGACAGGTGCCTCACACACCAGCAGACAGGTGTCTCACACGCAATCAATTCAGGTGTCTCACACACCCGTGGACAGGTGTCTCTCACACCACCAGACAGGTGTCTCACTCACCCGCAGGCAGGTGTCTCACACACCCGCAGATAGGTATTTCACACACCAGCAGACAGGTGCCTCACACACCAACAGACAGGTATTTCACACACCAGCATAAAGGTGCCTCACACATCCGCAGACAGGTGACTCACACACCAGCAGACAGGTATCTCACACACCCGCAGACAGGTGTCTCACACACCCGCAGACAGGTGTCTCACACACCCGCAGACAGGTGTCTCACACACCAGCGTACAGGTGCCTCACACATCCGCAGACAGGTGACTTACACACCTGCAGACAGGTATCTCACACACCTGCAGACAGGTGTATCACGCACCAACAGAAATATGTCTCACACACCCGCAGACAGGACTCACACACCAGCAGACAGATGCCTCGCACACCCGCAGACAGGTATCTCACACACAAGCAATTCAAGTGTCTCACACACCCACAGACAGGTGTCTCACGCATCCACAGACAGGTGTCTCACACACAAGCAAGACAGGTGTCTCACACACCAGCAGACAGGTGTCTCACACGCCCGCAGATAGGTGACTCACACACCAGCATACAGGTGTCTCACACACCCACAGACAGGTGTCTCACGCATCCACAGACAGGTGTCTCACACACAAGCAAGACCGGTGTCTCACACACCAGCAGGCAGGTGTCTCACACACCCGCAGGCAGGTGTCTCACACACCCGCAGGCAGGTGTCTCACTCACCCGCAGGCAGGTGTCTCACACACCCGCAGACTGGTGTCTCACACACCCGCAGACTGGTGTCTCACACACCCGCAGACTGGTGTCTCACACACCCGCAGACTGGTGTCTCACACACCCGCAGACTGGTGTCTCACACACCCGCAGACTGGTGTCTCACACACCCGCAGACAGGTGTCTCACACACCCGCAGACTGGTGACTCACACACCAGCATACAGGTGTCTCACACACCCACAGACAGGTGTCTCACACACCAGCAGACAGGTGTCTCACACACAAGCAAGACAGGTGTCTCACACACCAGCAGACAGGTGTCTCACACACCCACAGACAGGTGTCTCACACACAAGCAAGACGGTGTCTCACACACTAGCATACAGGTGTCTCACACACCCACAGACAGGTGTCTCACACACCAGCAGACAGGTGTCTCACACACCAGCATACAGGTGTCTCACACACCAGCAGACAGGTGTCTCACACACAAGCAAGACAGGTGTCTCACACACAAGCAAGACAGGTGTCTCACACACCCGCAGACAGGTGTCTCACACACAAGCAAGACAGGTGTCTCACACACCAGCAGACAGGTGTCTCACACACCAGCAGACAGGTGTCTCACACACCCACAGACAGGTGTCTCACACGCCAGCAAGACAGGTGTCTCACGCCAGCAAGACAGGTGTCTCACACGCCAGCAAGACAGGTGTCTCACAGGCCAGCAAGACAGGTGTCTCACACGCAAGCAAGACAGGTGTCTCACACGCAAGCAAGACAGGTGTCTCTCACACCCGCAGACAGCCATCTCAGACACCGCAGACAGCCACCTCGCACACTGCAGACAGCCATCTGACCCACCAATAAACAGGTAGAAGCATCTGTTGATCTTAGTTAAAGGCAATCTTCTTCCTCAGGGAGCTTATCCAGTGCATAGTTCAGCCGTACAGACCAGGAAGGTCCCTGGTCTGTGCTGTTAAATTATCTTAGCTGGGGTAACAGTAGAGGGACCACCCTCAGTGCCCCTGTGCCAGGGACGGGAAACTTGGCCCAGGACCCTGCTTCCGAGCACTCTCCAGTTGTTTGACAGGACAGTGCGCTTCTGCTGTGCGCAAAATGGCTGCTGTGTTTTCTACATTACAACAGTGACTACACTTCAAAAATACTTCATTTGTTGCAAAGCACCTTGGGCTGTCCTGGGGTCGTGGAATGTGCGAGATAAATGCAAGTTCTTTCTTTCCAGTTTTATATTCAATTGTCCTAGCTTTACATCCTAAAAGCCTATTTATTTCACAATTTCCTCCTGAAACTGGCCATGAAACCTTCAATGACTCATGAACTACAATTCCCAGCTCTTCCCACAGTCAGCAACCTTACACAGGCAACCGTGCAGGGTTAAAATTGCCCTGCACAAGTGCATCTCATTGCACTTGTCTAAATTAAGAGATCCGCCAAGCACAGGCCCATTCTCCCACCGCACCTAGATCTGGCTGCAACCTATTCTTTTCATGCAAGGTCCTCACTCCCGTAGATATCTTTGTGTCATTCACAAGCTTGCCCGATGCCTGCATTCAGATCACGAATAAAGCAACGGTCCTAACACTGATCTCTGCAGCACTGCGCTGGTGATTGTGCCCCACAAAGAGCTGATCCTATTAATAACGACCCTCTGTCCAAGCAAAGGCAATTCTTTATCCAGCCTAACACCTGCCCGCCAATCCTGCCAGACCCGACCTTACGTGACAGCCTTGTGTGGAGCATTTTATCAAAGTCCAGATACCCAATATCGACCGAGCTTCCATTATCCACCAACTTCATCACCTCCCCAAAAAGCTCAATCAAGGCGATGAGACAGGACCGCGGTCTCTCGACTCACTAACTGCCCCTGTTCTTTCAGAACGATCACATAACTCATCTTTAACTATCCCTTCCAGCAACTTGGCCTGAAACTGAAGTTAGACTAATGGACCTTCACATTCCCGGTTCTGCCTCTGTGCTTTATTAAATATAAGCACCACATGGGTTGCCCGCCTGTCCCTGGGAAGCAGCGTGTTCAGGTGTCTAATATTGGAGTCTCGTCACTTGGTGTCTCAGTTGTATTTGCTCAGTGCGTGCACTGAGCATCCTAAGGGTTAGCATCTGCTCTGAGCACATTAGGGTCAGTACCTGTACTGAGCACATTAGGGTCAGTACCCGTACTGAGCACATTAGGGTCTGTACCTGCATTGAGCACATTAGACTCTGTACCTGCACTGAGCAGATCAGGGTCTGTACCTCAACTGAACATATTAGACTCTGTACCTGTACTGAGCACATTAGACTCTGTACCTGCACTGAGCACATTAGACTCTGTACCTGCACTGAGCACATTAGACTCTGGACCTGTACTGAGCACATTAGACTCTGTACCTGTACTGAGCACATTAGACTCTGTACCTGTACTGAGCACATTAGACTCTGTACCTGCACTGAGCACATTAGGGTCAGGACCTCAACTGAACATATTAGACTCTGTACCTGTACTGAGCACATTAGGGTCTGTACCTGCACTGAGCACATTAGACTCTGCACCTGTACTGAGCACATTAGACTCTGCACCTGCACTGAGCACATTAGACTCTGTACCTGCACTGAGCACATTAGACTCTGCACCTGTACTGAGCACATTAGACTCTGTACCTGTACTGAGCACATTAGACTCTGTACCTGTACTGAGCACATTAGACTCTGTACCTGCACTGAGCACATTAGACTCTGCACCTGTACTGAGCACATTAGACTCTGTACCTGTACTGAGCACATTAGACTCTGTACCTGCACTGAGCACATTAGGGTCAGCACCTCAACTGAATATATTAGACTCTGTACCTGTACTGAGCACATTAGACTCTGTACCTGTACTGAGCACATTAGACTCTGTACCTGCACTGAGCACATTAGGGTCAGCACCTCAACTGAATATATTAGACTCTGTACCTGTACTGAGCATATTAGACTCTGTACCTGCACTGAGCACATTAGACTCTGCACCTGCACTGAGCACATTAGGGTCTGTACCTGCTGAGAGCACATTAGGGTCTGTACCTGCACTGAGCACATTAGACTCTGGACCTACACTGAGCACATTAGGATCTGTACCTGTACTGAGCACATTAGACTCTGGACCTGCACTGAGCACATCAGGATCTGTACCTGCACTGAGCACATTAGACTCTGGACCTGCACTGAACACATTAGACTCTGTACCTGTACTGATTACATTAGGGTCTGTACCTGCATTGAGCACATTAGACTCTGTACCTGTGCTGAGCAGATCAGGGTCTGTACCTGCACTAAGCACATTAGGGTCTGTACCTGCACTGAGCACATTAGACTCTGCACCTGCACTGAGCACATTAGACTCTGTACCTGCACTGAGCACATTAGACTCTGTACCTGCACTGAGCACATTAGACTCTGTACCTGCACTGAGCACATTAGGGTCAGGACCTCAACTGAACATATTAGACTCTGTACCTGTACTGAGCACATTAGACTCTGCACCTGTACTGAGCACATTAGACTCTGTACCTGCACTGAGCACATTAGACTCTGGACCTGTACTGAGCACATTAGACTCTGTACCTGGACAGAGCACATTAGACTCTGTACCTGTACTGAGCACATTAGACTCTGTACCTGTACTGAGCACATTAGGGTCAGGACCTCAACTGAACATATTCGACTCTGTACCTGTACTGAGCACATTAGGGTCTGTACCTGCACTGAGCACATTAGACTCTGCACCTGTACTGAGCACATTAGACTCTGCACCTGCACTGAGCACATTAGACTCTGTACCTGCACTGAGCACATTAGACTCTGCACCTGTACTGAGCACATTAGACTCTGTACCTGTACTGAGCACATTAGACTCTGTACCTGTACTGAGCACATTAGACTCTGTACCTGCACTGAGCACATTAGACTCTGCACCTGTACTGAGCACATTAGACTCTGTACCTGTACTGAGCACATTAGACTCTGTACCTGCACTGAGCACATTAGGGTCAGCACCTCAACTGAATATATTAGACTCTGTACCTGTACTGAGCACATTAGACTCTGTACCTGTACTGAGCACATTAGACTCTGTACCTGCACTGAGCACATTAGGGTCAGCACCTCAACTGAATATATTAGACTCTGTACCTGTACTGAGCATATTAGACTCTGTACCTGTACTGAGCACATTAGACTCTGCACCTGCACTGAGCACATTAGGGTCTGTACCTGCTGAGAGCACATTAGGGTCTGTACCTGCACTGAGCACATTAGACTCTGGACCTACACTGAGCACATTAGGATCTGTACCTGTACTGAGCACATTAGACTCTGGACCTGCACTGAGCACATCAGGATCTGTACCTGCACTGAGCACATTAGACTCTGGACCTGCACTGAACACATTAGACTCTGTACCTGTACTGATTACATTAGGGTCTGTACCTGCATTGAGCACATTAGACTCTGTACCTGTGCTGAGCAGATCAGGGTCTGTACCTGCACTAAGCACATTAGGGTCTGTACCTGCACTGAGCACATTAGACTCTGCACCTGCACTGAGCACATTAGACTCTGTACCTGCACTGAGCACATTAGACTCTGTACCTGCACTGAGCACATTAGACTCTGTACCTGCACTGAGCACATTAGGGTCAGGACCTCAACTGAACATATTAGACTCTGTACCTGTACTGAGCACATTAGACTCTGCACCTGTACTGAGCACATTAGACTCTGTACCTGTACTGAGCACATTAGACTCTGTACCTGCACTGAGCACATTAGGGTCTGTACCTGTACTGAGCACATTAGACTCTGTACCTGCACTGAGCACATTAGGGTCTATACCTGTACTGAGCACATGAGGGTCTGTAACTGTACTGAGCACATTAGGGTCTGTACCTGCACTGAGCACATTCGACTCTGTACCTGTACTGAGCACATTAGACTCTGCACCTGTACTGAGCACATTAGGGTCTGTACCTGTACTGAGCACATTAGACTCTGTACCTGCACTGAGCACATTAGGGTCTGTACCTGTGCTCAGCACATTAGGGTCTGTACCTGTGCTCAGCACATTAGACTCTGTACCTGGACAGAGCACATTAGACTCTGTACCTGCACTGAGCACATTAGACTCTGTACCTGCACTGAGCACATTAGACTTTGTACCTGTACTGAACACATTAGGATCTGTACCTTCACTGAGCACATTAGGGTCTGTACCTGGACTGAGCACATTAGGGTCTGTACCTGTACTCAGCACATTAGGGTCTGTACCTGGACTGAGCACATTAGCGTCTGTACCTGTACTCAGCACATTAGGGTCTGTACCTGGACTGAGCACATTAGGGTCTGTACCTGTACTCAGCACATTAGGGTCTGTACCTGTACTGAGCACATTAGGGTCTGTACCTGCACTGAGCACATTAGACTTTGTACCTGTACTGAGCACATTGGACTCTGTACCTGCACTGAGCACATTAGACTTTGTACCTGTACTGAACACATTAGGATCTGTACCTTTACTGAGCACATTAGGGTCTGTACCTGGACTGAGCACATTAGGGTCTGTACCTGTACTCAGCACATTAGGGTCTGTACCTGGACTGAGCACATTAGGGTCTGTACCTGTACTCAGCACATTAGGGTCTGTACCTGGACTGAGCACATTAGGGTCTGTACCTGTACTCAGCACATTAGGGTCTGTACCTGGACTGAGCACATTAGGGTCTGTACCTGTGCTCAGCACATTAAGGTCGGTACCTGCACTGAGTACATTAGACTCTGTACCTGTACTCAGCACATTAGGGTCTGTACCTGCACTGAGAACATTAGACTCTGTACCTGTACTGAGCACATTAGACTCTGTACCTGTACTGAGCACATTAGACTCTGTACCTTTACCGAGCACATTAGACTCTGTACCTGCACTGAGCACATTAGGGTCTGTACCTGGACTGAGCACATTAGGGTCTGTACCTGGACTGAGCACATTAGACTCTGTACCTTTACTGAGCACATTAGGATCTGTACCTTTACTGAGCACATTAGGGTCTGTACCTGGACTGAGCACATTAGACTCTGTACCTTTACTGAGCACATTAGGATCTGTACCTTTACTGAGCACATTAGGATCTGTACCTGCACTGAGCACATTAGGATCTGTACCTTTACTGAGCACATTAGACTCTGTACCTGTACTGAGCACATTAGACTCTGTACCTGTACTGAGCACATTAGACTCTGTACCTGCACTGAGCACATTAGGGTCTGTACCTGTACTGAGCACATTAGACTCTGTACCTGCACTGAGCACATTAGGGTCTATACCTGTACTGAGCAAATGAGGATCTGTAACTGTACTGAGCACATTAGGGTCTGTACCTGCACTGAGCACATTCGACTCTGTACCTGTACTGAGCACATTAGACTCTGCACCTGTACTGAGCACATTAGGGTCTGTACCTGTACTGAGCACATTAGACTCTGTACCTGCACTGAGCACATTAGGGTCTGTACCTGTGCTCAGCACATTAGGGTCTGTACCTGTGCTCAGCACATTAGACTCTGTACCTGGACAGAGCACATTAGACTCTGTACCTGCACTGAGCACATTAGACTCTGTACCTGCACTGAGCACATTAGACTCTGTACCTGCACTGAGCACATTAGGGTCTGTACCTGTGCTCAGCACATTAGGGTCTGTACCTGTGCACAGCACATTAGGGTCTGTACCTGTGCTCAGCACATTAGACTCTGTACCTGGACAGAGCACATTAGACTCTGTACCTGCACTGAGCACATTAGACTCTGTACCTGGACAGAGCACATTAGACTCTGTACCTGCACTGAGCACATTAGACTCTGTACCTGTACTGAGCACATCAGGGTCTGTACCTGTGCTCAGCACATTAGACTCTGTACCTGTACTGAGCACATTAGGGTCTGTACCTGTACTGAGCACATTAGGGTCTGTACCTGTACAGAGCACATTAGACTTTGTACCTGTACTGAGCACATTGGACTCTGTACCTGCACTGAGCACATTAGACTTTGTACCTGTACTGAACACATTAGGATCTGTACCTTCACTGAGCACATTAGGGTCTGTACCTGGACTGAGCACATTAGGGTCTGTACCTGTACTCAGCACATTAGGGTCTGTACCTGGACTGAGCACATTAGCGTCTGTACCTGTACTCAGCACATTAGGGTCTGTACCTGGACTGAGCACATTAGGGTCTGTACCTGTACTCAGCACATTAGGGTCTGTCCCTGTACTGAGCACATTAGGATCTGTACCTGCACTGAACACATTGAGGTCTGAACTTGCACTGAGCACATTCGACTCTGTACCTGCACTGAGCACATTTGACTCTGTACCTGCACTGAGCACTTTAGACTCTGTACCTGCACTGAGCACATTAGACTCTGTACCTGCACTGAGCACATTAGGGTCTGTACCTGTGCTCAGCACATTAGGGTCTGTACCTGTGCTCAGCACATTAGGGTCTGTACCTGTACTGAGCACATTAGGGTCTGTACCTGTACTGAGCACATTGGACTTTGTACCTGTACTGAGCACATTGGACTCTGTACCTGCACTGAGCACATTAGACTTTGTACCTTTACTGAGCACATTAGGATCTGTACCTTTACTGAGCACATTAGACTCTGTACCTGCACTGAGCACATTAGGGTCTGTACCTGTACTGAGCACATGAGGGTCTGTAACTGTACTGAGCACATTAGGGTCTGTACCTGGACTGAGCACATTAGGGTCTGTACCTGTACTGAGCACATGAGGGTCTGTAACTGTACTCAGCACATTAGGGTCTGTACCTGGACTGAGCACATTAGGGTCTGTACCTGTACTCAGCACATTAGGGTCTGTACCTGGACTGAGCACATTAGGGTCTGTACCTGCACTGAGCACATTAGACTTTGTACCTGTACTGAACACATTAGGATCTGTACCTTTACTGAGCACATTAGGGTCTGTACCTGTGCTCAGCACATTAGACTCTGTACCTGGACAGAGCACATTAGACTCTGTACCTGCACTGAGCACATTAGACTCTGTACCTGTACTGAGCACATCAGGGTCTGTACCTGTGCTCAGCACATTAGACTCTGTACCTGTACTGAGCACATTCGACTCTGTACCTGTACTGAGCACATTAGACTCTGCACCTGTACTGAGCACATTAGGGTCTGCACCTGTACTGAGCACATTAGACTCTGTACCTGTACTGAGCACATCAGGGTCTGTACCTGTGCTCAGCACATTAGACTCTGTACCTGTACTGAGCACATTCGACTCTGTACCTGTACTGAGCACATTAGACTCTGCACCTGTGCTCAGCACATTAGACTCTGTACCTGGACAGAGCACATTAGACTCTGTACCTGCACTGAGCACATTAGACTCTGTACCTGCACTGAGCACATTAGACTCTGTACCTGCACTGAGCACATTAGGGTCTGTACCTGTGCTCAGCACATTAGGGTCTGTACCTGTGCTCAGCACATTAGGGTCTGTACCTGTGCTCAGCACATTAGACTCTGTACCTGGACAGAGCACATTAGACTCTGTACCTGCACTGAGCACATTAGACTCTGTACCTGGACAGAGCACATTAGACTCTGTACCTGCACTGAGCACATTAGACTCTGTACCTGTACTGAGCACATTAGACTCTGTACCTGTACTGAGCACATTAGGGTCTGTACCTGTACTCAGCACATTAGGGTCTGTACCTGGACTGAGCACATTAGGGTCTGTACCTGTCCTCAGCACATTAGGGTCTGTACCTGGACTGAGCACATTAGGGTCTGTACCTGCACTGAGCACATTAGACTTTGTACCTGTACTGAACACATTAGGATCTGTACCTTTACTGAGCACATTAGGGTCTGTACCTGTGCTCAGCACATTAGACTCTGTACCTGGACAGAGCACATTAGACTCTGTACCTGCACTGAGCACATTAGACTCTGTACCTGTACTGAGCACATCAGGGTCTGTACCTGTGCTCAGCACATTAGACTCTGTACCTGTACTGAGCACATTCGACTCTGTACCTGTACTGAGCACATTAGACTCTGCACCTGTACTGAGCACATTAGGGTCTGTACCTGTACTGAGCACATTAGACTCTGTACCTGCACTGAGCACATTAGGGTCTGTACCTGTGCTCAGCACATTAGGATCTGTACCTGTGCTCAGCACATTAGACTCTGTACCTGGACAGAGCACATTAGACTCTGTACCTGCACTGAGCATATTAGACTCTGTACCTGGACAGAGCACATTAGACTCTGTACCTGCACTGAGCACATTAGACTCTGTACCTGTACTGAGCACATCAGGGTCTGTACCTGTGCTCAGCACATTAGACTCTGTACCTGTACTGAGCACATTAGGGTCTGTACCTGTACTGAGCACATTAGGGTCTGTACCTGTACTGAGCACATTAGGGTCTGTACCTGTACTGAGCACATTAGACTCTGTACCTGCACTGAGCACATTAGGGTCTGTACCTGTGCTCAGCACATTAGGATCTGTACCTGTGCTCAGCACATTAGACTCTGTACCTGGACAGAGCACATTAGACTCTGTACCTGCACTGAGCATATTAGACTCTGTACCTGGACAGAGCACATTAGACTCTGTACCTGCACTGAGCACATTAGACTCTGTACCTGTACTGAGCACATCAGGGTCTGTACCTGTGCTCAGCACATTAGACTCTGTACCTGTACTGAGCACATTAGGGTCTGTACCTGTACTGAGCACATTAGGGTCTGTACCTGTACTGAGCACATTAGACTTTGTACCTGTACTGAGCACATTGGACTCTGTACCTGCACTGAGCACATTAGACTTTGTACCTGTGCTGAACACATTAGACTCTGTACCTGTACTGAACACATTAGGATCTGTACCTTTACTGAGCACATTAGGGTCTATACCTGGACTGAGCACATTAGGGTCTGTACCTGTACTCAGCACATTAGGGTCTGTACCTGGACTGAGCACATTAGGGTCTGTACCTGTACTCAGCACATTAGGGTCTGTACCTGGACTGAGCACATTAGGGTCTGTACCTGTACTGAGCACATTAGGGTCTGTACCTGCACTGAGCACATTAGACTTTGTACCTGTACTGAGCACATTGGACTCTGTACCTGCACTGAGCACATTAGACTTTGTACCTGTACTGAACACATTAGGATCTGTACCTTTACTGAGCACATTAGGGTCTGTACCTGGACTGAGCACATTGGGGTCTGTACCTGTACTCAGCACATTAGGGTCTGTACCTGGACTGAGCACATTAGGGTCTGTACCTGTACTCAGCACATTAGGGTCTGTACCTGGACTGAGCACATTAGGGTCTGTACCTGTACTCAGCACATTAGGGTCTGTACCTGGACTGAGCACATTAGGGTCTGTACCTGTGCTCAGCACATTAAGGTCGGTACCTGCACTGAGTACATTAGACTCTGTACCTGTACTCAGCACATTAGGGTCTGTACCTGCACTGAGAACATTAGACTCTGTACCTGTACTGAGCACATTAGACTCTGTACCTGTACTGAGCACATTAGACTCTGTACCTTTACTGAGCACATTAGACTCTGTACCTGCACTGAGCACATTAGGGTCTGTACCTGGACTGAGCACATTAGGGTCTGTACCTGGACTGAGCACATTAGACTCTGTACCTTTACTGAGCACATTAGGATCTGTACCTTTACTGAGCACATTAGGGTCTGTACCTGGACTGAGCACATTAGACTCTGTACCTTTACTGAGCACATTAGGATCTGTACCTTTACTGAGCACATTAGGATCTGTACCTGCACTGAGCACATTAGGATCTGTACCTTTACTGAGCACATTAGACTCTGTACCTGTACTGAGCACATTAGACTCTGTACCTGTACTGAGCACATTAGACTCTGTACCTGTACTGAGCACATTAGACTCTGTACCTGCACTGAGCACATTAGGGTCTGTACCTGTACTGAGCACATTAGACTCTGTACCTGCACTGAGCACATTAGGGTCTATACCTGTACTGAGCAAATGAGGATCTGTAACTGTACTGAGCACATTAGGGTCTGTACCTGCACTGAGCACATTCGACTCTGTACCTGTACTGAGCACATTAGACTCTGCACCTGTACTGAGCACATTAGGGTCTGTACCTGTACTGAGCACATTAGACTCTGTACCTGCACTGAGCACATTAGGGTCTGTACCTGTGCTCAGCACATTAGGGTCTGTACCTGTGCTCAGCACATTAGACTCTGTACCTGGACAGAGCACATTAGACTCTGTACCTGCACTGAGCACATTAGACTCTGTACCTGCACTGAGCACATTAGACTCTGTACCTGCACTGAGCACATTAGGGTCTGTACCTGTGCTCAGCACATTAGGGTCTGTACCTGTGCTCAGCACATTAGGGTCTGTACCTGTGCTCAGCACATTAGACTCTGTACCTGGACAGAGCACATTAGACTCTGTACCTGCACTGAGCACATTAGACTCTGTACCTGGACAGAGCACATTAGACTCTGTACCTGCACTGAGCACATTAGACTCTGTACCTGTACTGAGCACATCAGGGTCTGTACCTGTGCTCAGCACATTAGACTCTGTACCTGTACTGAGCACATTAGGGTCTGTACCTGTACTGAGCACATTAGGGTCTGTACCTGTACAGAGCACATTAGACTTTGTACCTGTACTGAGCACATTGGACTCTGTACCTGCACTGAGCACATTAGACTTTG
Organism: Heptranchias perlo; assembly: GCF_035084215.1. Taxonomy (NCBI): domain Eukaryota; kingdom Metazoa; phylum Chordata; class Chondrichthyes; order Hexanchiformes; family Hexanchidae; genus Heptranchias; species Heptranchias perlo. The sequence continues at coordinate 14,121,252 of NC_090361.1, forward strand.
TACCTGTACTGAACACATTAGGATCTGTACCTTCACTGAGCACATTAGGGTCTGTACCTGGACTGAGCACATTAGGGTCTGTACCTGTACTCAGCACATTAGGGTCTGTACCTGGACTGAGCACATTAGCGTCTGTACCTGTACTCAGCACATTAGGGTCTGTACCTGGACTGAGCACATTAGGGTCTGTACCTGTACTCAGCACATTAGGGTCTGTCCCTGTACTGAGCACATTAGGATCTGTACCTGCACTGAACACATTGAGGTCTGAACTTGCACTGAGCACATTCGACTCTGTACCTGCACTGAGCACATTTGACTCTGTACCTGCACTGAGCACTTTAGACTCTGTACCTGCACTGAGCACATTAGACTCTGTACCTGCACTGAGCACATTAGGGTCTGTACCTGTGCTCAGCACATTAGGATCTGTACCTGTGCTCAGCACATTAGGGTCTGTACCTGTACTGAGCACATTAGGGTCTGTACCTGTACTGAGCACATTGGACTTTGTACCTGTACTGAGCACATTGAACTCTGTACCTGCACTGAGCACATTAGACTTTGTACCTTTACTGAGCACATTAGGATCTGTACCTTTACTGAGCACATTAGACTCTGTACCTGCACTGAGCACATTAGGGTCTGTACCTGTACTGAGCACATGAGGGTCTGTAACTGTACTGAGCACATTAGGGTCTGTACCTGGACTGAGCACATTAGGGTCTGTACCTGTACTGAGCACATGAGGGTCTGTAACTGTACTCAGCACATTAGGGTCTGTACCTGGACTGAGCACATTAGGGTCTGTACCTGTACTCAGCACATTAGGGTCTGTACCTGGACTGAGCACATTAGGGTCTGTACCTGCACTGAGCACATTAGACTTTGTACCTGTACTGAACACATTAGGATCTGTACCTTTACTGAGCACATTAGGGTCTGTACCTGTGCTCAGCACATTAGACTCTGTACCTGGACAGAGCACATTAGACTCTGTACCTGCACTGAGCACATTAGACTCTGTACCTGTACTGAGCACATCAGGGTCTGTACCTGTGCTCAGCACATTAGACTCTGTACCTGTACTGAGCACATTCGACTCTGTACCTGTACTGAGCACATTAGACTCTGCACCTGTACTGAGCACATTAGGGTCTGTACCTGTACTGAGCACATTAGACTCTGTACCTGTACTGAGCACATCAGGGTCTGTACCTGTGCTCAGCACATTAGACTCTGTACCTGTACTGAGCACATTCGACTCTGTACCTGTACTGAGCACATTAGACTCTGCACCTGTGCTCAGCACATTAGACTCTGTACCTGGACAGAGCACATTAGACTCTGTACCTGCACTGAGCACATTAGACTCTGTACCTGCACTGAGCACATTAGACTCTGTACCTGCACTGAGCACATTAGGGTCTGTACCTGTGCTCAGCACATTAGGGTCTGTACCTGTGCTCAGCACATTAGGGTCTGTACCTGTACTGAGCACATTAGACTCTGTACCTGGACAGAGCACATTAGACTCTGTACCTGCACTGAGCACATTAGACTCTGTACCTGGACAGAGCACATTAGACTCTGTACCTGCACTGAGCACATTAGACTCTGTACCTGTACTGAGCACATTAGACTCTGTACCTGTACTGAGCACATTAGGGTCTGTACCTGTACTCAGCACATTAGGGTCTGTACCTGGACTGAGCACATTAGGGTCTGTACCTGTCCTCAGCACATTAGGGTCTGTACCTGGACTGAGCACATTAGGGTCTGTACCTGCACTGAGCACATTAGACTTTGTACCTGTACTGAACACATTAGGATCTGTACCTTTACTGAGCACATTAGGGTCTGTACCTGTGCTCAGCACATTAGACTCTGTACCTGGACAGAGCACATTAGACTCTGTACCTGCACTGAGCACATTAGACTCTGTACCTGTACTGAGCACATCAGGGTCTGTACCTGTGCTCAGCACATTAGACTCTGTACCTGTACTGAGCACATTCGACTCTGTACCTGTA